>NC_143556.1:20668125-21331562 GCF_054136105.1 Typopeltis vanoorti
TGCAGAGTTTAGCCAACAGGCTGAGGAGAGGGGATATGATAGAAACTCATAAGTTACTAAAGGGATTCTATAAGATATATAGGATTCAATACAAGGGTGGTCTGAAAAGTTCTCGGCCTAATAATGAAAAAACGAATTTATAATTTCAAAATTATTTTTATTTTTCAATATAATCTCCCTTAAAACTGATACATTTATTCCAGCAATGTTCCAGCGCCATTATACTGTCCCTGTAGTGGTTCTCAGTAAAGCTGTAGAGGGGTAAACAAAATACTGCTCTACAGCTGCAATCATTTGATTTGAAAAAAAAAAAAATGCTGACTAGTGATGAAGAGTTTTAGTTTTGGGAAGAGATAGAAGTCAGAGGGAGCCAAATCTGGGAAATACGGTGGATGTTCCAACAATTCCTAGTGCAGATCCCTTAATTTTCCCATTGCCAAAACACCTTTTCAGCATCGTCCTGATGACGGATGATTTTTTTTGTTCTTCAAACAGGATCTTTTCTCATGATTATTTCGTCTAGTCTGGTTAAAAGATCGGAATAATATTCCCCAGTTATTGTTTTACTCTTTTAAAGATAATTAATAAACAAAATGCCCTTAGCATCCCAAAACACTGATGCCATGACCTTTCCTGCTGATGGAACCGAATTTGTCTGAACAACTGAATGATGGTGCTGAACAACCGGCTTCTGTCCACCATTTTGACTGCTGTTTGGATTCTGGTGTGTAATGGTGAATCCAAGTCTCATCCATAGTAATAAATCAATGCATAAAATCAGCACCCATTTTGTGCAAAGCTTTTTCATTTGCAATTCTTCATGCAAAATATATCCTACACGTTCTTTTGATATGCCTATAGTCTCAGCAATTTCATGCATTTTGACTCGCCGGTCATCCAATACCATATTGTGCACTTGATCAATGATTTCTGGTGTTGTTACACTTTTTGGACGTCCTTCACATGGATCATCTTCATAGTGCTTGTACAGCCACGTTTAAACTCGGCAGCCCATTTCTTAATTGTTGAAAACGAGGGAGAAGAGTGCCCATAAACTTTTATGAACTTCAAATGAATTTCTTTTGGCGTTAAACTTTTTACAAAGAATTTTATAACCACACGATACTCAATTTTATCCATTTCAAGGGATACAGACAACACTTTTGCTTCAGACAGCTGTATAAAACAAACTACTTGATAGAATGATTTGCAATTTCACATGGATGCTTATGACAGATGTACCAACTTAGAAAAAATAATCTTGCTGATATGTTGCCGTCTATCGTTGAGGCCGAGAACTTTTAAGACCATCCTCATTCATGGGAAAACAAGGTATCAAACTTGATAGTTGTCTAAGAGCATAGTTAGTAAGGGTGTGCAGACAAAGTTTTTTACTTAAAAGTGGTGAATGAGTGCAATGGATTGTCAGAGATAGTTGTGAGCATCCCAACAGTGAATAAGTTTAAGGGGATGTGTGATAGGTCCCCTTAACACATACATTGTGTTAATGGATAGTATGGGTCTCCCATGATGAGTCTTTTGACTCCATGGGGTACTCATATAAATAAATAACAATACAGTATCTGGATTTTTCCTTTAACCAACTTCTCCAAAAACTTGCGAATCATTTCTGAGAATGCAACCTTAGTCTTGGAGTCTCCTTTATGCAATGGAACTATTTAATTAAGGGGATTTGAAATCCCTCATTATTTCAAAGCCGAATGAGAAACTCGAAGATCAAAATCTAAGAGTTTCATGCCGAAGAACATTCGGCAAGTCCAAGTGTAAATCAACGCCTGGTGGTTCAACACTAGGGCAATTTGGAGCAAAGGTGGAGCAAGCTTCAATCACTGTCCTTAATATTTTGCTTGCTCCACCTTTGTCCCAGTGTTGTACCACCAGGCGTTGACTTACACTTGGACTTGCTGAACGTTCTTCGGCATGAAACTCTTATATTTCGATCTTCGAGTTTCTCATTCGGCTTTGAAATAATGAGGAATTTATTATCCCCTTAATTAAATAACTTACGTCGCCAAAAAAAAAAGCCTATTCTTGCAATATAAGCTGATATACCATTCAATTGCATAGCTGTAGTCACATCAGGTTCTGTAATATCCTATGCATCTCCAGTTGATTTAGCTGTATTTTCATACCAATCCCTGCTATGCTTGTTACTGCAATATCTCTACCCAGATACTGTATCTTTGCAAAGTGATCACTTAGTGATTCAACTATTTCAATTGCTTCAGTTACCTCCCTACCATCAGCATTTGGTCAAAACTTATTGCACTGTAATCATTCTTCCTTTTAGTTGTCACACATCGAAAGAACTCTTTGGGATTACCTTTGCTTGCACAGCTAATTTTCTCTCATATTCTAATTTTGTGTGCTTTCTTATCACCTTTCTTTTTAAATCCACTCCAAGAAATAATATCCATTTTGCGAATTCTACATAATGATTCTATTCATCCATTTAATTCCCACTTTATTTATTTTCCTTACTCTAGGTGTGTCAAACACCTCTCTATCACCTCTTCTTTGCAGTTTTTTATTCCATGGCCTTAACTGAGAATTCAGCACATTTAGCCACCTCCCAGATGATCACTCTCACTGATTAGGACAAAGTGCATCAAATCCGTTTCATTCCACTCGTGTATCCTTTCCATCTTCCAATCTGTTCTCATAGTTGCTGTCTTCCATAATAGTTACTCAACATCTACTCAGTGAACTTAATTGCAGATGACCATTTACATTACCCTTTGCATCTCCTGGTCTATAGAAGCAACTAACTGTGTTTATTTTGTCCTGCTGGCCTCTCACTAGGCGGCCTCAAATGAACTACTTTCACTGATCTCTAGCTGATGGCTTCTTGTTCTTCCCATTTCCCCACGTGTTATGAAAAACCTTACCCACATTAATCTGATAACAGTCCCTAACTAACTTATGTCCCCCATAGTCCCCCATCCTGCTCTTTTCTCATATCCACCAGACTCTGCAAATTGAATTTCCTCGATCTTTCTTCATACTCCACATTACAGAGACCAGAATCCATCAAGTCAATTGTGTCTTCATGCTTTCCAATATCTTTTCATCCATTTGAAAATTAGGTGACCAAATCTATGTACAGTAATCCATATACAACCTAATCAAGGATGCATAAAATGGAACCATAATATAACCATAATCTGCTGTGCTGTCTCTACAATTTTAGTAATATGCTTTCTAAATTTCAAGTCCTTATACATTATCACTCTTATATCCTATATTGTGTTGCAAAGTAAATTTAAATAAATTTACTTTGCAACACAGAACTGGTAACCTCACTCTCTTGACCATTCACCCAGTCTGTTAATTTATTCAACTACTCTTGCAATGCCACAACATCTGCTGTACTCCTTACAGTTCTTCCCAAATTTGCATCATTTGCAAATGATTGGACATCACCATTCAACCTGCCTTTCCTTATATCACTAATGAAAGAGAGGAAAGTTATTAATGGTGTGCAGTGGCGTAACTGGGGGGGGGGGCGGCACTTTTCATGTGAGACAATTTTATTTTTCGACGATTCTTTTATTTATGTTAACTTAGTAATTTTTTATAACTTAATTAATAATTAGTTTTTAAAAACTATACTTACAACTAAAATAAACAAACATAGTGTTGTTGTAATTTATTTCCCTATAAGTCGCTTTGACTTTTTGTAGTATTTTTGGTGTGTGTTGAGAGGGGTGGAAAACTCAGGAACCGCCCAGGGCGACAAAAGTTCTAGCTATGCCACTGATGGTGTGACTCTTTAGGGCACAAGATTAGTGACTTTCTTCTTTTGAGTATCATCTTCTCCCCACATACATATGTTGTTGATACCTATCAGGTAGCTGGTCTCCAATACAGCACACTAATCTACTCTCAAACCCCATATATTTCAATTTCATTATCAGCTTGCCATGTGGCAATATATCAACAGTCTTTGCAAAATCTAAATACTGTATGCATCTCCCTTATCTAATGCATTATCACCTGATTGTAATTATTATTATTACATAACACCTCCAAGGAGTCCAAAGACTCAGTAAGGAAGGGCACCTCCTCTATAATTCTTGGTCTCCATCACTCCACTAACTGCAACTACCTTCATCATCTACACCAATGCCATCTACTGCTGACCACCACCACTATTTTCACAGATAATCACAAACATCCATGCACACTGTGGGATTTGAACTTGCAGCCTTTTGACTGGAGAGCGGATATGCTAACCACTCAGCCAACCAGGTCAGCATTTCTTAATAATTAAGAAAATTGCTAAACACAATCTTCCTTAAGCAAGCCTATGTTGTTGGAGAGGTTAAGAGAACCATCTTTGGTTCTCATAACCTCTTCAACACATCAGCCACCATTACTAAAATTAGAGATGGAAGACTAACATGGAAAAATATTTAATAGATGTAAAATTTTTACCTTAATGTCAACGTTATCTTTGGTACAATGAGTAATAGAATGCAATTAAAATATAAGTAACAGATTTTAAAAAGTACCATCATAGTTGAAGTAAGACAACAATGATCAATAAAATTTTTAATTTTAAAAATTAAAAACATGCAAAAAAAAGAAATTAAACAAAATAGAGAAAAATAACAGCATTTCAAAAAGTAGCTGGTCAAACTAAAACTCTATAAAATTATTATTATAGACTTGATTCCATATAGCAACATAGAATGCCAGGACATGGAAACTCGATCAGAAAGAAATAGAGAAAATCAGAGCATTCGAAATGAAATGCTTAAGAAAAATAAAGACTCACTGGTCTGAACACAAAACAAATGAGCATGCCAAACACAAACTAAACAACAGAGAAGATATCATAGATATAATTCTTAAACAACAATTTAGATGGTTTGGACACCTCCAGAGAATGACTTTTCAGAGATTACCAAACATAGCCTTGAATGGAATGAGTGGAGAAAGACCATCAAGAGGGAGAACAAAAAGAACTTGGCTACAAGTCTTTGAATGAAAGATCATAATTATCAAGCTTCAAAGAGAGCTTGATAATTATATGAGCTATATGATAGAGACAAAGATACAGTCTTTGAAGGAAAGGCTACACTTTTCAAGCTACAGAGAGAGAGAGAGAGAGAGATGAGTGAGATGACAAAGATTTGTTCATAGGAGATTCAATCCATCATCTTGATGGATGAAAAAGAAGAAAAAAATAATATTAATGATTAGAGGAGTGATACAATAATATTTTCCATTAGGGATAACAGAAGGCTATCAGATCAGTTCAAATTTGGATGTAAAACAAAAAAAAAATAGTGTCACAACTTTCTTTATCTGTTCTTGTGTAAGAGTCTGGTTTTACTTCCACAAGACTCTGTGTTTAGTTGAGATGACATGTTCAGCCAAGCCAGACTGCTCAGGTTCATCATAAAGGATATAATATTTATGTTCTTCATGGAACAGCAGCAGATCTACCTGATTGAATGAAATAAGACAGGTCACAAAAGCAAGAATGTTGAAAGGCTTATGAGTTATGCAGTATGTTCCAATTCATTTTAGATTCTTTGCCTCTGTGTTCAGGAAGAAATTTCTTGGATTCCTCTTCCTTATGTGAAATGAATATTGGAATGTACTGTGAAAGTTCTGAGGCCTATCATCAGTCCTTTCATCCTGTTAGGAAAAGTTCAACTTCCTTTCTACACTTAAGACAAGTTTCCTCCACTTGCTTTCCAGGTATCTCCAGAATCCTTGCTCTTATGGTTAGTCTTATTTCAGTCATTTAGGTAGATAAGCTGCTGTCTGTTATAAAGGGTATAAATCTTATACCCGGTATCATGGGAGCTGAGCAGTCTGGCTTGGCTGAACATGTCATGTGTACTAAGCACAGAGTCTTGTGGAAGAAAACCAAACTCTTACACAAGAGTAAATTCCTTATGAAACACTCATATAATAAAAATTATAAGATCTTGTTTTATACCATCCAAATATGAACAGACCTGATAGCCTTCAGTTATCTCCCTTATGAGAAATATTTATCACTCCTCTAATAATTTCTAATTTTTTCTTATATATTTATACATATAGCTTTTAATTTTTTAAAATTAATTAGCAGTTTTATTGATCATTTGTTGTAATACTTGAGCTATAATGCCACTTTCTAAAATTCTTACTGTTACTTGTATTTTAATTTGTTCTATTACTCATTGTACTGAAGATACTTTCTACATGGGCTGACCATACGTACTGTTTTGCATGGGACAATGCCGTTTTTTCCATATTTTTTGGCCATCCTGTCGGATGACAAAATTTACATTTTAATAAAAATGTAAATTTTGTTCCGTTTTTTAATAAAAACTATAAATATACTTTAATATTGGTCAATAATATGGTTATACAAGTAATTTGTATAACCATGCAGTGGCACACCCAGAGGGGGGGGTAGGGCCCTGGCACCCCTCAAAGAAAAAGGAAAAAACGCTAGAAAATTTTTTCCTAATTAAAATCTTTTCCTAATTAAAATTCCTTTTTTTTTTTAAATTTATGTTGTGTTTTCTATTTCTATACTACTTATGAATTAGCGATCATTGCAGATGCTCAGTCATAGGTTGTATTCAATGCTTAGTGTGTATTCTCAAATCATCTACTCAACACCCCCCCCCACACACACATACATACACCCAAGATTAAATCCTGAGTGCACTACTGAACCATGGAGTCGCAATGTTTGATACTAAATATCAATATCTGCAGTGATTTATTCAGAGAAAATAAAAAATACATGTTGGCAACATTTGCTCATCTCAGATGCACTGTCTGTTCTGCTGTAGCATTAGTTTAAGTTTTGCCTGTATGCTAACTGGTGGCCTCTGTTATTCAATGTCGGTAGTTTAGATTTCATATTTTTTAAAGTTTTAAGTCTTATTTTTTAAAGCTTTAAGTCTGTCCTTGCAATGTCAAAGAGGCGCAACTGCAGTTTTAATGATGATCTCCAGAAAGAATTCAAATTTATTAAACTGGACAAGTTGTGTAGTGATTGAACAAAAGTGATATTCCAACATTGTAATGTCTATTTTTCTGTTGCTTGTGGAGGCAGAAGTGACATCAACCTACATTTATGTAGCCAGAAACAGAAGACCAACATTTACGTAGCCAGAAGGAAGATGCTGAAAAGACTCTGGCTTCAGTTAAAAACATCAGCTCATTCATGGTGGAGACATGATGGTGATAGCGAAGGCGATAAAACTGCAGCAAGCGAAGCTCTTGTTGCTTATCATACTGTGTGCCACAGCCAAAGTTTTCGCGAATATGACTGCTTGTCGACATTGATAAATAAAATTTATGAATCAAAATTTTCTTCAACACATACCAAATTAGAAGCAATAATTTCCAATGTTTTATCACCATACATATTGGGTGAAGTAAAAGAGGATTTAAAGAAACCAAAAAGCATTACAGTCAGTTTAGATGCATCAAACAAAAAAAGACATCAAACTTTTTCCAGTCGTTGTGCAGTACTTTTGGCAAAATTGCGATGCTCAAGACAAAATTATATACTTTATTTCCTTACCTGGTGAAACATCCGACCTACAGTGTTGAAGGAAGTAAGTGACAAATTTGCCTTACAAAACAAAATTGTTGCTTTGTGTGCAGATAACATGAACACCAATTTTGGTGGTTGCAAAAACTTGAAACTGAACTGAAGAGGCAGATTATCAGTATTGGTTGGGCACACAACAATACACAATTATCACCAGTGTGCTGTCGACTGTTTACCAATTGATATTGAAATGTTTTGCAGTGAAAGTATACAAATACTTCAATATATGCACAGAGTTGAACTGAAAAACTTTTGTGACTTTGCTGGAAACAATTATGCTAAATTGTTAGAGCATGGAAATACAAGACTTTTGTCATTGGGTCCACCAATTGACAGAATTTTAAGCATGTTTAATGGGCTTCGTTCTTATTTTCTTTCTCAAGAAAAATACAATGTTATGTTGAAAAAAATTGTTTGATCCCTGTTTGAAATTGTGGTTGTCATTTTCAAGAGATCAAGTGTCTACATTCAAAACATAGATTAGCTTAATAGAAAAAAATAATATTTCAGCTACTACAGAAGTAGCCATGAACATCGAAAATCTTGTAAACAATTTAGAGTCCAGAAAAAGTGAAGTGTTTGCAACTACTGATGTCAAAAAACAACTGAAAATGTTAGTAGATTCAGGAGAAATTAATGACGCTAAGTTTTTTGAGGTAGTTGATTATTTCTATGAAACCAGCTTAGAATATGTCAACAAATGGAAGTGCAGTTTAGGAAGCACTAAGAAGTTCAAGTGGGTGCTACTAAGGAAGACACCTGAATGGAAAGAAATATAGGACAGCTTAAGTAAGGAACTCATCACACACACAGAAACAAAGAAACTTGTGTATTTGATACATGGAATAAAGAAAACGTTCCTGCATCTGATAGATGGGTACAGATTTTTTATGAAATGAATGAAAAAACCTAGACTTTCAAGACTTTTGTAATATTCTAGAGTTTAGTCTTTGTCATCCAGGAAGTACAGCATCTGTCGAGAGAATATTTCCTGTTATGAACAGCATGTGGTCAAAGGAGAAATCTAGATTATGTGTTGAGACAATGAGGGCTATGTTAGTTGTAAGACAAAATTGTGTCATGTGTGAAAAGTGTTAAATGTGAAAAGTTTTATGATAAGGTGTTGAAATACAGAAATTTGTTGTGTAAGATCACTTCATCGAAGAAATATTCATGGTACGATCGTAGTGAAATACAGTCTCCTCTACATCTACCTAAATTTCTGTATGTGTTCTGTCACTGAAGAATAATGGTAAGCTCAATATGTTTATGTAATAAAACTTTTTTTTTATTGTCTTACTTTTTCATGAATACAAAATATTACATAATCCCAGTCCTGTTTTTGTCATCCCAATATCCTGTTTTTGTCTCAAGGAAATATGGTCAGCCAATTTCTATGCTAAATTGAAAATTTTACACCTGTTAAATATTTTTCCATCTCTAATTTGTGTAACTATGTCCACTTACATATTTTAACCACTACTCCAGATGCACAGATTAGCCCAGGGGTCTTCAAAGCATGGCCCGTCGGCCATTTTGAAAAATAACCACTTAACATTAAAACGCGATTAAATAAAAAATAATTTCAACGAAGCCCGCGGGCCACTAAGCTATACTGCAGTATTTAGAATTGTAAGATGCTTTCCAGATTCACAAGGAATGATGATGTGCATTTCATACTTTACATAAAATCCTATAAAAATAAATATTAAATAGACATGCTTCTTCAGCCATCTACCAGTGGCAAGCAGTACTTAAGTACTAGTATTAAAGTTGCAGGTAGATGGCTAAAGCAGTAGTTCATTCGAGTGCACTGTCTAGTGCCTTCCAGATACATCTCAAAGATTCTCGATACTTCGTTATTTTCATATACAGTAAATACAAGAGGATCTCATCCACAATCAGTCAGTCAGTCAGTCGTGAACAGTGTGATATTCATGTAAAAGCGCACGCAGGTTCGTCGTGTCAGCCATAGCCTATTGTGGTTTTATATTGCAAGACTTTTTTCATTAGTGTGAGACATATTCAGTGGATAATAACTGTTACATGGCCATTTTGGATCATTTTTGAGTTCATCTTACATCACTATGACATCTACGAGTAAAAAGCGTAAATCAAGTGATTCTTGTCGGGTTTTTAATGAAAAGTGGACCAATTTGTACTTTTTTGTACTGATCGACGATAAGCCAGTGTGTTTAATTTGTTGCGAGTCAGTGTCAGTATCAAAAGGGGTGCGCAGCAGCTAGGTTTTCGTTCCTGCACCCTGTTAATACTCATTAGGAGAAGCTAAAGCTGCTATCAACCAAACACAAGTGATCGAACTAAAATGCTCCCAAATTTCTGCTCTAAAGGATCCTACCTGGGGCCAGGCCTATAGTATCATTTAATATTGAAGGTTTCTCCAGTGTTATGCAAGATCTCATTGCAAATATTTGCAGAGATAATGACCGCGATGTGCTCTGCCTGGAAGAAACTCACAGAGGAGAAGGTGCTACAAGCCCTTACATCCATGGCATGAAACTCGTTAAAGAAATACCCCACGATAAATATGGTAGCGCAATATTTACAAAAGAAAACTTGATCCCATTGACTCAACGAACCACAGAAACATGGAGATTATTACAATCACATTTAAAAATATCTCAATTACCTCAGTCTATAAACCACCAGAAGAAGCTTTTTGCTTCCCTGACATCCTCCTCAATAATAATGCATACATGACTAATGTTGTATTAGGTGACTTTAACAGCCATAATATTAACTTGGGTTACACAAAGTCCAACGAAGACAGAGAACTTGTTGAAAAACGGGTTGAAAACATTTCTCTAAACATGATACATAATCCAAACTTCCCTGCATCTTTCAACAGTGGCAGATGGAAGCAAGACTATAACCCTGACCTCATATTTGTTAGCTCAAAAATATCCAACATTTGTGTTAAAAAATTTTTAAATCCCATTCCACATACTCAACATAGACCTATAATGCTACCATTCAATCCAGCAATTATGCTTAACACAGTTCCTCCAAACTCTCAAGAGTATCCTGAATTCATAAAAATACTGAGTAAAATCTCCACCAAACACATCCCCCAAGAATGCCGCACAAACTACATTCCAGGCCTTTCCAGTGACGTGCAAGTTCAGTATATTGATTACTTACAACTTTACAACACCAACCCCTTCTCAAAAGAGACTATCCAAGCCGGAGAAAAATTATGCTCCAAGATGGCAGAGTAAAGGCATTCCTCATGGAAAAAAGAAATAGAAGCTTTTGATATGACCCATAGTAGCAGAAAGGCATGGAACTTTATCAACAGAATTAGGGAGGATTTCACTAAGTCATATGAGCATCTGCAGGTAACAGCTAATCAAATTGCTCACCAGCTGCTGCTGAATGGAAAATTCCCTAAAAAGCACACAAAAAATAAGATACTTAGAACCCCAAGTGAGGAAGAAAATGTGATTAACTTAGATTTCACCATCACTGAACTCAATGCTGCCATAAACCTATTAAAACCTAGAAAATCTGCAGGCCTTGATGTCTGTAATGAACAGATTAAACATTTTGGAACTGGACAAAAGAATGGTTATTAAACCTATACAACACTTGCGTCAGAACCCTAAGAATACCAACTATCTGGAGGCCTTTATGAAACGAGGGAAAACTCCAACAGAAGCAAAAAATTACAGACCTATATCACTACTCAGCAACCTCTTTAAACTCTATGAACAATTAATTTTGAATAGGCTACAACCCCTAATCAAACCCCATCTTATTGCTGAGCAGGCTAGTTTTAGACCAGGAAAATCCTGCACATCACAAATTCTCAACCTCACTCAATATATAGAAAATGGTTATGTGCAAAAACTAGCCACAGGAGCAATCTTCGTAGACCTAACTGCAGCATATGATACCATAAACCATCTCACACTCAGGAATAAATTATACAGAATAACTAGAGACTATCGCCTTGTCCTCCTGATCCAATCACTCTTGGAAAACAGATACTTTTACGTGGAACTGGGGGATATGATGAGCCGCTGGCACCTCAAAAAAAATGGTCTCCCCCTCCCCTAGGGAAGTGGGTTATCACCATTACTTTTCAACATCTATGTCAATGATCTCTCCATCTTTCCAGGAACGAGAAATTTTACCTATGCTGATGACCTTGCCATAGCTACTCTTCAAAAAATTTCAAGTCCATTGAAACTACTCTATCACTTGCCTTAAATAGTCTATACAAAATAAATAATGGAAAAACTCACGTAGAAATATTATTTAATAGTATAATTTTCGCCTGTGTGTCACAGGCATCTTCAGTACAATTAGGCACAAAAATTAAACACTAACTGACAATTCCAAAAAGCGCCACCTAAGTAGCTGGTGTAAGATAACTAAAAAGGTCAATAACTTTCCTAAAAAAAAAAAAAAAAAAAAAAAAAAATTAATACAATAAAAAGTTAGGAAAGATTAGCTGATTTGTAAAGTACTATCTCCCATAAAGGGGATAGACGTAAGCCGTCAGATCTGTTTAAGTTAGGAGAATGAAGTAGAGTTTCACATGCTTCTTTATAAAGGCGTTCCATGAGAAACTGACTTTTGTGAAGAACTCTTGTCTTTCTCCAATGAACTCTGTGTCTAGTGAAGATGGCATGTTCTGCAAGTCCAGACTTTTCAGGTTTAAAGTATTCAATATAAGATTGGTGTTCTTCTAGCCGAATGGAGGCAGATCTTCCCGTTTGTCCGAAATAACATAATCCACAAGAGCACGGAATCTGGTAGACACCTGGATGATTAAGATGTGGAAGCTTGTCCTTTGGAGAAGCGAGAAAGGTGGAGATTTTTCTAAACGGTCGAAAGGCAACAAAAATATTCAGTGGTTTTAAAATTTTTGCTATACGTTCACTGATGCCTTGTATATAAGGGATGGTAATGCGCGTTACTTCCTCTGTGTTTGAAGAGGGAGACATATTAAATCTACTCAAAGTTCTTTTAATGAAGCAATTCTTATAGCCATTAGATAGAAAGGAAGAAGTTATATATCGTATTTCTTTCTGTAAAAGATCGTCTGTAGAACAAAAGGAGTGGGCCCGATGAACCAGTGTTTTAATAGTTCCTGCCTTTTGACTGGGATGGTGATGAGATTCCGCATGGATATAGTGGCCTGTATGAGTCTTCTTTCTATAAACTGAGAAATGTAGGTTACCATCTGGTTGGCGAAGAATTAGAAGATCTAAAAAGGCTAACTGCTTATTTGATTCTACTTCTAGGGTAAACTTGATCCTAGGATGAAATGCGTTTAACTTATTGAGAAATTGTTGAAGTTCATCAGAAGAGCCATTCCATACAGCAAAAATGTCATCGACATATCTGAACCAATGAGTAGGTCTGGGAGAAATATTGTCAAAGATACGTTGTTCAAAATGTTCCATAAAGAAATTAGAGATAGCAGGAGAGAGAGGATTACCCATTGCTGTTCCTTCAATTTGTTGATACAACTTATTTTTAAAAGAAAAATAACCAGAATTTATTACAAAATCAAATAAGTTTACAATGTCTGAAGGAAATTCCTGTTGTAGTAATTCAATACTTTCCGAAAGAGGCACATTTGTAAATAAAGAAACAACATCTAAACTGATCATGATATCAGAAACGTCCAAATGAAGATCTGAAATTTAATTTTTAAAATCCAAAGTATTTTTTATATAAGTATCAGTTCTTCTAGTTGAAGAGGAGAGTAAATTAGATAAAAATTTTGAGATTTTGTAAGTTGGGCAACCTATACAATCTACGACTGGTCTTAACGGAATGCCTGGTTTATGAACTTTTGGAAGACCATACAATCTAGGTGGACGACCGAAGAAGGTTTTAAGTTTTTTCTTTTGATCATCATTCCATGTAGATACATTATCTATAAGAGAATTAAGTCTCTTCAATTGACTCCGGGTAGGATCCGATGTAAGAGGCCTATAAGTTGAATAGTCGCGAAGTAAAAGAGACATTTTTCTCTCATATTCCTTCCTATCTTGAATCACTACAGCCTTCCCCTTATCAGCTTTCGTAATTATTAAATTATTGTTATTCTTCAGTGATTTCAATGCTTTAAATTCAGAGTAAGAAAGATTAGGACGAGGAGGCTTGGCATGAAAAAGAATTTGTGCACATTCAAAACGTAATCTGTTGGCTGTTTTTTGGGGTAAGGATCGAATACCCCTGTCTATGTTAAAAAAATCCATAATAGGCACCTTATGTCTTACGTCTATCCCCTTTATGGGAGATAGTACTTTACAAATCAGCTAATCTTTCCTAACTTTTTATTGTATTAATTTTTTTTTTTTTTTTTTTTTCAGGAAAGTTATTGACCTTTTTAGTTATCTTACACCAGCTACTTAGGTGGCGCTTTTTGGAATTGTCAGTTAGTGTTTAATTTTTGTGCCTAATTGTACTGAAGATGCCTGTGACACACAGGCGAAAATTATACTATTAAATAATATTTCTACGTGAGTTTTTCCGTTATTTATTTGTATAGTTATGTCTACTCACGGTTTACCTCTTTTAAAACTTATTAAATAGTCTAACCACATACTATACCAGCAATCAGTTAAAATCAAACTCCTTGAAAACCCAGACTGGCCTTTTCCACCTTAACAATAAGGAAGCCAACAGGAAGCTACAGATTTCTTGGGAAGGCTCTAATATAGAACATTCCTGGAACCTCATATAAATTCATGATTACCTCATATAAAACACACATAGAAAAAACAAAGGCAAAAGTGAATGCAAGAAACAATACACTAAGAAAGCTTACCTCCTCCAAATGGGGTGCAGACCCTAGCACACTGAGATCTTCTACCTTGGCCCTTTGCTATTCTCATGCTGAATATGCCTACCCAGTATGGTCCAGATCCTGCCATGCTGAAAAAGTTGATCCAGCAGTGAATGAATTAGAGGATGCCTGAAAATGCTTAATTACAGGATGCCTGAAACCAACACCAAATAAAAGACCTGTATACTTTGGCTGGTATTACCCCCCCCCCCCTCAATTCGAAGATCTGCATTCTCAGCTGACAAAAGAAGCAGACAAATGAATGATGAACGCCATCCACTATTCAGCCAGACAACTAAGATCCCGACATAGCTTCCTGGCAACTGTTGAGCCACCTAAAAACCTCCTAGAGACAAGACTTCAACAATGGCTTGCACTATATCCTGAAAATAATACTGGTATTCCAACAGCCAAACATCTTCCACGTAGTGCTCACTTGGACTGGAAATACTTGGAAAAGCCTCAACAGACTCTGAATGACAGAATGCTGCAAACAAAACTTCATCAAATGAGGCTACCTCACTGGCCCAGACAATTGTGAGTATGGGACAACCCAATCCATGGAACACCTTCTTTCTTGTTCCTTTCTTCCATCACCTTGCATAAAAGAGGACCTTATATCCTGCACAGAGAGAGCAGTTGATTGTGCAAGATACTGCAGGAACATCGGACCATATTCATTGTATATAAGTTATGTATAGTTTCTTTTTTTCATATTTAATTATTATTCCCTGTATAATTCACCTACCAAATCTAAGCTGATCTCATTGTAATGTATTCTAATTTGTTGTAAATCATGCTGCACCACTTGTGTTTGGATACGAAATAAATCAGTATCTAAAGAATATAATATAAAATGACACTATGAGACAAAGCATGCATACAATTTGAAGCTAACTTCAGTAAATTCAAAAATATAAAATAAAATAAAATCCATGTAAAAGAAGCCATTTTAGGCTCTAAACTGCATAAATTTTCTACTTTTGTAAGCCTTGTACTAACTCTAAGTATGTTAAAAATATGATACTGGGAATGCAAGAAATTGAAATAAGAATGTTCACTTAAGTGATTTTGCTCCCATTTATGATTTCATTCATCTGCTATAAGTGAATAATCCAATTTTGATAATTAAAATTATATGAGAAAATTTTTAAATACTCAAGTTCTTTCAGATTCATTTAAATGAATTATCACATTTATACTTCATATTCATGAATTCTGAATAATCATTTGTTTCTTTTAGTTATGGTACTTCATACTTCCATTACCACGGAAAATCGAGAGTTAACTTGTAATTCTAAATTGAAATGTGTTAACTCTGTCTGCATACCTTTTGGTTTTGACATGTCATTAGTGAAAATCCAGTCAGCTGCCTTCTGAGCATCGGGGCCAGTCAAATAAAACTTTCCAAAATAAGACATATTGAAGACAGCCACATTCTCTCTGCATTGTAAACATTCATGCCTAATCTGAAAATAAAACTTATCTTTTTCATGCATCACTTAATATGAGCACATAGCAATATGAGTTAACAGGGCACATTTATATGTGCAGTTACTATGCCAGTTATTAAAATTACTATAACAGAGAGGCTGCAAGTTTATTTTTCACTTGGTTAGACTATAATAAATTTAGTTTAATCCTTTATCCAAGTGTGAGCAAACAAAGTTGCACCTGAAAATATCTTCAGGACTGTAGTAAGGTAGTACAACACCAGGTACAACAACATAGCAAAGGTGGACCAAGCTAACATCACTCCTATCTCAGTATCTCCCATAATGCAAAACACATCTCCTTAATGCATAACATTATACATGTCCTTGCGGACATGTATAATGTTATGCATTAAGGGTGTTGTACTAACTTACCCCAGTCCTGAAGATATTTTCAGGCACAAACTTTGTTTGCTCACACTTGGATAAAGGATTAAACTAAATTTATTATAACAGAGAGGTTACTGTAACTTTAGTGAAATCGAGAGAGAGAGAGAGAGAGAACAGTCTCTCCCAGGCACAAAACACTTTAAGATGAGTGTATAATAGAAAAATTTTAGAACAGATACTTTCTTAACCATAGAGATTCTAACACATCTTATGGTTTGTTAAAACAGTGAAAAAGCCCTGGCATTATAAAGTATACAGATGCAAACTCTCAGTGAGCTTTTGAAGAATACCATTTTAATTAAGTTCTGATAAATGAATGTTATCAATAAATAATTACTCAAGAAAAACCATATAACTTACACATACTTTAGCAAATGAATCAGGCAGATTACAAATTATGAGGATCATCATCATCATTTCCTGTTATATATCCTCAAGGGATGCAGATCACACTGTGGTGAAAGAACACAACTATATTTTCATTATTACTAGCTTCCTATACATTTTCTTCTAAATTATTCTATTATTTATCAGCTATTATTTTTTGTTTTTTTTGAGGCATCAATCCATCTAGATCATGTTTAACCTATTGTATTTTCATGCCATTCTAGCATTCACAAACCTACTTTGCTAATCTTTCATCTCCCATTCTGTTTAAGTAACAATACTACTTTAGGTTATTCTTCTTATGCATTCCTGAATGTTAATCATGACAGAGTTCTTTCTGAGGTCTCATTTTTAATATGGTTCTGACAGTGAGGCCAACTATTCACTATCTTAATTTTTATCAAAACTTTCATATCTATGTTTTCCTGTCTTTGATCAATGTTTTATTTCAAAAAAACAGTTCCGCAAAGATTATTTTGTTCTTGATAAAAGACTGCTTCACTGATAGTTTGATAAAAGACTGTTGGTCCTATTACTTACAACAATCAAAGTTTGACAATATTTCTCTTAATAAAAATTCTTGGACACATATGTTAAAATTTGTATGTACACTGACTCATGTACTTCTCTAGACAGGTAGTTTAGTGTTCTGGCTAGTTTCTCTCCAAATTCATATTCAGTTGAATAAATCCATATAGATTTATTCAGCTCCCTTGTTTATTCTGTTATTTATTTCTACATACAATTTGCTATTTATTATAAAAACTGTGCTTAAATAGCTGAAATATTTCATTTGTCCTATAGATTCACATTAAAAGGCAGTCACTGTTTTCCATATTCGTGCCTATTTTTATAGTTTTTTTTTTAATTGCTGATTTCCATTCCAATTTTGTTACAGCTGTTATTCACTTAGTTAAAGAGTACATAACACCTCCAGGGATTCCAATGACTCATCGAGGGAGGACACCTACTCTACAACTCTATCTCCACCACACCACAACTACCATCATCATCTACACCAACGCCATCTACCACCCATCATCACCATATTTTCACAGACAATCACGAACATCCATGCCCATGGCGAGATTTGAACCTGCAGCCTTTTGGCTGGAGAGAGGAATATGCTGACCACTTGGCCAAAACATTTTCATAGAAAAAGAAACTGAGCTTCAAATCTCCTATTTGAATATCAGGAAAAACATGGATGCAAAGTGTACTACTGACTCTGAAATGGTATTTCAGTTTTAGTGGTACACTGAAATAAAATGGAAGCAAAAGTTCAGATGGTTGATGTATTTCAACAACCATCACCAGGTGGGTGGTTAAGGTTGTAGTCCACATAGATTATAAATAAAAGAGAAGAAAGCAACCCATGATTGCATCCTATCTTCACAACCTTACACTTGATTTAACATTAACATTGGTAAGCAGGCTTGTGATCTCCAAACTTGCCATAAAATCTATGGAATCCAGTTTAAAGTCCTTTATTTTGTCTATGAAGTTTTTTATATACATTGATGTGATCCTACATGTGGAGACAGAAGAGTGGATAAATATTTACAAAGGTAATATGTTGGTGAATTTGTGGCATCCACTATAGGTCTAAGTGGAATACTCTCTTTGTATTCAATAAATAACTGAATACAGTTATTTACCAGTGGACTACCAGTTAGCTACCAGTGGACATAAACAAATCTCTTTTCCTCTCCTCATAAGTTTTTTTTTTTTTTTTTTAAATTATGTTCATTATAAATGCCAACATGCAAGTCTAGATTTTATAGGATCATATGTGATTTGCTCTAATCAGCAACTTATTGGACAACAAATATAACAACACAATTGTAAATTATTAATAATTTCATTTGTCAGTAATGAAATTATTTCTGTTCAAACTTGTTCTTTCTCGCCCTTATATCTGTCATTCTTGCACGGATCATTTTAATGCATAACATTATACATATCCGCAAGGAGATGTGTTTTGCATTATGAGAGATACTGAGATAGGAGTGATGTTAGCTTGGTCCACCTTTGCTCCGAGTTGCCGGGCGTTGTACTACCTTACCTCAGTCCTGAAGATATTTTCAGGTGCAAACTTTGTTTGCTCACACTTGGATAAAGGATTAAACTAAATGTATTATAGTCCAACCAAGTGAAAAATAAACTTTCAACACATATTTACACCTTTTAGTAATTCATACCTACCAACCAAATATAGAATTCTCCTTCATTATTCTAATATATCCTGAAACAAACAAACATATTCCTTTCCTCCTCATCACAGATTGGGTTACAACTGAAGAACATATCATGATATGAGATGCATCCACTGATATGAAAACAGCAAAATGTGATGGGCAATGTATCCTCTCACTCCATCCCATGGTCAAGTTGGCTGTGACAGTTTACTGCTTGCCCCAGGGTGAATGTGTTAAATCATTGGTTTCCAGCCCTTAGACCACTATTATTCAACTTATATGTTAAATCATTCTATGCATAGTTTGAAGAAAATATTTACATGTTCATAAATTATTCAATGTTGAGAAGAGTTATCATAAATGAGACCAAGGATGACACAGCTAAAGAATTTTAACAGCATAGCAAGTAGATAGAGATGTTGGATTATTAGTTATTGAGCTGCTCCAGTGATCAATTCGGCAACTGGTGTAACACGAAGTGGGACTAACATAACCTGAAGGAGGATGGTGTAACATTATATATAAACATTTATTTTACACATTAAAGTGCAAAAGGGCATATTATTGGCAATGCAGGGAGTGCAGAAATGGAGAATGCAAGGGATCTTACAGTGATAGCAAGCAAGGAGTTTAAGTTAGGGGGACATGGAGCATATTGCAAAAGGTGATGAAAACAATGGAATGGTGAGAAAGAGCTTACACTTGGGTAAAGGGTAAAACGAGAATATAATTATTAGATACACATAAGCACAAGAATTAATAATAATATTCATTAATGCAGATAATTCAGCCCAAAACTAACAGGCTATTATCAGGGTACAAGCAAATTCACAAGGTGAAGTATGGAAAATAGACTGTTATTCCCTTTAAAAGATATGAGCTATTACATATTAGAGTGACACTATACAAGTGATGGAGAAAATTGCTAAAATAAAAATTTTTTAAAAAATTATAGTATAATAATGCAAAATAAAAGAAAAAATAACAAAGAAAACTAAAATACAGTAGAAATTAAATGAACAGAAAATAAAAGGAAAACGAACAAAGAAAAATAAAAATAAAAGGAGAGAGTCACTGCTTGCCATTTATCAGGATGCAATTCAAATTTGTTTTATATAGATAGATAGTCATTCAGATTTAAGTTTGGGCAGTGTAAAACAGGTTTCTGCACTCTCTTTGAACCACCACTCAAAATTACATCAATGTAACAGGTGTGTATTGGATCACAGGATATTATGGTCAGTGTCCGCCATATGCTATGCAAGGGCCAGATTTTTCACGCTCATTGTGAGTGATGCAAGACTGGCATTCCTGAAGACATTTTGTAACAGATCATCCTGTTTGTCCAAAGTATGAGTAGAGGCAATCACAGTGAACCACATGGAAAAGACCAGGAAGAGAAGAAGAGCCTGTTTATCTTTTATGGAGGGTAACTAGGAAGAAATTTTATTAACTGGAAAGAACGTGGGAAATAAATTGCATCTTTTAGGATCTTTAAAACTAATTTAGAGATTCCATGATATATGGAATTGGAAGTTGAATAAGAATGACATTCTGCCAGGAATACAGATGGAGAGATATGATGAGTTTCATGAAGACAGACAAAGATGAAAGCAGGAGGAGAAATGCCATTGATGGTAGTAGAAGAATTAGGCCCATCCAACTTGGAGATGTGGAGATGCAAGGAGCAAAAAGTAGTAGCGCTTCAAAGCAGTATAGTGTGAAGTAGAGGAGGAAAGGATGAAATATTTAGCTGGATTGTTACTCTAGATTTGCTAATGTGAAGAACAGTAGGAAGGAATTATATAACAAATTGGTCTAGCTAATAAGAAAAGGGATTACTTAAATAAAGAGCCAATAGGCTTCATTTTGGCAATGTAAGATTATTTAAATTAACGGGATATTAAATCCCACATTATTTCAAAGCCGAATAAGAAACTCAAAGATAGGAATCAAAGAGTTTCATGCCAAATATAGCTAACTATAAAAGTTTAACTATAACTATAATAGTTCAACACTAGGGCAACTCGTAGCAAAGGCGGATAAAGTTCTGATCACTATTCTTAGTATTTCCCATAATGTAAAACGCATCTCCTAGGAGATGTTTGATGTTATACATTATGGTGGAAGGTCACTACCCAGACCGGTTTCGACCTTTATTGAGGTCTCATCAGTGAGTAGGTAGACCTAGATAATACTGGGGTTATAGCGAAGAGAACTTATATACTTTGCTATACGAGTTGTCAAAAAGGTGCACCCATAAATTACTTAAATAAAGAGCCAATAGGCTTCACTTCGGCGATGTAACATTATTTAAATTAAGGGGATATTAAATCCCACATTATTTCAAAGCTGAATAAGAAACTCAAAGATAGGAATCAAAGAGTTTCATGCCGAATATAGCAAACTATAAAAGTTATTTAAGTAATTTATGGGTGCACCTTTCTGACAACTCGTATAGCAGAGTATATAAGTTCTCTTCGCTATAAACTATAATGTGGGATTTAATATCCCCTTAATTTAAATAAAAGAAAAGGGATGATCAATATGGGTGATTTCCATTATGATAATAAAAACTGGAAGAAAGGGACAACATCTGGAAGCAAAGAGAATAAATTTCTTGAGAAGGTACACAAGAATCAATAATCAATCTTGGATTTGATTATAGAACAAGCCGCATGATGTTATATCACTAAGTATAGTGATATAACATCACACGGCTTGTTCTGTTTTTAAATGATCTATTGTTAGTATTCCACCTTGTATTTTTAAAAACTGTTCTTGTAGATGTTGCAATGATGTTGTAGATATTGTTCTTGTAAAATTGCAGACCACTGAAGATGGTCTGCAATTTTCAGACCAAAATATTTGGCTAATTAAATATCTTTCTTGTGTTTATGTGCTTATATTATTCATTCTTGTTAATATACTTGGCAGATGTTTGCCTCCATGTTTGCAAATAGTATAGGTATCCCTGTTGGGGCAGCTATTTTCCTATTCGTGACCTTGCAAAGATATTTTACACTTCATCTTTTAAAAAAAGAATCTACTATCTTCTGTACTCTGAAATCAGCACTTGTATATCAAAGCAATAATTACTAGCCCCTGTCAGAAGATTCATTCTTAAAATGTTTCCAGGCTGTCATTAGTATAGTATTAACATCACTGGACATCTATGGTTTGATGTTCTCATTCACCTGTTCTCCTCCATGAATGAGACAATATATTGTCTCATTCATGGCTTTTTAATAATTTACTCTGGATTTAGAGAAAGATGTTGGAAGTTTATTTTTCACTTGGTTAGACTATAGTAAATTTATTTTAACCCTTTATCTAAGTGTGAGCAAACAAAGTTTGTGCCTGAAAGTATCTTCAGGACTGGGATAAGGTGGTACAACACCGGACAACTTGTTGCAAAGGTGAAGCATGCTAACATCACTCCTATCTTAGTATCTCCCATAATGCAAAACACATCTCCTTGCAGATATGTCTAATGTTATGCATTAAGGGAAGGGCCACTACCCAGACTAGTTTCGACCTTTATTGAGGTCTAAGGTCATCTCTACCTATAGGAGTTGCCAAATGGTGTGCCACCTTTTTAATAAATTACTTTGGATTTAGAGAAAAATGTTGAAGTTTATTTTTCACTATAACTATAATATAATAATAAATCCCTTAATGCATAACATTAGACATATCTGCAAGGAAATGTGTTTTGCATTATGGGAGATACTGAGATAGGAATGATGTTAGCTTGCTTCGCCTTTACAACGAGTTGCACCACCTTATCCCACTCCTGAAGATACTTTCAGGCGCTAACTTTGTTTGTTCACACTTGGATAAAGGATTAAACTAAATTTATTAAAGACTAGAGCTGTTCTCTATTTTATAGAGGAAAGTTTCAAAAGAAAGCTGCACTGAATCCATTTTTTTTGTTTTAAAAATTTCCTCAACATTTTTTGTACAGGTCAACTTTCTTTTAATGCCTTTGCAGACTACAAAACTTCTTTTGGCATTTGTGTCATTATCCTGTAGCATGTTTACAGCCACTTCATTTGATTCAAAGGAATCTGCAAGATATTTGACTCCCTAAATGTTTTGTTGGAGTTCATAGTATTTTGTTGTCCTCATTTGCTTCTTCCCTGAGTCCTTTCTGCATTTCAACTGAATGTGAATCAATTGCCAGCCTGGTTGGCCTGAGTGGTTAGCATATCTGCTCTCCAGCCGAAAGGCCGTGGGTTCGAATTCCGCTGTGGACAAGGATGTTTTTGATTGTCTGTGAAAATACTAGTGGTGGTGGTGGATAGTAGATGGCATTGGTGTAGTTGACAGCGGTTCACTGTAGTTGGTAGATGAGTAGTGGAGACAGAGAGTTGTAGAGTGGGTGCCCTCTCTCAGTGAGTCTTTGGGTGTCATGTAACAATAATGATTAATTCTTCTGGATCTCAATTCCATTTCTACAACTCCCTAGGTGATTTTCACTTTATTTTTTCAGAATCATGTGAATTAGAAATAAATTGTGGACACAGTTTTCAGTTCACTGTTATTGGCTCCTTTTCAAGAATTGGTCAATGTTTTTGATTGCTTCTAAGATATTGGATTCTTTTCAAAAGTCTTCCAAGGTTATGTTATGCAATTAGCAAACTGTAGCTGCTACAATCTGCTAATTGAATGATATAAACATAACCATAGGTTTAGAGAATAATTTGACTGAATGTCAAATTATTCTCTCTCTCCGCAATATTTTTGGGCAACTTTAACAAAGTGATTTACAAACAACTCATGGAATAGTGTACATGATACCCACAACTTTTAGGAACATGTTGGGAATAAATGGAGCTATATGCTATTACCTTGTCAACACTCCTGAAAGATTTTGAGTTTTCAGAGATGTAAACTACAAGTGATTTTAGTTTATATCCTCCCAAAACATTTCCACTAAGTAGCAGTGTTAAATGATCCTTTGAAGTTCTGAATCATGAAAAGTTTGTCTTCTTACTTGCAACTAAAGTCTGTGATGGCATTTTTTTTCTAAAAAAGGCCAGGAGCATCAATTTGACGAGAATAGTAGCCTTCTCTCATCAATAATTTTTGATAATGTATGAGGAAATTTTTGAGCTGCATCATGACTGGCATTTGCAGCCTTGCCAGATGATGAAAGGTTTTTTCATATGTATTCTTTTTCTTTCTTTCTTTTTTTTTTTTTTTAATCTAACAAATCTCCCAGTACTAGAATTAATTAACCATTGATTTCTTCTAATTTACTTTCTCAATCCAAATTGTTAAACAGCATTTAATTTCTTCTATGACAATATTTTGCTTTTTTTTTTTTTTTTTAAATAAATAGCTACAGACTGAACAGAGCCCTCATTGCTAGTATGTATAGCCACAAATTTTTTGTTTGTTCATCTTTTAAGATTGTTCCAACTATAGAATGATTATTGAAAATTTTCCCACTTGGTTATACTATAAATTAAAGATGCCAAGAAATTATATTCTTGGTATCATCCTTTACACCAAGTACAGGGTGTTCGGGATAAATTTGACATATTTATAATTAATTATATTTTTCCGTAAGTTACATGTATTAACACACACTTCTCTTCATTTAAAAGTTTGGACCCTTCTTCATTCATATACAAGATGTCAGAAAGGATGGATAGCTGGAACCCACCTGAATCATGGAAGAGAATAACTTGTATCATGATGATTCGTGCCCGCCATCAAAATAAGGATATTACGACTGCTGCCCAATGCTCCCTGAATACATTAAAAACAATCAGGCATGAACTAGAGACTTGCAATGGTGACTACGAGGATGTAGCAAGAAGAAAGATCCCTAGCAGACGATCTGATTGCGTTCGTACAGCAGAATTCCTCGCAAATCTGCAGGAACAGGTGTTGAAGAACCCTGGCATTGGAATTCGGGCTTTGTTCGTGGAGTTGCTAACTGTAGTCAAGCCCTGGATAACAAGGGTAGCCAATGGTAGGCCGTATGTATGGCAGCAGGATTCGGCCCCTTGCCACACCTCTGGGAAAAGTCAAAAATGGTTGTCTGAAAATTTCTACGACTTCACCAGTCCAAATGTTTGGCCTCCAAACTCCCCAGACCTTAACCCCATGGATTATTTTGTATGGGGCGCAGTTGAAAAAAACACCAATCGCACTTCCAGTAATACAAAAGCCCAGTTAATGGATAAAATTAAAACAGTTTTTGCAGCCCTTCCCAGGGAGACTGTAGCATCAGCTTGTTCGAGGTTCCGAAGCAGAATTGAAGCTGTGATCGATGCTAATGGTGGTTATTTTGAGTAAATCTTGTTGATAGTATTGTAATTAACTCTGCCTGTAATGTTTTTTTTGTCAATTCATTAAATTTAATAGATACAAAGAAGATTTTCTTTTTCCTTACGAAACTGTCAAATTTATCCCGAACACCCTGTATATGCAAACAAAGTTTGCGTGTGAAGTCACTTCACAACTGGGCTACTTGTATACAGAGGATAATGACTTCACATCAATTGCCCCTTAGTATCCCATAATGCCAAGTACATTATGGGATACATCTAGGTATCAAGTCAATACCCAGACTGATTTCAACCTTTATTGAGGTCTCATAAGGGAGCAGACCCAAAAGTGATACCAAGGTTGAAGTAATGCAGAAGTCATGTACTACTTGTATATGGAAATATGACTTCTGCATTTTTTTCACTTCTGGAAGATACCTTGTTCTCATCAATTCATCCTCAACCCTCTCACTGGTTTCATGTTGATGATGGCTTTGCTGTTTGGCTTCATTTTGAAAATGCACATCACTTTCCTACAACAGATCAATAGCCTTCATCCACACATTCAGTTCACCATGGAAAAAGAAAACGCTGGTAGTTTACCATTCCTTGACATCCTTCTTATACGCATAGCCTCCGGTAATCTATCAAGCAGTGTTTATCAAAAACCTACCTTTGTTGGCAGATGCATTCATCAAAAGTCTGCTCATCACACCTCTCAAAAAATTGGTGTTATCAAGTCTTTAATTAATAGAGCACAAAATATGTGCTCCTTTCCCTCAAGCTTATAACAAGAACTTCTCACTATGAAAACTTTAATGGAATTTAATTGTTATAATCCTAATCAAATCCAACAGATAATTGACTCCTATGTTCCAACACCTTCAGATTCTTCAACAGACCGCAGGGTTCCAATCCCTTATATTTTTGGTATCACTGAACCTATTGGTAAAATTTTGAAGATGTATCACCTTATTCCCACATATTTTCCTATTAACAAAATATTTCTCATCTTTTACCATCAACAAAAGACAAACTGCCACCTCTATCATTAGCTGGCATTTACCAGATACCTTGTGAATCTAATTTGACATACTTTGGGCAGAGAGGCCATTCTGTGGAAAAAGAATTAATGAACATCAATATTATATGTAATACATGAGACTTCAAAAGTCTGGTCTTGAACATAGTATTGACACTAAACACAGTATCCAATGGGACGGAGATCATTTTCTCCATAGAAGCAGTTTTAAATATGAATGCCTTTTCAAAGAAAGTTGCAAAGCTCTTTTACATCAGCCAAATCTGAATTGGAATAATTGTCTCTCTCTCCCAAAAGTTTGGGAGATTCTCATTTTATAACTATCAAAATTAGTTTTATTAATACATCTAGCATGTAGCAACAGTTTTTAATTGATAAACTGATTGTTGTATGTACCTTGTATTCCTGTTTCTTTGATTTGCTTGTTTCAATGCACTGATGATGTATTGTTATTTTTAGTACAAAATATTTGTAATTTCATTTCATTAAAGTTAATTACTGTGGTTATCATGTAATTTGTTGTTTATAGTCATGCCACAGGTACCTTTAAAGATTAGATTAACCAACTTGTATTCAAACTTAAAAGTGGGTTCTTCCTTCCCTTTACATTAAGCCACCAGCTTAATATAACCTATGGATCAAAATGAAAACTACAACCATCAGTGCTTCTATTTATGTCATACAATTAGCGAAGCTGTAGCAGCCACTAGATAAAAGTGTAACTTTGAAAGAATATAGCAGTTAATAAAAAAAACAGCATCCTCATGCTTGGTAGGTTATATCCTCTTACACTATTTGGATGCAATATTTTTATTTTTATTATTCTGTTCATAGTGCTCCAATACACATACACAAGAAGTAGACAAACCTATAAGCACATCAGTACCTTATGTGCAAGTAAGAACTGAAAAAGAAGTTTATTAACATTTTTTTTTGAAGAGTTGCAAGTTATAGATGTTTGGGAATACTTCATGAGAAAGGCTGTTCCAGAGGAAAGAGTTCGATGTAATAAGAAGAGGATAAGAAAAAGCAAGATCAGGGTTTTTGCAGTTTCAATAAAAAAGGCATGCTGAACAGTTCCAACAAAAAGTGGAAGAATAATGGTTGCCAGTTCAATGGAGTAGTGACCTTTACCTGTAGAAGAGCCACAGAGTTGAAACACTATATCTGTGTGTGTGTGTGTGTGTGTGTGTGTGTGTGTGTGTGAGTGAGTGAGAGAGAGAGAGAGAGAGAGGTGAGAGAGAGAGAGAGAGAGAGAGAGAGAGAGAAAGTGAAATAGGTCTATAAGGGAAGAATCATCTATAAACTGAACTGAACTTCTCTGGATAACATCAAGAATTTTAATGAAGATTTTAGGCACACTACCCCACACATGTGAGCAGTATTCCAAGAATAAATAAATATATATATATATATATATCAATGTAAAAAGTATCAATGGAAAAGAAATGGAACTAGTAGGAAGAACAGGAAAGTACCAGATTGACATAATAGGTAGTACTGAAACAAAGTAAATATGAGATCTCACTAATCAACAAATACAATATTCAACAGTATAATAATATATTCTATAATATTCAACAGTAAATATGAGAATAGCTTTCTTGAAATGCAGGCAATATCAAGTAATGTGATGAGGCAAATATAAGAATGGGGAACTGGAAAATGAGACTTAATTGAGCCTATGATCTCAACATCAGATTCCACTACAGCAAAAGGGGAGGAAAATTTTCCCAGAACATAGAAATGTTCTGGGAATATTTGGAGGAAAGAGCAAAACTAGAAACTAGAAATAGAATGGCTTAATATAAAAACGATACTAAATGCAGCAGCAAATGAAAGCTTAGGAAAGACCAAAAAATTCAATAAAAGAAAAAAACTGAAGATCTGGGATGATACAATCAAAGAAATAATCAAAAAGAAAAAAGAAGCCTATCACAAATGGTTAAGCAGTAAAAGATTAGAAGATGAAATAGAATATAAAAAAAATAGAATACAAAAGAATAAGAGCCATAGCTAAAAGAGAAGTCAGAAAAAGACATAGAGAATCATGGAATAAATTTGTTTCTAATTTAGAACATGATTTATATAAAATAAGACCCAATGTATATAAGATTTTGAAACACCTAAATGCAGATACCAAAGAAAACATAAAATTAAACACTGAATTGAAATTAGAAGAATTTCTAAATTACTACACAGAACTGTGGACAGACAAATATTTTAAAAAAGACAACTGGCAAACAATTAACGAAAATGAAAAGGAAATAACTGAAGAAGAATTAGAAATCAGTCTGAAAGAAACAAGAAACGGAAAATCACCTGGAGAAGATAAGCTAGGTTCAGAACTATATAAATATGCAGGAACAAGATTCAAAGAAAGACTCTAATTATTTTTAAATAAAATTTACGCAACTGGTATCCCCCCAATAGAATGGAAAAAAGCAATTGTGATTCCTATCTTTAAGAAAGGTAATAGAGATGACCCTAAAAACTATAGAGGTATCAGTATACTAAATTCCTGTTACAAAATATATAGCAGAATCTTAAATAACAAACTAATGAAATATTCCGAAAACTTTATTCTAGAGGTACAGAATGGATTTAGAAAAGGACGATCATGTATAGACCCAGCCTTTTGCCTAAAATTAATAATAGAGAAAAGAAGAAAATATAATTTAGAAACACATATTGCATTTATTGACTTTGAAAAAGCATTTGACAAAGTTAAAAGAAACATATTATTTAACATATTAAAAGAAAGACAAATGCCAAATAATATCCTAAAAGCTATCACAAGTATATATGAAAATAATCAAATACAAATAAGATTAAATCACGAGCTATCATATACAAGAGAGATAAACCAAGGGGTCCGACAGGGATGTCCCCTCTCAGCAACTCTTTTTAATATCTACTTAAATGAAATAATAATAAAATGGAGTAAAAATTTACATCAAGGAATTAAACTTTCACCTACAGTTAACTTAAACACTCTCCTCTTTGCAGACGACCAAATAATAATTACCAAATAATTACCAAATAATAATTATAAATGAGATATCCAAAGATTATGGTATGATAATATCAACGGAAAAATCAAAAACTATGGCCTTTAAAGGACAAGATCCAGCAAGAACTAAAATAGTAATAGATAACAAGATCTTAGAACAGGTGAATTCATTTAACTACCTAGGATGTATGATCACATATGAAAATGAAAAAGATATAAACGTAAACATTGCAAAATATTTAAAAATAACAGGTGTAATTAACTCTATATTTAAACCAAACCTAGTTCAAAAACAAACCAGACTAAAAGTATACAATACATTAGCCCTACCAGTCTTAAGGTATGGAAGCGAAATCGGGACAATAAAACAAAAAGACAAACAAGATTAACAACAGTAGAAATGAAGTTTATGAGGAAAACTGCAAAGTATACCCTATTTGATCACAAAACAAACGAAGAAATTATGAAAGAATTAAACCAGGAATCAGTAATAGAAAAAATTAAAAAATATAAACATAAATGGATGGAACATGTTCAAAGAATGAAAACAGAAAGATTACCAAAACAAGCCTTAAAGTACAAGCCATTAGGAAAAAGAAATCCAGGACGTCCTCTTAAACGATTCAACGATGACTTCTAAGGCCGGAACAGGCCATGCTAGGCCTAAATCCTTGATACGTATGATGATGATGAAGAGCAAAACTAATAATAATAATAATATGTACCTGCTACATTTCTGTTCAGTACTAGTTATTACTAACCCCATTTTCCAACATAAAATTCACATGGAGAAATGATGCAAAAAATAAGAAAAGTCTAATTGACTATGTTATGATAGTGGTTTCCCCACTGGTTCAGGACACAGGAGTATAGAGAGGATTTGAAATAAGAAGTGTTCACTATTTAATTTTGAACAGGTTAAAACTGAATTTCATATTGAAAAAAGTGTGTGTAAGAAAGTTTTGAAACAGATGAAAGTTTAACTGCTATTAGATGTGAACTGTAGACTCAAATACACAATCATTATTCAAGAAAAATAGAAATGTAGTAGCAGGTACATATCACAATTTGAAAACAAGAAAAAACCTTAGAGATTCAGTGGCAAACCTAAAGAAAACTTTCATCGATTTAGCTAGAGAGACATGTGGTGAGGTAATCTGCAAGAATCGAAAAATCTGAACTCCATGAAGTTTAAGAAGAAGACAAGGAAAAGAAGAAAGCACATTGAAAGTTCCTGGCAAGTCAGCTTGTGAATACAGAGGAAAATGTAAGAAAGTGCAGCACTGTGTAAAACTATCCAAATAAAAGTCATGGAAAGATTTTAATAAGAATAAAGAAAATAAATATCAGAAAGGCAGAAAAGGGCTATTCAAAAAGCTTAGAAATAGAAAGAAAGCATACCGTAAAAGGAAGTGACAACATGAAAACTGAACATACAAATATTTGAGGTCAGGAGTAATTAGTTTGAAATATTGCTAAATGAAACAAGCAGTGACAGCTGGTAGAAAAATACCCAATAGGATGTAGTCAGGAATAAATAACCAAAGTAGAAAAAGCCTTCAAAAACCTGAACTGGAGTAACTTTCAAAAGTGATAAAGCAATACATCTTTACATTACTTGCATATGGGAAATATATGACTTCTGCACTACTTCAACCTTGGTATCTCTTCTGGGTGTGGTTCCCGTTGATGACATTAATAAATGCCTGTCATTGTGTTTGCTTACTTCCTGGAGAGTAGAGAAACTCTGCTTGGTGGCAGGTTTTTTACTCTCACTGGGTGGAACCACCACTGACCTTTATGTTCTGCAGTGATTCAGGTCAGGAGTAATGAGTTCAGTAGTGATCCTTTAGGGGCACTCAATGAGATTTAGAGTGATCTTCTAGATCAGTGCTTCCCAAACTTCTGGATGTCAGGGCCCCCTTTGCAAAAATTAAAATATTTCACGGCCCCCCTCGAAAAAAAATCGTAATAGAGAGATATATTATTATAATATTTATTGTATTTATATTCAATACAAAACATACACAGCGAATATTGCAAAAATCAAATGCATATATTACATTTTTTGCCTCTTACCGTTTGGTTCTGAAGACGATGCGGGCTGTTATGGTAAAATATGAAATACTGTCCTTTTTTTTTGAGTCTGTTTCTGCTTCTTCTGATTGTTCGCAGGATTTTTTTTAAATTTTTTATCAGCCACTTATCCATCTCAGGGTTAAATTTTTTAACGTAGAATAGATCAAATAATATCACCACTTACCGATACTGGCACACCGCAGACTGATAACATGAAATTAGTGAATATTACCTGAATAAGGGAATCCCCGGACCAAGAACATTTTTCTCTTTTGTGTCTTTTCTCCCTTTACGGTAATTAAGCCTAACGCGAAACAGACAGCAAAGGCAGGTTATTAAAACGTGCATATGATTGGTGTGGTATTAACAAAAGATCGTGGAGCCGAAAGATAAAAGCATAGCTGACAATTGAGCTGAAATGCTAACTCTCTTCAACCAAATTCCATATGTGAAACCGCCATAACATTCATTATATATATATTACTTAGTTTTAACACTTTTACGAATTTTAACACGTTGGTTGAATTTTATTGCTGCCTTGGGAAATCGAACTCACACATATCTAATTAATAACAATAGTTTTTAGTTAAGATACTGTGTTTGTCCATGCAACATATGGTTTTGTTTCAGTCTATATAGCATAGTTTCTGTATGAGGGGACATGTGATTCATTAATTAGTGTATTTTTATCCCAGTTGTCTCTAATTGCACAATTTGTTGAGAAATATATCACACAGACTGCTCATACCTTATTCACTGGTATAATAAAAGTACTTGTTTTTATTGCCTCTGCAGTATAGTGGCTTTTAGGGAGGGGGTGTTGTTTACCACTGCAAGCGAGTAACTATGTCCCCACATGAACTTGTTTAAGCTTTTTTTCATGTGTGAAGTATATGCGAAACTTTTATTGGTAACAGAAAACTAGCTCGGATGACAGTGATAATATAAAACGAGTTTTGATATGTATATTATTATTATTATTATTATTGTTCCGGGAAACTCCAAGGAGTTGACAGACTCATCGAGGGAGGCCCTAACATCATGTCAAGAACAACTATTCAACATTCACACAGTATCTATCATACCTTGCCTTGAACTCATTCACGGTCGTAGCACCCACAACAGACTCTGGAAGCTTATTCCACTCATTTACCACTCTCCAAGTAAAGAACCTAGCTCTAACACCCTTGTCAACCACGCTCTTGCCCAGCTTCCATGCATGGCCCCTAGTCCTCCCACCACCAGTCATATTTTCAAAAATATCTTCTGAATCAATCTTATAAAAACCCTTCAGTAATTTGAATGTCTCAATCATATCACCCCTCCTTCGCCTATCGTCCAATTTCTGCAACCCACAAATCTTCTACCTATTCTCATAAGGTTCATTCCACAGACCTGCTATCATCTTGGTCACTCGTCTCTGGACCCTCTCCACTTCCTCCCCATCACGAAGAAACCCTGGTGCCCATAACTGGGCACAGAAGTCCAGATGGGGGTCTTATCAAGGCTCGATACAGAGGAACAACAACTTGTTCGTCTCTGCATGTTAAAGTATTTTTCAGAAGCCAAGTGATTTGGTGAGCTGTTTTAGTTACTTTTGCAATGTGCCCCCTAAACTTCAACTCCCTATCCACCAACACTCCCAAATCCCTGGCCTCATCAATCTCCTGGAGTATGGTTCCACCAATGCGATATACTGCTGCTATTCTTTTCACCCCAAAGTGCATAACCTTACACTTTGCCACATTAAATTGACATCCATTTTTCCTAGTCCAGTACTCCAAACTATCCAAATCATCCTGTAAAATTTTGACATCCTGTGCACTCACAATTGCTCTACCCAACTTTGCATCATCAGCAAACAAGTGAACACTTCCTCTCAGATCCTTTCCTATATCACTGATGAACAAATTGAAAAGCAGTGGTCCAAGAACAGAGTCCTGTGGCACTCCACTAGTCACAAGACGTGTTTTAGACTCCACTCCTGAATAAACCACTCTTTGATATCTCTCCTTCAACCACCCTCCTATCCATCTCACCAACCCTATATCTATACCCATCTGCTCCAGTTTACTGATTAGGGTTCCATGTGGTATCCTATCAAAGGCCTTGGCAAGGTCCAGTAGTATCACTGTAAACCCTTTACCCCTATCCAGTTCAGCCGTCACTGTGTTATAAAACGTGAGCAAGTTACTGAGGCATGATCTACCCTTCACAAAACCATGTTGTCCCCCATACAATATCCCATTTTCATCTATCCAATCCTGTATTCTTTTCTTGACTAATTTCTCTAAGACCTTGACAATGATTCCTGATATGCTAATCGGTCGGTAATTTACAACAGCAGTCTCGAAACCACCTTTATGCAGTGGAACTATTTTCCCCTCTTTCTACCTGCTTGGGACTAACCCAGACCCTAGACTCAAATTAAACAAAATGGTCAAGGGTACTGACAATTCTTTAGCTGCTTCTCGTACAACACGAGCTGGTATACCATCCAATCCCACAGATGTATTGACATTGAGGTTATGCAATAGACTACTCACCTCCACTTCATTAACCACAATTCCCGTATAATCTACTGGTTTATTCGTTTCTGCAATGTCACCACCTGGATGATATACTCTTGCAAAGTGCTCACTCAGTAACTCAACTATCTCAACTAATTCAGTTACCTCTCTACCATCGGCATTCTTTAAAATCAATCTGTCATGTATATTTTTCCTTTTACTTGCTACATATCTAAAAAACTGTTTAGGATTCTCTTTAGCCTGCATGGCCAATGTTCTTTCGTAATCCTTTTTTGCTTTTCTTACCACACTCGTCACCCTTCTGGCCTGCGCTTTAAACCGTTCATGTGCCTGCCGGTCACCCTTCTCCTTAAATTCCCTCCATAGTTGTTTCTTTTTTTGCAGCTCAAGCTTAATGGTGTTATTCATCCATTTAACCCCTACTTGATTTATTATTCGGACTCTAGGTATACAGTCAGCCATTGCTTCATGCAAGCACTTCTTAACTACCTCCGATGCACTATCAACTTCTAGTCCTTGCAGTTGTACATGCCATGGCACTGAACTAATCAAACTCCTAAGCTTGTCATACTTTCCAGCCCGATAATTCCACATGTACCCTGTCTTAATTGAAAATTCCACACCTTTAGCCACCTCCCAAGTTAAGACCCTATGATCACTCTTACTGATTGGTGGCAATGTGGTCATATTTGTTACAGCCAAATCCTCAGATGTAATTACTAGGTCAAGCACTCTCTGACCCCTAGTATTTTCCATTACATGCTGTCGCAGATAGTTATCCCTTAATAACCGCATAAAATCCAGTTCCTTCCTTCCGTGTGTCCTTTCCTCACTCCAATCAATGCGACCACAGTTGAAATCTCCCATAATAATCACCCTCCGTCCACCCATCTCTTCTATTTGCTTGTGCATACTGTCACCACCATCTTTTCCATCACCTGGTCTATAGCACCACCCAATTGTATATTTAGTTCTGCTAGCCACAATCTCACACCAAATGGCCTCAAATGTGCTCTTTTCTCTATCCTGCAATTCAACTTCTATTCTCCTTGGCTGGAGCTCATCAGCTATCATCAACAATACTCTTCCCCCCATTTTATTCTCTCTGTCATTCCTGAACACACTATACCCATCACATTCAATCCCACTAGTTATATCATCTACAGTCAGCCATGTTTCACTAATACCTATAACCTGTGGTCTGGAAGTGCCAACCATGGCCAAAAACTCTTCCATCTTGTTCCTAATACTCCTAGTGTTAGTGTACATGAATTTAAGACCCCCATTAGCCCCAACCCTACCTTGATGCCTTATATTAACTATCCCACTCAGATTTGTTGTCCTCATTTGCTCTGGCATATTATATATTCATTCTTACCTTCAACTGCCTCCATAAGGACTGTATATCTACTCCCCCCCCCCCTTAACAAATCTAGTTTCCCTGAATTTGCACATCCACTACATTCAGCACTTTCTCAAGTCTTCTTACACCGTAACCATTCGAATGCAAGCCATCCATCTTATATAGATCCTTTCGCCCATCAAATTCACTCCACTGTCAATATAAAGTCAATATCAACAGTCCCTGATTGATGAAAGGGACAGGAAGATTTGGAGCTTCCCTGGAGAGCTTTCAAAGTAAATACAATTAACCACTGCTTTGAAATGAAACATATGAATAAGCAATATTTACTAATATTCATTAAGCGCCGAAATACGCAACACCAATGTGTGAATTTTCCATTAAAATATAAAAAATAACAAAAAAAGAAATAATAAATAATAAAAGTTAAAATACGTTTCTTTTAAAATGAAAAAAATCTACTTAGTCTTAAAACATTTTAAATTTGTTTTCATTATTTCACGGCCCCCCTCAACAAAACCTATGGCCCCCAAGGGGGCCGCACCCCACAGTTTGGGAAGCGCTGTTCTAGATCACTCAGAGTTTTTGAAGAGGTATTCCCACACTTAAACATACCTCAATAAAGGCTGAAACTAGTTGGATAGTGGCTCTTCTCATAATGCATAGCATTATACATTTCCAAAAGGAGGTGTGCTTTGCATTATGGGATATTAAGGCAAGTGATGCGTGAAGTCATTAGCCTCTATTATTATAAAGTGGCCCAGTTCTAAAGATATTCATGTATTTGAGAAAAGGCTAACAAAAATTCTGGAAGGAAATTTTTCATAGAATGGGAGAGGGGGGGGGGGTAGAACAAGAGGCCATCACTGAAAACTGTATAAGGAGGGTGTGAGCAGAGGGAGTGAGGAGAAAGTTCTTTGCATGGAGAGTGGTTATTGAGTGGAATGCATTGCTTGAGTGTGTTGTGAATGTAGACACATTGAATCAGTTTAAAGCATGGTTGGATGAGCATTGTGTGCAATAGTGTGTACCTTCCACAATGAGTCTCTGACTCCATGAAGGTCAGATGTTAATAATAATAATAAAAGTTACTGTGGAACAAGCTAGGTTCAGGCTACACAGAGGTTGCTATGATCAGATTTTCACTTTAAAAGAAATCGAGAAATCATGGAAATATAATCAGGATCTAAGTTTGGTAGATCTGAAAAAGACATGCAACACAGTACCAAGAGAAAAGTTTTTCAAAATGTTACAATTATATAGTAGAAATGAGACATTATATTCAGCAATACACAGTCTGTATTTCAGCTGTAAGTCAACAATTAAAACTGAAGGAGTACCAGGAGGATGGTTTAATGTTAAGCTGGGCATGAGACTAGGGTGCACATCTCCACTGTTATTCATCATTTGTATTGATCGCATAATGAAGGAAAGCATAACACCTGATATGAAAAATGGAGGTGCAGCTGTTTACTTTATTTTACTTTAAATAAATATAATACAAGTCTATAGGATTCCCTGAGTAAATCGCATAACTGCTGGAATAAATATGGTTTGAAAATCAGCAATAAAAAGACAAAGACAATGAAAATAGGCAAGAACGTTGAAAACATGAATAGCATTCTGAATGGAGAACTTATAGAACAAGTAAATCATTTCCGCTATCTAGGCTCAACCTTCAGTTAAGATTATTATTATTATTATTATTCAGGCATCCATGGAGTCAAAAGACTCATCACGGGAGGTCCTTCCTAGGAAACACAAAGTCTATCATACCACTCCTTGAACTCATTGACTGTTCTCACTCTCATCACTTTATTAGGCAATGCATTCCACGGTTCAACCACCCTCCATACAAAGAAATCACTCCTCACCCTCTTGCACACAGCTTCCTTTCATAACTTCTAGGAATGGCCCCTTATCATCACTCTTTCCTGCTATTCCACCAAGCGAAAGAACTCCCCACTGTAAATCTTGTAACCACCTCTCAACAGTTTAAAAGTATTAATCATATCACCACTCCTTCTTCTATCTACCAAATGCTACAGTCCACATTCTCTCAGCCAATCCTCATAACAAATATTGTACAGTCCTGAAACCATCTTTGCTATCCGCCTCTGGGCCCTTTCCGCAGTTAATTTATCCCCTTCGAATCCTGGGAACCAAATCTGAGAACAATAGTCTAAGTGTAGTCTGATCAGGGTCTTATACAACAGAATAATAACAGTTTTATCTCTGCAAATCAATGCATTTCTCAGTATTGCAGTAATCCTCTGTGTCACCTTCACCATCTTTGCAATATGTCCCCTGAATTTCAGGTTTCTATCAATCATCAACCCCAGATCTCTTGTCTTCCCTACTTCCTCCAGTATGACTCCTCCAATAGAGTATGAAGTGTCCCATCGATGTGTCCCAAACCTCAAGACCTTACATTTTGCTGAATTAAACCAACAACCCCATTTATTTGACCATCTGTCTAGTTTATTCAAATCCTCTTGCAGGGTTTTCCCTGCAAGAAGATTTGAAGGGATTCACCTGCAATCCACTGACAATGTCACTGATATAAAAGTTAAACAATATAGGTCCCAGTACTGAGCCCTGTTGGACCCCACTTGTAACCTTCTGACTCCTTGATACTGCCCCACCAACTCCTTTACCATGAGTTGCCCGAGTCCTGAAAGTACTTCAGGCGCAAATTTTGTTTGCTTACATTTGGATAAAGGATAAAACCCAATATATAATTAGTGGCATAGCCAAGTGAAAAAACTCCCACAAACTTATCTCTAATCCAGAGAATTTTAATAACAGAGTGTGACACCCTTTGGCAACTCGTATAGGTAAATATGACTTCTCCATTACTTTCACCTAGGTATCACCACATCTGGGTCTGGCTCCCACTGATGAGACCTCAATAAAGGTCGAAACTGGTCAGGGTAGTGGCCCTTCCCTTAATGCATAGTATTATACATGTCCGCAAGGAGATGTGCTTTGCATTATAGGAGATATTAAGGTAAGTGATGAGAACTTATACCACCTTTACCACAAGTGGCCCCATTCCTGAAAGTAATTCAGGTGCAAACTTTGCTTCTCTGATACCTATTGGACAGCCAATCCTGAATCCAGTTGATCAACCTGACATCCAAACCCATGTGCTGCAACTTAAATATCAGCTTATCATATTCAGGCCCCCATGGAGTCAAAAGACTCATCACGGGAGGTCCTTCCTAGGAAACACAAAGTCTATCATACCACTCCTTGAACTCATTAAACATATACTACAAGAAAATGGTAGTATATGCCTTTCCCTGATCAAATGCTTTTGTAACTTTATTATAAAAGGCAATCATATTACTAAAACAAGAGCACCCCTTAACAAATCCATGTTGACTCTCACAGATAACATTACCCTCATCTGCCCAATGCTGTATACAGTCCTTCACTAATTTCTCCAAGATCTTAACAACTACAAGTTTTAAAAGAGGTATGCTGTGAGTAGACATATCGATACAAAATTAATAACGGAAAAAACTCACGTACAAAGATTATTTAATAGTATAATTTTCGCCTGTGTGTAACAGGCATCTTCAGTACATTAAGCTCAAATTAAACAATAACTGACAATTCCCAAAAGCGCCACCTAAGTAGCTGGTGTAAGATAACTAAAAAGGTCAATAACTTTCCTTAAAAAAAAAAAAAAAAAAAAAAAAAATATCGATACAATAAAAAGTTAGGAAAGATGAGCTGACTTGTAAAGTACTATCTCTCATAAAGGGGATAGACATAAGCCGTCGGATCTGTTTAAGTTAGGAGATTAAAGTAGAGTTTCACATGTTTCTTTATAAAGACGTTTCATGAGAAACTGACTTTTGTGAAGAACTTTTGTCTTTTTCCAATGAACTCTGTGTCTGGTGAAGATGGCATGTTCTGCAAGTCCAGACTTTTCAGGTTAAAAGTATTCAATATAAGATTGGTGTTCTTCTAGCCAAATAGAGGCAGATCTTCCCGTTTGTCCGAAATAAGATAATCCACAAGAGCACGGAATCTGGTAGACACCTGGATGATTAAGATGTGGAAACTTGTCCTTAGGAGAAGTGAGAAAGGTGGAGATTTTTCTCAACGGTCGAAAGGCAACAAAAATATTCAGTGGTTTTAAAACTTTTGCTATACGTTCACTGATGCCTTGTACATAAGGGATAGTAATGCGCGTTATTTCTTCTGTGTTGAAGAGGAAGACATATTAAAACTACTCAAAGTTCTTTTAATGAAGCAATTCTCATAACCATTAGATAGAAAGGAAGAAGTTATATATTGTAGTTCTTTCTGTAAAAGATCGTCTGAAGAACAAAAGGAGTGAGCCCGATGAACCATGTTTTAATAGTTCCTGCCTTTTGACTGGGATGGTGATGCGATTCCGCATGGATATAATGGCCTGTATGAATCTTCTTTCTATAAACTGAGAAATGTAGGTTACCATCTGGTTGGCAAAGAATTAGAAGATCTAAAACAGCTAACTGTTTATTCGATTATACTTCTAGGGTAAACTTGATCCTAGGATGAAATGCGTTTAACTTAGTGAGAAATTGTTGAAGTTCATCAGAAGAGCCATTCCATACAGCAAAAATGTCATCGACATATCTGAACCAATGAGTAGGTCTGGGAGAAATGTTGTCAAAGATATGTTGTTCAAAATGTTCCATAAAGAAATTGGAGATAGCAGGAGAAAGAGGATTACCCATTGCTGTTTCTTCAATTTGTTGATACAACTTATTTTTAAAGGAAAAATAACCAGAATTTACTTCAAATTTACTCTCTTTTTCAACTAGAAGAACTGATACTTATATAAAAAATACTTTGGATTTCAAAAATAACATTTCAGATCTTCATTTGGACGTTTCTGATTACAGACTGATTTCCTCCAAATCAGTCTGTTACTTGTCAAGACTCCAACATTATCAGATCTTATATTTCTAACGTCTAAGGCACTTTGTACCGTATCAATCCACCTACATCTTGGTCTTCCTCTGGGTCGTTTTCCTGCCAACTTGGAAGAGAACACTTGTTTTGCTAATCTTTCCTATCCCATTCTATTTAAGTTACCATACCACCTGAGATTAGCTCTGCTAATGCATTCCTGGATGCTGACAATGTCAAGTTCTTTCCTAATATCCTCGTTTTTAATATGATATTGCCATTGATGCCATCTGTTCATGCCTCTAATCTTTTTCAGGACTCTCATATCTGTGGTCTCTAGTCTTTGGTCAAGTGTTTTACTTCTAATTCAGCTCTCAGATCCATAAGTTAAAACTGGTTTGAACACTGTCTTGTATACAGCTAATTTAGTGTTCTGACTAATTTCTCTGAGAGGAGACCTCCACATAGCATTTAAAGGAATGCGGAGAACCAACCAGGGCTTCTGATCTAATGTCCAATCCTCACCTTCTCGTGGTGCACCCTGTTGGGTATCTACTTTGATACTGAACGAACGAGGATGGGCTGGCAATTTGGGATTTAGCCGACCAGATTGTATTCTTATTGGTTAAACCAAAATAAAAAATGATGGTACACCATGGCAAAATTTCATGCCGGCTGGGACGTCGCCCGGTTAAACAAGACCCCCGTTGTTTTTGCAAGGGAACCAGGGCGAACAGCGAAAAGTCAGCTACTGGAACAAATCTGAAAACAAACCCCAACTCAACATCACCAGAGTTAAAGATCGGTACTATCAACGTAAGAAGCCTGAATGACAAAGAAATGGAGCTAGCTGAGGAATTAGATAAGTACCAGATCGACATAATAGGAGTGACTGAAACAAAAAAGACCAAAACTGGTGATCTTTCTGAGCAATAAATACAAAATGTTATATTCAGGCAATGACAATCAAGGAAAAGAAGGAGTAGCCATTGTATTCAACACAAAATAAGAGGCTAATCTTCTTGAATGACAGTCAGTCTCAAGTAGAGTAATGTGGGCAAATATGAGAATGGGGAACTGGACAATGAGACTTATTTGTGCTTATGGTCCCACAGAAGGTTCTACTAAGGTAGAAGTGAAGGAATTTTTTGAGGCTTTAGAAAAAGCAAATGACACAATGAAAAACGAAAAGTTGGTCCTTGTTGGGGATCTAAATAGCAGAGTAGGAAATGATTGTGAGACATACAAAAATATTTTGGGAAAATTTGGAGAAAAGAGCAAAGCTAATAATAATGGCAAATATCTGTTGGATTTCTGCTCAGGACATGGACTGGTTATTACTAACACCATGTTCCAACATAAAAATGTGCACAAATTCACATGGAGAGAAGAGGCAAGGAATAAGAAAAGTCTCATTGACTATGTTATTGTTGACAGTGATGTTTTCTCCCTGGTGCAGGACACCAGAGTGTACAGAGGATTTGAAATTGGAAGAGTGATCACTATTTAGTCTTGAGCAGGATAAAATTGAATTTCATATTGAAAAGAATAACATGTAAAAAAGTTTTAAAGCAAATAAAAGTTGAGCAGCTCTCAGATGTGAACTGTAGACTAAAATACACAAAGATTACTGAAGAAAAAAAGAAAGAGTTTGAGAACAGGAATCAAATCTTGGAGATTCAGTGGCAAGCTTTGAAGAAAGCCCTGATTGATTCAGCTAGAGAGGCATGTGGTGAGGTTGTGTGCAAGGATAAAAAAATCAGAACTCCCTGGTGGACACAGGAAGTTAAAGAGGCAGTGAAGGAAAAGAAGAAAGCATATCAAAAGTTCCTGTCAAATAAGTCAGCTTGTGCTCTTAAAGAATATACAGACAAATACAAGAATGCTAAACACTGTGTAAAACTAGCTAAACAAAAGTCATGGGAGGACTTTGGCAAGAATATAGAAAATAAATATCAAGAAGGTGGCAAAATATTCTGGAGGTTGTTGAAGAAGCTTAGGAATGGAGGAAAGAGTGCTGTAAAAGGAGTTAGAGATGATAAAGGTGATGACATGAAAACAGGAGAAAAAGATATCCTTGAAGTATGGAGTAATTACTTTGAAAAACTGCTAAATGAAACAAGCAGTGATAACAGCACAGTGGTAAAAAACACTGACCAGGCATGCAATCAGGAATACATATCCATACTTGAAGTAGAAAAAGCCATTAAAGGCTTGAAATGTGGAAAGGCAGCAGGAGTAGATGATATTCGACCAGAAATGCTGATATGGTGGTATAAAAGTCTTACAATGGCTGCACTGCATAGTTCAGAAAGCCTGGACAGAGGGACGAATTCCCGATGATTGGAGTAGAGCTCTCATAGTACCCATATATAAAAAGGGAAATAAAACTGAATGTGAGAATTACAGAAGTATTTCTCTACTGAGTGTTCCTGGCAAGATCTATGCAAGTATACTTGAGAAACGGTTGAGAAGAATTGTGGAAGAAAAGCTTGGTGAAGAACAAGCTGGATTCAGGCCAAATAGAGGCTGTCAGGATCAGATCTTCACTTTACGACAAATAGTCGAGAAAGCATGGGAATATAACAAAGATCTGTATTTAAGTTTTGTCGATTTGGAAAAGGCATATGACAAGGTGCCAATAGAGAAGCTATTCAATATGCTGCAGTTATATGGTGTCAATGGGGCATTATATCAAGCAATATTTAGTCTTTATTTGAGTTGTAAGTCAGCAGTTAGAATTGAAGGAAGTACAGGAAGATGGTTTAATGTTAAATCTGGTGTGAAACAAGGATGTACATTATCCCCTCTGTTATTCATTATCTATATGGATCACATTATGAAGGAAAGTGGTATTAAACATGATATCAAAATTGGAGATGTTAATGTCAGCTCTTTGCTTTATGCGGATCATGTTGTACTTCTAAATAAATCCGCCGCAAGTCTGCAAGATTCTCTGACTAAATTGAATAACTGTTGTAATAGATATGGTATGAAGGTCAGCAATAAAAAGACAAAGACAATGAAAATAGGCAGAATCATTGAAAATGTCAACTGTGTTGTGAATGGAGAACCTGTGGAACAAGTAAAACATTTCAGCTACTTAGGCATGATTTTTACTGAAGATGGTAAATTCAATAAAGAAATAGACAACAGAATCAGCAAAGCTGGTATGGTGGGAAGTCAACTGAATAAATTCATATGGAATAAGAGAGAAATTAGTCGGAACACTAAATTAGCTGTATACAAGACAATGTTCAAACCAGTTTTAACTTATGGATCTGAGAGATGGGTCAGAAGTAAAACACTTGACCAAAGACTAGAGACTACAGATATGAGAATCCAGAGAAAGATTAGAGGTGTGAACAGATGGCATCAATGGCAATATCATATTAAAAATGAGGATATTAGGAAAGAACTTGGCACTGTCAGCATCCAGGAATGCATTAGCAGAGCTAATCTCAGGTGGTATGGTCACTTAAATAGAATGGCAGCGAAAATATTAGCAAAACAAGTGTTCTCTGCAGGTTGGCAGGAAAACGACCCAGAGGAAGACCAAGATACAGGTGGATTGATAGGGTACAAAGTGCTTTAGACGATAGAAATATAAGATCTGATAATGTTGGAGTCTTGACAAGTAACAGACAGCTTTGGAGGAAAATTGTAGATAGGAAGTTAGTAATGATGTAATTTTTTCATGTATTACTATCATACCCTGTACACCCCTTGAGGGTACATGGCAGGAATTTGATGATGATGATGATGACTAATTTCTGTCTTATTCATTATGAATTTATTTAATTGACTTCCCACCCTACCAGCTTTGCTGATTCTGTTGTCTATTTCTATATTGAATTTACCATCTTCACTAAAAATCGTGCCTAAGTAGCTGAAATAGTTGACTTGTTCTATAAGTTCTCCATTCGCAATACAATTGATATTTTCAGTGTTTCTGCCTATTTTCATTGTCTTTGTCTTTTTAATGCTTACCTTCATACCATATCTATTACAACAGTTATTCAATTTAGTCAGAGAATCTTGCAGACTTGTAGCAGATTTATTTAGAAGTATAACATCATCTGTATAAAGCAAAGAGCTGACATTAACATCTCCAATTTTGATATCATGTTTAATACCACTTTCCTTCATAATGTGATCCATATAGATAATGAATAACAGAGGGGATAATGTACATCCTTGTCTCATACCAGATTTAACATTAAACCATCTTTCTGTACTTCCTTCAATTCTAACTGCTGACTTACAACTTAAATAAAGACAAAGTATTGCTTGATATAATGCCCCATTGACACCATATGACTTTAGCGTACTGAATAGCTTCTCTCTTGGCACCTTGTGATATGCCTTTTCTAGATCGATAAAACTTAAATACAGATCTTTGTTATATTCCCATGCTTTCTCAACTATTTGTTGTAAAGTGAAGATCTGATCCTGACAGCCTCTATTTTGCTGAATCCAGCTTGTTCTTCATCCAGCTTTTCTTCCACAATTCTTCTCGATTGTTTCTCAAGTATACTTGCATAGATCTTGCCAGGAACACTTAGTAGGGAAATACCTCTGTAATTCTCACATTCAGTTTTATTTCCCTTTTTATATATGGGTACTATGAGAGCTCTACTCCAATCATCGGGAATTCGTCCCTCTGTCCAGGTTTTCTGAACTATGCAGTGCAGCCACTGTAAGACTTTTATACCACCATACTTCAGATATTCTGGTCGAATATCATCTACTCCTGCTGCCTTTCCACATTTTAAGCCTTTGATGGCTTTTTCTACTTCAAGTATGGATATGTATTCCTGACTGTATGCCTGGTCAGTGTTTTTTACCACTGTGCTGTCATCACTGCTGGTTTTATTTAGCAGTTTTCCAAAGTAATTACTCCATACTTCAAGGATATCTTTTTCTTCCATTTTCATGTCACCTTTATCATCTCTAACTCCTTTTACAGCACTCTTTCCTCCATTTCTAAGCTTCTTTGACAACCTACAGAATATTTTGCCACCTTCTTGATATTTATTTTCTATATTCTTGCAAAAGTTCTCCCATGACTTTTATTTAGCTAGTTTTACACAGTGTTTAGCATTCTTGCATTTGTCTCTGTATTCTCTAATAGCACAAGCTGACTTATTTGACAGGAACTTTTGATATGCTTTCTTCTTTTCCTTCACTGCCTGTTTAACTTCCTGTGTCCACCATGGAGTTCTGATTTTTCTATCCTTGCAGACAACTTCACCACGTGCCTCTCTAGCTGAATCAATCAGGGCTTTCTTCAAGGCCTGCTACTAAATCTCCAAGGGTCGATTCCTGTTATCAAACTCTTTCAATTTTTCTTCAATAATCTTTGTGTATTTTAGCCTACAGTTCACATCTGAGAACTGCTCAACTTTTATTCGCTTGAAAACTTTCTTACATGTTATTCTTTTCAATATGAAATTCAATTTTATCCTGCTCAAGACTAAAGAGTGATCACTTCCAATTTCAAATCCTCTGTACACTCTGGTGTCCTGCACCAGGGAGAAAACATCATTATCAACAATAACATAGTCAATGAGACTTTTCTTATTCCTTGCCTCTTCTCTCCATGTGAATTTGTGCACATTTTTATGTTGGAACATGGTGTTAGTAATAACCAGTCCATGTCCTGAGCAGAAATCCAACAGATATTTGCCATTATTATTAGCTTTGCTCTTTTCTCCAAATTTTCACAAAATATTTTTGTGTGTCTCACAATCATTTCTTACTCTGCTATTTAGATCCCCAACAAGGACCAACTTTTCCTTTTTCATTGTGTCAGTTGCTTTTTCTAAAGCATCAAAATATTCCTCCACTTCTACCTTAGTAGAACCTTCTGTGGGACCATAAGCACAAATAAGTCTCATTGTCCAGTTCCCCATTCTCATATTTGCCCACATTACTCTACTTGGGACTGCCTGCCATTCAAGAAGATTAGCCTCGTATTTTGTGTTGAATACTATGGCTACTCCTTCTTTTCCTTGATTGTCATTGCCTGAATATAACATTTTGTATTTATTGCTCAGAAAGATCTCACCAGTTTTGGTCTTTTTTGTTTCAGTCACTCCTATTATGTCGATCTGGTACTTATCTAATTCCTCAGCTAACTCCATTTCTTTGCCATTCATGCTTCTTATGTTGATAGTACATCTTTAACTCTGGTGATGTTGAGTTGGGTGTGTTTTCAGATTTGTTCCAGTAGCTGACCTTTCACTGTTTGCCCTGGTTCCCTGGTGAAAACAACGTGGGCCTTGTTTAACCGGGCGACGCCCCAGCCGGCATGAAATTTTGTCACGTTGTGCCATCATTTTTTATTTTGGTTTAACTAATAAGAATACAATTTGGTCGGCTAAATCCCAAATTGCTAGCCCATCATCGTTCATTCAGTATCCAAGTAGATACCCAACAGAGTGCACCACGAGAAGGTGAGGAATGGACATTAGGTCAGAAGCCCTGGACGGTTCTCTGCATTCCTTTAAAGGCTATGTGTAGGTCTCCTCTCAGTTATACAGCTTTGACCCTTAAGCACCCCCTTAGTTAAAATCTCCCATAACAATCATTCTTCTTGCACTTGCCAAGCTCAACTGTTTAAACATCTCCTGGTCCCCACCCTTTGTGCTCCTTGGTTTGTAGCAACACACCAGTAAATATCCTGTGTTGCACACCTCCACCTCACACCATGTGCTTTTAAAATCATTAGCGTCACTGCCTTCCAAAGTATCCACTCTTAGAGGACATAAGTCGTCACTTATCATAAGCAGTACTTTACCATGCTTTCCCTTCAGAAAAAACAGATGAAAGAGAGGAAAAAAAAAAAAAATGATGACAAGTTAAATATGGAAATAGATGGCAGAATTAGCAAAGTTGGTATAGCATGAAGTTGTTAGATCGTGAATGAGGCCTGCCTCTGATAGACAGACCCTCATTCAGGATCTAACAAGAACGGAGCCTAAATAAAGAAAATACCTGTACTGCTGGCGAAAATTGTACTAGAAAGAAATAAGGAAATGGGGTGAAGTGTATCATATAATTAAGTGTATATCTATTCACCCAATGGAGAGGAAGCATTGTAAAATATTAATATGTGTGAATTAAAAGGGAAATATATGTGTGTAAATTGGAAGTGGAAAATAATGTGTATATTGCAACAAAAAAAAAAAAAAGGGGAAATTTTGACAATCAACAGAAGGACAGATTCTATGACACTATGCATTCCTATGCAACCTTGCAACTATGTCTAACTTGTAAGGTTCAACCCATTGTTGAACCTTACAAGCGAGATTTTGCAAATTCTCTGGGAGGAGCTCTCTCACGGGTTCGAGATGAAAGTCTTTGATGTGACTGTAAGCTGCAGGAGAAAAAGGGAGTTGATGGTCAGAAAATCGAGAGAGTGGGGGAAGAAGGTGAAAGAAGTGTGACGTGAGAAGGAGGTCCGACAAAAAACTACCAAGTGTAGACCAACGAAAAAAGGCTCAGGTCCAAAATGAAACCTGAACCCTGATGTCCCTCCTGTAGGATACAGAAGTTCCAGACAAGCACCTTAGATGTTTCCCAACGATGCCGAAAATCCAATGCGCGTCAATCCATGAGATGGGAAAGCTATCTGCAGAGTGAAGAAAGGTCCAACCAGGATATGCACGTGACTCGCACGTGGTGATTGAAGGAGACTGTATGCTACAAGAAATGGTAAGGCAATTTTGACCTATTTAAATTTCAAGAGGGAGCGTTGAATGAAAAATTCGGTTTAAGCACATTTGCAGAAAGGAAGATTGAGACTATTTTGTTAGTTAGTGGAACTTTTAAGGACATTGGACTGGTAGTCCAAAGCCATATTATGTGATCTTTGCAAAAGAATTTGTATTTGTATGTTATCTTAGCTGTCTCCCTAAAGATACATGTCTAGACAATTCTTAGTATATACCTATGTGCATGCCCTCTCTTAGAAGATAATAGATATGGTGAGTTAGCCGATCTCATACGGAGGTAGCAGGGTTTTTTCTCCCGGAAACTCAGGTTTTTCATCCCGCATACATACAAATCGGCCCTTCAGAACACACGCAATTTACAGACAAAAATTACTAGTTGTGGTGGTGTTGGAGGTGGGCGGTAGATGGCGTTGATTCGTAGTAGAGGTAAGGTGTAGAGACAGTTGAAGATGTCCTCCCGCGATGAGTCTTCGGACTCCTTGGAGGTATTAGGAATAATAATGTCATATTCTAAAATGTCATGTAATGCTACTTAAAGTGTTTAATCTAATTTAAGGGAATTAAAGAATTGATTGATTTATGTTTCATGTATACTGATAGCGTAAAATAAAACTTTATGTTTATAGTTGAATCCTGGTCATCGAATTGTGTTTGAGAACGACACTGCCAATCACCAAAATACGGACCGTGACAAAAAGGGGAAAGAGTGATTAAGTAATATTAAGGCTAGAAAAGGGCACGACTGCAATCTCCCCCCCCCCCCCCCCCAAAAAATCCGGACACCAACCTGCCTGATTAGAGTCAAGCAGAATAGTTATCTAGATCAGGGAAAGGGCCCACAGTTTATTAAGATAGACAACTCTAACTGGCGCAGAACAAATAAATTTGTTAGAGTCCGTGACCCAGGGAGAATTTTAGGATCCCTGGCCACAAGGAAGCAATTGATAAGTCATATTCAAAATTAAGAACCAACACTCACGAAGCACTGGTCTAACAAAGTCAACTGAATAAATTTATATGGAATTGAGAAATTAATTAAAAACACTAGACTAACTGTGTACAAGACAGTGTTCCACCCAATTTTAGCTTGTGGATCTGAGAAATAGGAAGAAATAATAAACTTGACCAAAGATTGGAGACCACAGACATGAGAGTTCTGAGAAAGATTAGAAGCATGAATAGATGTCATCAATAGTGGTAATATGTCAGAAAATGAGGATATCTGGAAATAACTTGATACTGTTAGCATTTGGCAATGTGTTAGCAGAGATAATCTAAGGTGGTATGGTCAGTTAAATTGAATGGAAGAGAAAAGATTAGCAAAAAAAGTTTCTTCCCATGATGGTAGGAAATATACCCAAAGAAAAACCAAGATCTAGTTGGAATGATGCAGTAAAAAGTGTCTTAGAAGAGAAAAATATACGATTTGATAATTTTGAAGTTTTGACAGATAATAGATTAATTTCAAGGAAAATTGTCAATAGGAACTTGTAATAATGACTTTTTCATGTAGTGCTATCATAATAATATGTACACCCTCTGAGGGTATATGTCAGGAATTTGATGACGAAGCTGATGATAATGATATACACTAGGTTGACAAAAGTATCTGGACACCTTACGTGCCATTCAAATTTCAGATCTTACCACATGCAAATATTCAAGGTGTATCTGGAAGTCCAGTAATAAAAGGTGGGATGTGCTGCATATTTTGCATTGTACTTTATATCAAGATGCCATGTTTAGCTGAATTGACACACTTCCGATGGTAGTTGGTAGTTGAGTGTCACATCTAGGTTGAATTCCACCATTGCTTATGTCATTTGTAGGCAGAAAGTAGATGGTGCTACCACAGCAGAAAATGCACTGGGAGGCCACAGACACTCATTGACTGAGATCAATGACCTCTGTCTTGAAATGTTCAAGTATACCAAATGTCAATGGTGGACCTAGCAGTCGACCTAGAAAATGCTGCAGGGACATCTGTCAGCACTAGAACTGTCTACAGAGAATTGCATGCCTTTGGTTACTATGGGAAAGCTGCTGGCAAACAAGCTACACATGACTCCTCGTTATTGCCAAACGTTGTTTGGCATCGAGGGGGGGGGGTGATGTGTGGTCTTGCCAACTGTGAAGTTATCAAGACTGCATCATTCCAACTGTGAAGTCTGGTGGGGACTCAGTAATGGTATGGAGATGTTTCAGTTGGATGGGGGAATGCTCCATTGGCGGACTTGCCCAAAACCATGACATCTGATGGCTACCTGGACAGCTTCATGCTTCTGATACTGTGGAGGTACTTCGGCAGTGACCCTTGCATGTTTTCAGCTTTGTGCAAGGAACACAAGAAATTCCTGTTGCAATGTATTAGAAATTGGTTGAATGCATGCCTTGAAGGGTAGTTGCTGTCATTCAGGCCAAAGGTAATCCCACTCGGTATCAGAAATGTAATAAAAATGCATTTTCTGACCACAACTAGGTGTCCATATACTTTTGTTTGCATATGTACTCATGTATCACAAAAATATAAAAAAAAACCTAGCACTGCACCTACCACATGAAAAGATAAGTGTTGTATTTGAATTTCCATAATATATTCTCTTCAACTGATGATGGCTTGTGAGACACAAATTAAATATATTTGTAAATTTCATTATAAGTTGTTAAACATTTTACTATGGATATATGTTTTGTTATATTTTCAATAGATTTCCCATAGTTCTCTTTCCACAAAAAAAAAAAAAAAAAAAATCAGAAGACTGTCTTCATTCTGACTGTGAGCTCTTTCTACTCTAATAGCATTGGGATTTGAAATAAATAAGAGTTGATCAAGAGAGACCATACAGAACAGGTGAACAAATGGGATCTGGCTCAAAGTGAGAGTAAGGAAAGAACAAACCCAGCTAGAGAGCCCTAGGAATACCACTTCCCTTACTATCAAGATTACCCCTAAGGTCTTGTTGGTCCACCAGCCTTTATTCAATATATTCAGATCACCCAAATCATATCTGTTGGGATCCTCCATCTGCAACATGAGAAATGTACTCTGTAGAGATTAGGTTTCTCTGAGAAACATTTTAATGCCAATGCTTACATTAAAAATTAATTAACTAATTGTTAACACTTTGCAGTATAATATCATAAAAAGAAATCAAATTTTAGAAACTGAAATAGTAAAAAAATAATATTCTGTTATTTATAGATTTTAATTTTTAATTAAGCGATAACTTACAATATTATGATGTTTGGGAAATCCAAAAGAGTAATCCTGTTTTAATTTTTCTTCATAATCATATTTTTCATGTCGAGAGTGGCCATAATAACCATAATAGTCATACTCCAAAACCTGCATGATAACAACATTTATGAGGATATGGTTGAAAAAAAATTAAAATAAATATTATTTAAATTAAGGGGATATTAAATCCCACATTGTTTTAAAAACTGAATAAGAAACTCAGAGATTGGAATCAGAGAGTTTCATGCCGAATATAGTAAACTATAAAAGTATCGGTGATTACTAATAAGTAATATTAATAAGTTACTAATAAGTTAAAATAAGTAACAAAATACATGATGAGATCTACAGTTCTCATACCACAGAGATCTATAGTTACATTAATTCCTTGATTGCAGCGACCTACATTTTGCACACAGGAACAATTGTGGTTGTCTGCAGTCAAATTAAGTGTTTTATTTTATTTTATATTTTGAATATCACACAATTTTAAGACATTGTATATGCTTCTTATGTTGACAATACTATCTTCAATTTTTCATGTACCACATGATTGAGATTTTTCCTGTAGCTGAACTACTATTCATCCCACTTCTCTGATGAAAACTGAATGGCCTTTTAATTTGATGATACTTCAATTGGTATGTCATTTAATTACATAGGACCATGATAATGCATTAGTTTCAACTAGCACAATAAAATTTAGTAAATTATGTCCAAATTGCCAGCTCATTCTCATGTGCACCATGCAAAGGTAATGACTGAACAGCAGATGAAAAGTTATAGTCAGTTTTCTACTATTTTTTATAGGCTCTTGATGAGAAATGCAGGTCTTCTCTCATTTAACTGGTTTCAAATTAAATCAAAATCATTTTCTCCAATTTTCCTGATATATGCCATCAAAAGAGTGGGAGAAAGATTTTCTTTCAAATTCATCTGTAATTTCTCAAGTCTTCAATATTACCAGAGCCTACATTTCAGTCTTCAAAATCACTACTAACTGTATCAATATGCCCAGATCCTGAATGTAGTCTTTTTTTCCTGCCATTCTGGCAATGGTCACATTTTGCTAAATTTCCTCTCCCATTCTGTTAAAGTAATCATAACATTTTACAAGTGTATTACTCAAATAAGTATATTGTTATATTATTACAAGTATGTTCCTCACCAACGACCTTTCCAAATACACAGTGAATGTAGTGCGCACCTAGGTAATTCTGACCACAATCTAGGGCTCATTCCCCCCCCCCCATGCAACAATGCTGACACAGCCACTCCCATACAAGAGTAGTTCAGCATTATAACAGTGCCATCTGGGACAGCCTCCACGACTTCTATGCCTCATTTTCATGGTTGGACTATTGCTTCTGGCCTTGCAACCCAAACATTTGCATCAAACTTATTACCAAAGTAATCGTCACCGGCATGAAAACATATATTGGGTTGCCGCTAGAGAGATTCATAATCGTTTATGTTTGTTGAGAGCTCCCAATAAGATAAGTGTTATTTTAAGTTATCATTGATAAATTTACGTGAATATTATGTAGTTTTGTTTGCCTTGAGTATCTTAGTATGTCTGTTTGTGTGTTTTTGGTGTTTCATTTTATAATTTGATAAAATACATTAGAAGTGAATATGGCTCCCGTACGAAGGAAAATGGCTGCCAGTAATGATGGTTCGCCATCTTTATTCAATAATGGTAATAACGGTAATATAAAGCAGATGATTCAGTGTACTATCTGCGAAATGTATGCTTTGCGAAGTGCAGTCGGAGTATGGTTAGATGATAATAAAGGAGTGAATGTGTGTAGAAAATGTAAGGAGAATGAGGAATTAAAGTGTATTTCAGGTAGTGAGTGTGATATTTTTGTCAAACTTCAGAATGAAATAAATGGTAATATGACAAGAAATGGCAAGGTTGTACCAGAGAATTGCGAGGGCGTGAATGTAGAAAGTGTGAATGATGGTATTAATTCAGAGCAAATTAATGGTTTTACAGAGAATAAAAAAGATGAGATAGATGCAATGAGTGAGATCACATTGTTGAGTGGAGCGATACAAAGGGCAAAATGGCAGCTAGAACATATGAACAAAAGTCGACTGAGCGTACCAGCCAATAATAAAAAGTATGATAGGAAAAATAAGCGTATGAGTGTGAACATAAACAAAATGAAGGAGAGAGTGCTGTATGGAGACTCATTACGAGGTGTGTTAGTAGAGGATTTCACAAAATCGTACCAACCTGGTGCGACCATAAAGGATGTAACCGAGTCTATTAGAGAGCAAAAGGAAAGAGTGAAAGAAATGATTGTTGTGGCAGGTACGAATGATTTGAAAGGAGATAAAATGGAAACGATAGAGGACCGGAATGAACCGTTTGAGGTAGCAAAAGAAAAGAGTGAGAGAGTTAGGATGATTAGTCTTTTGCCATGGCATGGCAGTGAAGTGTTTAAAAGGAGGGCCATAATTGCAAATGACTTTATGCGTGGGTTATGTATGACGAGTGGTGTGGAATTTGTGGATATGTGGAGTGAGTTCGATGGGCAAAAGGATACTTGAAAAAGTATCCTTTGTAAGGAGACTTGAAAAAGTGTTGCTGAATGTAGTGGATGTGCAAAGGGAAACTAGATTTATTAAGGGAGGGGAGTAGATATACAGACCTTAGGGAGGCAGTTGAATGTATAAATGAGTACAATACGCCCGAGCAAATAAGGACAACAAATCAGAATGGGATAGTTAATATAAGGCATCAAGGTAGAGATGGGACTAATGGGGGGTCTTAAATTCATGTACAATAATGCTAGGAGTATTAGGAACAAGAAGGAAGAGTTTTTGGCCATGGTTGGCACTTCCAGACCACAGGTTATTGGCATTAGTGAATCATGGTTAACTGTAGATGATATAGCTAGTGGGATTGAATGTGATGGATATAGCATGTTCAGGAATGACAGGGAGAATAAAATGGGGGGAGGAGTATTGTTGATGATAGCTGATGAGCTGCAGCCAAGGAGAATAGAAGTTGAATTGCAGGATAGAGAAAAGAGCCACAATCTCACACCATTTGGTGTGAGATTGTGGCTAGCAGAACAAAATATACAACTGGATGCTGCTATAGACCAGGTGATGGAAAAGATGGTGGAGAAGACAGAGGACTATTAACACAAGCAAATAGAAGAAATGAGTGGAAGGAGGGTAATTATTATGGGAGATTTCAACTATGGCCGCATTGATTGGAGTGAGGAGAGGACACACAGGAGGAAGGAATTGGATTTTATGCGGTTATTAAGGGATAACTATCTGCGACAACATGTAATGGAAAATACTAGGGGTCAGAGAGTGCTTGACCTAGTAATTACATCCGAGGATTTGGCTGTAACAAATATGACCACATTGCCACCAATTGGTGAGATTGATCATAGGGTCTTGACTTGGGAGGTGGCTAAAGATGTGGAATTTACAATTAAGACAGGGTACATGTGGAATTATCGGGCTGGAAAGTATGACAAGCTTAGGAGTTTGATTGATTCAGTGCCATGGCATGTACAACTGCAAGGACTAGAAGTTGATAGTGCATGAGAGGCAGTTAAGAAGTGTTTGCATGAAGCAATGGCTGACTGTATACCTAGAGTCTGAATAATAAATCAAGTAGGTGTTAAATGGATGAATAACACCATTAAGCTTGAGCTGCAAAAAAAAGAAACAACTATGGAGGGAATTTAAGGAGAAAACATGAATGGTATAAAGCGCAGGCCAGAAGGGTAACGAGTGTGGTAAGAAAAGCAAAAAAGGATTACGAAAGAACATTGGCCATGCAGGTTAAAGAGAATCCTAAACAGTTTTTTCGATATATTGCAAATAAAAGGAAAAACGTATATGGCAGAATGATTTTAAAGAATGCCGATGGTAGGGAGGTAACTGAATCAGTCAATATGGTTGAGTTACTGAGTTAACACTTTGCAAGAATATATACTCCAGGTTGTGACACTGCAGAAACGAATGAACCAGTAGATTATACGGGAATTGTGGTGAATGAAGTGGAGGTGAGTAGTCTATTGCATAACCTCAATGTCAATACATCTGTGGGATTGGATGGTATACCAGCTCATGTTGTACGAGAAGCAGCTAAAGAATTGTCAGTACCCTCCACCATTTTGTTTAATTTGAGTCTCAGGTCTGGGTTAGTTCCGAGGGGTGGAAAGAGGGGAAAATAGTTCCACTGCATAAAGGTGGTTCCAAGACTGCTGTTGTAAATTACCAACCGATTAGCATTTCAGGAATTGTTGTCAAGGTCTTAGAGAAATTAGTCAAGAAAAGAATACATAATTGGATAGATTGGGAATTTGTATGGAGGACAACATGGTGTTGTGAAGTAGATCATGCCTCAGTAACTTGCTCACATTTTATAACACAGTAACGGCTGAACTGGATAAGGGTAATGGATTTACAGTGATTCTACTGGACCTTGCCAAAGCCTTTGACAGGATACCACATGGAACTCTAATCAGTAAACTGGAGCAGATGGGGATGAATATAGGGTTGGTGAGATGGATAGGAGGGTGGTTGATGGAGAGATACCAGAGAGTGGTTTATTCTGGAGTTGAGTCTAAAAGATGGCTTGTGACTAGTGGTGTGCCGCAGGGATCTGTTCTTGGACCACTACTTTTCAATTTGTTCATCAATGATATAGGAAAGGATCTGAGAGGAAGTGCTCACTTGTTTGCTGATGATGCAAAGTTGGGTAGAGCAATTGTGAGTGCACAGGATGTCAAAATTTTACAGGATGATTTGGATAGTTTGGAGGACTGGGCTAGGAAAAATGGATGTCAATTTAATGTGACAAAGTGTAAGGTTATGCATTTTGGGGTGAAAAGAATAGCAGCAGTATATCACATTGGTGGAACCGTACTCCAGGAGATTGACGAGGCCAGGGATTTGGGAGTGTTGGTGGATAGGGAATTGAAGTTTAGGGGGCACATTGCAAAAGTGGCTAAATCAGCTCATCAAATCACTTGGCTTCTTAAAATACTTTAACATGCAGAGACAAACAAGTTATTGTTCCTCTGTATCGAGCCTTGATAAGACCCCATCTGGACTACTGTGCAGTTATGGGTGCCAGGGTTTCTTCGTGATGGGGAGGAAGTGGAGAGGATCCAGACGAGTGACCAAGATGATAGCAGGTCTGTGGAATGAACTTTATGAGAATAGGATGAAGATTTGTGGGTTGCAAAAATTGGTCGATAGGCAGAAAAGGGGTGATATGATTGAGACATTCAAATTACTGAAGGGTTACTATAAGATTAATCCAGAAGATATTTTTGAAAATAGGACTGATGGTGGGAAGACTAGGGGCCATGCATGGAAGCTGGGCAAGAATGTGGTTAACAAGGGTGTTAGAGCTAGTTTTTTTATTTGGAGAGTGGTGAATGAGTGGAATAAGCTGCCAGAGTCTGTGGTGGGTGTTACGACTGTGAATGAGTTCAAGGCAAGGTATGATAGATACTGTGTGAATGTCGCGTAGTTGTTCTTGACATGATGTTAGGGCCTCCCTTGATGAGTCTGTCGACTCCTTGGAGTTGCCTGGAATAATAATAATAATAATACATTCCCCACACTACTCTGAACTGCTGTTCCCTAACTAAACCCTAGTTTTCCTAAAAATGTGCCAAGGCTGTACAAATGAAAAAAATCAAACATACTATAACTGGCTCACATCAAGAACTCTATCCTCCTTTAGAGCTTATACTCAAGCCCGAAATAGATGCAAAAAACTATCAATGCTTCCAAAACAGAGTTCAAAAAAAAAAAGCAGGAAACCAGCAGCCTGTCCAAACAGCAGCTGAGCCTTTTGGTCTCTTGCCAAAACAATTGGTCGTAACTTTTGCCCAACACTATTCACACCCCAATCATACCCAGATGGCTCTACTGCATCATCATCATCATCCACAGAAAAAAACAATCTCCTGGCTTCACTTTTCTTCCAATGTACACATAACTGACTATAGTAAATGCCCCCCCCCACACCATTCCAGATGCCCAACATACAATGCCCCTTATATTTTTTTTCCAGAAATAGATCAGAAAAATACTGTCCAAACTAGACACAAAAAAGTCTCCTGGTCCTGATGGCATTTCTCCAATTGTCCTGAAAGTTTGTGCACTAGTACTGACTCCTATCCTATGTTGCCCATATATGCTATCTTACTCTATTGGTATCTATACGACAGACTGGAAATTGGCCTATATTCAACCCATTCCCAAGAAGGGCAACAATCACTGCTGTCTAACTACCACCCTATCTCACTCACCTCAGTCCTGTCTAAAGTAATGGGAAAAAATCATAATTTCCCAACTCCTACAACCACCTAATAAATGACTGCAAGTATGGATTCTGTCACTGGCAATCAGCAGGAGATCTGATCATATATGTCACCCATCTCTGGACAAAATGCCATGGAGAAGTTTGGTGAATCTCAAGTGATTGCACTCGATATCTCCAAAGTTTTTGACCAGGTCTGGCACAAAGGTTTACTATGCAAACTACCATCATTTGGTCTGCCTCAGGACTTCTGTAGTAGTTGGATTGTTAGCCTTCTGCCTGGATACACACTATGTGTGGTGGTGAATGGTTCCTTATTCTCTCACCATTCAACTAATTCTGGGGGTTCCACAAGGTTCTGTCCTCTCATCAACCCTCTTCCTATTATATATCAATGATCTACTTCAGTTGACCTCCAACCCAATACCCAGTTTTGCAGATGACAGCATATATTGCACTCCTCCCTTTCATTTGATAAACCTTACTCTACACAAATAACCTCAACCTACAGAACATTAACCACCACTGCCCTCAATTCTGATCTCTAAGCCATTCTCCAATGGGATTCAGATAACCTTGTCAATTTCATTGCTAATAAAACCTAGTTCTGTCTTATTCTCAGAAAAAAAGAACCATTTTCTCCCATTATTACTTTTGACAATACCCAAATTTCCAGACAAGATGAGATTTCTCTTCTTGGAATTATCCTGACATCAAGCCTCTCCTTGCATAAATACATTACAACCATTGCATCCTGATCTTTCAAAAACTAGGACTTCTCTTTTGCTCAAGACGCTTCACCTCTGAATAGCCATTAACCTTATACAAATCACACATCTGCCCAGCTATTGAATATTGCTCTCACATTTGGACTGGGACCCCTAAAAGCTCCCTCAGAATGCTTGACTCAGTACAGAAGAGAGCATTTAGACTTATTAATAACCCATCCCTTACCAACTCACTCCTTCCACTTTTGCAAAGACATTTGGTTTTGGCAACATGTGCATTCTATAAATATTTCCATGGGAAATGTTTATCTGAAACAGCATCAATAATTCTCCCATTTAGTACTAAGCTCATTGGAACATGTGCAGCTGCTGCTCAACATCCATTTACAGTGCACCTTGAAACCAATAGAACAAATTTCGTTTCCTCCTCCTTCATCCCTAATACTGCTGTGTTGTGAAACAGTCTTCCCCTGGGAAGACTGTTTCATGATTCAGTGAATTAATAACGATGTGTTTCCCAAGGAATACACAGTCTTTTAAATCAAATATAAACACATTCCTCCTTTCCAACCCACTATCCATATAAGGTACTAAGGTACTATAGGTTGATCAATGAACCTCTTGTTGTATGGGCCCAATATTAAAAAAAAAAAAATTAACTTTATTCGCACTTTTTGGAATGCTAACTAACAAAGTCAGGCTTCATTCTAAAAATCTTCATTTTTAATTATGATTCTGCCATTCATGTTATCTTTGAAAATCTTTGAAAACCATAATTTTCCTCATAACTCTCATATCTATAGTCTCTAGCCTTCCATTAGTTGTTTTATTTCTGAATAAATTCATAAGTTCAAACTGGTTTGAACACTGTCTTGACTGCTACTAGTTTAGTTTTCTGACTACTTTCTCTTTTATTTCATATAAATTCATATAACTGGTTCCAAAGCATACTAGCATTGTTTATTCTGTTATCTATTTCTATATTTAATTTGCAATCTTTGCTAAAAATTATATAAGCCATAAATGGAAAAATGTAGCAGTGAGGATTGCTAGCCAAAACTCTGGTTTCAAATATAGTCTAAGTCTCCCTATGCAACATTTTGAATAGTGGGTACAATGTGTAAATTTGTATACTGAACACACAAACAAACATACTGCATTCATCTTTGTATATAAGACAGGATATTTTAATGACTGTTTTAAGATACGATACATGCTTCTCACTCAATGTCAGTCTCAAAAGTTTGCTGCTTGAGCATCTTACACAACATAAACAAGAGAAGAGTCTTATGCTTATGTTGTGTAAGAAGCTGGTATTGTAAGATCAAATGTTTTCGTATGGAAATAGATTTTCTCTGGTAACACATATATCAATTTTGCTGACTGCATGTCAAATCTAGTTCTCGGACTTCATGTTTACACGAAGCGCATGTAAATGCTTATGTGTTTACATGTAATTTTTCCCACCACACAAACCTAAGCCATCTAAATGCAACACATAATGAACAGAAGTTGGTAGTGGATATTTTTTAAATTAATTTAATCTCCCTAGTTAAAAGATATTGAAGAAAGGAAACAGCAGCAACCACTTGGTTTTCAATCATTTTTCTGTGTCTCTATATAAATAAGCAAAATGATATTATGTGAGACATACAATACTAGAATATCTAAACATAATGCTGAAACGCACTGTTTTGTAAATGATGCAAAATGAAAAGCATAAATACTGACTTGCAATGACAGAAATATAATACTCACAGCCACCTGATTAGCAGGAGCAAACCATCCCGGTCTTTCCCATCCTATTCTTTCTTGATATATACATCCAGCATTTAACAATACCTGGAAAATATCAAATTTTTCATTTATTCAATTTTTATAAAAATAGAGATCCAAAAGATAAATATAAAACTAAAAAGCAAAGACAACACATTATATAGGACTAAATATACTGTTGGGCGATGCTATTAGAACAGGGGAGGACCACAGGAATATGTAGATGCCATGTATCGACAGATTAGCATGAGTGTAGGCCAAACAGTTATTATGGAAGACTAACTATGGGGACATAGATTGGAATGAGGAAAAGGGGCATGGCAAGATGGAAGTGGGATTTATACAGTTGCTAAGGAATAATTATATGAAATAACATGTTATATCTTGTTACATATAATGCTGGAGCTGATAATAGCATCAGAAGATTATATCCATAAGAAAGGTAGACATTCTACCTCCAATTGGGGAGAGTGAAGAAAATTCACATGTTTGGCAACTTCTGGGAAGTTGCCAAATGTGTGAATTGTTTTTCAAGAAATAGTTTATGTTAAACTATAAAGCTGGTAATTATGACAGACTTAGGAATCATCTTAGAGCCAAGCCATGGCTTGAGAAGCTACAAAGAAAGAATGTCAGTAGCGCATGAAAAGTGGTCACAGATTGTTTGAGAGATGTAAGACTACATATTTAGTTTTGTTTATCCTCCATTTTCAGGGAGGATAAACCAAGCAGGAATTAAGTGGAATAAAGATATAAAACAGATCTGCAAAAAAAAAATAAAAAATAAATAAATAAATAAAACACCATAGAGGGAAATATAAAGAAAAAGGTGATCAGCATACTCATGGGTAGTACAAAGTGTAAGCAAGAAGGGTGACTAGTTTAGAAAGAAATGCCAAATCAGATTATGGGAGAAAATTAGCTAAGCAAGCCAAAGTAAACCCAAAAGAGTTTTTTCATTATGTAGCAAATAAGAGAAAAAAAGGACTATGGTAGAATGACTTTAAACAATGCTCATGGTAGGAAGGTGACAGGCAAAATAAACAGTTGAGTTGTTAGTGATCATTTTGCAAAGGTGTATCATTCAGGTGGAGATTTTGCAGTTGCTGATGTGACAGAGACACATATCAAAACTGAGGTAAAAGAAGAGAAAGTGTTCAGCATATTAAAAAATATGAACACAGCAGTAGGACTGGATGGCATGTCAGCCTGTGTACTGCATGAATGTACAAGAGAATTGGCATTGCCTCTGATGAAGTTGTTCAATCTAAGTCTCAGCTCTACAGGGTTCCAGGGGAATGACTAGAGGGTAAGATAGTTCATTGCACAAAGGTAGTTCAAGACAGAGGTAGCAAACTACGTACCAATTAATATATCAGAAGTGGTTATTAAAGTATTGGAAAAAAAGGTTAAAGGTAAAATTCAACAGTGGGTGGATAGGGATGCGATACTCTATAGTGGGTAGCACGACTTTGTAAAGGGTATGCTGTCTTAATAATTTATTCAGATTATATAATAAAGTGACTGTGGAATTGAATAAAGTAAATGGCTACTCCCACATGGAAAAATATTATAAAAGTTGAAGCAAATGGGAATGGATATGAAGCTAGCAGCATGGATCAGGTGGCTGACAGACCGACACCGGAAAGTAGTATATGATGGAGTGGAATCTAGAATAATGAGAGTGACTAGTGGAGTATTTCAGAGTAGTCTATTAGGGCCACTACTCTTTAATTTTTATATCAATGATATAGGGAAAAATTTACAAGGGAGATATTCAATTGTTTGCTGATGATGTAAAACTGGGGAGATCAATAGTTGAGTAGATATCCTGCATGATGATTTAAATAAATTGGCATTGTGGGCAAGAATAATGATTGTTAATTTAATGTTGCAAAATTTAAGGTTATGCATTTTGGATTGAAAATGTATTATTAATACTGGATTGCATGAAATTGATGAGGCTAGGGCTTTGCGGATAACGTGGACACAGTTGAAGTTCAGAGGGCATATTGCAAAAGTTGGTAAGATGGCTCAAAGGATTATTTAGATGTTGAAAAACATGCTAACAAGAAGATAGGAAAGTTATTATCCCTCTTTATAAGGCTATGATTCAGCCACATCTTGACTACTGTGCACAGATTTGGTCATTTGGGCTTCTTGGGAACCAGGAGGTGGTAGAGAGGATTCAGAGATGAGTGACTAAACTGGTGACAGGTTTGTGGAATGCTCCCTATGAGGACAGGTTAAAAGTTTGTGGGTTACAAAGTTTAGTTGATAGGTGGAACAGAGGGGACATGATAGAAACTTTTAAGATATTAAAGGGGATTTATTAAAATTGATGAAAAGGAAAATTTTCAATATATGACAAATAGTCAGAGAACTAGGGGGACCATCTGTGGAAATTGTGTAAGAGTATGGTCAGTAAGGGCATGCAGGACCATGGTCATAACATCAGAAGATCTGATTGTGACTGAGATGCATTCTTGCCCCTTACTGCTGACAGTAACAATGTAGACCTGACTTGGAGGATGAATAGGCATGTGAAGGTATCAAAAACAGAAAGAATTTATGTTGTGGAATTATATAGCAGGCAACTATCAAAAAAACCAACTTGAGCAGTATGATGGATGAAAGATTTTGAAGGAAGAGGGGGGTTATTAGTGCATGGGAGATACTTAAGAAAAAGTTATTGACAGCAATGGCAGATTGTATACCTCAAGTGAAGGAGATAAAGCAATCTGTAGTCAAATGGATGACAAGAGAATTGCAGAAGAAAAAGAGATTAGGGAAGACAGGTGGAGCACAGTTGCATGAGGAACATAGAGCTCAGGGAAGGAAAGTGACTAGCATTATAAGAAGAGAAAATTAGAATATGAGGGGAGATTGCACTTTTTCTTTTGCTTTGGATTTTTTTTGCTATGTAGACAGAAAAGTGATAGTGGATGAATTAATTTGCTGGATGGAGATAAGAATCATCTCCATCCAGCAAAGTGACCAAAGAAAATGACATGGTGGAGCTATTTATGATCACTTTATTAGTGTTTCATCCTGGTACAGCGGCTTTATTCCTAGAAGGATAATGAGTGGTGAAGTATTGGACTTCACCACTCATTATCATTCACTACGTCAGAGTAAACTAAATGTCAATAAGGCAGGGGGACTAGATGGAATTTCACCATGTGTTTTGCAGGAAGCCTTGAAAATGGGACAGGTTCCTGGAGAGTGGCAGCAGAATGGAGGTATTTCTGGAGATATTGTTTGTATTTCTTCTGTAGTTGTTAAGATTTCAGAGAAATTGGTAAGAGCTCATACACAGAATTAGGCAGATGAGGGCAATATTATTCATGCAGGCCAGCATGAATTTGTTACAGGAGACTCTTGATTTAGTAATCTGGTAACATTTTACAATAGAGTAACAAAAGCAGTGGATGAAGGTAAGGTATGCACTGTCATTTTTTTGGATTTTTCAAAGGCATTTGACAGGGTGCCACATGACAAGTTGATTTCTAAGTTGAAACATGAGTTTGGATATCAGGTTAGTGAATTGGATTGGTTATTGCGTCTCTGGTAGATATCAGAGAGTTATATATGGGAAGCAGTATCAGGGAATAGGAAGGTTTCAAGTGGAGTTCCACAGGGTTCAGTACCGGGACTGTTGCTGTTCATTTTTTATGTCAATGATATTGTCACAGGACTACAGGGAGATGTTCAGTTGTTTGAAGAAGATGATGATGCTGATGTGAAATTTGGGAAGGTTATTTGTAATAATGCTGATGTTTTGGCACTTGAAGAGGATCTGAATAAGCTGGAGGGACAAGTGGGGGATGTCAGTTTAATGCAACTAAATGCAAGGTTTTAAAATTCGGGATCCACAGATGGGATGCTTTATACTCGCTTGGTGGGAGATTATACTGGAAGAAGTGGAGGAAGCAAGTGATATCAAGGTGATTGTGGATAGAAATTTGAATTTCCGGGGTCATATTACAAAGACATCTCGGAGAATTACTCCAATGTTGAGGATGATATTGATAAAAGTGTGGTGGTCTCGTTATATAATGCTTTGATCAGACCATATTTGGTCATCAGGATTTGAAAAGGATGAAGCAACCTCGGAGAGGGTACAGAAACAGATAACAAAAATGACATTGGGACTGTATAATGTTGATTATGAGACCAGACTGAGTGCATGCATACTGCAGAGTTTGGTTGATAGAAAAAAAAGGGGAGGGCATATGACTGAGACATTTAGGCAGTTGAAGGGTTATTATTTCATAAACACAGGAGATTCTTGATATGGTAGAAAGAGGGAAAGGAGCAAGGACAAGTGGCCATCCCAAAGCTGCAAAAGAGAGTGATGAGTAAAAGAGTAAGAAGTAAGTTTTTTGCACAGAGAGTGGTTACAGCATGAAATGCATTGCCTGAGAGGGTGATGAACATGCAACAGTGGATGAGTTTAAGGAGTGGTATGACAGACTTTGTGTTGACCTCCTACAATGAGTCTTGTGACTCCATGGAGGTTGGAAAAATAACAATAATAAACCTTATTTATTCAATCAATAGAAACTATCTATCAACTGTGCCATGGAAATGTCAATGTCTGCTCTATACACAGTACAAGAAAAGATAAAAAGCATTGAATCATAAAACATTTAACTGAAACATCTCAATTACAATACCTCATGAAAGGGATCTTTTCTCATGTTACGTCCTGCTAATGGCTCATCATGAGGATATACAATTGAATAGTTTTTTGCATAGGCTTCATGACTCCTTTCTTTTATCCACTGCTGATGATCTGTTAATTTAGTGGCAAAGCGTCTACAAAGACAAATAAATTATTATTTCAAATTAAACATATTTGGTCGTTGATAATTAATGTACTTCTAACCACACGACAGAGTGGCAAAACAGCTTCATGCCATATTTAGATGATGACTACAGACATTGTTTATTCAAGGAAGCCACAATAGTGTTAATAACCGGCAGAAACCTCGACAGAAATCAGGGTACTATTCGAAACAGTTCGTGGAAAAACCTGATCCTCTCTCTAAATCCATCTGAACTACAGCTAGCCAGTAATCACATTATGCGTTTACAACAAACACGCATGCATGATAATGAATAAGAACAATAAGTCCGTTCAGTCTCTGTTATGCGAACATGTAACCTAAGCTACTAGATTGTTCACAACGTTTTTATGTTCCTTTCAATTTGCATTTACTATTTTTTATGCTTTTCCATCAACGCCTCGAAAAAGCTAGACAGTTTGCTAGCGAAACTGGTAGGCAAAGAATGTAAGATGTTTGTATGCATTACAATATGCTCAGTATTAAAACAATAAATTTGTATGTTTAAATGATTATTTCATTAGTGCTTGTTCCAAATACTGGATATTCAATGAACAGTTGTTTTTTATAAAGATCAATTATAAAATCTCCCTGGATGAATTTGAAAATTGAAAAAATATTAATAGGACATGGAATTAATATAGCTTATAGCTTACAAATCAATATATGTATACATATATAAAATTCAAACTTGACAAACCTGAAATACAAAAGACTGACTGACAGGTGACTGAAACAAAAAAGACAAAAACTGATGAGTTCTTTCTGAGCAATAAATAAAAATGTTATATATTCAGGTAATGACAATAAAGAGAAAGAAAGAGTAGGAAAAGTAGGAGTATAGTATTCAACACTAAATACAACTCTTGCATGGCAGACAATATCATGAAGAGTGATGTGGACAAATATCAGAATGGAGAACTGGAGAATCACACTTATTTGTGCCTATGGTTCCACAGAAGGTTTTACTAAGGAGGAATTTTTTGAAGCTTTAGAGAAAGCAACTGACACAATGAAAACGGAAAAGTTGGTCCTTGTGGGGGGGGGGATCTAAACAGAAGAGTAGGAAACGATTGTCAAACATACAGAAATATTTTAGGAAAATTTGGAGAAATGAACAAAGCTAATAATAATTGCGAATGCCAGTTGGATTTTTGTTCAAGACATGGACTGGTTATTACTGACACCCTGTTCCAACATAAAAATGTGAAAAATTCACATGGAGACAAGAGGCAAGGAATAAGAAAAGTCTCATTGGCTATGTTATTGCTGATAGTGATGTTTTCTCACTGGTACAGGACACTAGAGTGTACAGAGGATTTGAAATTGGAAGTGATCACCATTTAGTCTTGAGCAGGATAAAACTGAATTTCATATCGAAAAGAAGAACATGTAAGAAAGTTTTAAAATGAATAAAAGTTTAAAAGCTCTCAGATATGAACTGTAGACTAAAAGACACAAATATTCAAGGAAAAAATGAGAGTTTGAGAACAGGAACCAAACCTTGGAGAGTGGCAAATCCTGAAGAAAACATTGACTGAATCAGCCAGAGAGGCATGTGGTCAGGTTGTCTGCAAGGATAGAAAAATTAGAACTCCATGGTGGACACAGGAAGTTAAAGAGGCAGTGAAGGAAGAGAAGAGAGCATATCAAAATTCCTGGTGAATGAATCAGCTTGTGCTCGTAGAGAATACAGAGACAAATATAAGAAAGCTAAACACTGTGTAAAACTAGCTAAGCAAAAGTCATGGGAAGACTTTGGTAAGAACAAACACAGAAAACAAACATCAAGAAGGTAGCAAGATATTCTGGAGGTTGTTGAAAAGCTCAGAAATGGAAGAAAGATTGCTGTAAAAGGAATTAGAGATGATAAAGGTGATATGAAAACTGGAGAAAAAGATATCTCTGACATATGGAGTAATTACTTTGAAAAATTGCTAAATGAAACAAGCAGTGATGACAGCGCAGTAGTAAAAAACACTCAACAAACATGCAATCAGGAATACATATCCGCATTTGAATTAAAAAATGCCATCAAAAGCTGAAATGTGGAAAGGCAGCTGGAGTATTTGATATTCAACCAGAAATACTCAAATATGAAGGTATAAAAGTCTTACTGTGGCTGCACTGCATAATTCAGAAGGTCAGGACAGAGGGTCAAATTCCAGATGATTGGAGTATAGCTCTCATAGTACCTATGTACAAAAAGGGAAATAAAACCGAATGTGAGAATTACAGAGGTATCTCCCTACTGAGTGTTCCTTGTAAGATTTATGCAAGTATACTTGAGAAAAGGTTGAGAAGGATTGTGGAAGGGAAGTTTGGTGAAGAACAAGCTGATTCAGGCCAAATAGAGGCTGTCAGGATCTGATTTTCACTTTACGACAGATTAGTTTAGAAAACACGGGAATATAACAAAGATCTGTATTTAAGTTTTGTAGATCTGGAAAAGGCATATTACAAGGTGCCAAGAGAAAAGTAATTCAAAACACTACAGTTGGATGGTGACAATGGGACATTATATCAAACAATACTAAAGTCTTTATTTGAGTTGTAAGTCAGCAGTTAGGATTCAAGGAAGTACAGGAAGATGGCTTAATATTAAATCTGGTGTCAGACAAAGATGTACATTATCCCCTCTGTTATTTATTATTTATATGGATCACATTATGAAGGAAATTAGTATTAAATCTGATATCAGAATTGGAAAAGTTAATCTCAGCTCTTTATTTATGCAGACGATGTTATTGTTATACTTCTAAATAAATCCGCTACAAATCTGCAAGATTCCCTGACTAAGTTGAATAATTGTTGTAATGAATATGGTATGAAGGACAGCAATAACAAGACAAAGACAATGAACATAGGTATAAGCAATGAAAATATCAAGTGCATTGTCAATGGAGAACCTATAGAACAAGTAAAACATTTCAGCTACTTAAGCACAATTTTTAGTAAAGATGGTACATTAAATATGGAAATAGACAATAGAATCAAACAAAGCTGGTATGGTAGGAAATCAAACTGAATAAATTTATATGGAATAAGAGAGAAATCAGTCAATACACTAAATTAGCTGTATACAAGACAGTGTTCGAACCCATTTTGACTTATGGATCTGAGAGCTATGTTAGAAGTAAAACACTTTCTTTCAAATTAAAAATATAACTAAACAGTTGAATTGATATTTTTTTTTATATAGTTCCTCTTTTTATATTTTCTGTAATATCATTTTACATACATTTCCTATAATTTTAAAATACATTGCTTAGAAAGAAGTCAACAGACACTCCCATGGGCAAGGTGCATCATGTCAAGCAATGACTCAAGTGCTTGTAACCTGTATAAATTGGAGGAATATGATGTTCCCAAGTGAGCGCAACTGTGTTCGAGTGAAATGGCTGAAAGAAAGGAACTGATGGAGTTTGAGAGAGGTGTTCTGATAGGATGTCATGTTGCAGGCCTATCTGCAAATTGCTGAAAATTGGGCCATCCCAGTTAACAATCAGTGATGTCACACTGAGATCGAAGTGCAGGGAGTCAACTGCAAGTGCTATTGACACTCACCGAACGTGACTGTAGGATGCTATGAAAATTAATATGTAAAAATCACCATTCATCAGCCAATACGTTGAATGCAGAGTTCTGGGCATTAACTGGAACATGAATCTACACAAAAACATTCAGAACCAAGGCTTACAATATGGCAGGATTGCAATATGCAAGTCCCACATTAGAACCAACATGCAGTGTCGTTTTTAGTGGTGCAAAGAGCATGGGATGTGGTAACTTGGAAAAGTGTGTTGTGTTGCGACAAATCACTGCTTAGCAGAAAGATGGGTGCGAGTGTGGCAGATGTCTGGTGAATGTCTCTTACCAGATTTGCATAACCCCAACTATGAAATTTCAAGGTAGCAGTGTGGTGGTATGACCCTGTTTTTCCTAGTTTAGCCTTGGACCTCTGTTTGTGGTGTCATGAACACTGAACTCCGAGAGGTATCTGAAAATTCTGGACAATGCAATCTTCCTAATTTGTACCATTTTTACAGAACTGACCATTGTCTCTTTCAGCAAGACAATGCTCTATGTCATAAGGCTGCTGCTGTAACTGTGCGGTTTGCAGACATGAAAATCACACACTTGACTAGCCTCCACAGAGCCAAGATCTCAATCCTATTGAACATCTATGGGATGAACTGAAGTGTTAGTGAGGTCAAGGGACGTCTGCCCCACAACAGTCCGGAAACATACATCCCTATGGGAAGAATGGTCCAAAATTCCCATTGATCGCTATCACATGCTTGTGGAAAATATGTCCCACGATTTCTGCAGTCATCACAGTGAAAGGAGGTCCTACATCTTATTAAGGTAAGCGCCTATGTTGTTGCCCCATAGTGTCAACTCACACTATGGTGTGTGTTGACTTCTTTCCAAGCAGTGTATATAAAATGTGTAATACAAACCTGATATCATATCCATACATGTCTAACTCTGGTCGTCCACGTATAACCCATCTTGCCAGTTCACGGCCACTCCCTCCTCCAGCATTCATCCCAAGGCTGTTAAAACCACAGCCATGAAAAAACCCTCGCAATTCTGGATCTTCGCCAAGAAGTGGTTTGTGATCAGGTGTGAATGATTCTAACAAGAAAACATAATTAAATAATTATATAAAAAAGTAATTATAAAGGAACAATATTTTCATATAGTGAACACAGTTCAGTAGATTCATTCCTGCACATCACATACTTTATGCACTTTATGCCAAAATCTCTATTCGAAATGTGTAGTATATTTAAAGATCACAATCTTCAGGTATATATCCTTGGTGATATATTATGAAAGTTAACATAATTAAGATTTCATGACTAGTTCCTGATCAACAACTTTCCTCCCAATTGATCTAATATTTATTAAGTCTCTGATTTGATGCTCTTACATTTTAATTTTCTAAAGCACTTGTAACTGCATAAACCCATCTATATCTTGGGCTTCTTCTGGATCTCATTCCTGGCATTTTTGCTTCAAGAACTTGTTTTTCTAATCTTTCATTTCCCATTCTCTTTAGCCAACGATATCATCTTAGATTAGACTTTGTTTACACATTCTTGAATATTAATAATGTCACCTACTTTTTTGATGTGTTCATTTATAATATGGTTCTGCCATTGATGACTTCTGACTACTCACTGTATATTTATCGGAATTCTCATATCTCTGGCTTCTAGTGTTTGATCTAATGTTTTATCTAATTGAGCTCTCAGATCCATATGTTAAAATTCGTTTGAACACTGTCTTCAATATAGCTTGTTTTTTGGCTGATTCCTCTCTTATTCCACATATATTTTTGCAAGTGGCTTCCCACCATGCCAGCAGTCATACTTATTCTATTATCTACTTTCATACTTATTTGCCATCTTCCCTAAAATTGTGCCTAAAGAGGTAAAATGTGCTACAAGTACCCTAACGAGAATACAATTGATATGCTATATTTTCCAACTGATTTTCATAGTTTTCAATTTGTTTAAGTTAAGGGATATTACATCCCATATTGTTTCTTAGCCAAATAAGAAACTCAAAAGAGTTTCATGCCGAAGAAATTATATAAAGTTCGGCGATTCCAAGCGTAAGCAAATACCTGGATAGCAGCAACTGACCCTTAAGGTAGTGCAAGCTGAGGCAACTCATAGCAAAGGTGGAGCAAGTTCCGATCACTATTCTTGATGTTTACCCATAATGTGAACTTAGCTCCTAAGAGCTGTATTACTGTTCTACATTATGAGAGAAGGTCACTACCCAGACCGGTTTCAAACTTTATTGAGGTCTCATCAGTGAGTAGGTAGACCTAATTAATACCAAGTTTGTAGCGAACAGAACTTACATCCCTTTTATGAGAATTGCCAAGTGGTGTCCTAATAAATTACTAAATATATGAAGAGCCAAAGGCTTCAAATTCGGTGACATATATAACCTGTTTAAGTTAAGGGATATTACATCCCATATTGTTTCAATGTTTTTTATGTCAATTCTCATACAAAATTTGTTACAACAATTATTTAATTTGGCTAAAAACTTATAAAGATTTACAGCAGATTGATTTAATAGGATAATGTGATCTGCATAGTTTGAATATTAGATTTAATATTGTTTTTCTTAAACAATGTAGTCTACATAGATTATAATAGCAGATGCAGTGTACAATCCTTCCTTAAACTTCACTCAATTTATCATCAAGCTATCTTCCTATACAAAGTCTAACTGCTAATTTGCAAGTTTATAAGCTGCATCTATTTATATAAGATTCTGCTTACACCCTACAAATTTAATATTTTGATCAGTTTTTCCTTGGTACCTCTTTTCACATCAATAAAGCTTAAACAGAGCTGTATATTGTATTCCGATTTTTTTGACTATTTGGCATAAGGTAAAAATCTGGTCTTGACAATTCCTGTTTGTCCTAAATCCAGCTTATTCTTTCCAAATTTTCTTCGCCTTTTATTAAATAAGTTTCCATATATTTTTCCTGGCATATTCAACAAAGAGATTCCTTTCAGTTTTATTGTCATTTTCATAAATTGATACAATGAATGTTCAATTAAAATCATCTAGGATTTGATACCACGACCAAGCTTTCTGAATTATAAAGTGGAGCCACTGTTTAACTTTAATATCATCATATATCAGATTTCACGCAGAATGTCAACTACTGCAGTTGTTTTTCTACATTTAAGGTTTTTGACAGTTTTCTGTACCTTAAGAACTGATATGTAATCATAATTAAATTCCACCTGGATATTTTCTTCTTCTTCTCTCTTCCATCATCTATGTCATCATAATCAATTCTGTCCAGTTTGGTGTTGCTTGTTGTGATTTGGTTTTCAGGTTCTCTTTTATTTGTCTATCCATCTAATTCTGGGCCGCCCTTCCATCGTTGTATTCAGGGTTTAGTTGGTAATCTTTCTGTTCCCATTCTGGTTACATGGCCAAACCATCACAGTCTTCTTTCTTGGATTTTGTCTACTATTGTTATTTCTTGTTTTAGTCATTTCCTTATGTCTTCATTTTTTAGTCCATCCAGCAGAGATACTCCAAGTAATCTTCTTAGCCAACCCATTTCAGTAGTTAAAATTTTTTCTCTTCAGCCTTTTTGAGATTCCAGCATTCACTTCCATAGAGGAATATTGGGAGGATCATTGTTTTTTCAAAGATTCTTACTTTTGTTGCTTGTTTGATGTCTCTTGACTTCCAGACTTTATTAAGTCATCCAAATGTTTGGGATGCTTGACTGATTCGTCTGTTTATATCTTTTGTAATTTCACCATTGTACTCAATTATTCCTCCAAGGAAGTAATTGTTTTTACCTGATCTAGATTCTTACTATCAATTTCAATTTTCAGATTGGTGTTTCTTTTTCCTATTTGCATAATTTTTTGTTTTATCTATATTTATGTTTAATCCAAATTTTATACACTCTTCTTTTATTTTATCAGAAATTCGTTGTAGATCTTCTTCTGTGCTTGCAAGTAATGCACTGTCATCTGCAAATATTTCCCCCATATATTTTGATTCCGGAGTCTTCTTTGTATAAGGCCTTACTGGTTGCTTCTTCCAGTGTAAGATTGAACAGATCTGGTGACAGATTGCATCCCTGTCTTACTCTACTCTCTGTGTGGAACTAGTTGGTTAAGGTGTCCTCCACTCGTACTGCACTTTAAGATTTCTTGTACAGATTCTTTATTATTCTTATTGTTTGGTTGGGAATTCCAAATTCTTTCATAGTTTTCCATAGTTCTCTTCTACAGATTGAATCAAATGCTTGACGAAAGTCTATGAAATTTATATAGCAACTTTGGTGTACTCTAGTGTTTTTCTATTAGGTGTCTTAAGGTGAACAGTTGATCAATTGTGCTTTGTCCTGGTCTGAGACCATATATAGAATTAGCATTCTCCTAATGTTAATTCTATATATGGTGTTATTTGTTTATGGAGTACTTTCGTAAAACCTTACTTGGAATACTGAGGAGGCTAATGCATCTGTAATTATTGCATTCTGTTTTATCTTCTTTTTTGTATATAGGAGTTATAACTGATTTGGTTCAATCAGTAGGCAATGCTTCATTTTTGTAGATCCTTTCAAATAATGTTTTTAATGGTTCCAAAAGTTGTTCCTTTCCTGCTTTTAAGAATTCTGCATGTATCTGATCAATACCAAATGTTTTTCTAGTTTTAAGTCTATCTATGCTGTGTGCTATTATTTCTTTGGTAAAGATATTTGTTTCCTCTTCCATTTCAGTGGCTAGAATAGTAATATCCTGAGAGCTGTTTTTATTATATAAGTCTCTAAAGTATTCTTCCCATCTGGCCATTCTTTTTGTTTTACTTTCAATTAGTTATCCCTCCATGGATTATTATTATAATCCATGGAGGTTATTTTCTTTTGATAGCTTCTCTGCCATTGTGCATTTTTCTTCTAACCAGTTATTCTTGTCTCTTTTAACTAGTTTTCTAATTTCTCTAGTTAATCTATTATATTCATTTCTGTTATAGTTCTGTTTTAATTTCATGCTTTTCCTTTGATCGCTAAACCTTTTTACTTCATTCGAGATCCAATCCTTTTTACTTTCTCTTTCTGTGTAACCTATTGTATTTTCTGCCGATTTTAATATTATTTCCTTTAATTTGCACCAATGTTATTTTATGTTTATATTCTGTTTCAGTAGTTCCTTCAGGTTTTTATCTAGTTCTAGTTGATATTTTCTTAGAATATTGTTGTCTTGTAGTTTTTTTACATTCAGTCTCCTTTTGACTCTAAAAGTGTTTTCAGATTTTAACTTTATTCTTAGGTTTGCTAATACTAGCGTATGGTCTGATCCACAGTCTGCAGCGAAGGATCTGCAATTTAGGATAGTTGATTTACATCTTTGGTTTACAATAATATAGTCTACCATATTCTTGGTTTGTTTGTCTGGTGATATCCATGTCCATTTTCTTTGGGGTTTTGGTTGTTTAAAGAGAGTGTTAGTTATTGTTAATCTATTATTTGAGCAGAAGTTTAGCAGTCTTTTGCCATGTTCATTGCTTTCTCCATACCCAAACTGTCCGATTACCCTTGACTCTATTACTCTTGAATTTATGAAGTATGATGTGCTCTTCAGTGACCTCCATAGTAATAAATAAACAGTAACTTAAGTATGATGTTCTTGCAAGGTGGAATTCCTTAGAATGAGGCCACCTCAGCTTAGCAGTACTTATAAATCTTTAAAAATTCATGTTTAGACAAGTTGAGACAAGTTTGAACAAGTACAGTACAAAAAAAAGACATTACTTTTGGGATGACCTGATATATTGCCATAATTAAATGGCAATATATCAGGATCACTGTTTTCGTATTTGCTTGGATAATTTATTTATACATTTCATGATCACTAACCTCCACATTACCTGATCTACAGCAACATCCAACAAGTATTTAATTCAATTTACTTCTTCTTATACCATACTGTCTCAAAAACCACTGCCACTATTTCCCCATTTCATCTCTAGCTTGTATGGACATAACTCTTTTTCTATCATCAATAGCACTCCACCTCCCTTTTTAACCTTTCTATCTTCATGAAATACATTATACTCTTCAATCTGTATTCACTGTCAAGATGTTATCCTCATCCAACCATGTATACAGACAAATCGACCTTCAGAACACATGCAATTTACAGACAAAAAAATTCCGTTGTTGGCGATGATGGACATTGATGGTAGTAGTAGTGTCATGGTTGGAGAATTGAGTAGTAGTGGAGGGGATGAGATGTATTTAGCGAAGTAGAGTAGTATGCCCTCCCACGATGAGTCCTTGGACTCCCTGGAGTGTCACATAATAATAATAATGTCTCACTTATTCCAACAACATATTGTTTAACTGCAAATCTGAATACGTGTTGAATCCAAACTCCAGGTTGAATGTTGCCATCTTAGACTGATGAGATTTCTGTACCATCATCATAAGCAACTCTTTAGTCCCTTGATGTTCATTTACTGTTCATGTGCTGGTTCTTCAACTTTTCCAATGGGAGATAATGTTGCTTTCAGTTTATTTTGAGTTGCTGTTATTTTGAATTACAACCAAAGCAATATATCTCTTAACTATATGTTCTTCTGGTTGGTTTGCTGATTTCCCAGGACTGTTTTTCCCCCCCTCCTCTCCATGAGACCAGCTAACTACTCACTTTCAGTTAAAAAGCCCTTTTATAAAGGTTCTTCACATTGCAGATGGAATTTCAATCCAAGTCTTTCCATTGATTTTGGGTAACATAGTCTTTTACTGTTATGAATGGATAGGAAAATAATATGAAATCTTAAGCTGACAATCTTTTGAATTCCTTAAGTTCTCTGTACACCACTGGCAGTATACAGACATAGAATGAGTATAGGAATATATGTTTTGTGCTATGTAACAGCAGAGACTATGTTATGAACAGGTAGTCTACATTACTACCATATGCATCTCAGTATTAGTATTTTTTGTTCTAAAGCCAAAATGTCCCAATATTTATTTCAAAGTAATACATTACTAAACAATTTTGTTTTCTGCAAGTTATACATTACCAAAAATATCTTATTTCAAAGTAAATTTATGGCACAAACATCATCTCCTTTAATTCCTGAAGTTTAAGTTATAATGAATCCTTTTCATCATCATAATATTTCCCTAGGAACACATCCTTTTCATTCAATGTTAAAGCACATTATTGTCCTTATAAAGAATGATTATAAATGATAGTAGTTGTAGCCACCATAGTGCAATTAGAAGAATAGTGAAACATTGTGCCCTTCAACTGGAAAAAGACCCGGGTTCAATTCTCGTCATGACGAGAGGAATCCTTATATGGACTTTTTCAGTTGAAGGTGAGTTAGCCGATCTCATACAGTGGTAGCAGGGCTTCTTCTGCCAGAAACTCAGGTTTTTCATCACACACATAATTTACAGACAAAAAAAATACTGTTGTTGGTGATGATAGCCAATAGATGGCACTGATGATAGTAGTAGTAGTAGTGGTGTCAGAGTTGGAGAATTAATCAGTAGTGGAGAGGATTTGATGTATTTAGCGAAGTAGAGTAGTGTGGTCTCCCACAATGAGTCCTTGCCCTCCCTGGAGATGTCACGTAATAATAGTTATAGTAATAATTGTAGTTAGAAACATTTATTGACAATAAAGTAACAGGTACATTATGCAGTGATGTACTATATGTTTTACAACCTTTTGTGTGTGAGCACATACACAGGGTTAATACACATACATATATATATATTGGCATCTCAAAAAGATTTTATCTCCCATACATGCTCCTTTTGTAACGCTTTTGTTTGATAAGTATTAATATGATATGTAACTTCATGCAAAACATTTTTTAACAAATGATGATGAATTTTTGCAACTACTGTTCAAATTCTATTCTTCAACTTGTCCAGAGTTTCAAGCATCATCATCATCAAATTCCTGACATGTACCCTCAAGAGGTGAACAGGATATGATAGCATTACATGAAAAACTTACATCATTATTAACTTCCTATCTAGAATTTTCCTCAAAATCAGTCTGTTACTTGTCAAGACTCCAACATTATCAGATCTTATATTTCTACCGTCTAAGGCACTTTGTACCATATCAATCCACCTACATCTTGGTCTTCCTCTGGGTTGTTTTCCTGCCAACCTGGCAGAGAACACTTGTTTTGCTAATTGTTTTCGCCCATTCTGTTTAAGCGAGCATACCATCTGAGATTAGTTCTGCTAACGCATTCTTGGATGCTGACAATGTCAAGTTCTTTCCTAATATACTTGTTTTTAATATGATATTGCCTGTTCACGTCTCTAATCTTTCTCAGGACTCTCATATCTGCAGTCTCTAGTCTTTGGTCAAGAGTTTTACTTCTGACCCAGCTCTCAGATCCATAAGTTAAAACTGGTTTGAACACTGTCTTGTATACAGCTAATTTAGTGTTCCGACTAATTTCTCTCTTCTTCCATATGAATTTATTCAATTGACTTCCTACCATACCAGCTTTGTTGATTCTATTGTCTATTTCCATATTTAATTTACCATCTTCACTAAAAATCGTGCCTAAGTAGCTGAAATGTTTTACTTGTCCACAGGTTCTCCGTTTAAAACACAGTTGATATTTTCAACAATTCTACCTATTTTCATTGTCTTTGTCTTTTTATTGCTGACGTTCATACCATATCTATTACAACAGTTATTCAATTTAGTTAAAGAATCTTGCAAACTTCTAGCGGATTTATTTAGAAGTATTACATCGTCTGCATAAAGCAAAGAGCTGACATTGATATCTCCAATTCTGATATCATGTTTAATACCACTTTCCTTCATAATGTGATCCACATAGATAATGAATAACAGAGGGGATAATTTACGTCCTTGTTTCACACCAGATTTAACATTAAACCATCTTCCTGTACTTCCTTCAATTCCAACTGCTAACTTGCAATTCAAATAAAGACTAAGTATTGCTTGATATAATGTCCCATTGACACCATATAACTGTAGCGTACTGAATAGCTTCTCTCTTGGCACCTTGTCATATGCCTTTTCTAGATCGATAAAACTTAAATACAGATCTTTGTTATATTCTAATATTTTCTCAGCTATTTGTCGTAAAGTGAAGATCTGATCCTGACAGCCTCTATTTGGCCTGAATCCAGCTTGTTCTTCACCAAGCTTTTCTTCCACAATTCTTCTAAACCGTTTCTCAAGTATACTGGCATAAATCTTACCAGGAACACTCAGTAGGGAAATACCTCTGCAATTCTCACTTTCAGTTTTATTTCCCTTTTTATATATGGGTACTATGATGGCTCTACTCCATCATCGAGAATTCGTCCCTCTGTCCAGGCTTTCTGAACTATGCAGTGCAGCCACTGTAAGACTTTTATACCACCCCCATACTTCAGCATTTCTGGTCGAATATCATCTACCCCTGCTGTCTTTCCACATTTCAAGCCTTTGGTGGCTTTTTCTACTTCAAGTATGGATATGTATTCCTGACTGTAGGCCTGTTAAGTGTTTTTTTATTACTGTTCTATCCCCGCTTGTTTCATTTAGCAAATTTTCGAAATAATTACTCCATACTTCAAGGATACCTTTTTCTTCCATTTTCATGTCACCTTTACATCTCTAACTCCTTTTACAGCACTCGTTCCTCCATTTCTAAGCTTCTTCAACAACCTCCAGAATATCTTACCACCTTCTTGATATTTATTTTCTATGTTCTTGCCATAGTTCTCCTATGACTTTTGTTTAGCTAGTTTTACACAGTGTTTAGCTTTCTTACATTTGTCTCTGTATTCTCTAAGAGCACAAGCTGACTTATTTGCTAAGAACTTTTGATATGCTTTCTTCTTTTCCTTCACTGCCTCTTTAACTTCCTGTGTCCACCATGGAGTTCTGATTTATCTATCCTTGCAGACAATCTCACCACATGCCTCTCTGGCTGAATCAATCAGGGTTTTCTTCAAGGTTTGCCACTGAATCTCCAAGCTATGATTCTTGTTCACAAACTCTTGCATTTTTTCTTCAATAATCTTTGTGTATTTTAGTCTACAGTTCACATCTGAGAGCTGATCAACTTTTATTTGCTTTAAGACTTTCTTACGTCATTCTTTTCGGTATGAAATTAAATTTTATCCTGCTGAAGACTAAAGAGTGATCACTTCCAATTTCAAATCCTCTGTACACTCTGGTGTCCTGCACCAGAGAGAGAGAAAACATCACTATCAACAATAACATAGTCAATGAGGCTTTTCTTATTCCTTGCCTCTTCTCACCATGTGAATTTGTGCACATTTTTATGTTGGAACATGGTGTTAGTAATAACCAGTCCATGTCCTTAGCAGAAATCCAAGAGGTATTTGCCATTATTATTAGCTTTGCTCTTTTCTCCAAACTTTCCCAAAATAGTTTTGAATGTCTGACAATCATTTCCTACTCTGCTATTTAGATTCCCAACAAGGACAAACTTTTCCTTTTTCATTGTGTCAGTAGCTTTCTCTAGACCCTCAAAAAATTCCTCCACTTCTACCTTAGTAGAGCCTTCTGTGGGACCATAGGCACAAATACGTCTCATTGTCCAGTTCCCCATTCTCATATATGCCCACATTACTCTACTTGAGATTGCCTGCCATTCAAGAAGATTAGCCTCGTATTTAGTGTTGAATACTATTGCTACTCCTTCTTTTCCTTGATTGTCATTGCCTGAATATAACATTTTGTATTTATTGCTCAGAAAGATCTCACCAGTTTTGGTCTTTTTTGTTTCAGTCACCCCTATTATGTCGATCTGGTACTTGTCTAATTCCTCAGCTAGCTCCATTTCTTTGCCATTCAGGCTTCTTATGTTGATAGTACATCTTTAACTCTGGTGATGTTGAGTTGGGGTGTGCTTTCAGATTTGTTTCAAGCATTGGTATAAATTTCATCTTTTACAATTCTTTTAATCAAAGTTCCACAGAAAACAATAACAACTCCAAGATACCTAGCCTGATCAGTTTCTTCTAGTATAACCCCACCAATATAATATGACACTGGATATCTAATCACACCAAAGTGCTTGATCTTACATTTATCAACATTGAACTGACAGTCATTTTCACATGCCCATTCAGCCTCTTCAAATCATTCTGTAATTACTGCACATTAACAGCACTCCTGATTACCCTAGCTATCTTTGTATCATCAGCAAATAGCAGTATGTCACATGTTAAATCCTTCCCAATGTCATAAATGTAGAGATTGAATAACAATGGACCAAGGACCGACTCTTGAGGCACACCACTGCAACCTTCAGCTAGTACTGGAAACTATTCCATACCAACTGGTTGAAATTTATATGTATAATCATGTCTTTAATATATATATATATATATATAAACATGTTGCTCTCCAGCCAAATGTAATTTTGTAACTTGTAGACACTAATAATAATAGGACTCTAGCGTCGATGTAATCAAGATTTTTTTTTTTTTTCACCAGAGGTCAGGCCAATAATTGTTGTAATGGTTGGTCAGCAACTTTAGCAAACCATGTAGATTGTAGTGCAGCTTGTTTCTCTGTACGTAGTGTATATGCCAGAAGATGGCCTTGATATGAAGGTCGAAACGCTGAGTGTTGATTTTGGTTTATATTAAACTAAAGTTTTACTCAAACACAGTAATTGTCTCCATAATTTTCCAAATGTACAAACAAAGATTAATAAGAGCTGAAATGAAGTTTATGAGAAAAACTGCAAAGTATACTTTATTTGATCACAAAAGAAATGAAGAAATTATGAAAGAATTAAACCAGGAATCAGTAATAGAAAAAATTTAAAAATATAAACACAAATGGATGGAACACATTGAAAGAATGAAAACAGAAAGATTACCAAAACAAGCCTTAAATTACAAACCATTAGGAAAAAGAAAATCAGGACATCCTTTTAAGAGATTCAACAATGACCTGGAGGTATGAATAATAATAATAATAATAATAATAATATGACTTCTAATTACCTTGAATCTTGAAGATTCACACCCCCATACATGACTTTTTGATCTGTCAGTCAGCCATCCTCTTATCCATGCCAATAGTCCATAATTCAATCCCATATTCTCCAATTTATGCAACAGTCTTCCATGCTGTCTTCTGTTAAGAGCCTTAGCAAAATCCAAAAGTATCATGGTGTAACCATTCCCCTCTAACTCAGTGGTAACATTATTATAGAATGTGAGCAAGTTGCTAAAACATGACCTTCCTTTAGTAAATCCATGCTATTCGTTGCAAAGTAGAAATTCTCTGTCAACCCATTTCAATGCAAGTCTAACTAACTTTTTCAAAATCTTCACAACTCTTGAAATATTAACTGGTTGACAGCTGGTTACGTTTATGTTGATGTACATATGTTTATGTTAGGTTTCCAAAACTGTCTTAATGTTTTATTTGAAATATTCTTGTTTCTTTGGCTTTCTTAGATAGCTGAACCAAGTGTAAACTAAGGACTGCATTTTAACACAACATATAAACAATTAGTTATTAATAATTTCCTAAAATATAAATTGGCTTTCAAAGCATGGTTTTATATTGCCGGCCTGGTTGGCCGAGTGGTTAGCATATCTGCTCTCCAGCCAAAAGGCTGTGGGTTCAAATCCTGCCGTGGGCATGGATGTTTGTGATTGTCTGTGAAATTACTAGTAGTGGTAGTAGATGGCGTTGGTGTCAGATGATGAAGGTTGGTAGAGTAGTGAGATGAAGAGTTGTAGAGTAGATCCCCCCCCCAATGAGTCTTTGGACTCCCTGGAGGTGTGATGTAATAATAATAATAATAACATTATTATTATTCTAGGCTTCATAGAACTGTTTTAATATCAAATACATTTATAGTTTGAATAACTGTCTTTCTTTTTCATATGAGTAAAAATTACTCTGTTTTCAACATGATCAATTTGGTTACAATCGATCAATTTAATTAATTAATCTTATCCACTTACATGGATCTTCATCAAGTATCCAATCAATCAATTCTGGAAGTATTCCAGCACTAATATAATTACTTTAGTAATTCAAATACTAACATAGTACAGCTGCTGAAACTATATTAAAAATAAAATAAACTGTTTGATTCACATTTCTAAAGACAGGCACAGTGTTTGGTGTCATTTGTACTTATACTTAAATTTCTACTTTCATGTAATTGGTAAGACATTTCTTCATACGTAATAGAGAAATCAAAGCTAATAGTTAAATAATTTTAGAAAATTATGATTTGCTTCTCCATGCTGTCAGTGATGTAATATTTCTGTTCATTCCATTGTACTTTGTACTATGTTTCTATATCACTGGGGTTCCAGAAGTGAGGAAGTGTCAGATAGCTGTAGCATTCATATAGTTGTAAGCATTCCTAATGAATTTTTCTGTTCATAGCTCAATGGATTAAGTTTGTCTTAAGTGAGGTTATTATATTTATACCAATATCTGTATGCCACAGCATACTTCATAGATCCATGTGTTGGTTAAAATGATCGAGAAAGAAAGTAAATACTTAAAAGATTGAAAAAAAAAATGTATTGTGTACATAATTACACACACACACACATGAATACATACCAGGTCCACAGACTGTAGATTTGATACCAGTATGTTCTAAAGCTGGAATTCGGTGTATTGCACTTTCAATGTGTGTTCCAAATACATCCCAATCTAATTCAAACAAACCAAAGGCAAAATCTTTCTCAACCTGAAATAAGAAAATGAATATAAAGAAAAAAAAATACTAATATATAAATAAACATTTATTTATGTACTTATAAGTGTGAATGGTTTGAGCTAAGCCATTACTTGTAATCTCCATGATTACCATGTGAATTTTTTTTTTTTTTTGGGGGGGGGGGTAATTTAAAAACATCAACAATGTGGCACAACACACAAAATAAGTACTGATACTGTTTAATGGGAAGTTCATCTGTATACAAGGCATTTGTTTAAAGATGCATTAACTGCTGTTCATATTATGTGTGTGCTCACAGCTATTTGTCCTTCCACTGACAGATTAGTGCTGCTGACTATACAGAGCCTTCGAACAGAATGTGAGAAGCTGTGTTCCACTAACATCACCACAGTAAACATGACCCTTGACTTCTTCCCTCTACACTGAAATGAAAACAATCACTTCATGGCTGAGCAAGGTGTAACAGCATTATTATCTATTTCACTAACAGCAACATCATTCAAAAAAAGACAGACATATAAAGAAATAGAAACAGAGTTTTCTGCACATAAAATGAAACAATGAAAAATGTTCTCTTTTGAAGTGAACAATAAAATAAATGATATGAATGAACAGTAAATGAAAAATAAATAGTACATCTTGAACTTCTGAGTCTGACTTTTCTTTTGAACCTTTTTAGCATCATGGTATAGTTGTCGTGCAAATCAATACACGTGTAAGCTCTCTGCATGAATGCTGAAAAATTCCTGTAAATTTTGACTTTGATTTATATCTTTATATATATTTTACTAAAAACAAAATTATCTGTCTATATATGAACTTGATCAAGAACCTGTCATCATAAGCACAGACTACCAATGTATTCTTGACCAACAAACAGACAAGATGAAATGTGTTAGTATATGTTGACCATGCAAGAAACTCACAAGGCATTGACAAAAGCAATGTATGACTGCATACCAAGGGTTAAGCAAGTAAATAGAGTAGGAGTGAAATGGATGAACAGTGAAATCAAGCAAGCTGTGCTGGAATAGAAAATGTTATGGAGGAGGTACAAGACAGCTGGTGGTGATCGGATGCATGAAGAGTATAAAGAAGTGCAGGCTAGAAAGGTGACGAGCCTGGTAAAAAAAAAAAAGGGTGCAGTATGAGAGGAGATTGGCTGGTCAGGCCAAGGTTAATTCAAGGGAATTTTTCTGCTATATGGCAAGCAAGAGGAAGAATAATTATGGCAGATTAACACTGGTGGATAGTCATGGCAGCAGATTAACAGCTACAAACGATATAGTGGAATTACTGAATGAGAACTTTATCAGCATATATCATACTGGTGTAAATGATGCCATGCAATATATAGAAGAGAGGCAAGTATTAGGAGAATTGGACGTGAAAGAATCAGAGGTGTGTCAGATGTTGGTTGGGTTAGATGTTAATAAGGCTGTGAGAATGAATGACACATCACCATGTCTTCTTAAGGAATGTGCACCACAGTTGGCTATGCCCTTAACCTGGTTATTTAATGAAAGTCATGCAGTGGGTAGGGTTCCTAAGGAATGGAAAGAAGGCAAAATAGTACCAATCCACCAGCATGGTTTTAAGACAGAAGCCTCCAACTATAGGCCAGTTTGTATAACTGCTGTTGTAGTCAAGGTGTTGGAGAGATTGGTAAGGAATAGAATACAGGATTGGGATGATGGACACAGCATTCTTTATAGTGGTCTGCATGGATATGTAAAGGGTAGCTCCTATCTTAGCAATTTAATACATTTTATGATAAAGTAACAAGTGTGTTAGATAAGGGAGAATCATATACAGTGATATTCTTGGACTTTGCAAATGTGTTTGATAGATTGCTGCATGATAAGTTATTGTGCAAGCTGCAGAGGATGGGAATAGAGTATATTGATTAGATGGATCAGAGATTGGCTGTCTGAATGATACCAGCAGGGTGTGTACGATGGAGCAGTGTATCAAAAAAGGAGGGTAACCAGTGGTGTGCCTCATGGTTCTGTTCTTGGCCCCCCTGTTGTTTAACTTGTTTGTAAACAATATATCATGTGGATTGACTGGGGATCTTCAGTTGTTTGGTGAAGATGCAAAGTTGAGAAGAATTATAAGTAGCACCTGATGTTAATTCCCTTCAGGAAGAATTGAATGGACTTTTACTTGAACAAAGGAGTGGGGTTGTAGTTTTAATATCAATAAGTGCAAGGTGTTGCATTTTGGTGTGCAGAAATATAAAGCTGTGTACTACATCAATGGTGTCATACTGCAGGAAGTGGATGAGATTAAAGATTTGAGAGTGATGGTTGACAGTAGATTGAAGTTTAGAGGGCATATTGCTAGTGTTGCAAAAGGCTGCATACTGTAGTGCTGCTATGATAAGAAGTACTCTAATATGTATGGAGAAGGAAGTGGTTGTGCCACTGTTATAAGGCACTGATCAGAGCGCACTTAGACTATTGTGCTCAGATCTGGTCACCTAGTTTTTAATGTGATGTGGAGACATTGGAGAGGGTCCAGAGATGAGTGACTAAGACAATGTCAGGACTTTGTAGTGCTGGCTATGTAGAAAGGTTGAAGAAATGTGGATTGCAGAGTTTCGTGAATACGATAAAAAGAAGTAATATGATACAGACGTTGCAGTTAGTGAGAGGATTTTATTAGACTATTCCAGAGGGGATTATAAAAAGAGTAGAAGGTGAGAGGGGAAGAACCAGAGGTGATCCCTGGAAGATATGTAAAAGTGTGGTGAAGAGGGGTGTGAGGAGTACGTTTTTTAAATGGAGAATTGTCAGCGAATGGAACACATTACCAGAATGTGTTGTTAATGCAAGGAGTGTTATGAATTTTAAAATTCTATATGATAAATATGTTATCAGTTGAATGAACCTCCCACAATGAGTCTGCCGACTCCATGGAGGGTGTAATAATAATAATAATAATATGGGCAACATCTAACATCTTTCACTCAAGGGTGAAGAGTACTATTCATCCATTTGGCTGCTAGTGCATTGAACCAGATCTTCAAAGTATTAATATCCTTATGAACACTTTCTCTATTAGATCCAATCATCAATCACACACATTTGCTCTGGAGTAAAACAAAATGGTAATCTAGTTAAGTACAGGTAGTTCTCACATTATGAATTCCCGCTTTACAAATTTCTATTTTAAACAGCGTGCAGAGAAAGTGCATGGCGGCATGTATGGGGAATTACGCGGTATGTAATGACGTAACGATCAGTTAGAACTAGCCTCAGTCACTCACCAGCCTTCGCAACATGAGTGTGTTATTTGTAGTTTTCTTCAATTATTTTTGATTTTTTATTTTGTTTTCTTTTTAAAGGAATTAATAAAGATACACTCTCAATAATACGGAAGGCAAATAAGAAGGCTTGCCTCAGGAGTTCCCTATTCGAAGACTGGCTTATGCATCATTTTGTTCCTGAAGTGAAACTTTATTGTGAGAAAAACCAAATTCCATTTAAAGTGCTTCTGATAATTGGCAATGAACCTAGGCATCCCTCATCAGTAGCTTATATTTGCCCTATTGTAAAAATAGTCATTTTTACCTTCAAATACAACTTCTCTTTTACAACCAATGGATCAGGGAGTGATTGCAATGTTTAAAGCACATTATCTCAAAGAAACTTTTGAAATGTTAATAGAAGCAAATGATAAAGTAGAATCTTTTCTATTAAAGTATTTTGGAAGAGATTCAACATTTTAGATGCAATTCTGGTAATGCAGAGCGCCTAACATAAAGTTTCTGAAAAAACTATGAAAGGAGTATGGCATAAACTTTGTCCTCAGTTTAATTTCAAAGGCTCTGAAGATCCAACAAAGATTGTGAATTTTGAAACTCAAGCGATCTTGGGTATGGCTAACCAGTTGCAAATGGAAGTTTCAGAAGGTGATGTTAATGAGCTGCTTCAATCTCACACTATGGAACTCTCACGAAACTCTAATTCTCCTTGAATTAGAGAAACAAGAAAGGAACAAAGAAGAAAAAGACAAAGAACATAACGAATATGAAGCTCCAACTCAGTTTTTCGCTTTAAAAGGCCTAGTAGAAGCATTAAAAGTTTTCGAAAAAGCTCAAGCAATCTTTGAATCACAAGATTCAGATTGAATGATTTAGGAAATTTTCTCATGAAATGAATAATGCTTCTGCTTGTTATTGAGTTATTTTAAATGAAAAGAAGCGAAAGTTAATGAAGCAGATGATACTCAAGGCCTTCTTTGGGGAAAAAAAAAAAAAAAAAAAAAAAAAAATGCACCGAAGCTTCCTAATACAAGGGTTGCTTGAAAAGTTTGGTAAATTTCCAATAGATGGCAACACAATTTGTTCATTCATACCAGTGTCAGCATGTATCATCTTTTTCATGACCCCTAGCAAAATTTTAGCCAGGTGCGACGTGTAGTTCTCATTTGGCAACCATTTAAAATGACCGTGTTCGCATTTTTGATAAAAATGGAGAAAAACGAGTTTCGTGCAGTAATAAAACACTTTTATTTGAAGAAGTGGACAGCCGTGCAGATCAAAGTTGAGTTAGATGCAGTTCATGGGAAATCTGCATCAGCATTAAAAACTATTTATTTTTGGATAAATGAGTTTAAACGTGGTTATAAGTCCACTGAAGATGAAGCATGCTCCGGATGCCCGACTGAGGTCACTACGAAGGAAATGATTGACAAAATCCATAGTATCATTATGGAAGCCCGCCAAATGAAAGTGCATGAGACTGCTGAGATTGTAGGCATCTCAACTGAATGGATGCATAACATCCTGCACGAAATATTGCACATGAAAAAGCTGTGTGCATGACGAGTGCCACGATTGTTGACTGTCGATCAAAAACACATGCAAAAAAAATTTCAACAGTGTTTGGTGATGTTTAATCGCAATTCGCAGGATTTTTTGCATTGATTCATGACTATAGACGAAACTTGGATCCACCACTACACACCTAAGTCCAAGCAGCAGTCAAAACAGTGGACAATGCCTGGTAAAAGAGCCAAAAAAAGCGAAGACCGTTTTGTCAGTTGGGAAGGTGAGGGCCACTGTTTTTTGGGATTCCCAAGGAACTGTCATGATAGACTATTTGGAAAAGGGTAAGACAATAACAGGAGTCTATTATGCATCATTGTTAGACCATTTAAAAAGAAGACCAAGATTGGCACACAAAAAGTGCTCTTTCATCAAGACAATGCACTGTCCCACACATCAGCCATCGCAATGGCAAAATTGCACGAATAGAAGTTCGAATTGGTTCCACACCCACTGTATTCTCCGGACATGGCCCCGTGTGACTTCTTCTTGTTCCCAAACTTAAAAATTTGGCTCAGTGGGAAAAAATTTCTTCGAACGAGGATGTCATCAAGGCTGTCAATGACTATTTTGCACAATTTGACAAATTCTACTTTTTAGATGGGATGAGAAAATTGGAAACTCACTGGATCTAATGTTTAGACCTCAATGGAGACTATGTTGAGAAATAAAGGTAAAGATACCTCGTATCTCCTACTACCTCGACGGCTGCTGATTCACCCAGTGATAGAGAAATGAGCTAAATATTTATTTTTTTCAAAGAATCTTTTTTAATTTAAAAATTTTCTTATGTTATTTTTTAAATATGTAAATCTTTGGCCAGTAAAGTCTTTTCTCATCATTTAATATTCATTTTATATTTTATATATTCCTTCTTATGACTAACTCTGGCTTATAGCATTATTTCTAAGACAAATAAACTCCTGCTTTACGAATTCCCTATTTATGAACGGTCTCCAGGAACCAATTAATTCGTAAAGGTGGGAACTACTTGTATTTTGTCATGCAACAAAGAAGTCAAGGGCTGGTGTGTAAAATCTCTCATGGGAAATTGTTATACAAATTCTCGCAAATGCTTTTACATAGGTTCTAAATCATGTAGAAATCAGAAATTGTAATGCTTTAAAACTAATTCTAATAAATAATTCTAATGTAAAGTTGAAAAAAAAATAATGATGTATATTGAAAGTCTATGTGTAATAGAAAATAAAAGATTAGCCTGGATTATGTTTGACCCAGTAAGAACACAAGTTCGAAAGGTCATAACAAACACAGAAAATTGACGCCAAAAACGAATGTAGCCGAAGTGATGTCATGTACGCAGAAGATCTGGGGAGTTATAGCCAAAGAACAAAGAATGAACAGAACTATATAAAGGCTCTAGGAGCTCACTCACTCCCACTCTCTCTCTCTCAAGTTGTTTGTGTCGAGGTGTGACCCCAGGTGCAGGGGGGGGGATCCAGGTAAGGCCGTTACTGTCCGATGTATTTCCAGTAGTCGCTGAATGTGCTACGTACATGTGGAATTCAAAGCGTCAACAGTGGTTCGAGAGTACGATGGAGATTCAATCTACACTGTCCCTGAAAATTGTTGCCATTGAAAGACAGCCAAGGGCCATCCAAATTATAACCAGGAAGAAGGGCAAAGTGTAGCAGAACTTACAGAAGTATCGTCCAAGTTGTTAGGACTGTATGTGAAATGCAAATGTGAGTAGGCTCTGATCTGTTAATGTTACAGTAGTTGTACTTGAGATTCTATGTATACTTTTTGAGGTTAAATTGTAATTAGTTAATTGTTAAGTTACAGCAGTGGTCACCAAAGGGGTCAATATAACATTGTTAGGGGTCGATTCGAGCTCAGGGGGTCGATAGAAAAATATAAGACATCATTGTACGGGTAATATTTAATTCGGTTAACTTGGATTACCTCCATCCTGAATGACAATGCAATTAAGAGTGAATCATGGGAACGGTGACATGAATAGGACATGTAAGATGGAGCAAGGTCATGAAAATAGTTACAGAGGCCAATCATGTAGGCCAAAATGACATATTTAACAATAAACGGACGTCTGTGGTTCCCGCCCATGGTACGTCTTATATATACCTATAGGAAGATTGTATTATTGTCATTTTGTTATCTAAATTAAATTTTATATTTTATATATTATTTATCCCTCCTATCAAATATGTAATGTTAAGAAGGACGTCAAAAACGTATCCCTTTGACGTTAAGTCAATATAATAATATATACTATATTATGCATACAATAAACACTGTAACTATAAAATAAACAATCTAAAAACTCACATAAGCGTATTTTTTTGCTTGTCCTGTCATAATTACGTAATAGTAAAATAGAGGGGGTTGATAAAAAGTCAAGAAACTCTTGAAAGGATCGATGGTCAAAGAAGTTTGGCAACCCCTGAGTTACAGGAATAGACAGAAAAGTTAAATTTTAACTTATGTATGCCTAAATAGGATGTTTAGCTAAGTATAACGTAAGAGGCAGCTCAAGACAGCAAAGTGTTGTAAACCAGTTGGTTAAGTGTTGTATATGTGATGTCTAATTATAAATATTGCATGCTGAGTAAGTGATAGGCCTTTAAGAGCTTTTGTTTGGAATTTGTCTAATGCATTGAACAATTGACTTAGCTTAAAATAAACATGTTTTGTTTGTGTAAGCCAATGTACTGTTTCCAAATAAATATCAAACCTGCGAACATGATTCAAGTAAAAGTTGCCACGACTAGCTTTTAAGGAATTGAGTCAATTAAGATTCAGATCTTATAAATGTTCAAACTTAAATTCTCATGCTGTATACATAATTTAGAGTGGCACAGTCACAAAACAAATAAACTTCTCTAAATTACACAGCGTGGGAGTTGGTAACCTGTTATAGTGGACAGACTAAAACCAAGGGTCTCACACTAACAGAGGGAACATACATAAGATTAGAAAGGATTAATTGCAAGGCCTAAGATAAGCAGATTATTGTTAAGTAGAATAAAGTATTAAATGCACACGTATATGAGCAATGAATAGAACATAAGGGAAATTTTAGTAGACAAAGAAATAACGCAAATTTAAGAAAGATAGAGTATAAATTAATGTAAAGAATAATATTTTACAAAAGGTGCAATCGACATTATTTTATAGATGTATCATTAAAATGAAATCACACCTTGCAGAATCTTCTTCCTCAAAACTTTTCAGAAGAAGCAGACCTATTCAACCACTTTTGAACATGGTCTATGTCCTTGTTTAATTCTCGCAGACTGTGTTCAACCACTTTTGAACACAGTCTGCAGAAATTCAACAAGGACTAACTTTAATCCTCAGAATTGTCAATGTACTATCACCTTCAAACTACATTGTTGCTAGATCATCAGAATTCAGCAGCTCCTATACAGCCTCTGTTTTCAAACAGAAACATAATAAATCTTACAACTATAGATACCTTTTTTTCTTTTTTTTTTCTATATGGATCTGATCAGGAATAAGAACACTGTGACATTTCCTAACACAGACCTGAAGTAAAAACCTTCAAAAATGTCCTTTTGAAAATATAAAATGCAAAACAATGGCTACAGGTATGATCAAATATCATAAAAGCAATACTATATATCATAACATTACAAGGAATCCAAATTATACAGAAACATTCAGTGAACTTATATTTCAGTCTTTACCTTCTAAATCCTATATCATCTACCTGTCAACTTCAAGAAAATACGAGGGAGGGCTGAAAAGTTGTGATAAAAACCTAGAACAAAAATGACTAGTTTGTGCTACAAGGGAAAGATTTTTTTCTCAGAGGATTGCAAATGATGTGGCAGCATTGTAACAAGTGCATAACACTTTGTGGGAAATATGTAGAATAATGTGTAAGTTCAATGGTTCTACCTCAATTCCTTCATGGTTATTATGACAACTTTTCACCATACCCTTGTATACCCTTCCTCATGTCATTGTATTCAGCCTCACAGTCTGCATATGTATCCACATGAACATCTTCTTCTGCATAACTACAAATGACTGAAATTAAAATGACACAAATGACACTTCCCTTCATCATCATAAATTATTCAAGTATGAACAAGGAAATACACACACACACACACACACAGAAATTTGCATATAACAACAACTCAGGGAAATAAAGCCTATTAAATTCATTATGTTCCAACTGGTAAATGTAAGATGGTGCGTGAGTTGCATAGTTAGTTACTCACATGTGACATCATTTTGACACATCATATGGTCACTTCCATACCCCATTGAATTTTGGGAGTGACACCTTTTCCTACAAATAGTGGTAAGGTTGCAGATGCCCTTTCCATGCAGAGTTAATAGAACAATCACAAACATCTATGCCCCTGGTGGAATTCGAACCGGAAGCCTCTTGGCTGGAGAGCGGATATGCTAACCACTTGACTGATCAGGTTGGCTGAGTTACATATTTCAAAAGAATTTTATTTATGTATTGCTAAAACTGTTTTCTTGGCTTTCTTCCTACTCTGTGGCCATTAGCTGCTCTATAGTGAATAAGGGCACTGAACATGGGTAGATGTCTAAGTTGGTCTCTCAATCACCTCAGCTGACCTTTCTGAATTGTTTTTATTAGAGATCTTTGCTGAATTTCTTCAAGAATGACAGTATTAGGAATGTGACCTTATCATATACATCCTAATACTGATTGAAAACATGTTGTCCCAAAAATATTGATAATAATATCTGCAGGTCAATTAGTTTTGAATGATTCATTTTGTACAGATGAATACTGTTATTTGCATTGATGAGTTTGGATTTCTAGATATTGGTCAGACTTTTATAGAATTGAAGAGCTTCATGTTTTCTTTTCATTATTTTCATTATGTCATTTAGAGTATCAATGTAGGAACCAATATGGTGCATATTGTGCAGGAAGAATGGTATGCAGTTTATAGATGTATGGAGAGAATTTGAAGAACAAAAGGACTTATACATGCCTGATAGACTACATTTAAATGGTTTTGGAGTTAGATGTTTGGAGAAAGTGTTGTTTAGTAAGAGTTTGGAAGTGCAAAACCAGGGAAACCAAAAATATTAGGGGGGGGGATGCAATCAAGTATGTGTCTGGCCATTCCTATAATAAATAAATGTGTGTACAGTAATGATTATGCAATGCCAAATGGGATTTAACAGGTTTTCGATTTGAATGGGTTGGTAATGACATTACACAAGGGTAACTATAGGTACAAAGGGACGTTGAAATGCATGTACACGAATGCAAGAAGTATCAGGAATAAGGATGAGGAGTTTTTGGCATTGGTCAGCTTGTCTTGGCCAAAAATTATAGGCATCAGTGAGACCTGGTTGTGAAAATGATATAGTTGCAGGGATAGAATGTAAAGGGTATCATATTTGCAGTGAGAATAGAAGGAACAGGACAGGAGGTGGGTATTGCTGATGAGAACTGAAGAATTACAACCAACAAAATTAGAAGGTTAAAGAGGATTTTAGACCTGGGGGATGCTTAATTTGAAGCTGTCTGGTGTGAGATAGAGAGCAATAGGGTAAAATATATTGCTGGGTACTGCTACATCTTCCTGGGGTCCACAGGAAGATGTAGATGCCATTTATCAACAGATTAGCACAATGAGTGCAGGCCAAACAATTATTATAGAAGACTTTAACTATGGGGACACAGATTGGAGTGCATAAAGGGGAGGGAAGCGTGGTAAGATGGAAGTGGAATTTATAGAGTTGCTAAGGGATAGTTGCATGAATACATAAAGTTTGTGGAATGTAACTTTTACATAAGTCAGAGATTGTCTGTACACACATTTATCTATATGTTAATGCACAATATTGTACAAACATGAGAGGATTACCAAACTGGTATTATAGCCATAACTATATATCAAAAATTAATATAGAATTAGCTAAGCTTTTTTTATTAAGTTAAACAAGCCAATTTAAAATATATTTAACCAATAATTCTGAATTAGATAATAACTAATTCTTTACTATTGAAATTTAGTTTGATACTCTGATATGTAAAGTTTTAAATAATAGTAATAAGATTAAAAATTATAATCATTGAGATTAAAAAACTTTGAAGAAATTAAAATGTTCAGTTATATACTATGTTAACAAAAGTATTGGGACATCTCACATGCCATGCAAATTTCAGATCCTACCACATGCAAATATTCAGGGAGTGTCTGTGTAAGTCAGGTAATAAAAGATGGGATGTGCTACATGATTTCCACTGTACTCGATGTCAAGATGGCATATTCAGCTGAATTGACAGACTTCCCACGTGGGATGGTAGTTGGGTGTCAGATCAGTGGTCTTTCTGTCTGTGACACTACTACCCACCTCAGTATATACTGAAATCTGCCGTTGCTTATGTCATTCATGGATGGAAAAGTTGATGGTGTTACCACAGGAAAATGTCCTGTAGACCACTGATACTCACTGATTGAGATCAACAAGCTCTGTTTCGGAATGTTCAAGCATCTCACAAGTCATCAGCAGTGGATCTTGCAGTCAACCTAGAAAATGCTGCAGGGACATCTGTCAGCACTGCTGTGAACAAACCACACATCACCCTCCCCAATGTCAAACGAAGTTCGGACTGGAGTCTTTCCCACCATTCCTGGACCATAGCTGATTGGAAAAGGGTTCTGTAGAGTGACAAATAATGCTTCCAAATGTTGCGCTCTGATGGTCATGTTTGGATCTGGAGATTATCTGAGGAACAGTTCTGGCTGGCTGCATCATTCTAACTGTCTGGTTTGATGGAGGCTAGGTAATGGTATGGGACTGTTTCAGTTGGACGGAACTTGATTCATTGGTGGATGTGCCCAAAATCATGATATCTGATAGTTACCTGGACATTCTGGACAACTACATTCTTCTGATACTGTGGAAGTACTTCAGCAGTGATCCTTGCATGTTTCAGCATACTCCATGCCATACTGCACTGTATGTCCAAGACTGGTTTCCACAAAGCACTGCTGATGTGTTGACTGGCCAGTTCAGAATCCAGACCTCAACCCTCATGAAACATCTTTGGGATGAATTAGAATGCTGAATTTGCTATAGACCACAATGGCTGTCATCAGCATCAGCAATTGGGGTAGTTTTGCATGAGGAATGGAAGAATATTCCTGTTATGATGTATCAGAAATTGGTTGAAAGCATGCCCTCAAAAAGTAGTTGCTGCCATTCAGGCCAAAAGTAGTCCCACTTGGCACTAGAAATGGAATTAAAACACATTTTTTTTTAACACAACTAGGTGTCCAAATACTTTTTTTTTTCAACATACTGTATATAATTATAAGGTGTAACTTACCTTTTCCAAGAAGATAGGATTTGGTTCATATCCTCCAATGGACAGAGCATCACCCTGTAGACGAAGATAAAGAGCTAAGTCATGATCTCTGGCATTTGGCATATTCTGTATACCTTCTATACGATTAGTCACAACATAAGCATGCTTCATGGCAATTAAGGGTACTTTAACACCTGCCATCCTACCAATGTATGGAGCCCAAACACCTAAAAAGAAAAATTTACTAAACTAAGTTCCTCCCTATGATGTTAATGTATTAAATGTTATTCAAACAATATCCTGAATGTATTTTAGATATAAAAATGTTATACAGGGTGGCCCATAAGTCATGAAGGGGTTTAAAATGTGAATAACTTTTTTATTGTTAATTTTTTCATTTTTTTCTTCTATTCTAATTTTATTTTGAAAATCAGCAATCAATTATTCTAACACAAAGAGCAAATAATTTTGTCAAGATCTTTAATTAATTGGCCATCATGTTCTCCAGATCTGATAGTTCTCAAATTCTTCCTATGGAGTTACTTGAAGGAAAAAGTGTATGTGAACAAGCTACAGACAATCCAACAGCCGAAGGAGAACATTCATGCAAAAATTAGGGTGCTGGAGACAAAAACATGACCAGCTGTCATGGAACATGCAGTAGAAAGGACCTGCCTTTTTGAAGCTGAAAATGGGATAAATGATAATAACGTGACAGGAAAGGTAGTAAGCATGTTGTCCAGGTATGACAGAGGTGAGATGAGGCAGAGAGTAAGGATTATGAATGATATGTTAGTGAAAATGTGTGAGGAGAAAGGAGTGCAGTTTGTTAAAGTGTGAAATAAGTTTGAAGGATGAAGTGACCTGCATAAGAGTGATGGACTCCATTTGAATGGTTCTGGTGTAAGTCACTTAGAGAGATTGCTGCTGTAAGGTAGAGAAGTGAGTGCAGAGAATGAATCTGATCAAGTGGGAAGTGATGTGGAAGTACAGGAGAGTAAGATGGGAGATACTGAAGAGGTGGTTATGAATGAAGAAGTGAGTGGCATGAGTATAGAGAATGAGAGAACAGGTGTGGAAGACAGACAGGGAAACTCAGGGTGGACAGGGGAACAGTGAGAAAAAAGTTGATGCTGCAAGAGGATGTGAATGCATGTGTAGACAAAAAGGTAAGGAGATGACCTAGGATCAAGGGAAAACAGTTGGATTTGAAAAAGGTTCTAAGATGAATAAGGAGAAAAAGATGGCTCGAGTTAAGCATGGAGAAATCATATCAAATAAGTTGTACTTATTTGATATGATTATCAGTAGACTAGCTATAGATCCAGGAATGAGCTGCTGTGTTTGTATAGAAATGCTAGAATTGTAAGAAACAAGCAAATGAAATGGCTGCATTAATTGAGTCTGTTCATCCAAGAATTCTTGGAATAAGTGAAACATGGTTGAATGAGGATGACATCCTGACAGGAATAGAGATGGAAGGGTATGATGTGTTTTGTGAAGACAGAAAGGGTAAAAAAGAAAGGGGAGTGCTATTGATGATATAGAAAGAGTTATGTCCATACAAAGTTGAGATGCAAGAAGGAAACAGTGGCAGTGGTTTTGAGGCAGTATGGTGTGGGATAGAGGTGAATGTCAGATGTTGTTATAGACCTGGTAATGTAGATGGTAGTGGCTATGAAATGTATAATCAAATTAGCCAAGCGAATAAGAAAAGAGTATCATTATGGGAAATTTTAATTATGGCAATATAGACTGGGATGATGAGATAGCAACTGGATGTAAAGAAAATGAGTTTCTTGAGTTTTTGACGGACAACTACCTCAGACAGTATGTAACAGAGAGCAAATGAGGATTAAAGGTATTGGATTTGATCATCTCATCAGAGGATGCAATTATATGTGAAGTATCAAATCACCTCCAGTTAGTGAGAGTGACCATGAAGTGATTACTTTGGGTGGTTACCAGCAGTATGAAGATCTGTGAGAAAAGGGTATATGTGGAACTACAAGGCTGGTGATTATGAGGAGCTCAGGAGACAGCTTGCAGGTGTAGCATGGAATGAGGAGTTAGCTGGAAAAGAGATCAATGCAGCTTGGAGGAAATTCACAAACTATCTAGTAGAAGCAATGTCTAAATGTATTCCAAGGGTCAGAAGGTTAAATAAAGTAGGTGTGAAATGGATGAATGAAGAGATTAAACATGTGATACAGAGGAAAAAAAAATCATTATGGAGGCAGCATAGAAGAACTGGTAATAATCAATTCCATGAGGATTACAAAGAGAACCAAATCACTCTCCAGGCAAGGAGAGTGATTTGGTTGGAAACAGTAGCAAAAGTATGAGCAACAGTTAGCTAATGAAGCCAAAAAGAACTGTATGGAGTTCTTTCAATATATAGCCAGCAAAAAATAAGAATGATTATGGAAGGATGATTGGAGAAAATGGTATAAGAACAACTGCTGTGGAACATATAGGGAGATACTTAATGAGCGATTCATAAAGATCTTTCATTCTTGTGAATGTGACATCACAGAGAGTTTAAGAGAACTTGATGATGGAGAGGAGAGACTGACTATAAGTGAGCAAGAGGTATATGGAGAATTGAGCAAACTCGATGTTAACAAGGCTGTGGGACTTGATAATATATCACTACATATTCTGAAGGAATGTGTCAGGAAGTTTGCATCTGCCTTGACATATTTTTTTAACGAGTCTTGCACTGGGTTGAGTTCCAAAGGAGTGGAAGAAGGGCAAGATTGTGTCACTTCATAAGGGAGGTGAGAGAACTCAAGCAACAAATTATAGCCCTATCTGTGTGTCAGATGTTGTGGTTAAGATGGGTATTAGAATTGATGAAGAGATGGAGAAGCTGGTGAGAACTAGGATCCAGAATTGGGTTGACAACAATGGTATTATCGTTGGACAGCATGGATTTGCTAAAGGAAGGTCATGCTTTAGTAATCTACTTACTTGTTACAATAAGGTGACAGCTTCATTGGACAGAGGAGAGGGATACACAATAGTATACTTAGATTTTGCAAAGGCTTTTGATAGATTACCACATGATAAGTTGATAGTCAAATTAGAGAGGATGGGGTTAGATATTAGATTAGTGCATTGGATTGGAGACTGGCTATCTGATAGGTATCAGCAAGTTATGTATGGGGGGAACAATATTAAAGAAGAGCCAATAAATTACATGATAACCACAGTAATTAACTTTAATGAAATGAAATGAAATTACAGATATTTCATACTGAAAATAACAGCACATCATCAGTGTGTAGAAACAAGCAAATCAAAGGAAAGGAAATACAAGGTACATACAGCAGTCAGTGATTTATCAATTAAAAACTGTTGCCTCGTTCTCTCTCGCTCCATGTCGTCTATTCAAGAATGGGCTATGGATTGAATTTCCTCTTTAGGAGACTACAGGCATTTTAATGTGTTAGCTGTTGCATATGATTTGCTTGCTTGTGTACAGAAAAATCTGAGCTACTGGGAAAAAAAAATCTGTATGTGCTGGCTAACTCACCTTTATAAGAAAAGCATGTAAAAAAGTCATCCAAGATATTTTTAAAAAACACCATTTGAATTACAGTTTATTTCAGTTTCCCCAAACAATATTCAGCAGACCATTAATATTATATGGGTATAAAATATGTGGTGTCTCCATGAGAGAGGAAGGAAAAAGTGAGTCCCAGAGATGGAGAAGCCAAAGAAGATGCGAATCTCACAAGAGACATTAAAGCTAATTCAAGAAAAAATAGCATTAAAAATTAGAAGAGATATTTCTATGGAAATTGGAAAAATATTATAGAACAAAATGCAATGAGGTGAAGAAAGTGGTTAGAAGAGACAAATGAAAGTGGTTAAAGGATCAGTAATGATATCAATAAACACTACGGTGAATATAGAACAAGAGAAGTATACAAGATGACCATAAGCATCAACAGCAAACGAAGTGCAAAACAGAGACCTATAAAAGATGAAAAAGATGAAATCTTGATGAACAAAGAAGAAATAGGAGAGAGAGAGAGAGAAATAAATGATATCTTACTCTCAGAGTTATATAAGAGACACAGAGAGGTGTTAACGTTCAAAAGAAGTTAATTTATGAATTGAAACAAATATCACTACTGAATATAAAAAGGAAGAAAAGAGAGATAGAAAGAGAGATGAACAAGATCTTACTCTCAGAGTTATATAATAGACACAGGGAGGTGTTAAGGTCCAAAACATGTTAATTTATGAATTGAAAGAAATATCATCACAGAATAAAAAATGGGGGGAGAGAGAGAAATTGAGGGATGAGGTTTAAAAAGGGTGAAATATGTGAAGAATTATAAAAGTCTGAGGAATGATGAAATCACTGGTGAGATTTTGAAGCACTGTGGCAAGGTGATGATAGACAAACATTGCATAAGACAAAAGGAAAGCACCAAAGGAATGGACAAAATCAAATCTAATACCCCCCCCCCCCCCAAATAAAGGAAGCAAAGGAGACAGCAAAAACTACAGAACAATTGCTCAGATGAGTCATGTGGGAAAGGTACTTATGATGATGATATTAACATAAAGAATAAGGAAACTATTGGAAGAAAATCTAGAAGACGAACAAGGATGTGGGAAAAAAAAGGAGTACTGTACATGAAATATTAATGTTTCTCTTAAGACTTGTGTATACCCATAAGACTTGTTCTCTTATGGGTATACACCCATTTCATGGTACTGCCTGTTCCAAGGATGCATTTTATTATTATTATTGCACATGCACTTCCATGGAATTCTAAAACTCATCATGAGAGACCCAAACTATCAACATAATATCTATCATACCTCTCCTTGAAACTATTAACAGATAAAGCACTAACCACTTACTCAGGCAACCCATTCAATTCATTCACCACTCTCCAAGGGAAAAATCTAGTCCTCATGGCCTTGCTAACCACACTCTTACCCAACTTCCAGGGATAACCCTCTTGTTCGGTTCCCACTAGCCAAGTGCACAAACATTTCCCCTGCATTAATGCTATAAAATCCTTTAAGCAACTTAAAGGTTTTCATCATATCTGCCCCCCCCCCTCCCATTTTTTTTTTTTCATCTATTAATGAACTTTTGACAATCCACAAATCCTCAATCTATTCTCATAGGAAGCATTCCACAGACCACTCACCATCTTGGTCACTTTCCTCTAGATACTCTCCATCACTTCCTCATCCTAAAGAAATCCAGGTGACCAGACCTGAGCATAGTAATTCAATGACAAAATTTTTCATTATATGGAAGGTGGGGAGAGAATAGTGAGGAAGAATCCATGGAAGTTAGGTTTGTGTGCAGTTAAGAAAAGAGTGAGAGCTAGATTTTTCAATTACAGAACTGTGAGTGAGATTGAGAGAAGAGATGAATGACAGTTGGTATGGGTGATATAAGGTCTCCTTTGATGAGTCCCAGACTCTCTGGAGTCTCAGATGAAGATAATGATAATAATAATATTTAACACCATCATACTGTACAGAAGGAGATATGGCATTTTCCTGTAACAGTCTGAATAGACTTACAAGAAAAATAAGAAGATAAGCAGAAAGTAGAAAGAAAGCAGTCTTGCTATAAGATATAAAAAACAATAAGAGAAGAACACTGGTCTTAGTGCCACAAGATGCAATTCAACAAAAAGCATATCAGGTTGCTACTGCAATTCCATATACTAGTACCATTTCTATCTACATGAATATAGCATAGTCATCTTTAAGCCAATCTTAAAATAAGCAGTTAAAATGCTAATAAAAGATTTAAAGAAAGGGAAATAAATGTGATAATAACTTTTTGTTTTATATGTTTTCCAGGTCCAGGATTTGAAAACAATATAGTTAGGCATTTATCATCATCATCAATTTCCTGACATGTACCTTTAAGGGATGTATGGGATGTGATAGTACATGAAAAAATTTACATCATTACTAACTTCCTATTACAATTTTCCTCCAAATCAATCTGATAATCATCAAGACCCCAACATTATCAGATCTTATATTTCTATCTTCTAAGGCACTTTTTACCATATCAATCCACCTATATCTTGGTCTTCCTCTGGGTCTTTTTCCTGCCAACCTGGCAGAGGATACTTGTTTTTCTAATCTTTCCTCTCCCATTCTGTTTAAGTGACCATACCACCTAAGATTAGCTCTGCTAACACATTCCTGGATGCTAACAATGTCAAGTTCTTTCCTAATATCCTTGTTTTTAGTATGATAATGCCATCTCTTCATGTTCCTAATCTTTCTCAGGACTCTCATATCTGCAGTCTCCAGTCTTTGGTCAAGTGTTTTACTTCTAACACAGCTCTTAGATCCATAAGATAAAATTGGTTTCAACACTGTCTTGCATACAGCAAATTTAGTGTTTTGATTGATTTCTCTCTTATTCCATATAAATTTATTCAGTTGACTTCCTACCATACCAGCTTTGTTGATTCGGTTGTCTATTTCCATATTTAATGTATCATCTTCACTAAAAATCATGCCTAAGTAGCTGAAATGTTTTACTTGTTCTATAGGTTCTGCATTTACAATGCACTTGATATTTTCAATGCTTCTGCCTATTTTCATTGTCTTTGTTGTTAGTGCTGACCTTCATACCATATCCATTACAACAGTTATTCAATTTAATCAGGGAATCTTGCAGACTTGTATAAATTTATTTAGAAGTATAATATCGTCCACATAAAGTAAAGAGCTGAGATTAACTTTTCCAATTCTGATATCAGATTTAATACCACTTTCCTTCTTAATGTAATCCATACAGATAATGAATAACAGAGAGGATAATGTACATCGTTGTCTGACACCAGATTTAACATTAAGCCATCTTCCTGTACTTCCTTGAATCTTAACTGCTGACTTACAACTCAAATAATGACTTAAGTATTGTTTGATATAATACCCGATTGACACCATCCAACTACAGCGTTTTGAATAACTTCTCTCTTGACACATTGTCATATGCCTTTTCTAGATCTACAAAGCTTAAATACAGATCTTTGCTATATTCCCATGATTTCTCAACTATTTGTTGTAACGTGAAAGTCTGATCCTTACAGCCTCTATTTGGCCTGAATCAGCTTGTTCTTCACCAAACTTCCCTTGCACAATCCTTCTCAACCGTTTCTCAAGTATACTTGCATAAATTTATCACACACACACATCTCATCATACCGTGTTTTAAAAACACTCAAACTCCATGCAGACACCACACTCTCAGACAAGGCATTCCATTCATTTACAACTCTACACAAAAAAACCTGCCTCTCACTCCCTCTTTATACAGTTTCCAGGGATAACCTCTGGTTCTCCCCTGATCTCCCACTATTCTCTGTAAAACTTCTCCAGCATTGATCCTATAACAACCCCTTACCAACTTGTAGGTCTCTATCATATCTCCCCTCTTCCTCCTGTCCACCAGACTCTGCAAATTACATCTTCTCAATCTTTCCTCATACTCGACATTACAGAGGGTCAGAAACTACCTTAGTCAGTCTCCTTTGGACCCTTTCCAACATCTCATCATCCTTCTGAAAACCCGGTGACCAAATCTGGGCACAATAGTCCATGTGTGGCCTAATCAGAGCCTTATACAATGGAACAAGAATTTCCCTACTTCTACACGTCAGTGTCCTCCGCCTCACTCCCAGAAGTTTTTGTGTTGTCTTCACAATTTTGGCGATGTGTCCCCTAAATTTTAGATCCTTATCCACTATCACCCCCAGATCTCTTATTTCCTCTACTTCCAACAATATATTCTCACCAAGCATAAATTCTGCATCCCATCGTTGTTTTCCAAATTTTAAAACCTTACATTTTGCAACATTGAACTCACATCCCCCATTTGCTTGCCCAATCACTCAATTTATTCAAGTCTTCTTGCAAGGCCACAACATCTTCACTACTCTTTATGGTTCGTCCCAACTTTGCATCATCTGCAAACAACTGAATATCTCCATCCAAATCTTCACCAATATCATTAATATACAAGTTAAATAGTAATGGCCCTAAAACAGACCCCTGAGGTACTCCACTAGTGACTTTCCTTTTCCTGGATATCGCACCCCCATACACAACTTGTTGATACCTATCAGATAGCCAGTCTCCAATCCAATGCACTGATCTAATATCCAATCCCATCTGCTCTAGTTTGACTGTCAACTTATCATGAGGTACTCTATCAAAAGCTTTTGCAAAATCCAAGTATATTACTGTGTATCCTTCTCCTCTGTCCAAGGAAGCAGTCACTTTATTGTAATAAGTAAGTAGATTACTAAAACACGACCTCCCTTTAGCAAATCCATGCTGTCCATCAAAGATTATACCATTGTTGTCAACCCAACTCTGGATTCTAGTTCTCACAAGCTTCTCCAACAACTTAACCACAACACCTGACACACAGACAGGCCTATAGTTTGATGCTTGAGTTCGATCACCTCCTTTATGAAGTGGCATAATCTTGCCCTCCTTCCACTCTTTAGGAACTTGACCAAGTGCAAGACTCATATTAAAAAAATATGTCAAGGCAGGTGTCAACTCTCTGGCACATTCCTTCAGAATACGCGGTGATATATTATCAAGTCCCACAGCCTTATTTATATTTAGTTTACTCAACTCCCCAAACACCTCTTGCTTGATCTCTTGATAAAGGGACCTCCCAGATGAGTCTTTGACTCCACGAGGTCTTGTTTAATAATAATAATAATAAATCTTACCAGGAACGCTCAGTAGAGAAATACCAACTGTAAAACTGAATGTGGGAATGTAATTCTCATATTCAGTTTTATTTCTCTTTTTATATATGGGTACTATAAGAGATCTACTCCAATCATCTGGAATTTGTCCCTCTGTCCAGGCCTTCTGAACTATGCAGTGCAGCCACTGTAAGACATTTATACTTCCATACTCGAGCCTTTCTGGTCAAATATCATCTACTCCAGCTGCTGCCTTTCCACATTATAGTTTTGATGGCTTTTTGTACTTCAGGTATGGATATGTATTCCTGATTGCATGCGTGGTCAGTGTTTTTTACTATTGTGCTATCATTAATTGTTTTATTTAGAAATTTTTCAAAGTAATATTACTATTACTATTACTATTATTACGGGCAACTCCAGGGAGTCATTAGACTCATCGAGGGAGGCCCCAAATCATATTCATCACAACTATTCGACATTCATACAGTATCTATCATACCTCGCCTTAAACTCATTCACTGTCACAGCATCCACCACAGACTCAGGGAGCGCATTCCACTCATTCACTACTCTAAAAGTAAAGAACCCAGCTCTAACACCTTTACTAACCACACTTTTGCCCAGTTTCCATGGATGTCCCCTAGTCCTCCCACAACCAGCCCTGTTCTCAAAAATATCTTCTGAATTAATTTTATAGAAACCCTTCAGTAATTTGAATGTCTCAATCATATCTCCCCTCCTCTGCCTATCAACCAATTTTTGCAACCCACAAATCCTCAACCTGTTCTCATATGGTTCATTCCACAGACCTGCTATCATCTTGGTCACTCGCCTCTGGATCCTCTCCACCTCCTCCCTATCAAGAAGAAACCTAGGTGCCCAAATCTGAGCACAGTAGTCGAGATGGGGTCTTATCAAGGCTCGATACAGAGGAACAATAACCTGCTTGTCAACGTATTCTTCAGCAACCAAGTGATTTGATGAGCTGATTTGGCCACTTTTACAATGTGTCCCCTAAATTTCAATTCCTTATCCACCAACACTCCTAAATCTCGTGCCTCATCAATTTCCTGGAGCACGGTCCCACCAATGCAGTAAACTGTCGCCAATCTTTTCACCCCAAAATGCATAGCCTTACATTTTGCCACATTAAATTGACATCCATTCTCCTTAGCCCAGACCTCCAATCTATCCAAATCATCCTGCAAAATTTTGATGTCATCTGCATTCACTATTGCCCTACCCAACTTCACATCATCGCAAACAAATGAACTGTTCCTCTCAGATCCTTTCCTATATCATTTATGAACAAATTAAACAGCAGTGGTCCAAGAACAGATCCTTGTGGCACACCACTAGTCACAGGCCGTCTTGTGGACTCTACTCCTGAGTAAACCACTCTATGATATCTCTCCGTCAACCACCCTCCTATCCATCTCACCAACCCTATGTCCATTCCCATATGCTGCAATTTACTGATTAGAATTCCATGTGGTATCCTGTCAAAGGCCTTAGCAAGGTCCAGTAGAATCACTGTAAACCCATTACCTTTATCCAGTTCAGCCGCCACTGTGTTATAATACGTGAGCAAGTTACTGAGGCATGACCTACCCTTCACAAAACCATGCTGTCCCCAATACAGTATCCCATTTTCTTCTATCCAATCTTGTATTTTCCTCTTGACTATTTTCTCTAAGACCTTGATAATGATTACTGTTATGCTGATTGGCCGGTAATTTTCAACAGCAGCCTTGGAACCACCTTTGTGCAGTGGAACTATTTTCCCCTCTTTCCACTCCCTTGGGACTGACCCAGTCCTGAGGCTCAAATTAAACAAAATGGTCAAGGGCACTGACAATTCTTTGGCCGCTTCACGTACGACATGAGCTGGTATACCATCCAATCCCACAGATGTATTGACATTGAGGTTCTGTAATAGACTAGTTACCTCTACTTCATTCATCACAATTCCAGTATAAGCTGTTGGTTCTTCCATTCCTGCAAAGTCACCACCTGGATGATATACTCTTGCAAAGTGCTCGCTCAGTAATTCCACAATATCGACTGATTTGGTTACCTCCCTACCCTCAGCATTTTTTAAGATCATTCTACCATGAGCATTTTTCCTTTTACTTGCAACACATTGAAAAAACTGTTTGGGATTCTCTTTAGCCTGCGTGGCCAATTTCCTTTCGTAATCTGCTTTTGCTTTTCTTACCACCCTTGTTACCATCCTGATCTGAGCTTTATAATGGTCCTGTGCCTGATGGTCACCCTTCTCCTTAAATTCCCTCCACAATTGTTTCTTTTTTTGCAGCTCAAGCTTAATAGTGTTATTCATCCATTTAACCCCTACTTGATTTATTATTCGGACTCTTGGTATACAGTCAACCATTGCCTCCTGCAAACAGTTCTTAACCGCCTCCCATGCACTATCAACATCCAGCCCTTGCAGTTTTACATGCCATGACATTGAGCCAAGCACACACCTAAGCTTGTCATACTTACCAGCCTGGTAATTCCACATGTACCCTGTCTTAATCTGCATGACCTTATGGTCACTCTCACCAATTGGTGGCAACATGGTCAAGTTCGTTACAGCCACATTCTCAGTTGCAATTACTAGGTCCAGCAATGTTACCATAATTGAAATCACCCATAATAATTACCCTCCTTCCACTCATTTCTTCTATTTGCCTATGCATACTATCCCTACCATCCACTCCATCACCCGGTCTATAGCAGCACCCAATTGTATATTTTGTTCTGCTAGATTCTATCTCACACCAAACAGCCTCAAATGTGCTTTTTTCCCCATCCTGCAGTTCAACTTCTATACTCCTTGGCTGAAGCTCATCAGCTATCATCAATAACACTCCCCCCCCCCCCTTTTTATTCACCCTGTCACTCCTGAACACACTATACCCGTCGCATTCAATCCCACTAGCTTAATCATCTTCTGTCAGCCATGTTTCACTAATACCGACAACCTGTGGCCTGGAAGTGCCAACCATGGCCAAAAACTCTTCCTTCTTGTTCCTAATACTCCTGGCATTAGTGTACATGAATCGCAGAAGCCCATTTGTCCCATCCCTACTTTGATGCCTTATACTAACTATCCCATTCTGATTTGTTGTCCGTCGTACTCACTCGGGCATAATATACTCATTCATACACTTAACTGCCCCCTAAAATCTGCATATCTACTCCCTCCCCCTTAATAAATCTAGTTTCCCTGAGTCTGTACATCCACTTCCACATCATTCATCAACACTCTTTCAAGTCTCCGTACACCAACTCCATTCAAATGTAACCCATCCATCTTATATAAGTCCTTTCGCCCATCGAACTCATTCCACACATCCACAAATTCCACACCACTCTCCATGCATAACCCACGCATAAAGTCATTGGCAATTATGGCCCTCCTTCTAAACACTTCGCTGTCGTACCGCGGTAAGATACTCACCATCCTAACACTCTCACTCTTCTCTTTTGCTACCTCAAACAACTCCCTCACATCCTCTATCATTTCCATTTTGTCCTCTTTCAAATCATTAGTTCCTGTCACGATTATCATCTCTTTCACCCTCTGTTTTTGCAGTCAAATAGATTCGCTGACGTCCTTTATGTTCGCACCCGGCTGGTACGACTTCGTTAAACTCTCAATTATTATGCCTCTTAATAGCGAATCCCCATACAGCACTCGCTCCTTCATTTTATTGACGTTTACGAACATTCTATTATTTGCCGTCACAGACTTCTGCCGGTTATTTGTCGGTACGTTCAACACACATTTTTCCATACGCTCCAGTTGTCTTTTAGCTCTGTGTATCGCACCATTCAAATGGGCAATTTCGCTACCCGCATTTATCTCACCATTTTCATTATCGATCAAATCATCCATTCTTTCTGTGTTTCTACCGTCATTTACACTTTCAGCGACGCTCTCACACCTATCTGGCACTACCACACAATTCTCTAGCACACCGCCATTTTCTACATTCTGACTATCGTTAACGATATCACTCTCGACACACGAAACACGCTTGAAGTCCTCATTCTCTTTACACTTTCTACACATATTAACTCCACTATCACTTTCTAACCAGACTCCCACCGCTCTTCGCAAGGCATACATCTCACAGACAGCACATTGCATAAATTTGTTTACATCAAAACTCTTAAACAAACATGGCGACCTGGCCGCCATTTTTTTCTTTATCGGTGACATGTGTACGCTATCTTTTCTTAAAAATAATAATTAAAATAACAGGAAACATGCAAAAATTGCACAGACACACCAAGAAACAAAAAGCAAACAATACTACTTAAAATTCTAGTAAAATATCTAATGTTAACACAAAATACTACTAATTTTTTCAGGAGCTCTCGACAAGCCGACGATCTAATCAGTGCGACACCAAGCGACGTGTCAAGGATATATCAAGGATATCTTTTTCTCCAGTTTTCATGCCACCTTTATCATCTCTAATTCCTTTTACAGCACTCTTTCCTCCATTTCTGAGCTTCTTCAACAACCTGCAGTATATCTTGTCACCTTCTTGATATTTATTTTCTATGTTCTTACTGAATTCTTCCCATGACTTCTGTTTAGCTAATTTTACACAGGGTTCATTTTTCTTACACTTGTCTCTGTATTCTCTAAGAGCACAAGTTGACTTATTTGCCAGGAACTTTTGATATGCTTTCTTCTTTTCCTCCACTTCTTCTTGAACTTCCTGTGTCTGCCATGGAGTTCTGATTTTTCTATCCTTGCAGACAACCTCACCGCAAGCCTCTCTGGCTGAATCAATCAATGTTTTCTTCAAGGCTTGCCACTGAATCTTCAAGGTCTGGTTCCTGTTCTCAAGCTCTTTCATTTTTTCTTGAATAATGTTTGTGTATTTTAGTCTACAGTTCACGTAAGAGAGCTGCTCAACTTTTATTTACTTTAAAACTTTCTTACATGTTCTTCTTTTCAATATGAAATTCAATTTTATCCTGCTCAACACAACGTGTTCAACTGCAATTTCAAATCCTCTGAACACTCTAGTGTCCTGCACCAATGAGAAAACATCACTCAACAATAACATAGTCAATGAGACTTTTCTTATTCCTTGCCTCTTCTCTCCATGTGAATACGTGCATTTTGATGTTGGAACATTGTGCTAGTAATAACCAGTATATGTCCTGAACAAAAATCCAACAGGTATTTGCCATTATTATTAGCTTTGCTCTTTTCTCCAAATTTTTCCAAATATTTCTGTATATCTGACAATCACTTCCTACTTTTGCTATTTAGATCCCCAACAAGGACAAACTTTTCCTTTTTCATTGTGCTTTCTCTAGACCCTCAAAAAATTCCACCACTGCCTTCATAGAACCTTCTGTGGGATCATAGGCACAAATAGGTCTCATTGTCCATTTCCCCATTCTGATATTTGACCACATCACTCTACTTGAAATTGCCTGCCATTCAAGAAGATTAGCCTCATATTTAGTGTTGAATACTATGGCTATTCCTTCTTTTTCTTGGTTGTCATTGCCTGAATGTAACATTTTGTATTTATTGCTCAGAAAGATCTCAAAAGTTTTTGTCTTTTTTGTTTCAGTCACCCCTATTATGTCAATCCGGCACTTATCCAATTCCTCAGCTAGCTCCATTTCTTTACCATTCAGACTTCTTATGTTGACAGTACCAATCTTGAATTCTGGTGATGTTGAGTTGGGATGTGTTTCATGATTTTTTCCAGTAGCTTACTTTTTTGCTGTTTGCCCTAGTTCCTTGACAAAAACAACAGGGGCCTTGTTTAACCACGTGACACCCCAGCCATCATGAAATTCTGTCATGTTGTACCATCATATTATATTGTGGTTTAAGCCAATAAGAATACAATTTGGTCAGCTAAATCCCAAATTGCCAGCCCATCCTCGTTTGTTCAGTATCCAGGTAGATACCTAACAGGGTGCACCACAAGAAAGTGAGGATTGGACATTAGGTCAGAAGCCCTGGTAGGTTCTCCGCATTCCTTTAAAAGCTATGTGGAGGTCTCCTCTTGGTTGTTTAACAAATTTAACAAGTTTGACAAAAGTTGTATATATATACACTGTATGTTCAACATGTGTTAAAACATAAACTCCATAATCAGAGAAAAGATAGTTTATCCAATTCTCAAAGTGACAGTGATACTGTGACCTCATATACTGTTGAGCATTGAATTCAAAACTACATGTGCAGTTAAGAAAGGAATGAAAGCTAGATTTTTCTCTTATGGAACTGTGAGCGAGTTTGAGACTATGAATAACAGTTGGTATGTACCCCTTCAATGATTCCTTGACTCTCTGGAGTCTCAGATGATGATGATAATAATAATATTTACAAAGGTGCAAACTAAAAATCTAGTTCCATATCACTGATATTAAAAAAGCATATATTTACCCACCAGTACAATTAATAAGACAGTCAGTATGTATAATGCCAGAAGGTGTTTCAACTGCCTTCACATTTTTCACTCCAAAATCATTTGTCTGTACTTTGATTCCCGTAACTGGACACTTCAAAATTACCTAGAAACAATATGTATATTTGTATATCAATATCAACTGTATGTGAAGATCAGTTTGTATATGAATATCAATTAATGCTATGTATTTAAATACATATCCCTAGGCTATAGTTCCATAAACCTTTTGATTGGGCAATACTTTTAGAGGACTCAAGATTAATTATATGCCAATTCTCTTTCTCAAGGGTGAATAAAAGAAAAATTAAATTTCGAAGTCCAGTGTACTGTGTAATATATTCAGCTTTAAATATATAACTGATTAGTTTTGCCATTTTGTATGTGACAACTTTATTATGTTCTGGGATTCTTCAATTTTCATATTTCTATTTATGCCTGAAGACATAAATTTCTGCTTCCTGGGAGCAAAAATTAAAGATATAACAAATGTAATAGAGAAAGAGAAAAGAAACGTAAAGGAGATGGTAGTGCTTGTTGGAACTAATGATTTAAGTACTGATAAATATAGTTATAAGAGAGGATATGAAGGGATTATAGAAAGAAACAAGAAAAAAAGTAAGTGAAAAATGTTAGATTATTACCAGATACAGCAGCAATGAATTAAGGAAGACCATGATAGTAAATGATTCACTACAAAGGCAGTGTAATGGATGTGATTTTTTGGATGGATGTGTGGAGTGAGTTTGATGGTAGAAAAGACCTATATAAGAGGGATGGCCTGCACTTGAATGGATTTGGAATCAGGAGCCTAAAGAAGTTCTTTACTAAATCAAGACCTAATGCAGAGAGTCAGGGAAACTAGATCATCATGGAGAAATAGTGAGAATGTGTGTGGGGAGGGTAATTCAACTACAGTGTGTAAACAAGATAACAATGATATGCATGTTACTGAGCACAGATATGAATCTAGTGAACCTGAGATGGAAATTTATGCTTTGGGTTCAGACTTTTTGATGTGTTTATGGACAGAAAAGAGAAAGTTGCCCAACCAGCCAAGAAAATTGTAGATGTAAGTATACAAAAAAGCCAGAAGGTAACTTATTATGTCTATATACAAATACCTGGCACATCAGAAACAAAGGGATAGCATTCGATGCTGTGATGTATATGTTTCAGCCTAAAATTACTGGCAGTGAAACCTGGTTATCAGAGTCAAATGTAATAATTGGAATTCAGTGTAAAGGGTATAGTATTTTTAGGAAGGATAGAAGAGGAGGGAGGGGGGTACTACTAATGATATCAGATGATCTGTGTCCAGTTAGTGTAGAAATATACGAAAGCACTAATAGTAACAATGTCCCATGTAGTGGTAAGTTTGAGGCAATCTGGTGTAAAGTCTAGGCTAACAGGATGAAATATATGGTGGGGTGTTGCTACAAATCTAGTAGTTCAGCTGCTTAGGATGATGAAATGCATCACCAAATTGCCTGATAAAGGTCAAATTCCAGATGATTGGAGATATGACAAAATATAACAAAATAAAAAGGAAATAAAACTGAATGTGACAATTACAGAGGAATTTCCCTACTGAGCATTCCTAATAAGATTTATGTGCAAGCATATTTAAGATAAGGCTTCTCCAAGTTTCACTTGGAGAAGAACAAGCTGGGGTTGAAGCCAAACAGAAGTCATCAATTAAGACAACTTTAAGACAAATAACAAATCATGTAAAATCATATGAATATTGAGGTTGTCAACTATGTCATCAGCAAAATGGAGGAAAATGTCAAAATTATTATTATTATTATTATTTAGGCCTCCAAGGAGTCAAAAGAATCATTGCAGGAGGTCCTTCCTAGAAAACACAAAGTCTATCAAGACTCTTCGTGGGAGGTCCCTCCAAGGAAACACAAAGTCTATCACACCACTCCTTAAACTCATTGCCCATTCTTGCTCTCACCACTCTATCAGGTAATGCATTCCACAGTTCAACCACCCTCCATGCAAAGAAACTACTTCTCACCCTCTTGCTCACAGTTTCCTTTCATAACTTCCAGGGATGGCCCCTTGTCATCACTCCTTCCCGCTGTTCAACCAAGCAAAAGAACTCCCCAGTGTCAACCCTGTAACCACCTCTCAACAGTTTAAAAGTCTCAATCATATCACCTCTCCTTCTATCCACCAAACTCTGCAGTCCACATTCCCTCAGCCGATCCTCATAACTAACATTGTACAGTCCTGGTGATGACGCATGGTGATGAAGCATGGACCACTGACTATAAACAAGAGATACTGATGGATATCACGGTGACATTTAACAGCCACCATGAAAACCAAAATGCAGCCTCAATAATGTCCATTTATATCTGCAATAGATGATACTTCAGAATATGTTACCTTGAATTTGTGTTCCTAAGTAATCATTTTAAAGATGTTTTCTTTCCAATCTCAACACCAAATGAAAGTATACTTTCATTTGGTGTTGAGTATTCTGCAACTTCTCAACAATTCTTGAGAAGCTGCAGAACTAGAGGCAAAACTGTAATTACTCTTTGATTGCCACAGAAAAACTTCTCTTTTAAATCATCTAAAGAAAAGATTGGCTGATGAGAATAAGGAGGAGGAGGAAGTTAGTATTATGAAGAAAGAGTCAAAGGATAATTGTATATCATTGCATGTGGACTACATCATTAGAAGTGTGATGACTGATAAAGTGCACAAACATGCTTTCATGATGGAATAATGAAACAAATAACTGATGCATTGCAGAAAAGGAAAGAGTGAATATCAAAATTAGTAGCAGTAGTTGTGGGCACAAATTACTTAGCTGGGGAAAAAAAGAATGCTGATAGAAATTTGAGGAAGTTGTTGCAGCAGGTAAAGAATAATAGTGTTGTTGGAAAAGTTGTTAGCATGTTGCCCAGATATGACAATAGTGAATTGAGAAGGAGAGCAGAGATAATGAATAGTAAGATGTCTGAGTTTCAGTTTGTAAATCATAAGAGGTTCAGTTTGTAAATCTATGGAGTGAATTTGAAGGAAAATTGGAATGGTTTAAAGTTGATGAATTGAATTTGAATGGGAATGGGTTTGGTACTGGGCAATTAGAAAGGCTATTGTTTCCTGAGAATGCACAGAATCAAAAAGTTAATGTAGTAAATGATCAGAGTCCACTTGTAAAGCAGGTTAGCACAGCTCAATGGATTGTACAACAAGAGGAAGATGGAAATGAGGGTGAACATGTGGTTGCAGCAGCACAAGGTGATGGAATGCATAAAGGTGAAGATGTGACGAGCATGAATGACGAGCATGAGTCAGGATCAGGGAAAGGGAAGTGGTCAGAGTGAGTAGAAGTGTGGTATAATAGCTAGAATAGAGAATGTTGGTGCTGATGGAATGGCCGCAAATACACAGGAATTGTTATATTTGTAAACAAATTTAAGGAGTGTTCGAAACAAGAGAGCTGATCTTATTGCATTGATTGAGTCAGTATGCCCAAAGATAATTGAAATAAGTGAAACTTAGTTGTTTGAGGAGGATGTGATGTCAGGAATAGAAATGGAAGGATATATAATTTTCCAGAAGGAGAGGAATGTGAAAAGAGGAGGGGAGTGCTGTTAATGATTGCAGAGGAATTGTGTCCACAAAGTATGGAACTTGATAGTAAATGCACAGATTTTGAATCTGTGTGGTGTGAAGTTGAAATTAACAGCCTAGTATATCTGATAGGATGATGGTATAGGCCAGGGAATATAGAGCATACTAACTGAAATATTTAGGAAAATTGATTGGGCATGTAAAAAGAAGATGATCCAGATAGGTGACTTTAATTACAGGAATATAGAATGGAAGGAGATAGTATATGGGAACAAGGAGAGTGAGTTTGTGGAACTTCTAAGAGATAAATATCATAAGCAGCATGTGCGAAGCAACTAGAGGCTTTAATCTTTTGGATTTGATCTTTTGTCTTTAATCTTTTGGGCTCCTGCAATTTAACTTAATTGTAAATAAGTTAAATTGCAGTTAATAAGTTAATTTAACTTATTTGGACTGACTGGAGATCTTCGGTTTTTTGCTGATAATGCAAAGCTGCAGAGAAGTATGAGTAGCAATACTGATGTTAATTCCCTTCAGGAAGATTTGAATAGACTTTTGACTTGGACAAAGGAGTGGAGTTGTAGTTTTAATATTAAGAAATATAAGGCTGTGTACTATACTGACAGTGCCATATTGCAGGACGTGGATGAGATTCGAGATCTGGGAGTGATGGTTGACAGTAAACTGAAGTTTAAAGGGCATATTGCAAATAGTGCTGCTATGACAAGAAGTACTCTAACATGTAGGGATAAGAAAGTGGTTGTGCCACTGTATAAAGCGCTAGTCAGACCACTCGTGGTCTACTGTGTTCAGATCTGGTCACATGGTTTTCAGTGTGATGCGGTAACATTAGGGAGGGTCCAGAGATGAGTGACAAAGACAACATCAGGACTTCTGAATGCTGGCTATGGAGAGAGGTCGAAGAGAAGTAGATTGCAAAGGCTTGTGGATAGGAGGAAAAGAGGTGATATGATAGAGACATTTAAGTTAATGAGAGGATTTTATCGAATTAATCCAGAGAGGATTATAAAAAGAATAGAAGATGTGAGGGAAAGAACCAGAGGCCATCCCTGAAAGTTATGTAAGAGTAGTGAAGAGGGGGGGGGTGAGAAGTAGATTTTTTATATGGAGAATTGTCAGAGAATGGAACGCATTACCAGAATATGTTGTTAATGAAAGGAATGTTAAGGATTTTAATATTTGGTCTGGCAACTCCATATGGATGGTGCAATATATAATAGTAATAATATATAATATATATTATATAATTATATAATATATTATAAATATATAATAGTAATAATATATTTATGAGGGGATCTGAAAAGTTCTGATAAACACCTAGAACAAAAATGACTGGTTTATGCAACAAGGGAAAGATTTTATCCTCAGAGGATTGCAAATGATGCAGCACATTGTAACAAGTGTATAACACTTCATGGGGAATATGTAGAATAATGTGCAAGTTACATGGTTATACATCAATTCCTTCATGGTGATTATCACAACTTCTCAGCACACCCTCACATATCTGTTGTGAGCAAGTGCCTGTACATAATGCACTGAAATCTAATATGTCTAATGGATATGAAGGCAACAAGATCAGCAACACTGAAGTCCTTGTTCTTCAGATATCACAACCAGTGACAAATCATTAATCAGCAATCAAACTGATCGCCATATGAAATGCTGTAGCCACAGACCATCAGAGAAACTAAGAAAAAAGTTTTACATTTGAGTTTTGTTGCTAGTGGATGCATGAACTTCTGACTGTCCTCAACCAGCCATTTTTCTGTCCCTTGTGCATCCCTTCTGTCAAGCAATTTTCAAACCTCATAAAGCACACTGACAGAACAGTAACTTTTCAAGTATTATTTCTGAGAAGATTCCCATGTTACTCCTCTAAGTAAATATATTTATTTATGGCTATTTAGCCTATTTCTGTTTTAGGAGTGCCCCTTTTATAATGTCATTGGCTTTTACTTAAATTTTAGGGCATTACTGATGTTTTATATAGAGAGATATATGAAGAATACATAGGAGGAATAATTCGGACATACTTTTGTAGGATGTAGCTGGCTGTCTTCTTCTTCTTATATTATTATTATTACCCCAAGACCTCATGGAGTCAAAAACTCATCTGGGAGGTCCTTTTATCACACACGCAAAGCTCATCATACATGTCTTAAACACACTCAAACTCTCTGCAGACACCACACTCTCAGGCAAGACATTCCAATCATTTACAACTCTGCACGAAGAAAACCTGCCTCTCACTCCTCTTTATATAGTTTCCAGGGATGACCTCTGGTTCTCCCCTGATATTATTCAGTGGCATCCTGGCATATGGCGATATACATTCATCTGCTGTTAAAGGAAGGAAGTATGATTGAAAGGAATGGGGGATTGGAAATTTGTGTGGGGGTAGAGATGCGAAAGAATTATTGGTGAGGCAAGAGGTATGTGAACTTTTTGAAAAACCCAGGTTTTTTTATTCTTAAATGTGGGCAGAGAATACTTTGGGAGGGGGGGGGTGAAAAATAGAAATTTTTGGGGAAGGGGGAAGGATATGATGGGATAAGATCAAGAGTGGGAGTAACTTTTCAGTCTTGAGTAGACTTTCTTGCAAAATTGATTCAATGGAAAGAAAGATCAAAGGGCTGCATCAACAAGTTTGCTGACACCAGCAAGTTGAACCTAAAAAAAAATCATCAGGTGCTGATATTTCAAATCTTCTGCACTTGTGTAAAGATGAAATGAATTTCCTATGTGCTTGTATAAAGATGGAATGAACTTCTCGTGCATGATTAAAGTGAACTACAACACGCTAGCAAGCAGATCTGAATTTATAACTTCTGTAAACAGTAAATTCAAAAGCACTCCCTCTCTATCATGTGTACAAGCCTGTCCAGATCTTACCTTTGCCCAGCAGGAAAATGCTCATTAATTACATCAGCTAGAGGAAAAATGTTGAAATAGTGATGAAGCATAGATCACTGACTATAAATAAGGAATGCTAATATGAAAATCAAGTCCTACATTTAATAGCTACTGTGTTAACCAAAACTTAAACAATCTTTCCTATCTCTTCATACTCTTCCATAACAGCTGCAGCTCTGTGGCATGGGACATTGTCATCTTGATAGTAACATGGATCATTCCATAAATCTCCACAATGTATAGAGAACCTGATTATCCAGAATATCAAGGTATTGAGCTGCCTTCATGGAACCATGGACAATGACTAGTGGTCCCACTCCAAATCAGCTGAATGCATACCACACCATTACTTCACTACCACCAAACTTTACTGTGGGTACAGCACAATGTGGTAACAAGTATTCGCTAGGCTGCCTAAACGCCCACACCCTGCCATCAGACAGGAAACAGGTTAACCTTGATTCATTACTTCAGAGTACTGTTTTCCACTGGTCAATTGTCCAGTTCACATGCTTTTTGCACCAGGCTAGATGAGCTGCCTTGTTCATTGTTGTAATATTTGGCTTGTGTGCCACTGCTCTTCTGTGGAAAACCCAGTAAATGGAGTACTTTTTGTACATTATTAGTGCTTGCCATGGCATTACTGGTGATCTGGAACTCATCACAGATGGTCTGTGCCGATTGTACCCAGTTTTTGCATGCCAACTGTTTTAACACCCTCCTGTCCCTGTCAGTCATTTTTGGCAGCTGCCCTGAGTGTTTTCCTGCACTCTTCTTCTTCTGCAGCTTCTCCCACTTAAGTGGGGTCACTGTTTGTAATGAGTCTCTTCCACACCTTCCTGTCTTGGGCTGTCACCACATCCAAGTTCTTCATCTTCAAGTCCTCTTCTACCAGCTCCCTCCATCTCTTCTTTGGCCGCCCACGCTTCCGCCTTCCTTGCACATCCATCTGCATGACCCTTCTTCCCACATATTCGTCCTCCCTCCTCATCACATGACCAAACCATCTCAACCTTGCCTCCTGTATTTTCGCTCCTAAGTTCGTAACTTTCACTGTTCCCCTGACATAGTCATTTCTCAGACGATCCTTTCTGGTCATACCGCACATCCACCTAAGCATTCTCATCTCTGCTACTTCCATCCTGCTGATATTATTTTTCCTCAGGGCCACAGTTTCTATAGCATATGTCATAGCTGGCCTCACTACTGTCCTATAAATTTTGCCTTTCAGATTGATCGGCACCCTCTTATCGCATAACACTCCAGCCATCTCCCTCCAGTTCCTCCAACCCGCTTGTATCCTGCATCCCACTGCCTTCTCAGCTCCTCCTTCTTCTTCCACTGCTGAACCTAAGTATCTAAAGTCTCTCACCTTCCTGATGACATTTCCTTCCAACTCCAGATCTGTCTCCTGGCCACCGCCCACTGCGCAACACATATACTCTGTCTTACTTCTGCTCAGTCTCATACCTCTCTCTTCCAGTACTTTTCTCCATCTTTCCAGTTTAGTTCCCACTTCTTCTCTTGAATCTACACACAACAAGATGTCATCTGCATACAACATTGTCCAAGGCGCATCTTCTCTCACCTCCTCTGTTACCACCTCCATCACAATATTAAACAGAAACGGACTTAATGCTGACCTTTGATGCAAGCCAACTGTTACTTGAAAACTTTCTGTCTGTCCCAAACAGGTCTGAACACTTGTCTTCACATTTCTGTACATTTCCCGCACCAACCTGACATATTTCTCCAGCACCTTCTTCTCCCTCAGACACCTCCAGACTTCTTGCCTTGGCACTCTATCGTATGCTTTCTCCAGATCAATAAATACCAGATGTAGCTCCCTTTGTTTCTCTCGATATTTTTCCATCATCTGCCGTAACCCAAAGATAGCATCTGCTGTTGATCTACCAGGCATGAAACCAAACTGTTCCTTTGCAATCTCCACCTCCTTCCTCAATCTACCATCAAGAACTCTTTCTAGGATCTTCATTGTGTGGGACATCAACTTTATTCCTCTGTAATTTTTACAGTCTTGTGCATCCCCTTTACTCTTGTAGATGGGGACAAGAGTACTCTCCCTCCATTCTCAGGTATATTTTCCTGTTGACAAACTTTCATGAACAGGTCCCAAAGCAGGTCAATTCCCTCTTCCCCCAGTTCCTCCACTGGAATTCTGTCGGGGCCCACCGATTTTCCATTCTTCATCCTCTTTATGGCCTCCATCACTTCCACTCTAGTGTTTTCCTGCACTAGTGATGCTAAAACATCTCCATTTGTTGATCACATCACCAACCAGAAATAATACGTTGGTTTTGGATGCTCCAGTTGAGCAGCAATGGCATGTATGGACATGTCACCAATGTGACAGCCACAATGACACCTCTCTCAAAGTCACTGAGTTCGCATCGTGTCACCATATCACCTGTGTTCAACTGCTATGATGAAATACTACTTCCTACTGTACACTGCTTTTTATGTTATTAACAAACCTGGAATGTTCCATAACTTCAAATAACAGAGATGTTTGGACAATTATTGGTAGATAGTCAAATACATGGAAAGGACATGTTATTTATTTTTAACGGTATAGATGACAACACAGAAAGATAAGAAAATAAGCTATATTATTTGCCGATATTTTCTGTGCCGATATTATATCCAGCATCTTCAGAGCACAAAAACAGTTTGTCACAATACATGAAACAACAATTCGGTATAACAGTGGGACTAGTTATTTAAAAAAAAATTGTAATGGACAACACAAGGAGCTAAAGTCCTAATTAGGTGCCATCTATGTTGGAAAAGGAGAGAAAACAAATATTAATTAGATCTTAAAATGACTCTCAGATTTTTGGTAAATTTATAGTCATACTTGTTGAGGTTTGGGGTATGTTTTAAAGCTTCTGTTGATTCCAAAAACAATTTCTCTAACTTATAATGACTTCTATGTAGCACTTTTGTTTTTTTTCCAATTGATCCTGTATGAAGGGATATTCAAGGTATGGTCTGCTAGATCCAGAAAATTTGTTTTCTCTCAAAACAAATTTTCTGGATCTAACAAACCTTGTGTTTTCCATTACAATTTTTTTTTCCAACTAGTCCCACTATACCAAAGTGGTGATGTTTTATGTACTGTGACAAACTGTTTTTGTGCTCTAAAGATGCTGAATACAATACCAGTGAAATATCAGCAAATAAGTTAATAAATATTATTTTATTTTCTTTCTGTGTTGTCATCTATACCATTAAAAATAAATAACATTGGTAGATAGTGTATGTCTGTTCTGATATACCATATTAAAAGAGCATCCAACTTAGAATCTCCTGAGGTTCACCTCTGTTATGTACCTATCCTTTATATTGTTTGCATATTCTTTAACTATATTACCTTTATATCTTTATCTAATCTTGTTAGTTATGTATACCCTACTCACTCATACAAATTTCCCTTTCTTTAAACAAGCTAAATTTAGGCCGCTCTTAAGTTTAGTCACGTGTAATTTAATTTATGATTAGGGCTTTATCCAAGTATGGGATGCCGCCATTAAACATATCCTCTGAGACAGTTCACCTGGTAAAAATTGACAAATTTATATTTTAACTGTGCCAGCCAATACTGAGGATAGACGAGACTCTTATCCAAGGTGGCTCTCTCAGAGTGATACACAGTAATAAACTTCCAACAATAAATAAACTAATTCCAGTTCCCTTTATCTTTGCATGCAGTCGTGGCTCTAAATATCAAATTATACTCGTGGGTCCCTCCCGCTAGGTTCGATGGTAATTTTATGAATGGCTATTTGAATTCATATAACAAGCTGGACTCAGGCAAATGCTATGAAACATATTTATTAAATCAAAAATTATACATGAAAAATTATAAATGCATGGTTAACTATATTGAGTTGCTAGCAAGATCTCAATTTCAACATTAACATTACAGTATATGAACAAATTACTTGGACCACTTCTATGTGTAATTTAACAAACTTCTAGATTATGTAGCCTATCCTTTATCACTCACGTGGTCACTTGTTATATTTCTCAACATATCACAATCATCTCTTATACAAATCCCTTCTAGGAAAACATTTCTCAAACAGGGACAGGTCAATGCTAAAATAGGGATAGTTCCTAAAGTTCTTTACAATAAGTCCATTAGTCCATTACACAAATATCCTAAAGATTTCGCACATAAATTTTCGACTGGAAAACAGAATATGACAATCTACATTACCGTTCCTAGAATGACTTTCAGTTCTTTCTTCAGCCTTGTCTGGACATCAAGGCTCCTTTAAGGTCTACAATTCTCTGGGTCACACATGCTAGCTGCACGGCCAGATTCTCCGAATTGGAAAGGCTATGTGCCACTCAGGACTTTCACTAGTATCGCAGGCACACATCTGGATTACCGTTGGACGATACAGCATAGCTATCCTGGTCTGAGGAAATAGCTAGCCCTAACTCACATGCTACGGCAGACGACTCATAACTTCCACGACCAGCCTAGAATCTTCTCCGCAGGCAGAGACCGAGAGCCAACGTCCATGAGGTCAGGAAACAGAAACAAAAAGCCTAGTGTGGGGGTATTGGCATTTATATTGCACGCTTCAATCTCGGAGATTCACGCACTTCGCCACGTTGTTTACCGCGCTCCGCACACTTCCACGTGTGCGTGCCGTGTTTTCTTAGAAAGCATTCTAGCTTCCTATTCGTATAACTTCACTTTCCCTCCGGCCATACGTTATTCTGAACGGCTAAAATGTGACCCTTGGACCCTGGCTTATACACTTTGCTTTCTTATAATACATGAACAAATTTCTTTAAATAAATTAATACCCTAAATAAATTTCTCTATTAGACTTCGAGCAAAACAGGTTAAGTCTCGCATATTTTTCATATTAAATATTTCTTCACTTCTATCTTAGTGTTATTTATACATATATACACGTCGTTCATATATTACCCAGAGGCAAACATATGTGCTTATTTTCCTGTTTGCCAGGAAACCCATGTTGAACTGTGAAAGAATTGGAATTTCTAAGATGCATAATCTATCACAATTCAACACCTCCTTTGGATGAGAATCTCTCTTCTCCATTATATCAAAATCATTTTCTGTCTTTTAATGCCATCAACAATTCTGAACTTTTTGATTTCCTTTCTGTAAATGCTAATTTTCTTTTGCCTAACTTTTCTAACAACTAAGTCACCTTCCTCTGGGATTTTAATGTTCACAACACCAACTGGCTTTCCTTCTCCAACTGCATGATCAGGCAGGCAGGTGGAGATACTGAGACATTATCACCGGTGATCTTATACAAATTGTTCGTATGCCTACGTTAAAGATACCAAACAATTTTATAAACTTGGTTTTAATCCTTTTTCCTAAGTAAGCAAACAGACAAGTAAGTCAAGTTTGCACCTGAACTATGTTCAGGTCTGAGGCAATTCATGGTAAAGGTGGAGTAAGCTCTGATCACTTTCCTTAGTATCTCCCCTAATGCAAAGCACATTCCCCTTGCAGAGATGTATGATGCCATGCATTAAAGGAAGGGGCCACTTGACTTACTTGTCTGTTTGCTTACTTGGGAAAAAGGATTAAAACCATCATCATCATCAAATTCCTGCCATGTACCCTCAAGGGGTGTACAGGATATGGATAGTACTACATGAAAAAAAATTACATCATTACTAACTTCCTATCCACAATTTTCCTCCAAATCAGTCTGTTACTTGTCAAGACTCCAACATTATCAGATCTTATATTTCTATCGTCTAAGGCACTTTAAACCAAGTTTATAAAATTGCCTGGTATCTTTAATGTATAGTATACCCAAGGTAAAAAACTTTCTACATGTTCATATCCCTACTTGAATACAGATAACCCAAACACTCCTTGATAGTGACTTTTCTAAGTAGACTGTAGATGTTGTTTGTACTTTAGGTAATTCAGACTATAACCTAGTGCTACACACAAGCACACACACACACACACACACATTGTGTCTCATTCTCTTGGTTGCAATATTGTTTCCATAGGTAAATAGGTCCTGATATTGGCACTCATTTATTAACCGAGTGCTTTCGAGGTAACAAAGGAGTTGAATGTTGATGGTTCTCTCCATTATGTGTCTAGCATAATGGAGAGACATTATGACAGTAGTTTGATGGTAAGGATGTGTCCCCCGCCCTTCTTCCATACTACAGGATAGGTACTGTTAGAATGTGAAAACATAAAAAAGTGCAAAGTAAATGAGAGTCATTTCTGAAATGGATCTTTAGGACAATTGGACCAGGAGATTTTTTTGGTCTAATTTTTATAAAATTCTGTTTCTTTTTGATGGAAGGTCAAAAGGAGCACTATGTTTGGAATGGTTTGGGAGGGGGGGGGGGACATGATGCTATATAACCATCTGAGTATAACAGTGATGGAAGCTGTGTTGGACAGAAGTTATGGCTGATGGCATTAGCAATTGACTAGAAGGAATGACTGCCATTTGGGCAGCATGCAAGTTTCCTGGTTTTAATCCTTTCTCTAATTCAAATTCCCTTTTGGATGACTTGATAATTTTCTTGCAGCTATTCAGCACTTTAGTATGAACAGTAAGAGAAGATGGAGTTCTGGAGGAGAGTCAGTGTCTGTTGATTCTTCACTTGTACAGCCTTGGTGCATGTTCTGGAGAATCAGGGCTTGGTCAGTGGCTGGGAATCTAGAGTGGAACAGAGAATAAATACTTCCATACCAATGAGGATTATTACAGTGACCTGTTCCAAACATTTGTAAACTGAACATGTCACTGTAATAATCTTATTGGTATGGAAGCATTTCAGCATTAGGCCTGAGATGAAAATTGGAGATATGCAACTCAGCTCTTTACTTTATGCAGATGATGTTATACTCCTAAATAAATCCAGCTCATCTGCAGGCATTTCCAACTAAACTGAATAACTACTATAACAAATTTGGTGCACAAATCAGTAATAAAAAGAAATAAAAGACTATGAAAATAAGCAGTAACATTGAACACATCAATGTATAAGCCTAAAATTTTAGTTATTTAGGCACAATTTTTAGTGAAAATGGCAAATATGGAAATAGACAACAGAATTACCAAAGCTGGTATGGCAGGAAGGGAAGTCAACTGAATAAATTTATATGGAATAAGAGACTTGTGCACTATTAGCTCTCTTTATCTAATTGAATATTAGTTATCTAATTGAATACTAATCAAGTATTCAATTAGATAACTGAATACTTGAAATAACAGAAGTAAAAAATGAATGAACGTACCTTTGCACCAGTTTTACATGCTGCCCTGGTAAGTGCAGTACAAAATCCAGCAGGATCTACAGTACCATCTCCTGGGCTGTATAATGTTCCATAGAGATCTGACACATTCATTAATGGATAAAGCTTTTTTGTTTCTTCAGGAGATAACACAAATGATTCAATGCCAAAAGCCTTTCCTACCTAAAATTAAGTGTTTTATTATTATTTATTCATTTTTATGTATTTTCATTATTATAAATGTTTGTAACATTTTCATAAAATATACACATAATTCCTATAAATATAAATTCAACAGAAAATTATTTTGGATAATATCAAGAAAAATTCAGCATCACCAATCTAAATTGTATTTAAATACATTTACATTTTATTAAAACAACTTCATCATATGATGTTAATGAAGTTTTAATGAATATATACAAAAAAAAAATATTGGTAAAGAAAATTCAATCGATTATACAGAATAAAGACATAATACCAAATAATGGTATAATGTATGAGTATATGCAAAACATGCAATTCATGCCCCAGACAAATAAGTAATCAACATTGAAACTAAACACCAATAAGAAACTATAATGGTCTGTACACCATTATAGTTTCAAATAGAAATAATCATTATTCTCAGTCAACTCATTCCAAGTGTTTCTTATTTAAACTTGGATCTATGAACGGTTTTTGCTTGCTTGCAAAATCTTTTATGATAAACCAACAGTAATGGCTTATAGCAATATTAATGAAAGACTATTCTCAGTTACTGACTTCTTTTGTTCAGGGAATTTGATATAAATTTTTTCTTGAAGTCTAGTGGCTGGACTCTTTTTTGAGCATGTTCAAAACAAGGGAATATCATATACCAGTGATATATAGCACACGATGGATCCTACAAGAATTAACTGTCACCACTTAGACCAACATTATTACTTTTATCAATTTATTCATTTCATCTATGACAATGTTGTAATAATAATAAAAAAAGTTAGTCTTGTTGGTATACATATATATTTAATATCAATTCCACACATGAGAGGTGGCAGAGCTTAAAGTACATTTGTGCCATATGTAGGATGTAAGTGAGGGTTGGAAACAAAGAAACATATTGATATTTTTGATGAAGATCTGGAAGTTGCAGTTGCCAGGAAGCACTTCATGAGAAGGCTGATGCAAAGAACAGAGCCAGATTGAATAAAAGAAGAAGAGAACAAGGTTTAGTGAGTTTGCAAATGAGACTGTAAAAGGAGTGGGCAGCAGCTGCTCCTTGAGTTTCAACAGGTCTGGTAGAAAGTGAATGAACAATGAAAGCCAGTCCATTGTAACAGTGTGTGGAAGTACCTGTAGAAAACAGGTACTTCCACACACTGTGTTGAGACGGATGGTTGTGTTTTCAGAGAGCTCCTGAAAGCTAAGTACAATTTTGAGTAAAAATTAGAATATAGGTTAAAATCATAACGTAATATTGCCTAATCTTGGTAGCTTGTTGTGTCTGTGGGATTTTGGTGTGAATTACATTATTTAATTTAGTATATAAGGTTACGTTTCATAGATTTGAATATGGCGCCAATACGACGTAACATAATGGCATCCAAAAATACAACGGCATTGTTCAAAAACTATAATGTGAGAGAGTTTGTCCAATGTGATGTGCGTGGGATTTATGCATTCCCGAATGAGGCTGGAATTTGGATTGAAAGTGATAGTGGTGGGAGAATGTGCAGAAAGTGTAAGCAAAGTGAGGAGTTGAAGTATGTCAGGTAGTGAGATAGTTATGGTTGAAGAAAGCCAGAATTGCCAGAATGTGAGTGAAAATAGTGGCTTGATAGAGAATTGCGATGTACAAGATGGCAATGAGAGCGGTGATCTCAGAAAGAGTGAAAGCAACCATACTGAGAGAGAAAATGGTTTAAATGATAAAAATAATGAGGAATTATTTGTAGGAAGTGAGATCGCTAGGTTGCACGCAGTGATACAAAATGCGCAGCAGCAATTAGAGCACCTGCAAAACTCTTTCCAGAGTGATTTGGCTAACGTAAAAAAACAGTGCAAGAATGAGAGAGTTTCTGAAATGAAGGAAAGAGTGTTGTATGGTGACTCGTTATTAAGAGGGGTGATAGATGGCAGTGTAACTAAATCGTACTTACCGGGTGTGAAATTTAAGGATGTAAGTGAGAGTATTAGAGTGAAAAACAGAGGGAGAAAGAATTAATAATTGTGGCGGGTACGAATGAATTGAAAGGTGATAAATTTTTTATGAGAGAGGACTTGAAAGTATTGTTAAAGGTAGCGAAAGAAAAGAGTGACAGAGTTAGAATGGTTAGTCTGTTGCCGCGGTATGACAGAGAGGAGTTTAGGAAGAGGGCCATAATCGCAAATGACATTATGCGTAGGTTATGCAGACGGTGTGGTGTGGAATTCGTGGACGTGTGGAATGAGTTTGAAGGGCGAAAGGACTTATACAAGATGGATGGCCTGCATTTGAATGGACTTGGTGTGCGGAGACTGGAAAGAGTGTTGCTGAATGAAGTGAAAATGGATGTGCAAAACCAGGGAAACTAGAACTACAAAGGAGGGGAGGAATGGATATGCAGACATCAGTGAGACAGATCAGTGTAAGAATGTATATAATGTACCCGAGCCAGCACTAAGGACAAAAAATGGGAATGGGTCATTTAGAATAACGCATCAATATAGGGATGGGACTAAGGGATCACTGCATTTCATGTATACTAATGCCAGGAGTATTAGGAACAAGAAGGAAGAATTTTTGGCCTTGATTCGCTCTTCCTGGCCACAGGTTATTGGCATTAGTGAAACATGGCTGACGGAAGAAGATATAGTTAGTGGGATAGAATGTGTAGGTTATAGTGTGTTTAGGAGGGACAGAGAGAATAAAATGGGGGGAGGAGTATTATTGATGATAGCTGATGAACCACAGCCAAGGAGAATTGAAGTCGTATCGCAGGATAGTCAAAGGAGCTCATTTGAGGCTATTTGGTGTGAGATTGAGACTGGCAGAATAAAATATACAGTTGGGTGCTGCTATAGACCAGGTGATGGAATAGACGGTGGAGATAGTATGCATAGGGAAATTGATGAAATGAGTGGAAGGAGGGTAATTATTATGGGAGATTTCAACTATGGTAACATTGATTGGAAGGAGGAGAGGACACATGTGAGGAAGGAAAAGGATTTTATTCAATTATTAAGGGATAACTATCTGAGACAGCATGTAATTGAAAATACTAGGGGTGTGAAAGTGCTTGACCTGGTAATAGCATCTGAGAATTTGACTGTAATGAATATGACCATGTTGCCACCTATTGGTGAGAGTGATCATAAGGTCTTGACCTGGGAAGTGGCTAAAGGTGTGGAATTTTCGATTAAGACAGGGTATATGTGGAATTACCATGCTGACAAGTATGACAAGCTTAGGAGATTGCTTGGATCAGTGCCATGGCATGTGCAACTGCAAGGGCTGGACGTCGATAGAGCATGGGAAGTGGTCAAGGAGCATTTACAGGAGGTAATGGCTGATTGTATACCTAGGGTCCGAATAGTAAAACAAGTAGGGGTTAAATGGATGAATAACACCATTAAGCTTGAGCTGCAAAAAAAGAAACAACTGTGGAGGGAATTTAAAGAAAGGGGTGACCTGCAGGCACACGAACGGTATAAAGTGCAGGCCAGAAAGGTAACGAGTGTGGTAAAAAAAGCAAAAGCGGATTATGAAAGGAAACTAGCTTTGCAAGCAAAAGAGAATCCCAAACAGTTCTTTCAATATGCTGCAAGCAAGAAAAAAACTGTACACGGCAAAATGATTTTAAGGAATGACGATGGTAAGGAGGTCATGGAATCAGTCGATATAGTGGAGTTACTGAGCGCGCACTTTGCAAAAGCATATCATCCAGGTGGTGACATTGAAAAAATGAAGGAACCATTAGTTTATATGGGAATAGTGATGAATGAAGTGGAGGTGACTAGTCTATTACAGAACCTTAATGTGAACACATCTGTGGGATTGGATGGTATACCGGCACGGGTCTTGCGTGAAGCGGCTAAAGAATTATCAGTGCCCTTGACCATGTTGTTTAATCTGAGTCTCAGGTCTGGTTTAGTCCCGAAGGTGTGGAAAGAGGGGAAAATAGTTTCACTGCATAAAGGAGGATCCAAGACTATGGTTGCAAATTACCGACTGATCAGCATATCAGGAGTCATTGTCAAGGTCTTAGAGAAAGTAGTCAAGGGAAAAATACAGGAATGGATTGATGAAAACGAGATACTGTACAGGGGACAGCATGGCTTTGTGAAGGGTAGATCATGCTTCAGTAACTTGCTCAATTTTTATAACAAGGTGACGGCTGAACTGGATAAGGGAAATGGGTTTACAGTGATACTGCTGGACCTGGCAAAGGCGTTTGACAGGATACCACATGGAATACTAATCCGTAAACTACAACATATGGGAATGGATATAGGATTGGTGAGATGGATAAGTGGTTGGTTGATGGAGAGATATCAAAGAGTAGTTTATACAGGAGTAGAGTCCAAAAAGACAGCCTGTGACTAGTGGTGTGCCGCAGGGTTCTGTTCTTGGACCACTGCTGTTTAATCTGTTCATTAACAATATAGGGAAGGATCTAAGTGGAACAATTCATTTGTTCGCTGATGATGCAAAGTTGGGTAGGGCAATAGTGAATGCAGAAGATGTCAAAGTCTTGAAGGATGACTTAGATAGATTGGAGTTCTGGGCTAAGGAGAATGGATGTCAATTTAATGTGACAAAATGTAAGGTTATGCATTTTGGGGTGAAAAGATTAGCAGCAGTATACCACATTGGTGGAACTGTACTCCAAGAGATTGATGAGGCCAGGGACTTGGGAGTGTTAGTGGATAGGGAGATGAAGTTTAGGGGGCACATTGCAAAAGTAGCTAAATCAGCTCATGAACTCACTTCGTTGTTGAAAAATACCTTGACAAGTGGAGACAAGCAAGTTATTGTACCTCTGTACCGAGCCTTGATAAGACCTCATCTCGACTACTGTGCCCAGATTTGGTCACCTCGGTTCCTTCTTGATGGGGAGGAGGTGGAGAGGATCCAAAGGCGAGTGACTAAGATGATAACAGGTCTATGGAATGAACCATATGAGAACAGGTTGAAGAATTGTGGGTTGCAGAAACTAGTTGATAGGCGGAGGAGGGGAGATATGATTGAGACATTCAAATTGCTAAAGGGATTCTATAGGATTAATTCAGAGGATATTTTTGAGATCAGGACTGGTGGTGGGAGAACTAGGGGACACCTATGGAAGCTGGGCAAAAGTGTGGTTAGCAGGGGTATTAGAGCTGGGTTCTTTACTTTTAGATTGGTAAATAAGTGGAATAAGCTGCCAGAGTCTGTTGTGGGTGCTATGACGGTGAACGAATTCAATTGGTGGGCGGTAGATAACGTTGATGGAGATGATTCGTAGTAGAGGTTCGGTGTAGTGGTTGAGACAGTTGTAGGTGTCCTCCCGCGATGAGTCTTCGGACTCCTTGGAGGTGTCAGAATAATAATAAAAAAAAAGACAAGGTATGATACTGTGAGAATGTAATCGCATAGTTGTGTGGACATGATGTTTAGGGCCTCCCTCGATGAGTCTAAGGACTCCTGGAGTCGCCCGAAATAATAATAATAATAATAAAAGATATAGAGCTGAAACAGAGAGTATTCAAAATAGTAGATTAAATGGGTCAGTGAAAGGAGGATAATCTATCAGTCAAATTATCCTCTTCAGAAGAGTATCATGAAATTTTGGCCTTTGGCATACTACCCCAAACATGTGAACAGTATTCTAAGGATCAACAGATTTGGGATTTGTACAGTTAGTAGCTGGAGCTGAAACAAAGAGTCTGCAAAATAGCTGATTAAATGGGTCAGTGAAAGGAGGATAATCTATCAGTCAAATTATCCTCTTCAGAAGAATATCATGAATTTTTAGCCTTTGGCACACTATCCCAAACATGTGAACAGCATTCTAAGGATCAACAGATTTGGGATTTGTACAGTTAGTAGCTGGATGAAAAAATGTAGAATCTGGAGCAGAAAAAGAATGCCTAATTTTAGAAGTTGAGGAGACTATTAATGTGATGTATGCAAGGAAAAGGCTAGAGATAAATGTTAGTTCAAGAAGAGAAAGATCTGCTCTCTTCCTGTTAGGTGATTTGGGAATTACTGAACGTACGGGAAGTGAAATGAGATTCTTTCTGTGAAAAAGAAGGCAAGACTGCATTTTTTTTTTTTGAAGTGAGTTATTCTCTTCCCATTGAAAACAGCAATTAGTGTTTCCTGCTGATTGTGAAAGATTTTGAATCTTGCAACCCTGTGCACTGCAGGGTTTGTCGAATGAGTAGAAATCATGGAGTGTACTTACATCTAAAAACTGTGGATAGGATTATTGAATGGGAGAAAGTTATATGTGCATAGGAGAAAGAGGATAGGTGACAGAACAAAACTGTGAAGCATTTCTACACTGGCAGAGAAGTTTGAAGAGTGGAGGTCATCCACTACAGCATGCAATGATCACTCAGAGAGAAAACTGGCTACTCAATTACAAAGGGTGGAAAGAAGACAAAGGAAAGAAATTTATTGAGCATGCATTGATGCCAGATGCAATGAAACACTTTAGACATATCAGCAGCAGTACTTTTTCTAAAACTTTTCACTGTGTGTCCAGCAGTGGATGATCTAGAGTGGCAGAATCCATACTGGTGGACACAGATTAAGTGGTGTACCTGTCAACAACTTCTCCACGGATACACCAATGAGGATGTTGACTGTTGATGACCTTTTCCATTAATCTGAAAAGGAAGGAGGAGGTTCAGTAGAATTATGCAGAAGAAATGATTCAGTAGAAATATGCAGAATATAGGTTTACTTCCATGCACTGAGAAAGATGCCAGCTGAGTATAAAAGAGATGATTTAGGACAGGATCCTGGACACCCTGCATACAATTGGGAGGATGGCATTAAGACCTGAAGACTAAGTTGTTATAGATTGTTCTGTCTTTTTTGCTAAAATTCAATGGGAGGACTTTCGCAAAAACCTGTTCAGTATAGATTATGAAGAAGAATTGCAAGTATGTGGATTGTAGATTCTGGTTAGCAGGAGAAAGAGGGGCGATATGATAGAGGTCTATAAACTTTTTAATGGGTGTTATAGGATATCAACTGATGAAATTTTTCATTATATGGAAGGTGAGGAGAGAACACAGAGACATCCATGGAAGTCAAGTTTGTTCACAGTCAAAAAAGAGCTAGATTTTTCTCCCAGAGAGCAGTGAGTGAGTGGAATAATTTGCCCTTAGGGGTATTGAGTGCATCTAATGTGAATGAATTTAAGGGAAGGTATAATAGCTGGTTTGGGTTATTTATAGCCTCCCTCGATGAGTCCTTGACTCCCTAGAGGTATCAGATAATAATAATAATAATATATACCAACCTAGAAGGAGATAAAGGTGAGATGAAAACTAAAGATAAAGATATTCTAGATGTCTGGATAATTACTTTGAAAGACTGCTAAATGAAAAAACAAGCAGTGACAGTATAAGAAACACAATCAAAAATGCATATCAATACTTGAAGTAGAACTTTTCTTTTTCTTCTCTTCCATCTAAGACAGGTTGAGTCTTCTCTTGAGCAGGATCTTCCAGTCTTCTCTATTCCTTGCTGTCCGAAAAAGTTCCTCATACGTTCTTCATCCCGATATGTTCTTTACTGATTTCAGCCAGGTAATTCTTGATCTTCTAGGTCTTCTTTTTTCAGTTGGAAAAGTATTGATTAGTATGTTAGGAAGTCTGTCTGCATCCATGCGTACAGTGTGGCCAAACCATCTCAGTTGTTGTTTTCTAATTTTTTCTATTATTGTTTTTCTATAATAATTCTTGTCTAACTGTGCTGTTTGTTTTCTTTTCTATCCAACTTGTTCTATTTATTTTTATTAAGCATTTCATTTCAAATGCCAGCAGTTTTTTCTCCTCTCTTTTCTTAACTGTCAACGCTTCTGCTCCATAGATGACTGTTGGTATAATTATTGATTCATATAATTTGAATTTGGCTTGCTTAGATATCTTGTTTGTTTTCCAGATTTTCTGTAATTTTCCCATGGTGGTCCATCCTATCGCTATTCTGTGTTTGATTGTTTTGAGTTCATCTATTGTTTTTGTTAGTTTTGATCCAAGATATATGAAGTTGTCTACTTGTTCTATTTGTTCTCCATTTAGGGTGGCTGAGATGGTAGTTCTGTTCCTCCCTATTTGTCTTTTGTATATTTATTGTCATGTCATATGTTTTACAGGTTTTGTTTAGCTTGTTTATCAACCTTTGTATTTCATTTGGAGTTCTTGCAATAAGGACGAGATCATTTGCATATTTGATATTATTTATGTTTAAACCATTGACATTGATTCCAGGCTCATTGTCTATTGCCTTCTTTACACCTTCATCTAGATATATGTTGAATAGGCATGGGGTAATGGGCATCCTTGCATTACTCTTTTTTGGATCTCTATGGGTTTTGTTGTGAGTGTGTCCTTTTTAATTACTGCATTTGTCTTAGAGTAATATTTTATCAGAAACTGTATTATGCATTTATCTATTGTTTTTTTCTAGTAGAACTTTAAGAAGGATTTCTCTATTGATACTATCAAAAACTTGTTTAAAGTACACAAAACAACAATATAGTTCTTCATGGTCTTCCCAGCTGAACTCTGCTGGTTGGTGCAATGTAAAACTCTGGTCTATTGTTGAATAGTTTCCTCGGAAACCAGCTTGTTCGATGCCTATCAGTTCTTCATAGGTGTTTTTTAATCTATTTTGTATAATTCTTATGAATATTTTATAGGTGTGGGAGAGTAAATTGATTGGTCTGTAATTTTTGCAGTCTCTTTTGTCTCCTTTCTTGTATATTGGGATGATCTTTCCAGTTCTCCAGTCATCTGGGATCTCTCCTGTTTGTAGTATTTTATTGAATAGGGTTGTTAAATATTCTATTGATGTGCTGCCTCCATATGACCACAGTTCAGTAGGGATAGTATCAATACTTGGTGCTTTATTGTTTTTCATCTGTTTTATTGCATATCTGACGTCTTGTAAAATTTTTGGGTGGTCATTATTTTCTTCTATTGTTGTATTGTAGTTTTGTTTCCTTGGTATAAATAAATTCCGTGTGATGGTGCAATGACCATGAATCCCCTTTTATGGGGGGGGGATTACGGCACCATCTAGTCTTCCCAAATTTTATCTGGGCTCCGGAACTGGCATAGCTGACGAATGAAGCCTATGGCTGGGTCAGTATTCCTGGCTGTAATCCGTGTGTGTTCACGAAACTGGTTTGCTGCTTGCGGGATGAAAAATCCCAGATAAACAGGCAGAAAAAACCCTGCTGTCCACGCCCAAGACCAGCTAACTTGGCTATGGCTGAAGAAGATCCTTAAGCTACTCGCGTCGTCGACGGGAATCGAACCTAGGACACTCCTTCCCCAGGCATATGGTTGTGAAGCTCAAAGCCACTAGGCTAAACCGAGCGGATGTTTCTTTGGTGAAAGATATTCATAAAATGGTTTGACCAGATTTTTCTTATCTTCAATATTCCTGGTTTCAGTAACAATGTTGTTTATCATTGTTACTGCTTTTGCTGAGAATTCCTTTGTAATTTCTCTTATAGTGTCATGGAAGACTTTTTGGTTGTGTTGTTGGTATGCTTCTTGCCATTTCTTAGCTTTTTCTTCTAACCATTTTTCTTTGGCTTTTTTGCATAGGTTATCAACTTTATTTTTTAGTGCACTGTATTTTTCTCTATTCTCTTCATTGTTTTGTTGGTTTACAAGTATCTTGGTCTCTCTTTTCTCTTCTATTGTAGCAACAATTTCTTGGGTTATCCACTGTTTGTTTATTTTGGGTTTGGTACCTAGAACGTCTTTTGCAATTGATAACACTGTTTCTTTTCCTTCTTCCTGGTATTTTCCGCTGTTCTGGAAAATGGAGGGTTTTAATTTCAAGCACATCTGTTCTAAAAATTGACTACTGCTTGTTTTTTTTTAGTTTTGATAGGTTGATGCTTTCTTCTTTTCTGATATTGTCTTTCCTGTTGAATTTTATCTTCACTTCGGCAGTTAATATTTGGTGGTCAGTGTCGAAATCAAAGCTTCTTAATGTTCGTACATCATTTACTGATCTTTTCCATTGTTTGTTTATGATGATATAGTCTATGCAGTTCTTTATATTACTATCTAGGGATGTCCATTTATATTTATTATTAGGGCATTGATAGAACAATGTGTTTGCAATCATTAGACTATTTGCTTTACAGAAGTGGAATAATTGTTCTCCTCTGTCGTTAAGCTCTCCGTATTCAAATTTCCCCATCATATCTTTTTTGTTTGCTGTGAACTGTCCTATTTTAGCATTAAAATCTCCCATCACTATCATGAGTTCTCTATTTTTGGAATTATCTATTTCCTGTTGTAGTTCTTCATGGAAATTTTCTATTTCTTCCTCTGAATGGTTACTGTCTGGTGCATATATTTGGATTATTTTAATTGTTTGACCTTTTTCTTTTGCTTGTAGTTTTGCTGTGATTATTCTAGGAGACACTGGTTTTATTTCAATTACTGAGTGTGTAAGTTTTTTCTCAATTAATAATGCAACTCCTTTTCTGTGTATGTTATCTTTTCTTCCTGAGAAGTATAGTCTTCCTTTTGGTAAATCCATGAATCCATCTGTGCACCAATGTGTCTCTGATAAATCTAAAATACTCCATTTCAGTCTTTTTAAATTTTCCTGGACTAATTGCAATTTTCCAAGTTGGTATAATGATATTATGTTGAGGGTGGCTATGTGTTTCACGTCTTTGGCTGACCACATTGCTGATTTCTCACCTACTCTATGTGGTCTTCGAGTAGGCGTGTTGGCTGTCCCATATGAAGTAGAACAAGCCATCAAAAATCTGAAATGTGCAGGAGTAGATGACGTCTGACTAAAAATGCTCAAATATGGAGGTGTAAAAATTTTACAGTGGCTACATTGTATAATTTAAGACTGGTCAGTGGGTCAAATTCTGAATGATTGGAGTAGAGCTCTCATCTTTAAAAAGAAATTATTATTATTACACAACTCCAGGGAGTCCAAAGACTCATCAAGGGAGGGCACCTAGTTCACAATTCTCCATTTCCACCACTTAACTTACCAACTACAATGAACCACAACTACTTTCATCATTATTATTATTATTATTATTATTTTGGGCGACTCCAGGAGTCCTTAGACTCATCGACGGAGGCCCTAAACATCATGTCCACACAACTATGCGATTACATTCTCACAGTATCTATCATACCTTGTCTTGAACTCGTTCACCGTCATAGCACCCACAACAGACTCTGGCAGCTTATTCCACTCATTTACCACTCTAAAAGTAAAGAACCCAGCTCTAACACCCCTGCTAACCACACTCTTGCCCAGCTTCCATAGATGTCCCCTAGTTCTCCCACCACCAGTCCTGATCTCAAAAATATCCTCTGAATTAATCCTATAGAATCCCTTTAGCAATTTGAATGTCTCAATCATATCTCCCCTCCTCCGCCTATCAACTAGTTTCTGCAACCCACAAATCTTCAACCTGTTCTCATATGGTTCATTCCATAGACCTGTTATCATCTTAGTCACTCGCCTCTGGATCCTCTCCACCTCCTCCCCATCAAGAAGGAACCGAGGTGACCAAATCTGGACACAGTAGTCGAGATGAGGTCTTATCAAGGCTCGGTACAGAGGTACAATAACTTGCTTGTCTCTGCTCGTCAAGGTATTTTTCAACAACTAAGTGAGTTGATGAGCTGATTTCGCTACTTTTGCAATGTGCCCCCTAAACTTCATCTCCCTATCCACTAACACTCCCAAGTCCCTGGCCTCATCAATCTTTTGGAGTACAGTTCCACCAATGTGGTATACTGCTGCTAATCTTTTCACCCCAAAATGCATAACCTTACATTTTGTCACATTAAATTGACATCCATTCTCCTTAGCCCAGAACTCCAATGTATCTAAGTCATCCTTCAAGACTTTGACATCTTCTGCATTCTTTATTGCCCTACCCAACTTTGCATCATCAGCGAACAAATGAATTGTTCCACTTAGATCCTTCCCTATATTGTTAATGAACAGATTAAACAGCAGTGGTGCAAGAACAGAACCCTGCGGCACACCACTAGTCACAGGCCGTCTTTTGGACTCAACTCCTGAATAAACTACTCTTTGATATCTCTCTATCAACCAACCACCTATCCACCTCACCAACCCTATATCCATTCCCATATGTTGTAGTTTACGGATTAGTATTCCATGTGGTATCCTGTCAAACGCCTTTGCCATGTCCAGCAGTATCACTGTAAACCCATTTCCCTTATCCAGTTCAGCCATCACCTTGTTATAAAACTTGAGCAAGTTAGTGAAGCATGATCAACCCTTCACAAAGCCATGCTGTCCCCTGTACAGTATCTCATTTTCATCAATCCATTCCTGTATTTTTCCCTTGACTACTTTCTCTAAGACCTTGACAACGACTCCTGATATGCTGATCGGTCGGTAATTTGCAACCATAGTCTTGGATCCTCCTTTATGCCGTGAAACTATTTTCCCCTCTTTCCACACCTTCGGGACTAAACCAGACCTGAGACTCAGATTAAACAACATGGTCAAGGGCACTGATAATTCTTTAGCCTCTTCACGCAAGACCCGTGCCGGTATACCATCCAATCCCACAGATGTGTTCACATTAAGGTTCTGTAATAGACTAGTTACCTCCACTTCATTCATCACTATTCCCATATAAACTAATGGTTCCTTCATTTTTTCAATGTCACCACCTGGATGACATGCTTTTGCAAAGTGCGCGCTCAGTAACTCCACTATATCGACTGATTCCGTGACCTCCTTACCATCGTCATTCCTTAAAATCATTTTGCCGTGTACAGTTTTTTTCTTGCTTGCAGCATATTGAAAGAACTGTTTGGGATTCTCTTTTGCTTGCAAAGCTAGTTTCCTTTCATAATCCGCTTTTGCTTTTTTTACCACACTCGTTACCTTTCTGGCCTGCACTTTATACCGTTCGTGTGCCTGCAGGTCACCCCTTTCTTTAAATTCCCTCCACAGTTGTTTCTTTTTTTGCAGCTCAAGCTTAATGGTGTTATTCATCCATTTAACCCCTACTTGTTTTACTATTCGGACCCTAGGTATACAATCAGCCATTACCTCCTGTAAATGCTCCTTGACCACTTCCCATGCTCTATCGACATCCAGCCCTTGCAGTTGTACATGCCATGGCACTGATCCAAGCAATCTCCTAAGCTTGTCATACTTGTCAGCACGGTAATTCCACATATACCGTCTTAATCGAAAATTCAACACCTTTAGCCACTTCCCAGGTCAAGACCTTATGATCACTCTCACCAATAGGTGGCAACATGGTCATATTCATTACAGTCAAATTCTCAGATGCTATTACCAGGTCAAGCACTCTCACACCCCTAGTATTTTCAATTACATGCTGTCTCAGATAGTTATCCCTTAATAATTGAATAAAATCCTTTTCCTTCCTCACATGTGTCCTCTCCTCCTTCCAATCAATGTTACCATAGTTGAAATCCCCCATAATAATTACCCTCCTTCCACTCATTTCATCAATTTCCCTATGCATACTATCTCCACCGTCTATTCCATCACCTGGTCTATAGCAGCACCCAACTGTATATTTTATTCTGCCAGTCTCAATCTCACACCAAATAGCCTCAAATGAGCTCCTTTGACTATCCTGCGATACAACTTCAATTCTCCTTGGCTGTGGTTCATCAGCTATCATCAATAATACCCCTCCCCCCATTTTATTCTCTCTGTCCCTCCTAAACACACTATAACCTACACATTCTATCCCACTAACTATATCTTCTTCCGTCAGCCATGTTTCACTAATGCCAATAACCTGTGGCCAGGAAGAGCCAATCAAGGCCAAAAATTCTTCCTTCTTGTTCCTAATACTCCTGGCATTAGAATACATGAAATGCAGTGATCCCTTAGTCCCATCCCTATATTGATGCGTTATTCTAAATGACCCATTCCCATTTTTTGTCCTTAGTGCTGGCTCGGGTACATTATATACATTCTTACACTCATCCGTCTCACTGATGTCTGCATATCCATTCCCCCCCCCCCCTCCTTGGTAGTTCTAGTTTCCCTGGTTTTGCACATCCATTTTCACTTCATTCAGCAACACTTTTTCCAGTCTCCGCACACCAAGTCCATTCAAATGCAGGCCATCCATCTTGTATAAGTCCTTTCGCCCTTCAAACTCATTCCACACGTCCACGAATTCCACACCACACCGTCTGCATAACCTACGCATAATGTCATTTGCGATTATGGCCCTCTTCCTAAACTCCTCTCTGTCATACCGTGGCAACAGACTAACCATTCTAACTCTGTCACTCTTTTCTTTCGCTACCTTTAACAATACTTTCAAGTCCTCTCTCATAAAAAATTTATCACCTTTCAATTCATTCGTACCCGCCACAATTATTAATTCTTTCTCCCTCTGTTTTTGCACTCTAATACTCTCACTTACATCCTTAAATTTTGCACCCGGTAAGTATGATTTAGTTACATTGCCATCTATCACCCCTCTTAATAACGAGTCACCATACAGCACTCTTTCCTTCATTTCAGAAACTCTCTCATTCTTGCACTGTTTTTTTACGTTAGCCGAATCACTCGGGAAAGAGTTTTGCTGGTGCTCTAATTGTCGCTGCGCATTTTGTATCACTGCGTGCAACCTAGCGATCTCACTTCCTACAAATAATTCCTCATTATTTTTATCATTTAAACCATTTTCTCTCTCAGTATGGTTGCTTTCACTCTTTCTTAGATCACCGCTCTCATTGCCATCTTGTACATCGTAATTCTCTATCAAGCCACTATTTTCACTCACATTCTGGCTTTCTTCAACCATAACTATCTCACTACCTGACACATACTTCAACTCCTCACTTTGCTTACACTTTCTGCACATTCTCCCACCACTATCACTTTCAATCCAAATTCCAGCCTCATTCGGTTGGATGGTATACCGCAATGGGTCTTGCATGAAGCAGCTAAAGAATTATCAGTGCCCTTGACCATCATCCACGCCAATGCCATCTACTGCCGACCACGACCACCACCACTAGTATTTTCACAGACAATCACAAACATCCATGCCCACGGCAGGATTCGAACCTGCTGCCTTTTGGTTGGAGAGCAGATAGGCTAACCACTCGGCCAACCAGGCTGGCAAAAAATTGCCGTGACCAGGATTTGAACCTGGGTTATTGTGGCCACAACACAATGTCCTAACCACTAGATAATCATGGCTGTCTACTGAATAAAACTAAATGTGAAAATTACAGAGAAATTTCCACACAAGATTTATGCAAATATACCTGAGAAATGGTTAAGAAAAATTGTGGAAGGGAAGCTTGGAGAAGAACAAGCTGGATTCAATGTAAATAAAGGTTGTCAGGTTCGTATTTTTACTTTAAGAGAAATAGTTGAAAAATCATGGGAATATAACAAGAATCTGTATTTTAAGTTTCGCAGACCTGGAAAAAGACACATGGCAAGGTGCCACCGTTCAAAATGCTATGCTTATAATATATATATATATGGATGTTACCACATGATAAGTTGATAGTCAAACTAGAGTGGTTGGTATATTAGATTAGTGCATTGGATCAGAGACTGACTATCTGATAGGTATCAGCAAGTTGTGTATGGGGGAACAATTGGCAAAGATTTGCATAGAGATATTCAGTTGTTTGCAGATGATGCAAAGTTGGGATGAACTATGAAGAGTAGAGAAGATATTGTGGCTTTACAAGAAGACTTGAATAGATTGAGTGAATTAGCATAGGAATAGGGATGCATGTTCAATATTGCAAAATGTAAGGTTTTAAAATTTTGTAAACAAAGATAGGATGTAGAATTTATGCTTGGTGGGGGATATATTGTTGGAAGTAGAGGAAATAGATCTTGGGGTGATAGATAGTGGAAATAGATAGTGGGTAAGGATCTGAAATTAGAGGGCACAATGGCAAAATTGGGACAACATAACAAGCAAAGTTGGGATGAACTATGAAGAGTAGAGAAGATATTGTGGCTTTACAAGAAGACTTGAATAGATTGAGTGAATTAGCATAGGAATAGGGATGCATGTTCAATATTGCAAAATGTAAGGTTTTAAAATTTTGTAAACAAAGATAGGATGTAGAATTTATGCTTGGTGGGGGATATATTGTTGGAAGTAGAGGAAATAGATCTTGGGGTGATAGATAGTGGAAATAGATAGTGGGTAAGGATCTGAAATTAGAGGGCACAATGGCAAAATTGGGACAACATAACAAGCAAAGTTGGGATGAACTATGAAGAGTAGAGAAGATATTGTGGCTTTACAAGAAGACTTGAATAGATTGAGTGAATTAGCATAGGAATAGGGATGCATGTTCAATATTGCAAAATGTAAGGTTTTAAAATTTTGTAAACAAAGATAGGATGTAGAATTTATGCTTGGTGGGGGATATATTGTTGGAAGTAGAGGAAATAGATCTTGGGGTGATAGATAGTGGGTAAGGATCTGAAATTAGAGGGCACAATGCCAAAATTGGGACAACATAACGAATTCTGGGAATGATGTGGAGGACAATGACTTGTAGAAGTAAGGAGATTCTTGTTCCATTGTATAAGACTCTAATTAGGCCATATGGAATACTGTGCACAGATTTGGCCACCTGGTTTTCAAAAGGCTGAAGAGATGTTGGAAAGGGTCCAGATCTCTGATTTATGGAATGTTGAATATGAGAAAAGTTTGAGAAGATGCAATTTACAGTTTAGTGGATAGGATGAAGAGGGGCGATATGATAGAGACCTACAAGTTAGTAAGGGGTTCTTATAGGATCAATATTGAAGAGATTTTACAGAAAATGGTGGGAAATCAGGGGAGAACCAGAGGTCATCCCTGATAGCTGTATAAGGAGGGTTTTTGAGCAGGGGAGTAAGAAGCAAGTGTTTTGCATGCAGAGTTGTGAATCCCTTGCCTGAGAGTGTGGTATCTGCAGAGAATTTGTATGTGTTTAAGATGCAGTGTGATGAGTGATAAAAGGATCTTCCTAGATGAGTCTACTTCACAGGGATCTTAGGGTAATAATAATAATATGATGTAAATGGGACATTATATCATGCAATCATGTTAAATCAGGTGCATATTATCTCTACTGTTATTCATCATCTATATAGATCAGATTATGAAGGAAAGTTTTGATATCCATTAAACTGGATATCAAAATTGGAGATATTAATCTCAGCTCTTTTCTTTATGCAGATGATGTTATACTTCTAAATAAATCCAGTACAAGTCTGTAAGATTTCCTGACTAAACTCAATAACCGTTGTAATTTTTTGTATGAAAACTTGCAATCAAAAGACAATGAAAATAGACAGATACACTGAACAGAAAACATCAACTGCATTCATAATGGATGCAGCTGATGGAGAACATTGAACAACTGAAACATTTTAGCTATTTAGGTGCAATTTTTAGTGAAGATGGCAAATTCTTTTTCTTCTTCTCTTCAAGGATTAGGGAGAAACCCAAATGCAGCTACAGTTCACCTCCAATGCCCAAATTACACTCTTCATGATTCATTTCACAAAGGTGGCACCTGGGCCTTTGTATGTTCTGACACTGCCTGCTAGAGAATGTCGAATTTAGAATTCCCTACTTTTGATCTCCTCTGGCTGAAGGTTTCATTGTCTCACATAGCTTTTACTGGTCCCCAAACTAAAAATCACAAAGATATCTTCACCTTCCTCTGCATGAAACTTAACCATCTATAATCCAGCTATCCAAACAGTGAAGTCATCATCCTAGGTGACCTGAATATCTACAACTCCAACTGGCTTTCTATTAACACTACCAATCAAGCTGGACATGATGCAGAAGTGTTTGCTATAAGCAATGATCTAATGCAAATAATGCATTAGATCATTGCTGACCTATCCAAATTCATTGCAGAGCTGAACTGTCCAAATACCAGCTAATCCCCTCCACTTTCCCAATACCCCTGATATATTTTTTTTACTTAGTTTCCTTCCAGATACACTGTAGAGATTACCTCTCCTCTGACCAACTCAGACTACAGTCTTGGACAAGTTTCCAGGTTCACAGAATGCCCCTCCTCTGACCACACCCAACCTTGTGTCCTCTGACACTACAAAGGTACAAAATGGAATGAACTACTGCTACTCTTTCCCATTGTATGACTATTGCTTCACACACTTCTGACCCAGTCACAGAAATCATCCACAGTGGCATTAAGGCATTCTTCCCTCATTCCATCCAAAATTCTCATCCACTTTTCCAAGTCTTGGTTCAACCGAAGATATATGAAAGCAGTCAAAGAAAAAAATTCAGCTTACTACAGGTGGCTTGCATCGAGAATAAAAGCTTCATACTCAGCCTATGTGGAAGCACACAATATAAATCAGCTATCAGCAAATCCAAATCTAACTTTATAAAGGCCAATAGCAGAAAACTCATCTCTTGTCCAAATGGAAGATGTGCCTTCTGGTCCCTTGCAAAAGCCATCAGATGAAACTTCGGCTCACCTGTGCTTCCACCTCTCATCCATCCAGATGGCACCACTGATACAACACCCAAAGAAAAAGCTGACCTCCTAGCATAACTCTTTTCCTCTAACTCCTGCATAGACAATGAAGGCAAATCACCTCCTTCCATACAGCAACTGAGCACCATATGCCTCCTGTGGCCTTTCGATAGAAAGACATAAGAAGAATATTAGACAACCCGAACACTACAAAGTCATCTCTGATAGCATCTCTCCTATTGTACTCAAACATTGTGCTCAAAAGCTAACGCCTGTCCTCTATTATCTCTTCAATTTCTATACTCAGCTGGCACCCATCCCATCTCATGGAAATTAACATATATCCAACCCAGTCCAAAAAAGAGAGACCAAAGCCTACCATCCAACTACTGACCAATTGCTATCACCTCAATCCTCTCCAAAATAATGGAGAAAGTTATCAATGGTCAACTTCTTCACTAGCTAGAAGCTCACCAGTTAATCGGCAACCAGCATGGATTCTGATAATACAGATCCAGCAAAGTATAAGGATGGGTATTTTTGTTGTGGGTTCTGATCTAGACTACTGTGCACTGATCTGGTAGCTTGGATTTCAAGGGGATGAGAAAACTTTGGAGAGCATATAAAGGCAAATAAAAAAAGATATCAGGATGGCAGAATATTGACTTTGAGGACAGATTCTGTGTGTGTGTGTGTGTGTGTGTGTGTGTGTGTGTGTGTGTGTGTGTGTGTGTGTGTGTGTGTGTGTGTGTGTGAGAGAGAGAGAGAGAATAATTTGCAGAGTTTAGTAAACAGAAGGGGGGGGAGTTGGCTGTAGAAGTCATTGAGATGTATTCACCAGGACATCGAGGAGCTTTTCTAAAGAAAAAAGCTGAAAGAAGCATCACTCTGCATGGAAATGTGCAAGGATCATTTCTGGAAGTTGCACAAGAAAGCGGTCTGAAAGTAGTCAGCAAAGAAGCAAAAAGCATATGTTTTTCTTAGAGAAATGGTGGGTTCATAGGAAAGCACTGACTAAGGGGTGGTGTCAGTGGAGATGATATCTGATAGTTTCAAAAGTGTTATAATAAACTTTGTAACACCTAGAATGGATGTCTATAAAATAATAACTGAAATTGCAAAATTTTAGATAAAAGGCAAAAAATAAGAAAAAAAGAATATGCATCTGAGTGTACAGACAGTGAAAGTAGCAATAAAAAATAACTATTATTAATATTATCATCGTTATATGGGCATCTCCATGAATTAAGTCTGAAAACTCATTATAGGAGGCCCATGCAAACTATTATTCACAATACTGATCATACCTCAGTTTTAACTCATTTACTAACAAATCACTCTTGACTGACTCTGGCAATTACATTCATTTATCATATCTTTATTCCTCATTCCTTTACAAACTACACTCTTAAACAAACTCAAGATGACCTCTGGTTCTCTCACTTTCAGTCATGTACCGTATTTACTCGAATATAACTCGCCCTCGCACATATCTCGCATCCTTGATTTTACTTCATGAAAAAAAAAAAAAGAAATTAAAAAGTTTTGCATATACCTCAAAACTTTTTTGCACATGAAAAAAGTTTAAAACTTTTAAGTAAGAAATAGATAGTGAATGTTGTTATGGCAGTTTCAGATATTTTGAAATTCTGTTGAAGACAACCAGCATTTCAACTCAACAATCGTTGGCCATAAGATTTCAAGGATAAAGTGATAGATTTTCATTGCTATGTGATTCAACTTAGGAAGAGCAATAACTATATGTTATCACAAATAGCCAATGCCGATCAAGCACCCTCTCAGTTTTGACATGCTGCACCAAATAACAACAAAAAACGGTGAAAAAAACATTTTATAATGTGCACAGCTGGAAGTGAAAAATCACGATGTACAATCACGCTGGCAATTACTGCAGATGGAAGAAAGTTGTCTCCTTACGTAATATTCAAAAGGAAAAACTGTGTCGAAGGGGAAATTTCCCCTCTTTCGATGCCCAGCTCTCCTCATGTGGGATAGTTTCCACAGATGCTTAGGATCTGAAATATTAAAACAACTTTCAGATGTGAAGACTGATGTGGCCTTACACCTTGTCTACAGCCCTTGGATGTATCGGTCAACAAATCATTCAACGACAAAAATACGTACAAAAATTCTACACAAAGGGAATGGCTGCCAGTGGCTATGACCTGACTCTGGCAGGGAAGATTAAGAGACCATCATTAACTGTTGTTCAACAGGATTTTGAGAGCTTGAGACATTCCACCAGAAAGAATTGCCAAGAGTTTTTTAAAATTGGCAACGATTAAATAATGTTGATAATTAAAATTTAAATGCATTCATTTTATAAATAATGTGAACAATTATAAATTATAATGAATATTGAGGATTTAATTACAAATGTCAGTTTAGTTTTTTCCTGAAAAACTTTAGTTTCCGAAAATCCCCCCTTATAATTTGCACCACGATTTTTTAACTTTAATTTTGGAAAAAAAAAGGCAAGTTAGTAAATACAGTATTGAAAGTATTTGAGTTATTACAGGATTGAAAAATTTCTTCTGCAGCAATTACATAAAATCCCCCTAGTAACTTTTATGTTTTTATTATGTCCACTCTTTTCTGGTGATTGTGCATTACTGAAAGTAACAGTAGGTGAGCCATTTAGTATTCTAATATTAATAGTTTATTAAGAAGATAATTAATAAACACTTACAGTCATCAGCCGTTTATATTCATCTAAGCGTTCCTTAGAATTCGCTATAAACAAACCACCATTATTAATCCATCCAGGATGAATTCCTGTTTCTGCTTCCAAAACTTCATGGAGAAGATGTCTGGTATGATTCAATATCTCAATATCTGTGTCATTAGGTCTAAGTCTCCAGATGAGACCTAGAAATAAATACTTGAGATAACATTAAACATGAATGTAAAGCTGAAATTTCACTTTGATGCATGATATATATTATTTTCCAACGATTTTAAATTAATAAATATTAGTTTTTATATTCCAAATCATTCCAAACACGGTCTAAGCATTTTCTCATAAAAGCATACTATTAATACTTTCACCAAAGTACTGAAAAGATTGTTTCACTGTTGAAGACAACAAATGAAAGACAAAACTATACTAAAAGATGAGTTTAAGGAATATTAATGATGCACAAATCACCACAATCTCCTGAGCCCTAACCACTACCACCTTAAATACAGATCTCCAAAATATTCATCAGTGAGATTTGGATAATCTGGTCAATTTCAATGCAACACCTGTCTTATATCACACAAAAGAGAACCTTTCTCTTCCAGTCTTACTTTTGACAACACTCAAATCTCCATACAGAATGAGATTTATCTTCTGGGGATAACACTAACCTCAAATCTCTCTTGGCACAAACATATTACAAATACTGCCTTCTCTGCTTCAAGGTTTTCTTTTTCACATGAAGTGTTACTTTAACTCCAAACAACTAACTTTATACAAATCATAAATCTGACCATTGAATATTGCTCCCATAGATACTGGAATCTGTGCAGAAAAGAGCAGTCAGACTGATAAATGATCCCCACACTCACTAATACACTTCACTTTTCCACTGCTTGCATCTTCTACAAATACCTCTATAGCTGCAACTCATCAGAATTAGCATCAATAACCCGACTCTGTCAAATCAGTTCAAACGTGTGCAGTAAGTAACCAACACTCTCTCACAGTGCATCTCCAAACTTACAAAACAATTTCTCCTCCTCCTCCTCCTCCTTGTTCATTCTTTTTTGTTGCTGTCATCTAAAATAGTCTGCCATCTTATGTGATTCCCAAGGAATACAATCCACAGATTTTCAAGATAAATGTGAACAAGGTCCTTCTTCCCCATCCAAGTTACTAGTGTACTATAGGTTGGCCAACCTCTCATGGATGGATTTCCCATAATATATATATATATATATTTTTTTTTTTTTGGGAATCTACTTGGATACTAATCGAAAGAGGATGGGCTGGCAATTTGGGATTTAGCCGACCAAATTGTATTCTTATGGGTTAAACCAAAATAAAAAACAATGGTACAACATGACAAAATTTCATGCCGGCTGGGGCGTCGCCCGGTTAAACAAGGCCCCCGTTGTTTTCCCCAGGGAACCAGGGCGAACAGTGAAAAGTCAGCTACTGGAACAAATCTGAAAACACACCCCAACTCAACATAACATCACCAGAGTTAAAGATCGATACTGTCAACATAAGAAGCCTGAATGGCAAAGAGATGGAGCTAGCTGAGGAATTAGATAAGTACCAGATCGACATAATAGGGTGACTGAAACAAAAAAGACAAAAACTGTGAGATCTTTCTGAGCAATAAATACAAAATGTTATATTCAGGCAATGACAAGCAAGGAAAAGGAGTAGCCATAGCCATTCAACACAAAATAAGAGGCTAATCTTCTTGAATGGCAGGCATTCTCAAGTAGAGTGATGTGGGCAAATATGAGAATGGAGAACTGGATAATGAGACTTATTTGTGCCTATGGTCCCACAGAAGGTTCTACTAAGGTAGAAGTGGAGGAATTTTTTGATGCTTTAGAAAAAGCAACTGACACAATGAAAAAGGAAAAGTTGGTCCTTGTTGGGGATCTAAATAGCAGAGTAGGAAATGATTGTGAGACATACAAAAATATTTTGGGAAAATTTGGAGAAAAGAGCAAAGTTAATAATAATGGCAAATATCTATTGGATTTCTGCTCAGGACATGGACTGGTTATTACTAACACCATGTTCCAACATAAAAATGTGCACAAATTCACATTGAGAGCAGAGGCAAGGAATAAGAAAGTCTTACTGACTATGTTATTGTTGATAGTGATGTTTTCTCCCTGGTGCAGAACATCAGCAGAGTGTACAGAGGATTTGAAATTGGAAGTGATCACTATTTAGTGTTGAGCAGGATAAAATTGAATTTCATATTGAAAAGAATAACATGTAAGAAAGTTTTAAAGTGAATAAAAGTTGAGCAGCTCTCAGATGTGAACTGTAGACTAAAATACACAAAGATTATTGAAGAAAAAATGAAAGAGTTTGAGAACAGGAATCAAACCTTGGCGATTCAGTGGCAAGCCCAAAAGAAAACATTAATTGATTCAGCCAGAGAGGCATGTTGTGAAGTTGTCTGCAAGGATAGAAAAATTAGAACCCCATGGTGGACACAGGAAGTTAAACAGGCAGTGAAGGAAAAGAAGAAACATATCAAAAGTTCCTGTCAAAGAAGTCAGCTTGTGCTCTTAGAGAATACAGAGACAAATGTAAGTAAGCTAAACAATGTGTAAAATTAACTAAACAAAAGTCATGGGAGGACTTTGGCAAGAATATAGAAAATAAATATCAAGAAGGTGGCAAAATATTCTGGAGGTTGTTGAAGAAGCTTAGGAATGGAGGAAAGAGTGCTGTAAAAGGAGTTAGAGATGATAAAGGTGACATGAAAATGGAAGAAAAAGATATCCTTGAAGTATGGAGTAATTACTTCGAAAAATTGCTAAATGAAACAAGCAATGATAGCACAGTGCTAAACAGCACTCAACAGGCATACATTCAGGAATACATATCCATACTTGAAGTTGAAAAAGCCATCAAAAGCCTGAAATGTGGAAAGGCAGCAGGAGTAGATGATATTCGACCAGAAATGCTGAGGTATGGTGGTATAAAAGTCTTACAGTGGCTGCACTGCATAGTTCAGAAAGCCTGGACAGAGGGACGAATTCCCGATGATTGGAGTAGAGCTCTCATAGTACCCATATATAAAAAGGGAAATAAAACTGAATGTGAGAATTACAGAGGTATTTCCCTACTGAGTGTTCCTGGCAAGATCTATGCAGGTATACTTGAGAAACGGTTGAGAAGAATTGTGGTAGAACAAGCTGGGTGAAGAACAAGCTGGATTCAGGCCAAATAGAGGCTGTCAGGATCAGATCTTCACTTTACGACAAATAGTCGAGAAAGCATTGGAATATAACAAAGATCTGTATTTAAGTTTTGTCGATTTGGAAAAGGCATATGACAAGGTGCCAAGAGAGAAGCTATTCAATACGCTACACTTATATGGTGTCAATGGGACATTATATCAAGCAATACTTAGTCTTTATTTGAGTTGTAAGTCAGCAGTTAGAATAGAAGGAAGTACAGGAAGATGGTTTAATGTTAAATCTGGTGTGAGACAAGGATGTACATTATCCCCTCTGTTATTCATTATCTATATGGATCACATTATGAAGGAAAGTGGTATTAAACATGATATCAAAATTGGAGATGTTAATGTCATTTATGCGGATGATGTTATACTTTAAATAAATCTGCTACAAATCTGCAAGATTCTCTGACTAAATTGAATAACTGTTGTAGTAGATATGGTATGAAGGTCAGCAATAAAAAGACAAACACAATGAAAATAGGCAGAATCATTGAAAATGTCAACTGTGTTGTGAATGGAGAACCTGTGGAACAAGTAAAACATTTCAGCTACTTAGGCATGATTTTTACTGAAGATGGTAAATTCAATACAGAAATAGACAACAGAATCAGCAAAGCTTGTATGGTGGGAAGTCAACTGAATAAATTCATATGGAATAAGAGAGAAATTAGTCGGAACACTAAATTAGCTGTATACAAGACAGTGTTCAAACCAGTTTTAACTTATGGATCTGAGAGCTTGGTCAGAAGTAAAACACTTGACCAAAGACTAGAGACCGCAGATATGAGAGTCCTGAGAAAGATTAGAGGCATGAACAGATGGCATCAATGGCAATATCATATTAAAAACGAGGATATTAGAAAAGAACTTGACATTGTCAGCATCCAGGAATGCGTTAGCAGAGCTAATCTCAGGTAGTATGGTCACTTAAATAGAATGGGAGAGGAAAGATTAGCAAAACAAGTGTTCTCTGCCAGGTTGGCAGGAAAACGACCCAGAGGAAGACCAAGATATAGGTGGATTTATGCGGTACAAAGTGCCTTAGACGATAGAAATATAAGATCTGATAATGTTGGAGTCTTGACAAGTAACAGATGGATTTGGAGGAAAATTGTAGATAGGAAGTTAGTAATGATGTAATTTTTCCATGTAGTACTATCATATCCTGTATACACCCCTTGAGGATACATGGCAGGAATTTGATGATGATAATGATGATGATGATGATATTTTTTTTTTTTTTAACTTGTCTATATGACATGATTAAATAAATTTAATGACTAGAAGCTGAGAGATATCAAAATAGCAATAGCAAAAATACTATTTATTAGTTGATTGCACAACTATTTTTGTTTTTTTAGTAAACTTCACTGGGTGCATAACATGAAAAGAGAAATTCAAAAATAACATTACAAGAGTCAGCTATAAATTAACATGCAAACATATTTCTGACATTTAAAGGCATTCTGGATGCCATAGTATTGTCAGGCATGTTCATGCAGGCATGCATGATCTTGTGCATGCCAAAGTTGGATAGCTAAAGAGTTACTATCAAATAGGTTATAGCTAAAGTTAGTATTAAGATGGACTGGACTTAGGACAATTTCTATCGATTTCACAATTCTTTTCTCAGGTTCATCGTGGCATCTAAAAATGTTTTCTGATTTGTTTCAGATCACTGGATATGTGACAGAATATTCCTTGTTAGGGCAAGCAGAATTGAGAATGCGATTAGACAGTGCGCTGGCTCTAGTTCTGCCATATGTAAAAGGGTTAAACCTCACGAGAGAGAGTCATTACATATGGCAGAACTAGAGCCAGCACAACTGAATGAATTTCTGAATGGCAGAACTAGAGCAACTCAATGAATTTCTTTCTCTGACCCAAATAGGATACATTGCATTAAACCAAAAGATGAAAAACTCCTGGATATTTTAGGCTGTCATGTTCTGGTTTAGGTGTACTGAGTAAGGAACAGAATTTGGAAAGAGGAGTAAAAGAAGTGTGTGGATTTAAAGTATGTGGACATATTGAATCGTTTTAAAGAACAATTTGATAAGCATTGTGTGCACCTCCCACAATGAGTTTCTGACTCCATGGAGGTCGGATATTAACAATAATAATAATAAAATAATAAAAAAATAAAAATAAAACGGTAGAGATATAAAGCCTTTTACATCAGTACTATTTTTAGTACAGCGAGAGGTGGATTACAAAGCAGCTTACAAACAGTCTATTTAGGATAATTTCTTCTCAAATAATAGTATTTTTGCTATTTTGGTATCTCTCAGCTTCTAGTAATTAAATTTATTTAATCATATATATATATTTAAAGAATTAAATGACACAAACCTAGAGAAAAGATCTACCATTCAGTCTGAAAGATCTATTTTCAGACTGAATGGTTATTCTCAAAAAATTACTAAAAAAATACCTTTTTAATCCTCCTAGTCACCATACTGACGAAATGAATAATGTTAAAGGCAACATATCTATCCCATATATAAGCTCAGTCTCTCAAAAATTAGCCAAGGTTCTCAAAAAATATAACACTAGAACTTTATATACTCTGCTTCCTAAGATCTGCTCTCTAGTGAGCCGTCCAAAGCCTAGCTATCACAATTTGAAATATCCCGGTGTGTACAAGATATGGTGTGGCTGCGACATTCCTTACTTTGGCCAGATGGACAAGTCTATTGAATTGCGTATGGAGGAGCGTAGGAGGGACATTGCTTATAAGAGAACACGTGCCAGTGCTCTGTCCAGCCATGTCCTTTTTTCGGCTGATTCTGATGAAGAAAACCATAGTCATACAGTCCTTTGGGATAGATCTAACAACATTTTCTGTTGCCATGATGAATTGGAGAGAAAAATTGTAGAATCTAGAGAAATCATCCTCAACCCTGTACATTTAAATAATAATTTGAGCTACAACCTCCCAGACTGTCATTCTGCTGTGATCAAATACTGGAGCTCACGAGATGCTATACACACGCACTCACCCAACAATGTGCTAACGAAGGAACAGTTTTGAATACGTTAACTACAACGTTTTCACGTTAAATATGTATAGTGACTTTCCTGTGCTGTTCACAGTTTTTTTATCTTCAATGTTTAATGTTTTTTCTTTTTTATAAAAACACCTAAAGAAGGCTATAAAAAGCCGAAACTAGTCGTGTGATACTATTAAACCTTTTTTCCTTTTCTCTCAGTTTATGTCATTTAATTCTTTAAAAATATGTTTGACAACCGAGTAAATGAACCTCCATGCATATATATATAAATATATGACTTTCAACACATAGTTTTTCCTGACTAAATTATAGGAAAAAATAATGAGAAAGATGTTCAATGAAGAGCTACAAGAGATCATGATTATTTTCTTGTGTATATTGTCATAACAATCGCAAATAACTAAGATATCATTATTGGTTTGGTCTTCCTTTGGTTTATATTCCTACCATCTTTTCTTCAAAAACTTGTTCTGCTAATCATTCATCTGACATTTGATTATACTACCTTACATCAGCTTTCTTTACTTATTCTTCCAGATTAATGTCAATCCTTTTCTAAAAAATTTGTTTTCTAAAATTGTTTTAGAAAACAAAACAAAAAAAATCCTTTTCAGTTTTTTATGCAGACAACGACCAACAGCAGAGCTCAGTGTGGATTGAGCAAGGTTATTCAAAAAAAAAAAAAAAAATCAACAAAGCTATCAAATAAATAACAGAAGTACTGGAGGTAAAAACAAAATGGCAGATAAGTAGTTCCACTACTGAATTCACATGATATTAAATAATGTCCTAAAATAGCATTTCTCATCTACTGCAGGATGGCAGACAAGGTGAATTCAACCCTAGTCCTGGTAGTCTTACAAACCTATGGAGGATATTCACAAAAGTTTTTAAAAATAATAATCAAAAAATTGAATCCAGTGGGTCCCAAAAAAAGATATTGCAATATTTTTCCTTGACAGCCTGATTGACCAAGTAGTTAGCATACGTGCTAACTGTTCCAGCCAACAAGTTGTGGGGTTCAAATCTAACTGTGAGCATGGATGTTTCATGAATGGCTTTAGGTTGGAGATTAATGGCATTGCCCAGTGTGAAACCACTCCTTCTTAATGGCTTGAAAGTTATGTTTGTACTCTTGGGTATCCAGATTATCTAAACCTTATCTCATCTATGGTACCAATAATAATGTACTATAAGGTAATACCTTTTCATGGATAGGAATGATAAAAAAAACTTTGATGTGTGAAAACATAAAGAAATTAACACATTTCTGTCAATGCTTTTATACTAAAGACAATATGCACTAAATAAATCAAATGTTTGTGTTGTTATGTCACTAAGAACATTTATATTCAGTAAGAGTTCTCACTCTGACTGTTCAGGCATAAGAAACAAAATGTGTTGTTCAAAAACCAATATGATTGTCAAGAGTTTTATACTGGACAATATGAATGTTAACAGTTTTATATTGGACAGCCATATACCAGACTTTGAAAGGAGCATCAACAACAAAAATAAAAACTTTCTTTTAAAGTTTTTATTTTATATAAAAAAATTCGGTTTTAAAACAATGTGGGATTTAATATCCCCTTAATTTAAATAATGTTTTTACATCACCGAAATGAAGCCTATTGGCTCTTTACTTTAAATAATTTATGGGTGCACCTTTTTTGAGAACTCATATAGCAGAGTATATAAGTTCTTTTCGCTATACCCTTAGTATTATACTTTGATCTAGCTACTCACTGATGAGATCTCGATAAAGATCGAAACCGGTCTGGGTAGTGACCTCCCATCATAATGTATAACATCATACATCTCCTTGGAAAATACTAAGAATAGCGATCAGAACTTTCTCCACCTTTGCAACGAGTTGCCCTAGTTTTTGCTACGTACTTGAACTACGTGCTTTAGCTTACGCTAGTAGTCGCCGATACGTTTATAGTTACTATATTCGGCATGAAACTCTTTGATTCTGATCTTTGAGTTTCTTATTCAGTTTAAAACAATGTGAGATTTAATATCCCCTTAATTTAAAAAAAACTTTCTTTTTACACAAATGGCAGTCATACTTTTCTTGCTTCTCAATAAGGCAACTATGTGAAACTTCTGCTCATCAATGTTGACATGTGTGACATCATTTAAAAACATGGTTGGACTCCTAAGTTCATTTTTCCCTTCCAGCTCCTGCACAGATGACTAGGTAAATCACCTTCCACTTTTTTTTTTTTGTTCAATATGCATATCTCACTCCAAAAATCCATAAAACTACAGCACATTAGTATCTAATGTACTGTAGTTTTATGAGTAAGATAATTCAGAAACTCTATTCTAGAGACTAAATATGTAATTTTTTTCAAGTTCACTTCATCACTCCAATAAACAGGGTGGTGATGTGATTGTCCCACACTGGATAATGAAAAAATTTGCTTAATGTACTATACCAAAAGTAGTATACTTCGTGCCTCTTCTAGTCTTTCAACAGAAAGAGAGATAAAAGAATTTCACAGCCCCAAAAAATGTGGAGCCCTTTTTTTTCTCAATATTACTTTTCAATTGTACAACTGCTAGTCCTGTATAAATCCCAAATCTTCCCAACCTTAGAAGACATTCCCACATATCAGGTGATGCATGAAGTAACCTCATTTAAAAATTCATGATACCCTCTAGAATTTGGTTAGATGATTCCTTTCTCATATTCATATCAACCACTATCTTACAGAAAGTTTGTTTTCTCTATCTGTCATTTCTCCACACTTTCCTCTAAGCTACAAAAACACAAGTAATGGGAAGCAGCCCAATTGCAAACTCAATGAAACAACTCCTTCTCACACTCTTTCATTCCATCTATTTCTACTTTTTGAAACATTTTTCTACTTAGTATTCCTTAAGAACAACACATTCAGTTATTCAAAACACCATCGCATTGTGATTGTCTGTGAAAATACTAGTGGTTTTTATTGCACTTATAGATAGCTATACAATTTTAACAATCTAAGGCAAATAATTTATCTATCTGACCAGTCCACAATACAGTTTAGATAGAATCTATCATTCAATTTATTTACCCTTGGTTTACAACACTGTATACATGATGTATGAATATGAGTATTCTCTAAAAAAAAAATGTTATGTTTATTGTTACTAATGATAACAATTACAGCATTATAGATATTATACTTGTTGAAAGTTTTTTCACTTGGTTATACTATAAATTAAAGATGCCAAGAAATTATATTCTGCTTTAATCTTTTATCCAAGAGTAGATAAACAATGTTCGAATGAAATATCTTCACAACTCGTCTACTTGTATATAGAGGTAATGACTTCTATAATTAAGTAGTCCAGTCATGAAGATACTTCACACTCAGACATTGTTTGCTTACACTTGGATAAAGGATTAAACCAAGAATATAATTTCTTGGCATCTTTAATTTATAGATATTATACTTCTCTTCTATTATGATACTATTTATAATTTCATTATGTATGTAATAGGAAGTAAATAGACATTATAGTAATATGTCAAGATTATAGATGTTAGTAATAACTGCTGATTTTACTTAAGAAAAATACTTTACCGGCAGTATGCCATGTGGTTCCTGCTGTCAGCTGATCTTTTTCTAACAAAACAACACTGGTGCATCCTAATTTGGTAAGGTGGTACAGAGTGCTACATCCTATCACTCCACCACCTGAAGGGGAAAAAAAAATTAGTAAAACATAATACGGATTTAACTTAGGTAAATATTTTATTAGCATAAAATTTTCACTCTACTATCAAGAGCATCTTCAGTATGACTTTAGTATAAAAAAGTGTAATGGAAATTTTATAAACAATCAACTGACCAAACAGCATTTTCACATTTTACAACAAACTTTTATTACAGCAACTACAACTTATAAGTGAAATGTCCTGTTGAGGATGGCAATTGGTGGAACTTTAGTAGTTATAGTTGGATGTGTTATGAGATGACAACAACAAAAAGAAAAATATATTTTTGTTATAATTTATTAGAGATTTTGCTTTAATTTATAGGCAGTCTGTCTAATCTAGATGGAACATATAGTCTATGAATAGCTTGTGCTTGTCGAATTTGCACTTTAATGTAATATTCTAGTATAGTTTGTTAGTGTTCTTTGTTTCATGTTTGAATAATGTTGGCAGCCATTATTCAACCATTCAAATTCTGCAATAGGGCATCAACAAATTCAGTTTGCCGATACGTTACCATCAAGTCCACCACCATTTAAGGAATACATTTTATGCTTTTGCATCTTATGCAGCATACTATAAGATTTTGTGGTATGCAATGGCAACATGTTTGCATCCTGGCAGTTAGAAATGTGGTAGGTGATAGACTGGGGAGTGCATGTCTGCTTAAAATGAAGAACTTGGCGATATCAAAATTAGCATAACAGAATTTGGCAGCATTGCATCAGAAATAAGTGAATGCCAATCAAAAACGATGAGTAACTGATCAGGGGTGAAGAGGATGAGCAGCATACGAATAAGAATATAAAATTAGGAAGTGCAGTGGGTTTGAAAGATGGTGTCATTGGTACTGATTGGGAGGATGAATGTCAAGCAAGAATAAGATGCTTGGAGAAAGAAAGAGACACAGAGAGAGAGATATATGCACTGAAAGAAGAAGTGGAATGTATGAAGTTATGAAGCTAAGAAGCATGAAAGAAGAGATTAGGAGGCTGAAAAGGATAGATACGAAGTGAATAAGAGTAGGAGTGAAAGAAAATTATGGGACAGATAGAAGGGGAGAGAATAAGGGAAGAGAGAGAGAGAGAATGGGAAGAAGGCAAGATATAAGGAACCAATGATGGAGAGATGACAGGAAGGCAGGTAAATGAGAGAACAAAGAGAGAAGGTGTCATATGAGAGAAGGTGAGGGATGCAGATAAGCAAAGAAGAAATAGTGGTAAGAGGCATAACGTAAGGAGATTGGATGATCTAAGGAGTGCAAGACAGAATGCTAGAGAAGTTTGCCTGGAGGAACAACAGACAGTGTGACAATGACAATTACAGCAGAAGAGCATCAATAATGAATTGTATGATAGTCAGAATGTGTCAAAAGAGAGAGGCTTGGATTATTTGGATTCCTGGAATGCATTTTAAGACAGAAAATAACTGTATATGAGAGATGGCTTGCGTTTGAATGAAGAAGGATGTAAACATCTGGAGAGAATGTTGTTCACTGAACAAGTGAGAGTGTTCATGCAGAGAAACTATAATTATCAGGGTGGATGGTAGCTGGGGATGACTTCTTGTAGGAATAGTCACTTGGGAGAAGGGGGGGGGGGAACACGTTGTGTAATGTAGAATCCAGCAGAGTATGGAGAGAATAATGATAGTTATTGAAACACTGACAATATGCTGATGTTTTCTTAAATTAATACCAGGAATATCCAATATAAAGGAACTGAATTGGTGGCACTGAGATCAGTGGCACCAATTTGGGATCAGTGAGACATGGTTAATGGAAGATCATATACCAATAGGAATAGCAGTAGGAGGATAGGGAGGGCAAATGCGATGGTGGAGTATTGTTTATAATCAGAGTGGAGAATTTGGAGGATAATGACAGTAATAGTTTTGAGAGCATATGGTGTGAGATGAAGATGGGCAGGACAGGATATTTATTAGGGTGTTGTTATAAGCCATGGGGAATAGAGGGTGAAGGGCAGGAAAGGTTTGGGCAGATAAGTTTGGTAACAAAAAGAATGATTGTTATGGAAGATTTTGACTATACCAGAATAAACTGGGAAGAGAAAAATGCATATAGTGGTAAGGGAATGGAATTTCCAGAATTCTTGAGGGAAAAACATCTTAGATAACCTGCAGCAGAAAGAACACGAAGTTCAAGAGTTTTGGATTTGGTCACAGCATCAGAGGACTTAATTGTAACTAAGATATGGTCCCTCACTAATTTCTCCAAGATCTTAACAACTACTGATGAAATATAAACGTCTGTAATTTGACACATTTTACTACCACCCTTATGCAATAGTACTACCTTACTCTCCTTCCACTCCTTGGGCATCTTTCCTGGAGCCAGTCTCATTGAAAAGCCAGGTCAGTGCAGCTCTCAGTTCCTTAGTGCATTCCCTCAAAACTCACAGTGAAATCCCATCCAGTCTCATTACTTTATTGACATCCAGAGTATTTAGTATTTAAAACAAAGTCTCCTCTTGCACTTCTAAGCCTTGAACCTGTCCCATTCCTTAAGTATTAAAATCTACTTCTTCAGGATGAAATACCCAATAAAGTGTTCATTAAACAACTCCACTATGGCCTTTGCAATCACTCTACTACTACTACTTCTGGTCACCTAATGAAAGAATTCTTTAGGATTTTCTTTGGATCTCAGGAGCAATCTCCTTTCACATTTCAGTTTTGCCTTCTTTACCATACCACTCATTCTCTAGAACGAGTCTTATATTCTTCATACATCTTTTCTCCATTCCTTTCCTTATATTTCTTCCAAAACCTCTTTTCGCCTGCAGTTCCAATTTGATGTTGTTTATCACCCACTTTACACCAAATTGTGTTCTTTTACTTAACATATACAACTTGCCATTGCTGCTAATAAATGTTTCTTCATCAGTTTGTATGCACTGCTGATCGCACACTTCCAATTACTCACTATATGGAACTGCCCTGAATCAACTAAGACTACTATAATCACTTGCATTATAATTCCACATACATTCCTTTCTCTTTGATACTCCTGTATGTCTATTCATCTTCCAAGTCAAAACCACTATATCACTATCTCCAACTGGGGGCAGAGATGCCATATCAATTATAATCAGATAATCTGATACTATGACCAAATCTAAAACTCTTGAACTTTGTGTTCCTTCTACTACATGTTGTCTATGACATTTGTCCCTCAAGAATTCCAGAAATGCTATAGTTAATCTCCCATAATAATCATTCTTTTTGCACTGACCAAGTTCGACTGCCTAAACATCTCCTGCTCTTCACTCTCTATGCTTCCTGGCTTGTAGCAACACCCCACTAAGTATCCTGTCCTGCGAACCTCTACCTCACACCATATGCTTTCAAAACCATTACTGCCATTGTTGTCCAACTCCTCCACTCTGAGAGGACATAAGTCATCACTTATCACAAGCAGTTCTCAACCACCACAGTTTCCTTTCCTTTCCTATCCTGTCAAAAAATGCTATACCCTGCTACTTCCATTTCTGTCAGTATATCATCTTCCATCAACCATGTCTTAGAGATCTCAATAATTTTTTTACAGGCTGATGCCATCAGCACCACCAATTCATCTCTTTCATTCTGGAGTTTGGCATTAGTATGAAGTATCAAGGAATTGTCACTGTTTCTGTACTTATCATTGTCCTTTCCAGACTTTACTGGATTAAGCATTCAGCATTACCCAATGTATTCTCCCTTCTCTGAAGCGTCTATTCCCACAAGAGGTACCCCTGTTGCCATCCACCCTGATAATTCTAGTTTCCCTGTACTGACAGTGACTTGTTCAGAGAACAGTATTCTTTCCAGATGCCTACATCCTCCCTCATTCAAATGGAAGTTGTCTCTCACATACAGTTCCTTTCTGTCCTCAAATGCCCTCCAAGCATCCACATATTTCAAGCCTCTCTTTTGACACATTCTAGCTATTACACTATTCATTATTGATGCTCTTCTCTGCAGTTCTGCATTATCATACCTAGGCAAATACACTCACTATCTTCCCTCTCTGTCTTCTTCTGTACAACCTCAAGCATGAACCTCAGATCTCTTGCCACCTGATTGACACTGCCTCTCAAGTCATTCATGCACAACATTGCAATCATCTCATCCACCTTTTCACCTCACTTAATTGCCATAGTCCACTATCTATTGTTCCTCCAGGCAAACACTCCTCTGGAATTCTATCTTGTACACCACGGATCATCGAGTCTCCATACATCACACCTCTTACCACTGTTTCTTCCTTGCTCACCTGTATCCCTCACTCTTACTCCTCTAACACTTTCTTTCTTCATTCTCCCTACTTACCTGTTGTCCTGTCATCTCTCTATCCCTAGTTCCAGCACTGTTGCACGTTTCACTCATTCCCTCTCTCATTGAGTTCCTTCTTTTCACATCATGTGAAAGAAGGAACTCAATGCCAAAGAGTGTTGAATTTGTTCATAATATCAGAAGAGGTCTCTGTTAGGAATATGATTATTTACCACCAGCTGGTGATGACAGTGATCATGCGGTGTTTCTTAGGAAGTATCAAATTATATCACTGTTCCTATTAGAAACAGGTTACATTCTGAACTACAAAGCTTGAAATTATGACCAACTTAAAAGAATACTATCTTTGGTGCCATGTTATCAGTTACTGAATGCAAAAAATAAGTATGAGATATTCTCCTTATGGATTTATTAGTAGACCATAGTTATTCATAAATATACAGTTGTCGACAAGTTTTGCAAGCTAACTCTGTCTGGCTTCTTCAGGACAAGAAAATAGGTACACTAATGTTTACTGGTAAAAAGAATGGAGTAACAACAGTTAAATTAATTAAAATTGAAATTGACACGTAACATCAAGAGCATGGAGTCTTAGTCATTGTTTGTTGATCGCGTTTTATAGTTTTCCACAAAATTAAATTCTGCTAAGTTTAGTGAATTTATTAAGCTTTTCCAGATGTCTTTCAGTATCATGACTTGATTTCTGTTTAGATGATCTCCTGTATAGAGTACCACTGCAGCTTCTTTAAAGTTTCTACATCTGAAATCTTCTTCAATGTAAGGCATGGAGCTGTTATCCCAATCGATGGAGTGGTTCGAAATCGAGAAATGATGGGCTAATCGTGAGGTATCTGTTCTGTTGTTGACATCCCCTATATGTTCTTTTTTCGGATTTCTAGGCTTCTTGATGTTTGGCCTATATAATTCAGTCCACAGGAACATGGGATGTTATATACACCTGCGTACTTGTAGAAGGCAATACTGTCCTTAGGAGATCTTAACATGTGTCGTGTAGTTTTAATCGGTTTGAAGGCAACCCTGATGTTGAAAGATCTCATGAGTTTTGCTATTTTTGTTGAAACTGAGCTGGCATAAGGTATGACAATGGATGATGTATACTGCATGACCGGAGGTTGTTGCTGTAGCTTGTTTCTATGGAGAATCTTCTGGATTATATTTTTTGGCTAACCATTGCAACCCACAGCAACAACCTCCGGTCACACAGTATACATCGTCTATTGTCATACCTTATGCCGCTGAGTTTCAACAAAAAAAGCAAAACTCATGAGGTCTTTCAACATCAGGGTTGCCTTCAAACCGATTAAAACTACACGACACATGTTAAGATCTCCGAAGGACAGTATTGCCTTCTACAAGTATGCAGGTGTATATAACATCCCATGATCCTGTGGACTGAATTATACAGGCCAAACATCAAGAAGCCTAGAAATCCGAAAAAAAGAACATATAGGAGATGTTAACAACAACAGAACAGATACCTCAGGATTAGCCCATCATTTCTCGATTTTGAACCACTCCATCGATTGGGTTAACAGATCCATGCCTTACATTAAAGAAGATTTCAGATGTAGAAACTTTAAAGAAGCTGCAGTGGTGCTCTGGACAGGAGATAATCTAAATAGAAATCAAATCATGATACTGAAAGACATTTGGAAAAGCTTAATAAATTCAAAAAGAACATATTGGGGATGTCAACAACAGCAGAACAGATACCTCAGGATTAGCCCATCATTTTTCGATTTCATGCCACTCCATCAATTGGGATAACAGCTCCATGCCTTACATTGAAGATTTCAAATGAATCTTCTTCAATGTAGAAACTTTAAAGAAGCTGCAGTGGTACTCCAGACAGGAGATAATCTAAACAGAAATCAAGTCATGATACTGAAAGACATTTGGAAAAGCTTAATAAATTCACCAAGCTTAGCAGAATTTAATTTTGCAGAAAACTATAAAACACAATCAACAAACAATGACTAAGACTCCACGTTCCATGCTCGTGATGGTACAAGTCAATTTTAATTAATTAAACTGTTGTTACTCCATTCTTCTTTTTACCAGTAAACGTTAGTGTACCTATTTTCTTATCCTGAAGAAGCCAGACAGAATTAGCTGGTGAAACTTGTCGACAACTGTATATTTATGAATAACTATGGTCTACTAATAAATCCAAAAGGAAAATATCTCATACTTAGGAAAAATGTTAGCAATGCATGGGAAGCTTTGAAAAAGAGCCTTAAACAAGGCAGTATCTGAATGTATTCCTAGTGTTTGAAGAATAAATAGGTTGGGATTGAAGTGGATGTGCAACCTTATTAAGAGATTCACAAGAAGAAAATGATGTAAAAAAAATATCATGAGAATAAGAGTGAGATGAGTTATGAAATATATAAAGCACAGGTCAGAAAAGTAACGAGTATGGAAAGCTAAATCAGAGTATGAAATTCTTTCTTCTGAGTTGTATTTGCAAAAGTCACAAATACAACTCAGAAGAAAGAATGAATGTGGAAGAATAACTTTATTGAATGTAGATAGTACTCTAGTCTCAGAAGCAAATGAGATAGTTCAATTAACGAGTGTTCACCTTGTTAAGATATATCAACCAGGTGTATATAACAGCTGCATGAAAATGAGGTTGAAAAGCTGTTGCATAACCTGGATAACAATTTGTCAATAGAGACAGATGGAACAGCAGCACATTTACTAAAGGAATGTTCAACTGAATTGGCTAGGCCTTTGATATGTTTGTATAACTTGAGTCTCAGCTCAGGAATGATACCACAAAAATGGAAAGAGTGTATGATAATTCCATTGTACAAGAGTGGTGCAAAAACTGATGTGTCTAACTACTGACCTATCTGGTGTGGTAGTGAAGATTTTAGAGAAGTTAGTAAGAACTCACATACAGAAATGAGTAGACAAAAAAGCTATACTCTGTAAGGAGCAGCATGGGTTTACTAAAGGGAAAGTCATGTTTTAGCAATTTGCTCATATTATATATCAATGCTATGGCTGAGTTGGGTAAAGGGAATGGATACACTAATGTTGGATTTGTTAAGACATTTGATAAGATACCACACGAAAAATCCGTTGCATAAAATGGAGAATACAGGACTGGAACATAAACTCTTTACTTAGATCAGTGGACGGCTGACAGACAGATATCAAAAAGTGGTATATGGTGGGTGTGGATTTGTCAGATTTAAGGTGACCAGTGGTGTACTTCAGGGTTCAGTGCTCGGGCGACTATTGTTCAATCTGTACATTAATAACATTAGGAAGGGTCTAACAGGAGATGTACAATTGTTTGCTGATAATGTGAAGATAGGCAGGACAATCAGGGATGCTGCTGATATTTAGCACTTACAAAATGATTTGAATAGGCTGGAAATTTGGGCAAACAAAATGGTTTTCAGTTTAATGTTAGAATGTAAAGTTATGCACTTTAGCGTGATGAAATTTCCAGCAGCATATTATATTAATGAGTTTATGCTACAAGAAACTGATGAGGCTAGGAATCTCGGCATAATGGTGGATAGGAATTTGAAGTTTGAAGGTCACATAGCAAAAGTTGCAAATACAACTCAGAAGATAATTGTGATGTTGAAGCGAACCTTGACATGTAAGGATCAAGTCCTTTTGCCTCTTTTCAAGGCTTTGATAAGACTGCATCTGGATTACTATTATCCAATTTTGGTCTCCCGGGTTTCAAGGGAATAAAAAAAGCTGTGAGAGGAATGCATAGAAGGGTTACAAATCCAGATTACAGACTGGTTAACAGGAGAAATAGGGTTGATATAACAGAGGTCTATAAACTACTAAATGGGTGTTATAGGATATTGTCTGATGAAATTTTTTGTTATATGGAAGGTAGGGAGAGAACAGAGGGGGATCCACGGAAGTTAAATTTGCTTGCAATCAAGAGCAGTGAGTGGAATAGTCTGGCTTTAGGGGTAGTGAACACATCTAGTGTGAATTAATTTTAGAGAAGGTACGACAACTGGTTTGGGTCATTTACAGCTTCTCTCGATGAGTCCTTGATTCCCTGGAGATAATAATAATACTATATAGTGTAAATAGAAGATTGTACAGAACAATATATAGCCAATACTTAAGTTGTAAATTAGCAGTCAGAATTGAAAGAGATGCTGAATGATGGTCAGATATGAAATAAGTTGCAAGACAAGGGTGCACATTATCTCCATTATTATTCGTGATCTGTATGAATTATATTATGAAGAAAAGTGGCATTACATCTGATATCAAAAATGGAGATATTCAACTCAACTCTTTATGTCATGCTATATACCTAAATAAATCTACTACACATCTTTAGGACTAACTAAACTGAACAACTGCAGTAAAATTTAGAAGAAAAATCAGCCCTAAAAAATACGAAAGTACAAAAAACCAGGTACATGGAAAACATCAACTTCATTCAGTTATTTAAGCAATTATTTAATATTTTGGCTCATTTCTCTCTTATTCTACAATAATTTAGACATAGGGCTCTTCACTATACCAGTTTGCTTATTCTGTTATCTATTTCTATATTTAATTTGCTGAGATGTTGTATGAGAACAATGTAACTAAGGGAGTTGGGAACAGGTTTTTTTACTTGGGGAGTAGTAGGTGAGCGAAATGCACTGCTTTGAAGTGCAGTGAATGAAAAGAGTAAATTAGTAAATTAATTCAGTGTCAACTGGGTTGACAGTGAATGTATACTTTGCAATGAACATGGATTTCTTAATGGAAGGTCGTGTTTCAACAACTTGCTCACATTCTATAATAATGTTACTGTTGGGTTAGACAAGGGAATGGATTCACCATGATACTTTTGGACTTTGCTAAGATTTTTTGACAGAATACAGCATGGAAGACTGTTACATAAATTAGAAAATATGTAATTGGATTATAAAATATTAGCATGGATAAAAGGATGGCTGACTGACTCAATGGATGCATAATGATAATAATAATAATAATAAGCTATTAAAAACTTCCAGCCAAAGACCATTAGCAGTAATTCTATTGTACTTTAAAGGAAATTCACTATACCCAACCTTCAACTATAACAAATTTATCCTTTGATGACTACAGTTTCACTACAGTATTGTATTAGTTGTGAGTTAACTAATACAATATTTGTAAAAATTTAATTAGTGTCTAGTTCAAATGTTTATAGCAAAGTACCAATATAATTATTAATTTGAGCACACACTGTATTTTAGGTTACTATTTTAATTTTACAACCAAACAGAATATTATGACAAAATATTACCTTGAATAAATTATATATAAGCAACTCTAAAGCTTAACTTATTCAAAATACAAACGACAGAAGGAAAATACCTATAATAACAACATCTGCTGACTGAGGAACAGTTGCAGAAGATATTACTGTTTCATTCTTTAGTGATTTGTGTGGTACTGAACTTGGGGCAGCTTCACCATAATGCCTTCCAAAAAATAATAATGTAGTACCTCTTTTTAACAATGTTGACCAATGAGCTGTTTGTGAATATAATTTCAGCAGTGACATCATCTTAGCCTAAATCAGAATCATTAAAAATCAATTAATAAATGTCTTAACTTTAGTTCTTATTTATTTATTTATTTTTTTTTGCCATATAAAAATTACTTGTAACCTGTATTAAACATAAATAAACATATTTTTGACAATATTCTCAAACACAAAAGCATTTTGTATTTTGTAGTTGAATCCATAATTACAGCTGAGACCTATGACTGCAATACTAGTAACAGTTTTCCATGTGGCAGTGAGTTTGAAGCCATCTGGTATGAGGTGGAATCTAACAAGATCAAATACATAGTGGGATGTTTACAGACCTAGTGGATTGGTTACTAGTGATAAAGAAATGCATTACTAAATAAAGATGATGGGTGCAAAACGAGTAATCATAATGATGGACTTTAATTATCTGAACATTGATTGGGTAGCAGTGAAATCGCAAGAAAAAATTGAAAGTAAAATTATTCAGTTGTTGTGAGACTTCTTCAAGAAGCATGTGGCAGAAGGAACTTAAGGTCAAAGAGTATTAGATCTGATTATAGTGCAAGAGGAAGTTTCAGTGAAAGATGTAACTATTCTGCTCTCTGGTTGGTGACAGTAATTCTGTAGTACTGACTTGGGAAGTGGTTAAGTTTATGAATGTTCCATTCAGGAAAGGGTATATGATGCCCTACAAAGCAGGAAATTGTGACTAACTGGGTTCTGTACCACAGTATCAACTGATAGATAAGATAGCTTTTGACAGTGCACGGGAAGCATTTAAAAAATACTTAAATGATGCAATACTGGAATGCATCCTTAGAGTTCAAAGATAACTAGGTTGTCATGAAATCTTATGAAGCAAGAGATTCTCAAGAAAAATATGATGTGAGAGGAATACCATATGCATAAGGATGATGTCAGTTTCAAAAAGAGTTACAATTGTTGTATGGAAAGCTAAGTCTGAGTATGAAAAGAAACTGGCTCTGCAAGCTAAAGACAACCCAAAAGAATTCTACTGTTATGCTGCAAGTAAACAAACGAATGAATATGGAAGAACAGCTCTACTGAATGCAGGTGATTTGACATGCATTTGACAAGAGACACACAACTATCTGTTGATGATACAAAGATAAGCACGGTAATCAGGAATGTGGCTGATGTGCAATACTTGCAGAATGATTTCAATAGGCTAGAATTGTGGGCATGTGAGAATGGCTATCAGTTCACTGTTAATAAATGTAAAGTTCTTGCACTTTGGTGTAATGAGATATCCAATGTCATATTATATTGGTGAAATTATACCTTGTATTTCAAGGACCATAAGCATATATTGCAAATACAGCTCAGAGAATAAGCATTGCTTATCCTTTGAGCAATCTGAGTTGACTGATCCTGGTGGCATGCCCGCTGCTAACCTTAAATCTTGCAGACTTAACACCTCCATATTTTTATATGTCAGTAAGACCATCCTTTTATCCATGCTAATATTTTATAATCCAATTACATATTTTCTAATTTATGTAACAGTCTTCCATACTGTATTCTTTCAAAAATCTTAGCAAAGTCCAAAAGTATCATGGTAAATCCATTCCCTTGTCTAACCCAACAGTAACATTATTATAGAATGTGAGCAAGTTGTTGAAACACGACCTTCCATTAAGAAATCCATGTTCATTGCAAAGTATAGATTCACTGTCAACCCAGTTCTGTATATGAGCCCTAACCAACTTTTCCAAAACCTTCGCCACTGCTCTAGAGATACTGATAGGTCAATAGTTGAATACATTAGTCTTTGCACCACTCTTATTTAATGAGATTACCATACATTCTTTCCACTCCTGTGGAATCTTCCCTATTCTGAGACTCAAATTGTAAAGGAACTCAAGGAATTGATAAGACCTCATTTGGACCGATACAGTGGAGAGAGAGTGCAAAGTATTGTGGAATATGGATTATCAAGCCAAACTGAGAATTTATGGACTTGAGCCATGAGCAAGCAGAAGAAAGAGGGGTGATATGATTGAGACTTATAAACTTCTTAAAGTGTCATACAGGATATCAGTCAATGAAGTTTTTCATTTTATGGAGAGTGTAGAAAGGACAAGGGGCATCCTTGAAAGTTGAGAATGAATGCCATTAAGAAGTGGGTGAGAGCTAGATTTTTCTCTCATAGAGTGGTGCATGATTGATTGGAATGAACTACTATTGGAGGTGGTGAGTGAGGTTCTTGAATGAATTCAAGAACAGGCATGACATCTGGTGCCAATAATATGTGGCCTTCCTCGATAAGTACTCACTGAGGTCAGGGAGTCATCTTAATAATAATTCTTTCATCTTAATAATTTATTATAATAATAATAATAATAATAATCATAAGAGAGACTTCCAGGGATCTCTCTCTCTCTGAATAATAATAATAAAAAAATTTGCTAGAAGGGCTGGTTGGTTGATTTATGGTTGGCACAAGAACATAGGTCATACTGTGCAAAATCAAAAGTTACAGCAGAACGCAAGGTAATTTGCTAGGAAAGATGGTTTCAGAACATGACAAAAGGAGCTTAATAACTTCAACTTTGAACTTCTGAGGACTCAATTTTTCAAGACATAAATACGATAAGCCCATTCTTTAGAGCAGAAGTAAAGTGACTGAATCAAGAGATAAAGCATTAGTTCAGTGATTCGAAAGCAGAAGGATGTTACATGAATGATGCATATATAATATAAAAAAAACAGCAAAAGAAATTGAATGCTTGTATAATAAGAAGCTAATACAAAGGTCATTTTACAAGTTCTGTACACTACTGATTGTCTAGTCAGGCCAAGGATCATTCAAAGGAATGCTAATTGCAATGAAAAGGAGTGTATATCATATTGGTGTAAATGATGTTGTGCAATATGTAGAATGGAAGGAAGCAAGTATTAGGAGAACTGGAAGATAAAGAATCAGAAGTTTATCAGGTATTGATTGGGTCAGATGTTAATAAGGCTGTGGAAATGGATGATATATCCTCACATATTTTTAAAGAATGTGCAAAACAGTTAGTTATGTCCTTGACATGGTTATTTACCAAAAGTCTTGGAGTGGATAAGGTTCCTAAGGAGTGGAAAATAAGCAAAATAGTAACACTCCAAAAACATGGTTCTGCAGTTGTCGTCAAACTGCAGAACCATGTTTTTGAGAGATTGGTTAGGAGTAGAATACAGGAGCGATTTCATGGACATAGAATTTTTTATGATGGTCAGCATGGATTCATAAAGGGCAGGTCTTTCAGCAAATTTACTTGTATTTCATGATAAGGTACAAGTGTGCTGGATAAGAGATATTCATATACAGTGATATTCTTGGACATGATAAATTATCTGATAATGAGTTGGTGTATAAACTGCAGAGAATGGGAATGGATAGTATATTGTCAGATGGATCAGAGATTGGCTCCATTAATGATACCAGCAAGTTGTGTATGATGGAGCAGTGTCTCAAAAAGGAAGGTAACCAGTGGTGTGCCCCTGGTTTGTGTTCTTGAGCCCATGCTGTTTAACTTATTTGTTAATGATTTTTCATGTAGACTAATTGGGAATCTTCAGTTGTTTGCTGATGATGCAAAGTTGGGGAGAATTATAAGGAGCACTGCTGATGTTACTTCCCTTCAGGAAGATTTGAATAAACTTTTAGCTTTAAGAAATGAGTGGGGTTTGTAGTAATATTAATAAGTGAAAGTGTTGCATTTTGGAATGCAGAGATATAAGGCTATATACATAATTGATGGAACTGTGCTCAGATGTGATCATCTACTATTCATTGCAATGTGGAAACATTGGGAAAAGTCTGGAGACAAGTAACTATGACAATATCAGGACTCTGGAACATTGGCTATGTAGTGAGGAATTAAAAGAATATAAAAACAGAATTTAAATTAAGGGGATATTAATCCCACATTGTTTTAAAACCGAATAAGAAACTCAAAGATTGGAATCAGAGAGTTTCATGCCGAATATAGTAAACTATAAAAGTATTGGCGATTACTAGCGTGAGCTAATGCAAGTAATCCTAGTACGTAGTACAATCTCGGGCAACTCGCAGCAAAGATGATGAAGTTCTGATCGCTATTCTTGGTATTTTCCATAATGTAAAAACACATTTCCTAGGAAATGTATGCTGTTATTACATTATGGTGGGAGGTCACTACCCAGACCAGTTTCAGTCTTTTTTGAGGCTTCATCAGTGAGTAGCTAGACCAAATAGATACCAAAGGGTATAGCGAAAAGAACTTATATACTCTGCTATACGAGTTGTTAAACAGGTGCAACCATTAAGTTGCTTAAATATAAAGAGCCAATAGGCTTCATTTCGGAGATATAAACATTATTTAAATTAAGGGGATATTAATCCCACATTGTTTTAAAACCGAATAAGAAACTCAAAGATTGGAATCAGAGAGTTTCATGCCGAATATAGTAATAATAGAGTATATAAGTTCTTTTCGCTATACCCTTTGGTATCTATTTGGTCTAACTACTCACTGATGAAGCCTCAAAAAAGATTGAAACCGGTCTGGGTAGTGACCTCCCACCATAATGTAATAACAGCATACATTTCCTAGGAAATGTGTTTTTACATTATGGAAAATATCAGAACTTCACCACCTTTGCTGTGAGTTGCCCGAGATTGTACTACATACTAGGATTACTTGCATTAGCTCACGCTAGTAATCGCTGATACTTTTATAGTTTACTATATTCGGCATGAAACTCTCTGATTCCAATCTTTGAGTTTCTTATTCGGTTTTAAAACAATGCGGGATTAATATCCCCTTAATTTAAATAATGTTTATATCGCTGAAATGAAGCCTATTGTCTCTTTATATTTAAGTAAAAACAGAATTTAGTGGATAGGAGAAAAGAAGTGATATGATAAAGATTTTAAGTTAGTGAGGGGATTTTATCAGATTAACATAGAGGGAATTAGGAGCCTCCATAGCTCAGTTGGTATAGACGAAACCCTTTGGTCGGAAAGACCTAGGTTCGATTCCCGTCCAACTTTTATCTGGTCTCTTTCGATTAAAGGTGAGCGATATGCAGAGCAATATTAGAGTGGAAACTAATGAGCGTATACAAGAGAATACAGAAATAAGATAAAAGAAGTGATGAGTGTTTCCAGGATAGCAGTATATGGAGAATCCATAGTTAGATGATTAGTATAAGAGAGTCTATAAGGTCTGCTATCCAGGAGGGAGAATGAGTAGGATAGATAATTCAGGTGTTGGACATGAGGAAGAAATGAGCAAGAAAGTTAGTGGCGATTGTGGGGACAAATGATCAAACAGGACATAGGGAGCATTATGAGGGCAAAAATTAGGAGGTTATTGAGAAGAGTGAAAGATAACAGTGTAGTAGGAGAGGTTATCAGTGTGTTGCTGAGGTATGACAATGATGATTTGTGATGAAGAGCCAAAATTATGAATGTTATGTTAGCCAAGATGTGTGATGGGTTGCATCTGAATAGCTTTGGAGTGAGTGCACTAGAGAAAGTGTTGCTGGATGGAAGTACAGTGTGTGATGCATGCAGGAGATCAGAAGCAAACGTGAAAAATCAGGAGAGTGGTATTGAAGATACAGAAGTGCTTGTCAATGGAAACAGTAGTAGTGTGAGAGGTGAAGAGAGAAAGGGAATGCAAGAGGAACAGGGAAATGGGAGGGGGGAGCCAGGGTGCACAGGGAGACATAGCATAAGGATGCTGAAAGTGGCAGCGAATGTGTGTGTATGATGATGAGAGTATACTGCGATGTGGGTGGGGAAGTTGAGACTGAGCAGATATATGTGGTAAGTGGTGATAAAGGTGATTGGGCAGGTATGGTGGGGAAATCACAATCAATAAATGGCTTGGATAGGACTGGTTACAGACCTAAAAATTAATTATTGTGTTTGTTTACAAAAGCCAGAAGTATCACAAATTAGGGAGATGAAATCGTTTCACTGAAAGATGGTTGAATGAAGATGATATTTTAATGGGAATAGAAATGGAAGGATACAGTATATTTTGTGTGGATAGAAAGGGCAAGAAGGAAAGGGGAGTACTGCTGTTGAAAGTAGGGGAATTAAGTCCACATAAGGTAGACATGAAAGAGAGAAATAGTGGCAATGGGAATGAGGAAGTGTGGTGTAACGTGGAGGTTGACAGGAAGACGTTTAGTAGGATGTAGCTATAGGCCCAGGAATGTGGAGGGTAGTGATGAAGAAATGTATTGAAATGATGAAGAAATATTGAATCAGTGAACAAAGGAAGAGTAATTATTACAGGTGATTTTAATTATGGAAATATAGATTGGAATGAAGAAATAGTATTTAGGAATCAAAAAATGAATTATTGAGATAACTATCTCAGGCAGCATGTAAAGAAGGGCATGCTAGGATCAAGAGTTTTAGATCTGATCATTTCATCAGATTATGTAATGTGAGTGGGGTTTCACACTTTCCTCCACTTGGTGAGAGTGATCATGAAGTGATCACCCGGGTTGTGGCCAGCCATATGTAGACTTTTGTGAGGAAAGGATATATGTGGAATTATACGGCTGGGGATTATGACAAGCTAAGGAGACAACTTGGAGCTATAGCATAAGACAAGGAGTTGAGCTGTAAGGAAGTAAATGCTGCTTGGGAACTGACAAGGAAATACATAACAGCATCAATGTGTGAATGTATTCTGAAGGCCAAAAGGGTGAATAAGGCAGGTGTAAAATGGATGAATGAGGAGCTTAAGCATGAAATCTGGAAGAAGAAGAAAATACTTTGGAGGCAGTACAAGATGAATAATGGTAATAATCAGCTATACGAAGAGTATAAAGACCAAGCCAGGAGAGTGACTCAGTTAGTAAGGACTGAAGAGTTTTTAAGATATGTACTACTACTACTTGGCATTACAATCCATTTAGGACCTGGGCCTGTCTCAGGATAGCCTTCCATTCTTCATGATTCTGTGCCTTGCTCCTCCAGTTCTTTACTCTCATTTTCTTTAAATCATCCTCCACATCATCAAGCCATCTCCTTTTTGGTCGTCCTCTGGGCCTAGATCCACCTGGTCCAGACATGAAGACCTTTTTTACGGCTCTATCATCCCCCATTCGCTGAACATGTCCTAGCCATCTCAGTCTTCTCACCTTTATTTCAGTAATAATATCCACTTCATTGAATTTCTCCATTATTTCTTTGTTATTCCTTACTCTCCAAAGTCCATTCTCATTAATTGGGTCAAAGATCTTTCTTAATACCTTTCGTTCCCAAATTTGTAATCGGTTTTGATCTCTCTGAATCATTGTCCATGTTTCGCAGCCGTACAAAAGCACAGGTTTGAGGATTACTTTATATAGCTGGATTTTACTTTTTATCGAAATCAAATTAGATTTTAATAATGGCTGAATACTATAATAAGTTCTATTTGCAGCAGCTATTCTATAGGTAATTTCAACTGACATATCATTACTTTCTGTTATTACTGAACCCAAATATTTGAACTGCTGGACTCGTTCAAAGATTTCTTCATCTACTGTGAAACTTTGGCTGTTTCCCAACTTTTGTTTATCCCTGGCAACAATTAAGTATTTTGTTTTAGTTTTGTTTGTTTGTAGTCCCATTTTCCTTACTTCCTCTCTCATTTGTCTATAACCTTCTCTAAGGCCTCTCTCAGTCCTTGCAATACAGTCCACATCATCCGCAAAAGCCAAAAGCTGTAGACTTCTATTCATAATAGTTCCACCTCTGTTTATAATTACATTTCATATTACCCTTTCAAGGCATAGGTTGAAAAGCATTGTTGATAGTTGATCTCCTTGTTGTAATCCTTTGGTAATCCTAAACTCAGGTGTGAGTTCGCCCTGTATTTGCACTCTACCCATGGTATTTCTGAGTGTCATTTTAACTAATCTTATCAGTTTAGGTGGAATTTGGAATTCCTTCATGACTTTAAATAGCTTATCTCTATTGATGTTATCATAGGCTGGTTTAAAGTCCACAAACAAATGGTGCAGATTGATATTGAACTCATAGCATTTCTCCATTATTGTTCGCATCTGGTCTGTTGTTGATCTATCATACCTAAAGCCACATTGGTAGTCACCCAGTGTTTTTTCTATAAAGGGTTCCAATCTAGTTGCCAGTACTCTTGCAAATATTTTGTAAATTACTGCTAACAGTGATATTCCTCTATAATTTTGGCACAGAGACTTGTCATTTTTCTTAATGTATAGGAACGATAATAGCAGTGTCCCATTCAGTAGGCATAGATTCAGTTTCCCATACCTCTGACAAACACTTATGTATTTTGATTAACAGTGATTGCCCACCATATTTTAATAGCTCAAGTGGTATTCCATCTTTACCAGGTGCTTTATTATTTTTCATTCTCTTTAGGGCTAATTCCACCTCATTTAATTCTGGTGCTTCCTCTGTCTCAGCTTTTCCTATACTTGCCAGGGGTTCATTAAACTCGTCTTCTTCTAGAACGTTATTTTCCAAGCTTGTTTTGTCCTGAAGGAGATCTTCAAAATATTCTGCCCACCTTTTCAAAATGTCCTCCTTTCCACTGAGCAAGTTTCCCTCATGGTCTCTGCAGAAAGTTGTTCTGGGTTGAAATCCGCCTTTAATTTCCTTTATCTTATTATACATTTTCTTAATTTGTCCTGTATTCTTCAAAATTCTCAATTTCATTTAGCCTTGCCTTTTCCCATTCACGTTTCTTTCTTCTACGCATCTTTTTGGCTTGTTTTCATTTTTCTCTATATTCATTCTCATTTGTTCGAGTTTTTCGTCCAAACATCTTTAGACGAGCTGTATTTCTGTCTTCAACACATTTTCTACATTCCGAATCATACCATTCATTTCTTTTATCATTATTTCTGAATCCCAGGACTTCTTCAGCCACTTTAGTAATTTTATTCTTGATCCCTTCCCATTTTTTATCTATTGTCATATTATTTATATGTTCATCCTCATTTTCTTCATTTATTTCTTCTCTCAATCTTTCAATATATTTTTGTCTGATTTTTCCATCTTTTAATTTTTGGACATCATATCTTGGTGTTCTCTTTCCTCTACCTACTTTATTAATTTTTATTCTTTGTTTATATTTAATTCTTAACAAGTAATGATCTGTATCACAATCCGCTCCTCTAAAACTTCTTACATCAATGATATCTGTCGCATGTCGCCTATCGATCAGCACATGATCGATCTGATTTTCCGTTATTCCAACTGCCGATCTCCATGTAACTTTATGTACTTTTTTATGTGGAAAACAGGTTGTACATATGATCATATTTTTGCTACTTGCAAAATCAATTAGTCTCATGCCAATTTCATTACTTTCTTCATGTGCACTATCTCTTCCAGTTGTTGGTTGGAAGGTCTCTTCCTTTCCTATTTTGGCATTCATGTCTCCTAGAACCATTTTTACATCATGTTTTGGTACCTGATCATGTATCTTCTCCAATAATTCAGAGAACTTTATCTTGTCTTCTTCACAAGAGTCCTCAGTTGGTGCGTGTGCACATATAAGTGAAATATTGAATATCTTAAACTTTATTCTCAGTACACAAAGTTGTTCATTTACTGGTCTAAAATCAAGAACCAAGTGTTTCCATTTTTTATTAACCAAAAATGCGGTGCCAAAGGCTTTTTGATCTTCTCCACTGTAAAAAATAGTATGTGTTCTGGTATCAAATATGCCACTTCCTTTCCATCTCACCTCCTGCAATGCTGTTATCTGCACTCTATATCTCTGTAGTTCCTCACACACTCTCTTCAATGTTCCTGGTCTGTTCAGGCTCAAGACATTCCAGCTTCCAAACCAATATTCATAATCCTTTTTCTGTTGTCCCGCAAAGTCCGTCTGGCTAATTTTCCTTTTAACTTTCTTAACAAATGAGTTTTTACAGGACAGGGTTGTTAACCCTGCGCCCAACCTTACAAGAAGGAACCCGGCTATACCCCCGGGTACTGGGTACCCATTTTAGTCACCTTTTACGACATGCATGGGCTACATTGGGATTATTCTTTAACCCTGGTCACCAAACGGGGTTTTAAGATATGTAGCAAAGTAGAATAAAGAATGTTCATGGCAAGATGGTGTTAATGGATGAAAATGGTAGAATGGTAACTGCTGCAGAAGACATTGTTGAGGTATTCAGTGATCAATTTATAAGGGTGTTTCATCCTACACCCAAATCCTAGCAACACACAAGTTTCATGCTTCCACCTGAACAATAACCAGGCTAACAAAGAACTCATGGTCTACTTCAACCACAAACTGCTACACTACAACAGATTCCCAAAATATCTGGGCGTCACTCTAGATAGAACACTATCTTTTAAACTACATCTCATTAACACAGCATCCAAGCTAAAAACAAGAAACAATATATTGCAAAAGCTATGTGGAACTTGGGGTGCCTCAGTAACAATGCTTCGCTGCACTGCTCTTGGCCTTGTTTACTCTACAGCTGAATACTGCTCACCTGTATGGCTGAACAGCACCCATGTGTATTTGGTTGATGCCCAGCTTAACACCACTATGCGCCTTATTTCTGGAACTGTAAAATCAACCCCAACCTACTGGCTCCCAGTGCTAAGCAACATCCTGCCTCCACACATCCACAGATACAACTTACTTCTACATGAATACAGCAAAATCATGGAAATCCAAAATCTTCCAATCCATGAAGACATTCCACCTCTAGAAATAAACAGGCTAAAGTCAAGGCACCCTCCAATCTTAACAGCAAAAAATCTTGCAGAGACAAGTATCTCAACATGGAGGAGAAGTGAAAAGAGTCCTGGTGTAATACTTCAACAGGGATCTTCCATGAATTAGTGGACCCAACACAGATATCTTCAGGTTTTGACCTACCTCGGAACACTTGGTCTGCCTTTAACCGAATCTGCACCAACCATGGCAGATGTGCAGACCACCTTTACAAATGGGGCATGATTGCCTCACCCAGGTGAGATTGTGGATCACCCCCGCCAGACAATTAATCATATTGCAGCAGAATGTGTCCAACGTGCATACAGTGGAAACCTGTCAGACTTCATCCATGCTACACCAAGTGCAGTCGACTTGACAATCAACCTAGACATTCAGTTGTAGCCTATTCTTGATTCTTGAGTGTCTCTTTTATGACTGTATTATGTCTTATTATTGTACATGTCTATTATTATGTCCATATGTATTAAGGATTAATGTAATGTAACTTTTCATGTGTGAGCCATACGTTAAATAAATAATCCTGATTAGGGTGGAATCATGAGGAACGTAAGTGTAGAGGACATAAGAGAAGATGGCTTAATTGAGTGAGCAGGAGGTATTTGAAGAAATAAATAATTTTGATATTAATAAGACAATAGGATTTGATGATATATCACCATGCATCTTAAGGGAATGTTTCAAGGAATTCACAGTAGCATTGGCATGCCTGTTTAATAAAAAGAGTCTTATACAGCACAGGTTCCAAGGGAGTGGAAGGAGGGCAAAATTATTCTACTGCATAAAGGTGGTGATAAGCCTGTAACTTCACATTATAAGCCAGTCTGTATATCTGGAGTTGTGGTGAAAGTACTGGAGAGATTGATGAGAAGTAGGATACAGAAATGGGTTAATAACAGCAGAATTCTCTGTGGTTATCAGCATGGATTTGTTAAAGGGAGATCATGTTTTACTAACTTATATACTATCAAGGTGACAAATACCTTGAACAGGGTAGAAGCACATACAGTGGTGTACTTGGATTTTGCAAAAGCTTTTGATAGACAACCCCACGACAAGCTGTTAAATCAATTGAAACAGTTGGGACTTGGGACTGGATAATAACTTCTGAGTTGAATCAGTGATTGCCTGTCAGATAGGTATCAGAAAGTTGTATATGGGATGCGGTATCCCGAAAGAGGAAGGTCACTAGTGGTGTACCACAGTGATTAGTTATGGGATTGTTCATTTTGTATGTTAATGATATTGGGATGAATTTAACCAGTGATATGCAGCTGTTTGCATATGATGCAAAATTGGGGAGAGTAATGCAGAGTCAAGTGGATGCTATAGCCTTACAGGAAGACTTGAATAGGTTGCATAAATGGGCAGGTAAGTGGAACTATCAATTCAATGTTGCAAAGTGTAAGGTTTTTAGATTTGATAAGCAACGATGGGATGCAAAGTATGCACCTGATGGGGAAAGTTTAAAGGAAATAGAGGAGATTAGAGATCTAGGAGTGACGGTGAACAAGGAACTAAAATTCAGGGGCCACACTGCACAAGGTGTGAAGACGTCACATCGGATAATGACAATGATGATGAAGAGGACCCCAACATGCAGAAACAGAGTAGGCATGATGTCATTGTATAAGGCCTTCATCAGGCCTCATAAGGATTACTGTGCACAGATTTGGTCACTGGGTTTTCATGCTGACAAGGATATGTCGAAAAGGGTCCAGAGAAGATTCACATAGGTGGTCAGTGGTCTTTGGAACACGAGATGAATTGAGAGAATGTAAGTTGCAAAGCCTTGTGAATAGGAGGAGGAGGGGGGGGATATGATTGAAACATATAAGCTAGTCAGGAGTTATCAGGTTGACATGGAAGGGATTTTTCATACAATACGAGAGGTGGGGGTAGAACAAGAGGTCATTGCTGGAAACTGTATAAGGATGGTGTGAGCAGACGAGTGAAGTGGAGGTTCTTTGCATGGAAAGTGGTTGGTGAGTGGAATGCACTGTCTGAGTGTGTTGTGAATGTAGACATATTGAATCAGTTAAAGGCATGGTTGGATGAACATTGTGTGCAATTGAGTGTATCTCCCCACGATGAGTCTCTGACCCCAGGGAGGTCAGATGTTAATAATTTATAATAATAATTATTATTATTATAAGTACAGTAATTATTTCAATGTGTGTGTTTTTGTTTCCATAAATTCTTCATTTTTTGAAAGAGTGCCCTGCTCCTTTTAGGATAATGAATAAGTGTTAGAGGATAACAGATGGGGTGCTTAAGAGTCAAAGCTGTATAACTGAGAGGAGAACTCCACATAGCCTTTAAACAAATGCGAAGAGCCAACAGGGCTTCTGACCTAATGTCCAATCCTTACCTTCTCGTGTTGGGTATCTACTTGGATACTGAACAAACGAGGATGGGCTGGTAATTTGGGATTTAGCCGACCAAATTGTATTCTTATTGGTTAAACCAAAATAAAAAATGATGGTACGACATGACAAAATTTCATGCTGGGTGGGGCGTCGCCCGGTTAAACAAGGCCCCTGTTGTTTTCGCCAGGGAACCAGGGTGAACAGTCAAAAGTCAGCTACTGGAACAAATCTGAAAGCACACCCAAACTCTATATCACCAGAGTTAAAGATCGGTACTATCAACATAAGAAGCCTGAATGGCAAAGAAATTGAGCTAGCTGAGGAATTAGATAAGTACCAGATCAACATAATAGGGGTGACTGAAACAAAAAAAACAAAAACTGGTGAGATCTTTCTGAGCAATAAATACAAAATATTATATTCAGGCAATGACAATCAAGGAAAAGAAGGAGTAGCCATAGTACTCAACACAAAATACGAGGCTAATCTTCTTGAATGGCGGTCAGTCTCAAGTAGAGTAATGTGGGCAAATATGAGAATAGGAAACTGGACAATGAGACTTATTTGTGCTTATGGTCCCACAGAAGGTTCTACTAAGGTAGAAGTGGAGGAATATTTTGATGCTTTAGAAAAAGCAACTGACACAATGAAAAAGGAAAAGTTGGTCCTTGTTGGGGATCTAAATAGCTGAGTAAGAAATGATTGTGAGACATACAAAAATATTTTGGGAAAATTTGGAAAAAAAGAGCAAAGCTAATAATAATGGCAAATATCTGTTGGATTTCTGCTCGGGACATGGACTGGTTATTACTAGCGTCATGTTCCAACATGAAAATGTTCACAAATTCACATGGAGGGAAGAGGCAAGGAATAAGAAAAGTCTCATTGACTATGTTATTGTTGATAGTGATGTTTTCTCCCTGGTGCAGGACACCAGAGTGTACAGAGGATTTGAAATTGGAAGTGATCACTATTTAGTCTTGAGCAGGATAAAATTGAATTTCATATTGAAAAGAATAGCACGCAAGAAAGTTTTAAAGCGAATAAAAGTTAAGCAGCTCTCAGATGTGAACTGTAGACTAAAATACACAAAGATTATTGAAAAAAAATAAAAGAATTTGAGAACAGGAATCAAACCTTAGAGATTCAGTGGCAAACTCAGAAGAAAACAATGATTGATTTTTTACCACTGAGCGCAGTGGTAAAAAACACTGACCAGGCATGCAGTCAGGAATATATATCCATACTTGAAGTAGAAAAAGACATCAAAGGCTTGAAATGTGGAAAGGCAGCAGGAGTAGATGATATTTGTCCAGAAATGCTGAAGTATGGTGGTATAAGAGTCTTACAGTGGCTGCACTGCATAGTTCAGAAAGCCTGCATAGAGGGACGAATTCCCGATGATTGGAGTAGAGTTCTCATAGTACCCATATATAAAAAGGGAAATAAAACTGAACGTGAGAATTACAGAGGTATTTCCCTACTGTGTGTTCCTGGCAAAATCTATGCAAGTATACTTGAGAAACGGTTGAGAAGAATTGTGGAAGAAAAGCTTGGTGAAGAACAAGCTGGATTCAGGCCAAACAGAGGCTGTCAGGATCAGATCTTCACTTTACGACAAATAGTCGAGAAAGCATGGGAATATAACAAAGATCTGTATTTAAGTTTTGTTGATTTGGAAAAGGCATATGACAAGGTGCCAAGAGAGAAGCTATTCAATACGTTACAGTTACATGGTGTCAGTGGGACATTATATCAAGCAATACTTAGTCTTTATTTGAGTTGTAAGTCAGCAGTTAGAATTGAAGGAAGTACAGGAAGATGGTTTAATGTTAAATCTGGTGTGAGACAAGGATGTACATTATCCCCTCTGTTATTCATTATCTATATGGTTCACATTATGAAGGAAAGTGGTATTAAACAGGATATCAAAATTGGAGATGTTAATGTGAGCTCATTGCTTTATGCGGATGATGTTATACTTCTAAATAAATCAGCTACAAATCTGCAAGATTCTCTGACTAAATTGAATAACTGTTGTAATAGATATGGTATGAAGGTCAGCAATAAAAAGACAAACACAATGAAAATAGGCAGAATCATTGAAAATGTCAACTGTGTTGTGAATGGAGAACCTGTGGAACAAGTAAAACATTTCAGCTACTTAGGCATGATTTTTACTGAAGATGGCAAATTAAACATAGAAATAGACAACAGAATCAGCAAAGCTGGTATGGTGGGAAGTCAATTGAATAAATTCATATGGAATGAGAGAGAAATTAGTCGGAACACTAAATTAGCTGTATACAAGACAGTGTTCAAACCAGTTTTAACTTATGGATCTGAGAGCTGGGTCAGAAGTAAAACATTTGACCAAAGACTAGAGACCGCAGGTATGAGAGTCCTGAGAAAGATTATAGGTGTGAACAGACGGCATCAATGGCAATATTATATTAAAAACGAGGATATTAGGAAAGAACTTGACATTGTCAGTATCCAGGAATGCTTTAGCAGAACTAATCTCAGGTGGTATTGTTACTTAAACAGAATGGGCAAAGAAAGATTAGCAAAACAAATGTTCTCTGCCAGGTTTGCAGCAAAATGACCCAGAGGAAGATATAGGTGGATTGATATGGTACATAGTGCCTTAGATGATAGAAATATAAGATCTGATAATGTTGGAGTCTTGACAAGTAACAGACTGAGTTGGAGGAAAATTGTAGATAGGAAGTTAGTAGTGATGTAATTTTTTTCATGTAGTACTATCATATCCTGTACACCCCTTGAGGGTACATGGCAGGAATTTGATGATGTAATGGGAGATGCATCAAAGCACTAAGCCTAAATAAATAAAAGTTATAAAGAGAGAAAGAAAGAAAACAAGTGTCGGAAAGTGATTATTATTATTATTATTATTGCATCTTCCAGGGATGGTCTCTGGTTTTTGCCCTTGAACCTGCAACTCTTTTTATAATCCCCTCTGGATTAATCTGATAAAATCCCCTCACTAACTTAAATGTTTCTATCATATCACCTCTTTTCGTCCTTTCCAGCAAATTCTGGAATTCACATTTCTTCCTCTCCTCATAGCCAGGATTCCAAAGTCCTGATATTGTGTTAGTGACTCGTCTCTGGACCCTCTCCAATGTTTCCACATCGCACTGCAAACCAGGTGACCAAATTTGAGCATAATAGTCCAAGTGTGGTCTGACCAGTGCTTTATACAGTGACACAACTACTTCCTTATCTCTACATGATAGAGTACTTCTTATCATATCAGGACTAAAATACCAGCCTTAGCAACTCTTGCAATTTGCCTTCTAAACTTCGGTGTACTGAAGTTTAGAGGCCATATCTCTAATCTCATATCTCTATTCTCTAACATCTCTGCACTCCAAAATGAAACACCTTTACCTTATTAATATTAAAACTACAATGCCATTCCTTTGTGCAAGTCAAACATCTATTCAAATCTTCTTGAAGGGAATTAACATCAGTAGCACTATTTATAATTCTCCTCAACTTTGCATCATCAGCAAACGACTGAAGATCCCCAGTGAGTCTGCATGCTATATCATTTAGAAACAAGTTAAACAGCAGGGGTCCAAGAACAGAACCCTGAGGCATACCCTTGTTTTTTTTTGAGACACTGCTCCATCATACACAACTTGCTGATATTCAGATAGCCAATCTACGATCCACCTGACTAATATACTATCTATTCCCATCCTCTGCAGCTTTTACACCACTTATCATGTAGTAATGTAGTTTACAGTTTTTGACAGAATACAGAATGAAAGATTGTTGCATAAATTGGAGAATATGGGTTTTGATTATAAAATATTAGCATGGTTAAGAGGATGGCTGACTGACAGATATCAAAAAAGTAGTATACAGGGGATGGAAGTCTACAAGATTTAAGGTAACTAGTGGTGTAGCACAAGGACCAGTCCTTGGTCTACTGTTATTCAATCTGAATTAAAATAGACAGTACATTAATAATATTGGTAAGGATTTGACAGGAAAAATTCAGCTATTTGCTGATGATGCAAAGATAGCTAGGGTAATCAGGAATGCTGTTGATATACAGTACTTGCAGAATAATTTGAATAGGCTGGCGTTGTTTGCATGGGCTGAATTTCTATCTAATGGATATAAGCATTCCTTCATCAAAAGAGCTTTGAGTAGTTTTAATATGTCTTCCTCTTCTCACTTCTCCTAAGGACAAGCTTCCACATCTTAATTATCCAGGTGTTTACCAGATTCCTTGCTCTTGTGGATTATCTTATTTCGGACAAACAGGAAGCTCTGCCTCTATTCGGCTAGAAGAACACCAGTCTTATATTCAATACTTGAACGTGAACAGTCTAGACTTGCAGAACATGCCATCTTCACTAGACATAGAGTTCACTGGAAAAAGACAAGAGTCCTTCACAAAAGTCGGTTCCTCATGGAACGGCTTTATAAAGAAACATGTAAAACTTTACTTCACTTGCCTAACTCAAACAGATCTGATAGTTTACGTCTATCCCCTTTATGGGAGATAGTACTTTATAATTCCACTAATCTTTCCTAACTTTTTATTGTATATATAATATTATTATTATTATTTATTTTATTTATTTATTTTTTTTTGTTGGGAAATTTATTGACCTTTTTAGTTATCTTAACACTAGCTACTTAGGTGGCGCTTTTTGGAATTGTCAGTTATTGTTTAATTTGAGCTTAAAATGTACTGAAGATGCCTGTGACACATAGGCGAAAATTATACTATTAAATAATCTTTTTACGTGAGTTTTTCCATTATTAATTTTGTATTTATATGGATGCTCACGGTTTGCTATTATTAAAACTTAGATATCCAATGTAGTATTATATTGGTGGGATTATGCTAGAAGAACTTGATCAGGCTGGAGATCTTAGTGTTAGTAGATAGCAAGTTGAAGTTCAGGGGTCATGTAGCAAAGATTGCAAATACAGTTGACCCTTGAACAACATGGGGATTAGAGGTACCGCCTCCCTGTGTTGTTTGAAAATCTGCATATAACTTCTGACTCCCAAAAATTTAACTACTAATAACCTACTATTGACCGGAGGTCTTGCCGATAACATAAACAGTCGATAAACACATATATTGTATGATATATAAATATATGTATATATATACTATATTCTTACAATAAAGTAAACTAGAGAAAAGAAAATGTTATTAAAGAAAATTAACAAAGTGAAAATACATTTAGAGTACTGTACTTTATTTCTAGATACTGTAACTTTATGTCATCTGTTTACAAGATGAATCATATGTCTGTACTTACATCAACATTGTTTTATATGATACAAAACATTATAGATGTTATATGTATTACTAACACTAGACATCAAAAATGAAAAGATTAATACCACTTTCCTTCATAATGTGATCCATATAGATAATGAATAACAGAGGGATAATGTACATCCTTGTCTCACACCAGATTTAACATTAAACCATCTTCCTGTACTTCCTTCAATTCTAACTGCTGACTTACAACTCAAATAAAGACTAAGTATTGCTTGATATAATGCCCCATTGACACCATATAACTGTAGCGTATTGAATAGCTTCTCTCTTGGCACCTTGTCATATGCCTTTTCCAAATCGACAAAACTTAAATACAGATCTCTGTTATATTCCCATGCTTTCTCGACTATTTGTCGTAAAGTGAAGATCTGATTCTGACAGCCTCTATTTGGCCTGAATCCAACATGTTCTTCACCCAGATTTTCTTCCACAATTCTTCTCAACCGTTTCTCAAGTATACGTGCATAGATCTTGCCAGGAACACTCAGTAGGGAAATACTTCTGTAATTCTCACATTCAGTTTTATTTCTCTTTTTATATATGGGTACTATTGAGAGCTCTACTCCAATCATCGGGAATTCGTCCCTCTATCCAGGCTTTCTGAACTATGCAGTGCAGCCACTGTAAGACTCTTATACCACCATAGTTCAGCATTTCTGGTCAAATATCATCTACTCCTGCTGCCTTTCCACATTTCAGGCTTTTGATGGCTTTTTCAACTTCAAGTATGGATATGTATTCCTGACTCCATGCCTGGTCAGTGTTTTTTACCACTGTGCTGTCATCACTGCTTGTTTCATTTAGCAGTTTTTCAAAGGAATTACTCTATACTTCAAGGATAGCTTTTCCTCCAGTTTTCATGTCACCTTTATCATTTCTAACTCCTTAGAAAGAGTGCTGTAAAACTCCTTTTACAGCACTCTTTCCTCCATTCCTAAGCTTCTTCAACAACCTCCAGAATATTTTGCCACCTTCTTGATATTTATTTTCTATATTCTTGCCAAAGTCCTCCCATGACTTTTGTTTAGCTAGTTTTACACAGTGTTTAGCATTCTTGCATTTGTCTCTGTATTCTCTAAGAGCACAAGCTGACTTCTTTGACAGGAACTTTTGATATGTTTCTTCTTTTCCTTCACTGCCTCTTTAACTTCCTGTGTCCACCAGGGAGTTCTGATTTTTTTATCCTTGCAGACAACCTCACCACATGCCTCTCTGGTAGAATCAATCAATGTTTTCTTCAGAGTTTGCCAATGAATCTCCAAGTTTTGATTCCTGTTCTCAAACTCTTTCATTTTTTCTTCAATAATCTTTGTGTATTTTAGTCTACAGTTCACATCTGAGAGCTGCTCAACTTTTATTCGCTTTAAAACTTTCTTACATGTTATTCTTTTCAATATGAAATTCAATTTTATCCTACTCAAGACTAAATAGTGATCACTTCCAATTTCAAATCCTCTGTACACTCTGGTGTCCTGAACCAGGGAGAAAACATCACTATCAACAATAACATAGTCAATGAGACTTTTCTTATTCCTTGCCTCTTCCCTCCATGTGAATTTGTGCACATTTTTATGTTGGAACATGGCATTAGTAATAACCAGTCCATGTCCTGAACAGAAATCCAACAGATATTTGCCATTATTATTAGCTTTGCTCTTTTCTCCAAATTTTCCCAAAATATTTTTGTATGTCTCACAATCATTTCCTACTCTGCTATTTAGATCTCTAACAAGGACCAACTTTTCTTTTTTCATTGTGTCAGTTGCTTTTTCTGAAGCCTCAAAAAATTCCTCCACTTCTACCTTAGTAGAACCTTCTGTGGGGACCATAGGCACAAATAAGTCTCATTGTCCAGTTCCCCATTCTTATATTTGCCCACATTACTCTACTTGAGACTGACTGCCATTCAAGAAGATTAGCCTCGTATTTTGTGTTGAATACTATGGCTACTCCTTCTTTTCCTTGATTGTCATTGCCTGAATATAATATTTTGTATTTATTGCTCAGAAAGATCTCACCAGTTTTTGTCTTTTTTGATTCAGTCACCCCTATTATGTCGATCTGGTACTTATCTAATTCCTCAGCTAGCTCAATTTCTTTGCCATTCAGGCTTCTTATGTTGATAGTACCGATCTTTAACTCTGGTGATGTTGAGTTGGGGTTTGTTTTCAGATTTGTTCCAGTAGCTGACTTTTCGCTGTTTGCCCTGGTTCCTTGGCAAAAACAACGGGGGCTTTGTTTAACCGGGCGATGCCCCAGCCGGCATGAAATTTTGTCATGTCGTACCCTCATTTTTTATTTTGGTTTAACCAATAAGAATACAATTTGGTCGGCTAAATCCCAAATTGGCAGCCCATCCTCGTTCATTCAGTATTCAGTACCCAACAGGATGCACCACGAGAAGGTGAGGATTGGACATTAGGTCAGAAGCCCTGGTCGGTTCTCTGCATTCCTTTAAAGGCTATGTGGATGTCTCCTCTCAGTTATTCAGCTTTGACCCTTAAGCACCACATATCATTGGCTCTTTACCCAAAAAACTAGGGCATTACTGAAGTGTTATAAAACTAATATATGAAGAATAAAAAATAAGAGAAATTTTGGACATACCTTTTTGGATGTTGTTTTCTGTCTCCTTATTCCGGCAATGTGCCTTCATATGCTGTTAAAGGAAGAAGACACTTCTCCCACGAGTCCCAAAGATGGCGGTTGTCGAAATGGCTCACACCCCATAACTCCCACCCCTGACTGTTTTCTCTTAAATCCCTCCTCTTCCCCAAAAAATAATGCCTCTCTACAGATCCTTCTCTCACCCCCCCCAACGCACTCTACCCATCTTAATAATAATAATATTCATACATATATTAAAAAAAATGGGTTTATTCAAATAATTCCCCCACATTACTTTACCCCACCCAAAAAAAAACCTAAAAAAAAACCCCCTTCCTTTAACAGCATATGAAGGCACATCGTCGGAATAAGGAGACAGAAAACAACATCCAAAAAGGTATGTCCAAAATTTCTCCTATTTTTTTATTCTTCATATATTAGTTTTATAACGCTTCAGTAATGCCCTAGTTTTTTGGGTAAAGAGCCAATGACATTGTAAAAAAGGGGCACTCCTAAACGAAAGTAGGCTATATTAGCCATTAAAATAACAGAAGAAGATAAATATTATGAAATAGCAAACATGAAAAATGGCAACCAATAGAAAAATCAACAAAACAGAATGGGAGATGAAAGATTAGCAAAACAAGAGCTTTTTTATCAGGATGGCAGGAAACACAAAGAGGAAGACCAAGATCTAGGAGGATTGATACAATAAGAAGTGCATTAGAATAGCCTGAAATATAACTTCTGACAATATTGGAGTTTTGACAGATAACAGATTAATTTGGAGGAAAAAAGTTGATAAGAAGTTAGTAATGATGTGAAGTTTTCATGCAGTGCTACTATAATATCCTGTATATCCCCCTGAGGTTGCATATGAGAAATTGATAAATATGAAGAAAAAATGATCTTACTGTTCATTCAAAGAAACGGGAACCAATGCATTGAAAATTATATGCATTGATTGACCAATGAATTGATCAACTTCAATGACTGTTATGAGCGTTTTTGTACAATACTTAAAAATATCTGTAAATAAAAGCAAAATCTTTTCTTATGGGTTTTCTGTGTGTGATATTCTTCAGAAATTTCTTATATCATCATCAAATTCCAGATATGTTCCCTTTGGGGAGGAGGGGTAAAGGATAATTATGATAGTACTACATGAAAAAGTTACATCATTATTAACTTCCAATCAACGCTTTTCTTACAAATTATTCCGTTATCTATCAAGATTCCAATATTATCAGATCTTATATTTCTGTCCTTTAAGGTGCTTTTTACCATATCAATCCACCTATATCTTGGTCTTCCTCTGGGTCTTTTCCCTGCTAACCTGGCAAAGAATACTTGTTTTGCTAATCTTTGCTCTCCAATATTTATCATTCTATGCAAAATGCTTGCATAAAGCTGGGTAATTTCTCCACAAAGCAAGAGCTGTTCATAAACTGCAAGCTGCCCATTGTGGTCTGAACACATGGCCGATCTTCAAAATTTCGATAGCAAGGTCTTTTGCAATCGTATTTAATTCTTGTTGATTTTTTGGTGATTGATGACAAAAAGCATACAATTTATCCATAAATATTTCAAAAAGATTTATTTCTTTAATGTTTTTTATCGAATCGTCTAATGCTAAGTGTAAATGATGAGCACAATGCCAAATCACAACGTTGGGAAATTTTAGTAGAAGTTTGATTGCAACACCTGATTTGTTTCCTAACATTACACTAGCTCAATAAGAACAAAATGCAATGAAATGATATTTTATATAGTTATCAGAAAATCCAACATAAATTTAAAGTAGCATGTATACATTCCATGGTGGTATTTTCTAGTTCTACAAGATTATTAAACAAGGGGCTCACAAATTTGAGAAAAATTTAACAAAGGGCTCGTGCGAGCCCCTTATAGCTCACCACTGCTACTAACACATTCCTGATTTCCTGAAACTCTTGATTGGGAGGAGGTGGAAAGGATCCAGAGACGAGTGACCAAGATGATAGCAGGTCTATGGAATGAACCTTATGAGAACAGGTTGAAGATTTGTGGGTTGCAGAAATTGGTTGATAGGTGGAAAAGGGGAGATATGATTGAGACATTCAAATTGCTGAAGGGTTTCTATAGGATTAATTCAGAGGATATTTTTGAGATCAGGACTGGTGGTAGGAGAACCAGGGGACATCTATGGAAGCTGGGCAAGAGTGTGGTTAGCAAGGGTGTTAGAGCTGGGTTCTTTACTTTTAGAGTGGTAAATGAGTGGAATAAGCTGCCAGAGTCTGTTGTGGGTGCTATGACAGTGAGTGAGTTCAAGGCAAGGTATGATAGATACTGTGAGAATGTCAAATAGTTGTGTGGACATGATGTTTAGGGCCTCCCTCGATGAGTCTAAGGACTCCCTGGAGTTGCCCATAATAATAATACTTCAATTAAAATTGGTTTGAACTGTCTTGTATACAGCTAATTTAGTGTCTTGACTAATTTTTTTCTTATTCCATATAAATTTATTCTGCTGACTTCCTACCATACTAGCTTTACTAATTCTGTTGTCTATTTCCATATTTAATTTACCATCTTCACTAAATGTTCTACTTATTCTATAATTTCACCATTCAGGATACAGTTAATGTTTTCAATGTTTCTGCCTATTGTCTTTGTCTTTTTATTGCTGATTTTTACACCAAATTTCTTACAACAGTTATTCAACTTAGTCAGGGAATCTTGCAGACTTGTGCTGGATTTATTCAGAAGTATAACATCATCTGCATAAAGTAAAGAGCTAAGATTAATATCATGAATTTTGATATCAGATTTAATACCACTTTCCTTCATAACGTAATCCATAAAGATAATGAATAACAGTGGAGAATGTGCACCCTTGCCACACACACCTCATTTTACCTCAAATCATCTTCCTATACCTCCTTCAAGTCTTACTGCAGACTTCCAGTTTAAATAGAGACTATGCATTACTTGATATAATATCCCATTTTACACCATATAACTGTAGCATTTTGAAGAGCTTTTCTGTGGGCACCTTGTCATATGCCTCCAGATCAACTAAACTTAAATACAAATCCTTGATATATTCCCAAGATTTCTCAACTATTTGTCTTAAACTGAAAATCTGATCCTGAAAACCTCTATTTGCTCTGAATCCAGCTTGTTTCTTCACCAAGCTTCCTTTCCACAATTTTGTTTCTCAAGTATAATTGCATAAATCTTATCAGGAACATTCAGTAGTAAAATGCCTCTGTAATTCTCACATTCAGTATTATTTCCCTTTTTATAGATGGGTACTATGAGAGCTCTTATAGATATTGATATTTCATGTAATTTTGGAGAAGGAAAATAGTTGCTGAGAGTTCTTCACTCAACTATAATACACAAATTAGTAAAAAAGCATTTAAGTTATAAGAGTGGCTAAAAGAAAATTGAATTGCCAGATTTTTATTTTTTTAATTTTTTTTTACATGATGATAAATAACAAACAAAATAATGACAATCTAAAACTTGGTATGAGCCACTCTAGTAATTCCAATAAAATGTAATCCCTTTTCTTTCTTATGTTTATCTTTTCTGAATTTCATTATCAGCATTTCTCCAAAATTTATAGCAAATTCCCTGAAGGCATTTCTGTGATTTAATTTTTTGAATGAAGTTTGCATTTATAAAACAAACTGTGTGACATAAAATAGTGCTGGCAAATAATTAATTATTTTTTTAAATTTCAATTACTTCTAAGCAATAATTGACTACTACATACCTATTTGCAAGATGGAATACTCTTGAAATCTACAAATGTTTTAGCAGCATACTGTGAATGACATCAGCAACAAAGATAAGTAGGTTAGGTAAGACCTTGAAACTTTATCAGCCTTCAGATGGTTTACAATGGCCAATGACCTAGACAGCAATATGAAAAGGGGAGAAATAAATACACTTATCTAAGAAATGGGCATTTTGGTTTTCACTTTATAAGCATTTCTTATTTTAATTTTAGCAATTTTAAAATACTGTTGGCATCAAAAATCCAGATTTTTAAAATTAAAAATCTGGATTTTTGAAAAATGTCAAACCTCTGTTTTATAAGTCCAAAGTCATTTTTTCATAAACATTTTGTGTGTAGTATGGTAGTATGTGTGTGTGTGGGGGGGTATTTTTTCTTTTAATTTTTTTACAAATTTCAAAACTGTGTATGAAGGGCACTGATGTAAGCGACTGAGCGACCAGTTGTAGAAGGTTGGTGTTGAGTAGTCAGTGCAGTGCCATGTTTTGTTTTGTTTTTATACTGATTCCATGCACAAGAGAGTCAAAGGACTTATAAACATATCAGTGCTACGTGTGGGATGCAGATGAGGACTGAGATAACAGTTTACTGATTTCTTTTTTTGAAGAGCTGCAGATTGTACTTGTTTAGGAATACTTCATGAGGAAAACTGTTCAAGAGAACAGAAGTGGATGAAATAAAAAAAGTAAGAGGAGAAGCAGGGTCAGTGTGTTTGCAGTTGTACAGTGAAGGAATGCTGGGCAATGGCTATTCTTGTGTTAACAGGTGCAACAGGTGTGGAAGAATGATGGTTGCCAGTTCAGTGGAGCAATGAACAATGAAGTACCTGTAGAATACACACAGTGCTGAAATACTGCATTTGTGAGAGAGGTTGAAGTGAATCTGTAATAGAGGGATCATCTATGAGCTGAACTGCTTGCCTCTGGACAGCATCAAGAATTTTTTGGCGCACCACCCCAACATGTGAGCAGTATTCTAAGCATTGAAGATCTGGAGTTTGCAAATAGTTAAGACTTGACTGGATGTAAAACAGCACCTTGAATGTTGAAACCTTAATAAAAATCGAAACCAGTCTGGGTAGTGGCCCTTCCCATTATGCATAGCATTATATACATATCTGAAAGGATATGTGCTTTGCATTATGGGATATATACTAAGGATACATAAATACCGATGTGAAATCATTAGCCTCTATATACAAGTAGTTCAATTGTGAAGGTACTTCATACACAAAACATTGTTTTGCTTATTTGGATAAAGGATTAAAACCAAGAGTATAATTTCTTGGCAGCACCTTGAATGAAAGAGAATGTCTAGTTTTTTGGATGCTGAGAAGACTACTGATGTCATGTGCTTATGTCAAGAGACAGCAGAGGTAAATGTTAGTCCAAGCAGAAATAGATCAGATCTTGTCTGGTGATTTGTGTATTACCGAGGGTAAGGATAGGTGAACTGAGATCTCTTTTGCAAGAGAAAAGGCAAGGCAGTGTATCGGTAGCATTGAACATGACCAGATTGTCCTTATCCTATTGAAAGCTGGTATGCAGGTTACTGTTTAACATACTGGTTGTAGATTAATCTTGAAGCTTTGGATGCCAAAATACTGCAAGGTTTGTCAAATGAGTAGGATGAATGGAAGGTACTATCATCTGTAAAACTGTGGATAGGATTAGTGATGATTGAGAGTAGGTCATTGATGTATAGGAGAAAGAGAGTAGGTGATAACATAAAGAAAGCTAGCTACCCAATTAAGAGTGGCAGGGAGACTAAAGGATGACATTTTGTTTAGCAGGCCTCAATGCTAGACATGGGAAAAAGTTCTGGACATGTCAAGAGCGACAGCATAAGTTTCTCTAAACCTTTCCATTAGGCATGTCCAGTAGTGGATGATGTAAGCTAAGAGGTCAACTATGGATCTTGAATGATGAAATCCATACTGTTGGTTGCTGATTAATTGGCAGGCTTCAAGGATAGTGAAGAAGTTAGCTATTGATGACTTTTTCCATTATTGTGGAGAGGACTGAGGTGATGCCAATTGGTTGATAGTTTGATGGTAGATTTCTATCTCCCTTTCTTTGGGAGAGGTTGGATATGCGACTGCTTTCAGTCATTAGGATATGTACCTGCTATGTATAATAGATTTTAGAGATGATATAGGATGAGTGTTCGCTCTGAAGCAGCCTGTTAGAAAACAATTGGAAAGAAGTCATCAGAACTAGAAGACTTTTTAGTATCCAAGTTATTTAATAATTTTCTAATGTCCTTTTTGTCAAAAACTACAAGAGGCATATGGCACTCATATTTTGGTATGGTAGGAAATGGTCAAAGCTGTATAACTGAGAGAAGCCCTCTAAATAGCCTTTAAAGGAATGCAGAGAACCGACTAGGGCTTCTGACCAATCCTCACCTTCTCGTGGTGCATCCTGTTAGGTATCTACCTAACAGGGTGCACCTACTGAACAAATGAGGATGGGCTGGCAATTTGGGATTTAGCCAGCTAAATTGAATTCAGGACTGAGGTAACTCATGGTAAAGGTGGACCAAGCTCTCATCACTCCTTGTCTTAGTATCTCCCATAATGCAAAGCACATCTCCTTGCAGACATGTATAATGCTGTGCATTAAGGGAAGTGTCACTACCCAGACTGGCTCCCTCTGACGAGACCTTTATTGAGATCTTGTCAGTGGGAGCCAGACCCAGAGGCGGTGATACTAAGGTGGAAGCATTGGAGAAATCATATTTTCCTATACAAGTTGCCAAAGGTGTCTCACCTTATTATTAAATTACTCTGGATTTAGAGAAAGATGTTGGAAGTTTTTTTAACTTGGTTAGACTATAATAAATTTAGTTTAATCCAAGTGTAAGCAAACAAATTTGTGCCTGAAGTATCTTCAGGACTGAGGCAACTCATAGTAAAGGTGGACCAAGCTCTCATCACTTGTCTTGGTATCTCCCATAATGCAAAGCACATCTCCTTGTGGACACGTATAATGCTATGCATTAAGGGAAGAGCCACTACTCAGACCGGTTTCGACCTTTATTCAGGTCTCATCAGGGGAGCCAGACCCAGAGATGGTGATACTAAGGTGGAAGTAATGGAGAGCTTGGATATTAATGTGGACTGGATGCTAAGGTGGAAGTAAATAATGGACGAGAACTTGATAAAGGTCAAACCGGTCTGGGTAGCAGCCCTTCCCTTAATGCACAGCATTATACATGTCTGCAAGGAGATGTGCTTTGCATTATGGGAGATACTAAGACAAGGAGTGATGAGAGCTTGGTCCACCTTTGCTCAGAGGTGCCTGGTGTTGCACCACCTTATCTCAGTCCTGAAGATATTTTCAGGCGTAAACTTTGTTTGCTTACACTTGGATAAAGGATTAAACTAAATTTATAATGAATTCTTACTGGCTTAAACCACAATGTAAAATGATGGCACAACATGACAGAATTTCATGCCAGCTGGGGTGTAGTCCAGTTAAACAAGAATTCCATTGTTTTAGCCAGGAACCAGGGCAAACAGTGAAAAGTCAGCTACTGGACAAATCCTGAAACACATCACAACACAACATCACCAGTCAAGATCGGTACTATCAACATAAGTAGCCTAATTGACAAAGAAATGAAACTAGCAGAAGAATGGGATAAGTACCAGATCGACATAATAGGAGTGACTGAAACAAAAAAAGACAAAAGTTGATGAAATCTTTCTAAGCAATAAATACAAAATGTTATATTCTGGCAATAACAAAAAGGAGTAGCTATAGTAACCAACATTAAATACGAGGCTAATCTTCTTGAATGGCATGCAATATCAAGTGGACTGATGTGGACAAATATCAGAATGGGGAACTGGACGATAAGACTTATTTGTATGTATGGTCCCACAGAAGGTTCTACTAAGGTAGAAGTGGAGGAGTTTTTTTGAGGCTTTAGGGGAAAGCAACTGACACAATGAAAAAGGAAAAGTTAATCATTGTTGGAGATCTAAATAGCAGAGTAGGAAATGATTGTTAGAAAGACAGAATTATTTTAGGAAAACTTGGAGAAATGAGGAAAGCTATTAATAATGGCAAATATCTGTTGGATTTCTGCTCAGGACATGGACTGCTTATTAATAACACCATGTTCCAACATAAAAATTTGCACAAATTCACATGGAGAGAAGAGGCAAGGAATAAGAAAAGTCTCACTGACAATGCTATTGTTGGTAGTGATGTTTTCTCACTGGTACAGGACATTGGTGTACTGAGGACTTGAAATTGGAAGTGATCACCATTTAATCTTTAGCAGGATAAAATGGAATTTCATACTGAAAATAAGAAAAGGTAAGAAAGTTTTAAAGCAAATAAAAGTTGAGCAACTATCAGATGTCAACCATAGACTAAAATATACAAACGTTACTCAAGAAAAAATTAAAGAGTTTGAGAACAGGAACCAAACCTTGGAGATTCAGTGGCAAGCCCAAAAGAAAACATTAATTGATTCAGCCAGAGAGGCATGTTGTGAAGTTGTCTGCAAGGATAGAAAAATTAGAACTCCCTGGTGGACACAGGAAGTTAAAGAGGCAGTGAAGGAAAATAAGAAAGCATATTGAAAGTTCCTGGTGAATAAGTCAGCTTGGGCTCTTAGAGAATACAGAGACAAATGTAAGAAAGCTAAACCTGTGTAAAACCAGCTAAACAAAAAGGCCTGGGAAGACTTTGGTAATAACATAGAAAATAAATAACAGGAAGGTGGCAAAATATTCTGGACGCTGTTGAAGAAGCTGAGAAATGGAGGAAAGAAAGCTGTAAAAGGAATTAGAGAGGATAAAGGTGACAGGAAAACAGACTATCCCCTCACTAACTAGAGAAAAAGATATCCTTTAAATATATAGTAATTACTTCAAAAAAACTGCTAAATAAAACAAGCAGTGATAGCACAGCGGTAAAAAACACTCATAGGCATGCAATCAGGAATACATATCTATACTTGAAGTTGAAAAAGCCATCAAAAGCCTGAAATGTGGAAAGGCAGCTGGAGTAGATGATATTCGACCAGAAATGCTGAAGTATGGAGGCATTAGTGTCTTACAATGGCTGCACTGCATAGATCAGAAGGCCTGGATAGAGGGATGAATTCCAGATGATTGGAGTAGAATACTAATAGTACCCATATATAAAAAGGGAAATAAAACTGAATGTGAGAATTACAGAGGTGTTTCCCTATTGAGTGTTCCTGGTAAGATTTATGAAAGTATAATTATTATTATTATTACACCCTCCATGGAGTCAGCAGACTCATTGTGGGAGGTTCATTCAACACACAACATATTTATCTTATAGAATCTTAAAATCTTTAACGCTCGTTGCATTAACAACACATTCTAGTAATGCATTCCATTCACTGACAATTCTCCATGTAAAAAAAAATCTACTCCTCACACCCTTCTTCACTACACTTTTACATAACTTCCAGGAATGAACTCTGGTTCTTCCTCCTCTCACCTTCTACTCTTTTTATAATCCCCTCTGGATTAATCTGATAAAATCCCCTCACTAACTTAAATGTTTCTATCATATCACCTCTTTTCCTCCTTTCCAGCAAACTCTGCAATCCACATTTCTTCCTCTCCTCATAGCCAGGATTCCAAAGTCCTGATATTGTCTTAGTCACTCATCTCTCGAATGTTTCCACATCGCACTGCAAACCAGGTGACCAAATTTGAGCATAATAGTCCAAGTGTGGTCTGACCAGTGCTTTATACAGTGGCACAATCACTTCTTTATCCTTACATGTTAGAGTACTTCTTATGATAGCAGCACTATGATGTGCAGTCTTTGCAACACCAGCAATATGCCCTCTAAACTTCAGTCTACTGTCCACCATCACTCCCAAATCTCTAATCTCATTCACTTCCTGCAGTACAGCACCAGGTCCAAGAGTATCACTATATATGATTCTCCCTTATCTAACACACTTGTTACCTCCTCATAAAATGGAAGTAAATTGCCAAGTAGAAGCTACCATTTACAAATCCATGCTGACCATCATAAAAAATGCTATGTCCATCAACCCAATCCTGTATTCTATTCCTTTCCAAACTATCCAACACCTTAACTACAAATGCAGTTATACAGACAGTCTATCATTGGAGACTTGTTCTAGAGCTACACTTGTGGAGTGGTACTATTTTGCCTTCTTTCCACTCTTTAGGAATCATGTCCACTGCAAGACTTTCATGAAATTACCAGGTCAAGGGCATAGCCAACTGTGGTGCACATTCCTTAAGAATAAGTAGTGATATATCATCCATTCCCACCGCCTTGCCTCTATTTCTAGTTCTCTTCTCCATGTTATCCTGGGTCTGCCTCTTTTCTTCTTGCTTTGGGTATTCCATTCTGGTGCAATTTTTGCTATTTCTTTATCTGGGTTCCTGATTGTGTGACCTATTCAGTTCCATTTTCTTTTAGTGATTTCATTTCTGATGCTGGTTTGACCTGTTCTCTCCCAAAGTTCTATGTTTGTTATTTTATTTGGCCAGTATATTCCTCAAGCATTTGTTTATGTAGACCTGTATTTTATTTATGTTTTCCTTTGTTAGTGACCATGTCTCAGCTCCATATAGTAAAACTGGTTTAACATTAGTGTTGAAGAGCCTAATTTTGGTTTTTAATTTTATTTCTTTGGACCCTCAAATTTTCTTCATCATATTGAATGCAATCTGTGCTTTCTGGATTCTATTTTGTATGTCCTGTTTGGTTCCTCCTTGTGTGCTGATCACCGACCCAGGTAGATAAAGTTATCCACCTGTTCCAGTGTTTTCTCTAGTATTTCAAAGACTAATTCTTGTTTGGAGTTTATCTTCATTACTTAGGTCTTGTTATGATTTATTTTCAGGTTTATCTTCATTACTTTGGTCTTGTTATGATTTATTTTCAGGTTTATCTTCATTACTTTGGTCTTGTTATGATTTATTTTCAATCGACATTTATTTGCTTCCTGGTTTAAATTATCTATTTTCTTTTGGAGGGGTTTGATGTTTTTGTGCCAAAAGGCATATATCGTCTGCAAAATCCAGGTCACTGATTTTATTTGACCATCCTCATTGAATGCCAATTCTTTCTTCAGATGTTTTCCTCATCACCCAGTCAACGACAATCAGAAAGATGGTCGGGGAGAGTATACATCCTTGTCTTACTCTTGTGTTTGTTGCAAATGGTTCTGATAGTTTGCCATTATTTATTATTTGGATTTTTCATGAGTTTTCTTTGTTATATTTATGATTTTCTGAGGAATTCCATAGTTCTTCATTAACTTCCATATAGTCTTTCTGTCTATGCTATCAAATGCACATTCGAAGTCGATGAATCCCAAAATATAGGCTACTCTGCCACTCTATTGACTGTTCAACAATTATTCTTAATGTTATTATCTGATCAATACAAGATCTGTTTGGCCTGAACCCAGCCTGTTCTTTCCTCAGTTTAGTTTCAATTTCTTGTTTCATTCTTTCTAGCAAAATTCTAGTAAATATTTTACTTATAACATTTAGAAGTGAAATCCCTCTCCAATTTTTACAAAGTGTTATATCTCACTTTTTTTGTCAGTTTAACCAGGAATCCTATATTCCAGTCTTCTGGCCATTCCTCCTTTTCCCATATTTGATTATATAGCAGGTGTAGCATTTCAACAGTAGTGTTTATATCTGCTTTAAGTAGTTCAGCCTGTATATTGTCACTCCCAGCTGCTTTATTATTTTCTTTACTGCATGAGTTATTTCTAGTTTAGTTATAGTTCCTGTATTTATTTTAAGTATTTCTTCTTCTGGTGTTTCTTGTTCTAGGTTTTCTATTTCTCCATTTAAAATTTCTTGGAAATGTTCTACCCATCTTTTTTCTATATTGCTTCATTTGTGAGTAACTTTCCTTGTTTATTTTTTACAGGCCCTTCTCTTTTAAAACTCTGCCCAGCTAGCTTGCTTGTTATCTCAAACAACCTCTTTTAGTCAAATTTACTTGCTGCTTCTTCAGCCTCTTTACACATTTCCTCCAGGAAAACTCTTTTATCTTTCCTTGCACTTATTTTTTACCTGTCTGTTTTTAAGCCTGTATCTTTCATTTATCCTATTTCTTTTGTTTTCTTCTGTACTTGGCAGAAATGTATTCCATAAAGCTTCCCTTTCTTCACATAATTTGATTGTTTCTTCAGAGATCCATTGTTTGTGATTCCTACTCTGCCTTCCCAGAACTTCTTCGGTGGTACTATTAAATATATTCTTTATTTTTTCCCAGTTCTCTTCAATGTCTATTTTCTTATGTTGTTCTACAAGGCTTCCACATTTATTCCTTAATGTTACTTTATATTTGTCTTTTGTATCCTTGTTTTTCAGTTTGGATATATTGTATTTAATTCTTTGGTTCTTGCCTTTAAATATTTTTCTTAGTTTCATTTTTATTTTTGCAATCAATAATAAGTGGTCTGTAAAGGCATCTGCACCTCGCCAAACTCTTACATCCATCAAAGAGGTTCTCCAAGGTCTGCTTATTAAAATATGGTCTATTTGGGTTTTGGATTTCTTATCAGATGATACCCAAGTCTGTTTATGGATGTCTTTATGTTTAAATAAGGTTCTTCCTATGATCATATCACTGAAAGTGCAAAAGTCTTTTATGATTTCCCCATTTTCATTACAGTTTCCTAAACCTTCTTTTCCCATTATTCATTCATATCCTACGTTATTTCCTACTTTTGCATTCATGTCACCTATAATTAAAAGCATATCTTTACTTTTGACTTCATCTACTTCTTTTTGCAGCATGTTATAGAAGTCTTCTTTCTCTTCTGTTTTTGCATTGTTTGTTGGTCCATATATGTTTATTATAGTCACATTTCTGTATTTAGTTTTAAATCTAGCTTTGATGATTCTTTCAGAAACTGGTTTCCATTCAATTAGTGCTCTTCTAGCATCTGTTGTTAGCATAAAAGCAACACCTTTGCTATGTGTGTCATCTTCATTCTGGTTTCCAGAATATAAAATGCATTTGTTTGTTTGTTAGCTGAATTTCTCCACTACCATTCCATCTTGTCGCATTTAGACCTAGTATTTCTATTTTGTATCTTTCCATTTCTCTGGTTATAAGTTAGCTTTTCCACTTTCGTACAAAGTCCTAATATTCCAGCATCCAATTTTAGTTAAACGTTTTGGGCTAAAGAGGTTTTTCTCTTGGAGTTTTCTGCCTGTCAGCTTCCCCAATGGAGCTTTCACTGGCTTGCTTCTTTTCCCTGGTACTTCTCCCTCTTGGTTTTGTGTCAGTTTTCCAACAATGGTTGAGGTTTCTGTAGCAATATGTTCTTTCCATATTATGGTTGCTAGCCACAAGTACAACCCTCCTCCTTTCTTATCCAGGCTTGGGACTGGCAATGGCAGAGTTCTTGCTTGCCATATAGTAGAAAAATTCCCTTGATTTAACCTTGCCCTGACAGCCAATCTCCTCTCATACTGCACCTTTTCTTTCTTTACGATGCTCATCACCTTTCTAGCCTGCATTTTATATTCTTCATACATCGGATCACCACCAGCTGTCCTGTACCTCCTCCATAAATTTTATATTCCAGCACAGCTTGCTTGATTTCACTGTTCATCCATTTCACTCCTACTCTATTTACTCTTAACCCATGGTATACAGTTATACATTTATTTTGTCAGATACTCCATGCATTGTAATATCTTTTCCGTTCAGCTCATCTACCCAATGTACTGATGCTAGCTGACTACAGAGCTTCCTATAATCACCTGCTTTATACTTCCACATGTATTCATTTTTGGCAGCAACCTTTTCTTGTTTCATCACTTCTCAAACAAGTACCTCATGATTGTGTTGCATTTGTGTAGGTCAGTGGAAGTGGAATATGCCACCCCCAGTTCAAACCACCCAAAGAAAGTGTCATAAGTTCAGTTCTAGTAGCTGATTAGAGAAACATTTGAGGCGGATAACAAAGATGGTTTTGGGACTGTCCAATGTTAGTTATGAGGATTGGCTGAGGGAATGTGGACTGCAGAGCTTGTTAGATTGAAGGAGAGGTGATATGATTGAGATTTTTTAACTGTTGAGAGGTAGTTACAGGGTTGACACTGGGGAGTTCTTTCACTTGGTTGAACAAGGGGGAAGGAGCAAGGACAAAGGGGCCATCTCTGGATGTTACGAAAGGAAGCTGTGAGCAAGAGGAGTGGTTTCTTTGCATGGAGGGTGGTTGAACTGTGGAATGCATTGCCTGATAGAGTGGTGAGAGGATGAATGGTCAGCGAGTTCAAGGAGAGGTATAATAGACTTTGTGTTTTCTAGGAAGGACCTCCCATGGTGAGTCTTTTGACTCCATGGAGGCCTGAATAATAATAAAAATGATGATGATGATGATGATCACTCTCACCAACCAGTACAACACCTCATTAACAACTAGATCTTGTGAAGTTATCACCAAATCCAAAACATTAAAAGCCACTGGTTGCTTCAATCACACGCTGTTTAAGATACTTATCTCTCCACAAACTCACTCTCCTTGTTTCCATACACTGTCTCCTCCTCCTCCCATGATGTAGTCTCACATCAGGAACACCTTCTTTTTACATGCCCAATTAATTTGCCTAATCATTTCACAATTGGTATTCTCTGCATTCCATGGCATATAACAGCATCCTGTCAGATATACTAACCTGTTTATTTCACAAAATCTGTGTATGCGCAATCATCTTCCACACTTTGCAGACACAAGTCCTCTGCAATCCTTAGCAGCACTCCCCCTTACTCTTTTCACATTTTATCTTTCTATTTCTATTTCTGACATCACATCCTCATCAGTTATTTTGAGTCAGTACACCCAATTATCTTTGGGTGTACTGACTCAATCAATACAACAAACTCAGCTCTCTTGTTTTGAATACTCCTTACATTTGTGTATAAACATAACAATCCCTGTGTGTGTTTGAGGCCATTCTACCAGCACCAACATTCTCTATTCTAGCTGCTATACCACACCTCTCTTTTGTCTGACCACTCCCATTTCCCTGATCCTGACTCTGATTTCCATATCTATCTTCCTCCTGTTGTACAATCCGTTTATTTGTGCTATCCTGATTCACAAGTAGACTCTGATAATTTACCACATTAACTTTTGGGCTCTGTGTCTTCTCAGAAAACAATAGACTTTCCAAATGCCCAACACCAAACCCATTCAAATGTAATCCATCAGCTTTAAACAATTCCAACTTTCCTTCAAATTCACTCTGCAGGTTCACAAATCCTCTTTGCCTCACACAACTCAGCCATCTTACAATTCATTATCTCTGCTCTCCTTCTCAATTCACTGTTGTCATATCTGGGCAACATGCCTACAACTTTCCCAACAACACTATTCTTCTTTAACCTGCTTCAACAACTTCCTCAATTCTCTATCAATATTCTTTTTCCCTCCAACTAAGTCATTTGTGCCCATGGCTACCATAAATTTTGATACCTGGTCTTTCCTTTTCTGCAACGCATCAGTTATTTGCTTCATTGTTCCACCACGAAAGTATGTTTTGTGCACTTTATTTGTAATCATACCTCTAATGATCAACTCCCCATACAATGATATGTGAATATCCTTTGACCAGTGGTGGCTCGTCCATAAGGACTGCATTGAATGCAGCTCCAGCATTGAGTATACTAGCGAGTACTACTCGCTAGAATAGTGAGTAGTACTGGCTAGTATACTTAATGCTGAAGCTGCATTCAATGCAGCCCTTATGGACAAGCCGCCACTGCCTTTTTCTTCATAATACTAACTTCCTCTTTCTCATTACTATTATGTGACACCTCCAGGGAGTCTAAGGAACCCATTGAGGAAGGGCACCTGCTCTACAGCTCTCTGTCTCCACCGCTCAATCCACCAATTAGAACTAACCAAAACTGCACCAACGCCATCTACCACCCACCACCAGTAGTATTTCCACAGACAAGCACAAACATTCATGCCCACAGCAGGATTCAAACCCGCAGCCTTTTGGCTGGAAAGCAGATATGCTAACCACTCGGACAACCAGGCCAGCAATTAAATACTGTGTACATCTGTATTACTGCAAAACAGGAAGCAAATGGAGAAAGTACTGCTCTATCTTATCTCCAGAACAACTGGCGAAAAAACTCTTACAATTGGCCCTGAGTTCCGGTGTCCCTTAAATGGGACAGTGGTGCGAAGAATCTCTGGGAGAAATTTTAAAATCGCAACTTGGAATGTCAGAACTCTATATGAAGCTGGTAAATTAAGAAATGCCACAAGAGAAAGGAGGAGACTAGGCATCTGGATTTTGGGAATTTGCAATACAAGATGGCCAGGATCTGGAAAGTGTTGACAAGATGTGATAATGTATTACTCTGGGAATGATGAGAATAAACATCGACATGGTGTAGCTGTAATAGCAGATGAAGAAATCAATATCAATAAATCAGCAATAGATTAGATCCCATTTTCAGAAAGGATAATGCTATTACAACTTAAGGGAAATCCTGCTGATATAAATATCATCCAAGCTTATGCACTCACAACTGACGAAAGTGGAGAAGTTGCAGAGTTAAAATACAAACTTATTTAATACTGACCATTTACAAACAAACTTACATTATAGCCTACCAGTTTATAAAAAGCCCACAGATACTGGAAGATATGTTCATTATACTTCAAACCATCACAAGACACACAAACTGAGCATTATCCACATGTTAAAATATAGAGCCAGAAAATTTATATCAGAAGAGGAGGATACACAGACTGAACTCTCACTAATAGCCAACATATTATCACAAAATGGATATCCTCCAAACATCATCAAAAATTATCTATACGGTGACAACCCCAGAGAAGAAGAATCACGTTCCCAGCACATTTCTACTGTAGTGATCCCTTTCATCAAGTCAATTTCTTATCAAATAGCCAGAGTACTAAGAACCTACAACATCAGAGTGGTCTTCAAACCAACCACCAGCATCAAACAAGTTTTAGGATCCCCAAAAGATAAGGTGCCATTCTACAAATATCCGGGAGTATATTACATTCCTTGCTCCTGGATGAGCCTTGCCATTGGGCAGTGCCACCTCTGAGGGCTCCTCTCCATGACAGAGTGGGCCTGTCATTGAGTGAAACTGCCACTGAGTAAAACGATCCTTCAGGTTGCTCGCAGTTGCTGAGTTTAGAGTGATCTGGGGGACTGCCTGAGTTTTTAGAGACTTCCCTTCACTGATATAGTGAAACTGGTCTGGTTAGTGGCCCTTCCCATAATGCATAGCATTATACATGTCCATAAGTATATGTGCTTTGCTTTATGGGATACTAAGGCAAGTGATGTGAAGTCATTAGCTTCTATGCACGAGTTGCACAGTCCTGAAGTTACTTCCGGTGCAAACTTTGTTTGTTTACACTTGCATAAAGGATTAAACAAAGTATATAATTTCTTAGCATCTTGAATTTAAAGCTATGTGTGTGTGTGGCACTGTGGAAATTAGGATGGGCATCCCATGATATCCAGGTCTGATGGAATCTTTTGAATCCATCAAGATTTGTTAAAGTGTGTGTATGCATGCAAAAAAAAAAAACAAAGCCTTCTTTTTATTTAATCAGGTTTGATAGTAATAATGAACATAATTCTTGAAGCACTTTTGATTTAAGATGGAGCTGGATTTGGAGGATAAAGGAGAAGGTGGTTCCTGTCTTGAAATGGGTCATTTAAATCATAACTCCTCACCTCCAACAATCTCTCTTATGCTGTCAGTGGAACTAACATCATTATAATGAAATGTATACTAAAATTTCGACATTAGCTATTTTTAGTGGTAGCTGTCCAATTTAATTTAGTGTTAATAATTAGATAAACATTTTTTAAAGCTGTTCATAACCTATAATAAAGTTTATTATACAGCTTTTACCATAATAATAATAATAATAAAAGCGATATAATAAATTTTATTATTCAACTTTTATAATAAATTTTGTAATTATTATTTTAGTAACTTCCATGTAGTCAACAGGCTCATTGTGAGAGGTCCACTACCTGCATTCACAATGCACTCACTAGCAACCCTCCACATAAAAAATCCACTCTTCACACCCTTCTTCACCACATCTTTATACAGCTTCCAGGGATAGCCTCTCATTCTTGATGTCCACGCTTTTTATAATTCCTTCTGCATTAATCTGATAGAATCCTTTACCCAGCTGGAAGGTCTCTATCATATCTTCTCTTTTCCTTCTATCCACCAACCACTGTAATTAACATTCCCTCAAATGCTCTTCATACCCAACACTCCAGAGTCCTGATATCATTTTGGTCATTCATATTTGGACCTTCTCTAATGGTCAACATCACAATGAAAACTAGGTGACCATATGTGAGCACAATAGTCCATATGTGGCCTGACCCTACATGCCAGTGTACTTTTTATCACAGCAAAAATATGATGCGAAGTCTGCCACACTTGCGATGTGCTCTCAGAACTTCAATCTGTGTCTACGATACTCCAAGATCCTGAATGTCATCCACTTCTTAAAGCACAGCTCCGCCAACACAGTATGTAGCCTTATATCTCTGTATCCCAAAGTGTAACACCTTGCATTTATCAATATTAAAACTGCAGCCCCCACTCATTGTTCAAGCTAAAAGTCTATTCAAATCTTCTTGTAAAGAATTAATATCAGCACACTGTTCCTGATAATTCTACCTAACTTTGCATCATCAGCAAACATTTGAAGATCCCCAGTCACATGGAATCAATCCACATGAAACAATATTTACAAATAAGTTAAATAGTTATGTTATATAACTATGAAAAAAAAAAATTAGAAACCACATCTTTTTGTTTAGTTTATGCACTTTCTAGTAAAAACTTCGAGCACATTCAGCTTTCTTTAGTTATTAGGACTGGGTGCTAAATTCTATCAAGAAAAATATTAATATACTGCTAATTTCGTGTATAAACTTGTAAAAGAATGGTATCTGACAGGTGATTAAACAGGTCTGATCAAAGAGACTATTTAAAAGTTTATTTTTTCAACGAAAGAGGATATTTTGAAAATTACTGAAATTTGTACATGATTTGCTTGCACAAAAACATGGTTAATTACAACAAAGATTGGAATTATGGTCCCTGCAGTAAATAACTTACTGCGGGTGCCCATATTATACTGGTATAACAACTTACACACGAAATGACTCATTTTCGTCTCCAGATTTGTATCTGCCATTTTCCTAAAACTGGACATTTAGTATAAGATGATCAGGATTAACCCCCCTCCCTTCCCACAATCGTTAGTTTTTCAGACTTAAATCGTTAGTTTTTCAGAGCGGATTTCATGAAGAATTTACGTCAATTTTGTGAAGATTTGCGAATGAACTTTACATTATGGATAAATTCTGTACGAACTCCACTCGTTTCGCGAAGAAAAAAAACATGCATTTCATGATGGAAAGAGTTGGAATTTTAGCCCCTATAATTTATACAATAATTCCAAAGAATTAATTATAATAATAACTTTGTATTTTAGTGAATAATTTATAAAAGCGAAGGATGCTTCCACCAAACCGGGATAGATGTACGTATAAATGTCACGTATGATTTCATTAAAACTGGGCCAAATAGATACAAGACAAATACAAAAGTGCGCTCTTAAATTATTTTCATCGCGTAATAGCGGCTATTAAACAACTTTTATATTTCTAACAACAATATTTACAATATACTTCTTTACACGGATACTATCTATGTATTAATTTTTTCATGCTAACACACATTAAAATAGCAACACCGTGCTACAACAAAATTAACTAATTCACATAAATAGTGTTTTATAAAAATAAATAAACATAAATAACCAAAATGAAATAAAATAATCCTTTAACGCTAGGGTTTCATATTCATATAAACTCCGACACGAGGCGCTATAAATAGCCTCAACGTAATCAGTAGCGATTTCCATTGTAAAACAGCTTAACTTCAATAAACAATAAGTTACTGCAGAGAAAAGAAATTCATCTTAAATCAGAAACTATTGACAGGATAACAAACATTGGTTATGTTTAACCAGGCAAACATATTATTGTTAATTTGCTTACCTGACAATTATTATTATTATTATTATTATTATTATTATTATTATTACACAGTCAAAAAAATAACATCAGCAGGATGGAAGTAGCAGAGATGAGAATGCTTAAGTGGATGTGTGGTGTGACCAGAAAGGATCGTCTGAGAAATTACTATGTGAGGGGAACAGTGAAAGTTACAAACTTAGGAGCGAAGATACAGGAGGCGAGGTTGAGATGGTTTGATCATGTGATGAGGAGGGAGGACGAATATGTGGGAAGAAGGATCATGCAGATGGATGTACAAGGAAGGAGAAAGCGTGGGCGGCCAAAGAAGAGACGGAGGGAGCTGGTAGAAGAGGACTTGAGGATGAAGAACTTGGATGTGGTGACAGCCCAACACAGGAGGATGTGGAGGAAACTCATCATCAACAGTGACCCCACTTAAGTGGGAGAAGCTGCAGAAGAAGATTATTACACAGTCAAAACAAGATATCATTCAAACAATAATTCGACTGGTGATACAGAGCAATTCAGATTCTGCCCAAGAATCTAAGTAAAAAAAAAAAAAAAAAATCAGCTAACGCCTTTTTATTCCCGTATATACGGGAGTAGGCGAGGCAATTTAGCCCTATCTAACTTTTGGAGACTGAGTGGGCAGTTCAATCTCCACTGGTACCCAATCAGAGACAGATGGCCCAAGGCTATCACTAATTAAGCGGTACGCAGTGAAGAGAGACGGCTCAAATGTGCCGCCATCTCGTGGTGCCTAACCCTAACACAATATATTTAATGTCTGAAATAATGTGGGTTCTACGGTCGATTTTCTTGAGTTTACAGGACGAAAAACCCGAGTTTCCGGGAGGAAAAACCTGCTTGCCCGTGCTAGAGATCGACTAACTCGGGAACCGGTCGAAAAAAGGCTTAGAAAAATTTCCTCTAGTCGCCGACTAGACTCGAAACCAAGACTTCCTTCGTGCGGCCAAGTGCGGTGGTGTGCAAACGCCACATCCACTGAGCTACACAGGCTCTTATTATTATTATTATTAACTCTAATAGAATCTAAGTATAATGTAATTAAGTTAAGGGGATAATAAATCCCTCATTATTTTAAAGTCGTATTGGGCTTTAATATAATGAGGGATTTATTATCCCCTTAACTTAATTTATGCTGCTGGAAAAAAATATCCTCTTGGCTCTTTATCCTAAGTATAGTCTGTCAAGGAGTGGCGGCTTGTACATAAGCACTGCGGCACTGCATCACCCCCAAGGAAAAAATGAAAAAATTAAATTTTGTTTGTGTTTATAAATAATAACAATGCTTACAACATTATATAAATGCAATACAACATGTTAAAAGGCTACAGCTTATGTTTCGACATTGATTAAATAGTTGATTATTGGAATTGTTTGATTAATGCTTTAGATTACGAAACAAATGCACTGGGATCTAACACAGTGTCGGAATTATCACGTTCGGCCAATTGCAGCTAGACTCGCCGATATTCGTTTGCACTTGTCACTGCACATAACAAGTGAATCCGACACTGCTCGTAGAGCAGTGTCGCTACAGATAAGTTGTATGCTTACGCGCGTTATTTCTGTGAGATACGAAACTTATTATTGATGTGTGTTCGTGGTGAGGGTGAAATATTTTTAATAACGCAATATTTTTAATATGTAAATTTATTTATTAATAAGTTGGTTGCTGACAGGAGCCTGTGTAGCTCAGTGGATGTGGCGTTTGCACACCACCGCGCTTGGCCGCACGAAGGAAGACTTGGTTTCGAGTCTAGTCGGCGACTAGAGGAAATTTTTCTAAGCCTTTTTTCGACCGGTTCCCGAGTTAGTCGATCTCTGGCACGGGCAAGCAGGTTTTTCCTCCCGGAAACTCGGGTTTTTCGTCCTGTAAACGCAAGAAAATCGACCGTAGAACCCACATTATTTCAGACATTAAATATATTGTGTTAGGGTTAGGGACCACGAGATGGCAGCACATTTGAGCCGTCTCTCTTCACTGTGTACCGCTTAATTAGTGATAGCATTGGGCCATCTATCTCTGATTGGTACCAGTGGAGATAGGGCCATCTATCTCTGATTGGTACCACTCAGTCTCCAAAAAGTTAGATAGGGCTAAATGGCCTCGCCTACTCCCGTATACGGGAATAAAAAGGCGTTAGCTGATTTGATAGCTGATTGGTTGCTGATTAGGAAAAAATGAATTATTTTTCTTATTTTGTGTATGCAGCACCCCACTTAAAATTTTCACTGGCCGCCACTGCTGTCAAGTAGCGTTGTAAAATATGGAGTGTTCCAAGTAATGCCACATTTCGTAGATCCTATTCGTTGAGGTTCACTTCTTGTAAATATTTGGATAGCTTCTTTGAAATTACACCAAGTGCACCGATAAGTATTGGGAGGAATTTGGTGTGTTTAAGCCACAGCCTACCAACTTCGATTGCCAGATCTCAATATTTAATATTTTCCCCCCAGTTCTCTGTTGTTAATGTTGCTACCACTGGATACAGCGATATCAAAATCCAGTCCTGTCGATGTTCGATAATTGGGATGTCACGTCTATTGTGTTCCAAATACCGTCAGTTTGTATTCTAAAGTCCTAGAGAATTTTTGCTGTTTCGTTTTCCAATACTGTCTCTATTTTATGCTGCCACCAGTTAATAGAAATAGGAAAGCCATATTTTTAGCATAAATACCAATGGATTATTTTGGCCACTTGATCATGACGATATTTATAATTAGTTTGAGCTATCTTGCTGCAAGCAACGATTAGATGTTCTACAGTCTCATCTTTCTGATCGCATAATCTGCATTTTCCGTTATTATTTAAGTTCACAATTTTTGCTGATTGCATTAGTTTGTAATGCCTGTTATTGAGCTGCTAGAATAAATCCTTCCATTTCTTTTTTAATATACCCATATCGTGGTCATTGCCAAGTCTTGTTCACGTCAATTTTCTTTCTCATTATCTCGAAGAAATTGGCCATGCAAGGGTTAATTTTTCACCGCGCATATCATTTATTTTGCTGTTTCTTTTTGCAATCAGATTTGTTTCCTGTTGCTTGTAGAAGATCCCTCTTGTGTAATTGATTGAAGCATTTACTCAGAGCTATTGTCGGGTAACTTATTAAACTAATTTCTTCCTCTTCCACGGTTTATCTCACTTGCAGCAGACCCCGATCCCCGGTAGGTTGTACCTACCAAGATCTCCTTGTTTGGTACAACCGGTCAACATCACTTAGTGTATGTAATGCATGATGCATAGTCATTAATTTTCTAGTTTTGCGATCCAAGTTGTTCGGGTCTTCTTTGTCCAATCTGTTATGCCAGTTGTGTATCGGATCACAGGTATAGCCCAAGAGTTTATTGCTCTAATTGTTTTTAAGCCATTTAGTTTTGTTTTCAGAATATTTCTAACTATTTTGGTGTATTCTGCTGCTGCCTGTTGTTTAACTTTCCAGTGGAGAATATCACTGGCTTCTAATATTCCTAGATATTTATTGTGTTCGTCAGCTGAAAATTCTTTTATATATTTCTCTTGATCAAAATTAAAATGACTAGTGCCGTTAATTTTTCCTCGTTTAATAAATAAATTTGCGCATTTATCTAAACCAAATTTCATTTTGATATCCGAATACGAATGTAATGAGTAATGAGAAATTTTAATATATTATATTTAGGAATTTCGTACCCAAGTTTTTTTTTTTTCAAAATCAAGACGAAGGTATCAACGAAATCAAGAAGGAATCACATTGGAAAATTCCAAGTTTAATGCTAATGTCTCCGATTCGTTCATTATTGACTATTAAAATTGTTTTCCATCATTTCATAACAGCAGCCAGAAAGGAACATATATTTTCTAATTCCAAATATTTGTAGTGATTTTAGGATCCAGGAGTGTGGGAGGGATTCGGATGCTTTCTTATAGTCTATGCATGAAACGTTTAAATTAGTTTTTCTTCTGTTTGTGATTCTCAGGATCATTTTATTAATAAGGATCTGGATTTTAGAAAATTGCCTTTTTGTTCAATCGAATAAATCTGATTATTTGATAACTAGTGATATATAGAATTTGCTATGATTGCAGTGAACAACTTAAGCATAGTTGGTAGGCATGTTATTGGATGACAGTTACTTGAATCCGAACCATTTTCCTTATCTTTCACGAAGAGAAAAATATGCACAAATTTCAGGCAGTCTTCCACGGAACCTGAGTGCAACAAATAATTCAATTGTTCTGCCATTCAGTCATATAGACATTCGATCCATGTATTTCGTCTTTGCCAGGTACACTATAGTTTTTTAATTTTCTAGCTCGTGCACGAACCATTTCTTTAGTGATTATGACATTTTGAATTTGTTTTTGTTTCAATAGGATTATCCCAGATTGACTTCCAAATTTTGAGTGTTTCTTCTTTTTCTGGTGAATGATTGTTTGTATTTGCACTTTTCTGGAGCAACTGAAAGAATTGATGTTGGTTCAGTCGAAATTGCATATTTTGCACATATTGATTTATTCTTGCTGCATATCTTTTAACTTTCTGTGCATTCTCTATCAAGATTGTTTTAACTCTTCGGTAACTTCAGAAATTGTTTTGTTGGTCAAATTATATGTGTTTATCAGTTTGGTTTTGATGCTATTATTTATCAGCCATCCTTCTTTAAGATTCTTTAAGTTGCTCAGATAAGCTAAAAATTTGTTGATTTTTCGTTCTAACCGGATTTTCCATGATGCAGATTGCTTCATCCTTGGCATTTGCTTTTGTGGTTTGCAACAAAGCTTCACTATAATGATATATGCTGTGCTGTCTAGGAGCTGATTTGTTTCGTTTATACTGTTGGTTGTTATTATTATTATTATTATTATTATTATTATTATTATTATTATTATTATTATTATTATGTAACTGAAAAGTGCCAATATCGCTCAGTGGAAGTGGCGTGTGTCGTCCACGGTGCCCGAAAAAAAGAGCGTGGTAAGTTCAATTCAGGTCGCCTACTGGAGGAACTTAAACCAAGTCTTTTTTTCGATCAGTTTCCGAATTAGTCGCTATCCTGCACGGGAAAGTGAGTATTCGACCCGAAAACTCTAGAAATTCGACCTTAGATCACGCACTATTTTTAGACAATCAACACAGTGTTAGGGTTAGGGACCAAGAAATGACGATACTTGTCAGTCGCTCTCTCTCTCTCTCCACCGGATGCCATGTGATAGTCTTGGGCCAGCGAATCTCTGATTATCTTCCAGTGGAGATTGAACTACACCCTCAATCTCCAAAAGAAAGAACAAAGTTCTTCAAATTCCATTAAAGTATAACGAATGTCTAGAAATCCAATATCATTCCCACAAATACCAAAATTCATCTGTACAAAACCATTAGTCAAGCCATATGGTGCTGAGACATGGATCATCACTGCTCAATGAGAATTTAATAACATGTACCGGCCACTAAATTAGAAACTTTTATTTTACATATAGGCATGTGATTGCCAATACTGATCCTCTTTAATTATCCTCCGTATAGTTCATCGAGATAACTCAGCGTTCTGTCGGTGGTATCATGGTGTGAGCATATTCTGTTGGTACGTAAAGGATCCCTTGTTATTGCTGGAAAGTCGGGTGTCCTCCAAGGGATGCTGGAACATTGTTGGCTATCATATCCTTCCTGCAATGTTGACTTTTTATTGAGCAGTGATGGTTGTTTTAAGAACAATGCTAGTCTATCGCACAAGAAGTACTTAACAGTGGTTTAGCTAGCATGACAGCAATTTCCCACCATCTCGCCTGGATGGTAAGAAATCGCTGAAAGCAGGTCCGGGAATAATGCTCTCTTCTGTCACTAGAAAGGGACTGTCTAGTGTGCGTCTGTTATGTTGTAGGTGTAGATGTAATCGAACACCTTATGGAATCTATGACATACCGCATGTGTGCCGTAATTTGGGCTAAAGGTGGTCTAACACAATATTAATTCTTCTTCTTCTTCAACTTTTGGTTCCGCCCACTGCTGGACGAAAGTCTCCCCCATGATTTTCCAGACCACTCGGTTTTCTGCCTCTCCCATTCATCTCACTCCTGCAATTTGTTCTAGTTCATCTCTTCAACTTCTTCTCGGTCTTCCTCTTTGTTCTGTTCCATCCATTGGTCTCCACTCTGTTGTTTTTCTAGTCCATCTCCCGTCACTGCATCTGGCAATATGGCCAGCCCTTCTCCACTTAGCCTGCTTAATGTATTTTACAATATTCATGACACCTGTTTGAGATATTATCCAGGTATTTGTCTTCCTATCTCTTAATGTTATTTTTAGCATACTTCTTTCCATGTGATGTTGTGTTGTTTTCAGCTCTTTTTTAGGGCTTCTGTTAAAGTGCATGTTTCTCCTCCGTATGTTAGGACAGGAAGTATGCACTGCTCGAAAGCTTTCCTTTTTAGACTGATAGGGATGTTACTTCTGAATATGTCTCTCATTTTCCCATAAGCAATCCATCCAAGGTGAATTCTTTGTTCAATCACTTTTCTTTGGCAATCCTCAAAGGATAACAATTGGCCCAAATATACATATGATTGCATATCACTTGTTCTATTTCGTGGTTTTCAACTTTGACAGTTCTATGGTTTGTGTATTTATTCATCATTATTTTTGATTTTTCTCTATTTATTTTTAATCCTATTACTCTGGAGGCTTCATTTAGCTGATTGAGCCTTTCTTTCAGATCATCAAGATTATCTGCTATTAGGACAATATCATCTGAAAATTTCAGATGATGCAGCCTTTCTCCATTTATGTTTATTTTTCCCAATCAAGGCTTCTAAAGCCTTCCTCTGGTGCAGCTGTAAATGATTTGGGATAATAAAAGTTTTTTATTCAGTGGCAGGTATGTGTATATTGCAGGACCTTAATGCAGGCATGTGTATTACTAGAATTATCAGCCTGTGTATTACGAGAATGCCAGGGTATTTATACCTCCTCTGAGCTGTTTCATTTGAGCCTTAGTTCTCGAAAGTTACCATGAGAGGGGAAAGAGTTATGGTGCCGTGGAAATAATTCCATTGCAGAAAGTAGGCTCTAAGACAGCAGTTTTAAATTATAGGCTAATGACCATATCAGACCCGTGTCGGGACACCTATAACCACAATTGGGCGCGTTCCCTGATGGCGGATCTGGGAATGCTTGTCATAGTTTACTATGAAGGGTAAGAGGGAAATAAAATACCTTCTGCAGACCAACAGGATAGCTTCCCTCATAGGCTGGTTTGGGGGCCTCGAAGGTAGCAGCCCACTACCAGACTCGGGTGCTGAAGGCTAATCCCCTGCACACCTTAAAATTTCACCGATTAAAAGAAACAACAAAGAGATAGCCGAACTGCCTAAATGGTCAACGACAAAGCGAGGAAAAAGGTACATGAGATACGGAACATGGAACGTTAAAAGTCTACATGAAAAAGAAAGCGAATTAATAGATGAATTTAAAAAATCAAGATTGGATCTGCTAGCAGTCACAGAAACAAAAAAGAAAGGTTAAAGTTGCCAGAAAATGAAAGATGGGTATATACTTTTCTATTCAAGGGTAAACCCAAGAGAATGGGGAAAACAAGGGGTAGCTTGCATAATTAAACCAGATCTCAAAGAATATATTATTAAATGGCAACTAATAAACGAAAGGTTTGTTGACAATCACTGTAGAATTTAAATCAGACAACCAAGTATTCACTGTAATTGTTGCATATTATCCAAACGACAATGCTAATAAAGAAATTAAAGATGAATTCCTCGAACTCTTACAAAAAACAATTGAAGAAGTTCAAGGGCATATCATATTACTACGAAACCTTAATGGCTGGGTAGGGAATCAAGTAGATGAGGAAACGAAACAAGTGTTGGGATCACAAGGAGAAATAACCCGGAATAATAATGGAAAAAGAATAATAAATCTTTGCCTTACAAATAATTTAGTAATGGCCATACTATGTTCAAGCATAAAGAAGTTCATAAGTTTACCAGGGAAGATCACAGTAGAAAAGAAAAATCTATAATCGACTACGCCATCATAAGCAGATCGTACTGGAAGTAAATACAATAAATGCAAGGGTCTATAGAGGTCCTGAAATAGACAGTGACCACCACTTATTAGTATTGGAAACAATCCATAAAATGAAAGATGAAAAATGTAGAACAGAGGTTCCCAACCTTTTTGTTTCCTAGAGCACATTCTAAAATACCGATAGGGCGACGGGCACCATCTATTTTTTCAAGCAAATTTTTTGAATTCGTTTGTTAAATGAATATATACAAAGAGTACATTATAATTAAATGTTTTATTACTTAAAAGTTTACATTATATAAAAATTTAAATATATATATGTAAGTTAGTGTGATCTTTGGCATTGCATTTCATTGGCCAGTGCTTTATAATTAGGAGAATATGATGATATTCCAGTTCTTAAACTGGAATGAACAACTTCGAATGCGGGTCTACTTTACATTGTATGCGTTTAATACTCGTCATGTGTCATTAACGCATGCGTCATATAGCATGTCATGAATTGTTGCGTGATTATTTCAAACTATATGGCATACGGTTGAACAGCGGCGGGCACACACAAATTGGTCGACAGGCGCCATGGTGCCCGCGGGCATAGGGTTGGGAACCCCTGATGTAGAAAAAGTAGCAAGGAAATAAATGTTGAGATAAAGAACTACAAACTAAAGAAAGTGAAACGCCATTGAGTATAAAAGTAAAATTGAAGAGAAGATGAAAGAAGTAGAAAAAGAGATATATGAAGACCAAGATGTAGAAAACCATAGGTTTTCTACATCTTCAAAACACTTCCACAGGTTCAAAACACTTCTAGAAACAAGCAAAGAAATTTGTGGTGTATCATTAAATAATAAACAGAAGAAACATAAAAAACCCAGGTGGACTGAAGAACTAAAAGAAGAAATTAAAAAGAAAAAGCAATTATGGAGGAGATATATAACATCAAAGCTGCAGGTTGATAGAGAACTATACAACAACCAAAGAAATAAAGTTAAAACCTTAGTGAAAGAAGAGAAAAGAAAATGCAGGGAAGACTTCGGACATACTTTAGAACAAAATTTTAAAGGAAACCAAAAACTCTTCTATAATGTTTTAAGAAGAATGAGGTCAGAGAAAGAATGCCCCATAAAGTTTATCAAAAATAAGAATGGAAAGTTACTCACAAATTTCGAAGACATCATGGAAAGATGGAAACGGTACTTTCAAGAATTATTGGAAGATGAAAGACATGGAAAAAATAGAATTCTAAGAGCAAGACACACAAGCAAAATAGAAGATCAGAGTGAAGAAATTCATGCAAATGAGCTGTTAGAAGCAATAAATAAAATAAAACTGGGCAATTCAGAAGGCCATGACCAAATAACACCAGAAATGGTAAATAATTTAGGAACGAAAGCAATAAAATTTCATTTACACCTATGCAATGTTGTATGGAAAAAGAAAATTATTCCCAAAGACTGGGAAGTAGCTATAATAATCCCTATATTTAAGAAAGGAGACAACCGCAAATATGTAAACTATAGAGGAATTTCGCTTTTAAGCGTTCCAGGAAAATTATATGCACGTATTTTAGAAGCAAGGCTTAGGAATCAAATAGAGGATACACTGGATGAAATGCAATATGGCTTTCGAAAAAATAGAAGCACGCAGGATCTTATCTTCAGTCTTAGACAAATATCAGAAAAAACATTAGAATATGGAAAAGAACTACACTCATGTTTTATAGATTTTGAAAAGGCCTTTGACTGAGTTCCCAGATACTTAATATAGTAAACATTAAAGAAAAACAAGATACAAGATAACTTAATAGCGTCTATAAACATAATAGAAATTATGGAAGAACCCGTAATAATAGATCAAAAGAATTTGAAACAAATGTAGGAGTGAGGCAAGGCAGTATCCTCAGCCCTCTTCTCTTCATCATAGTAATGAATGAAATTTTAAAGGCATGCCAAACAAAAACAAAAAAATTCCACCTAGGAATTTTTAGGATACAGGAAACTGAAAGAAACCAGGATTTCACACATGGCTTTTGCAGATGATGTAGTGATCCAAGTAAATACAGCTGAAAGACTTGAAGTACAATATCAACATTTTTGTATGAAGAAACAAAGAAAAGGAATATGACCATAAATATAAATAAAACAATGATCTTATCTAGAAACCAACAAAGACACATAATAAAACTAGAGAATCATCAACTGGAACAAGTCCACTCCTTTAAGTACTTGGGATCATATATACAAGAAGATGTTAGACTAGACACAGAAATTAACAACAGGATAACAGGGGGAACAAAGCTATTCTATACAATGAAAGGCCCACTCCTAGATAAGAAAGAAGTCACCCAGAATACCAAAATGGCAGTGTACCGTTCAGTGTTTCTACCAAAATTAACATACAGTTGTGGGTCTTGGTGTTTAACAACAGGAAACACAAATAAACTACAAGCGATTGAAATGAAATATCTCAGGAAAGTAGCACGAAAAACAAGACTAGACCGAATAAGAAATCAAACCATAAGAGACAGCCGTCACGTTGCACCTCTGAATCAATTCATAACCCAAGCCCAAATGAGATGGTTTGACATCTTAATCGAATGGAAGAAGGAAGAATAGCAAAAACTGTATACTAAAACTGTAAAGCCAGAAAATAGGAAAACGAAACATAGGGAGACCCAGGAAAGGTTGGCAAAAGAAATTAAAGTAAAATTGGAAAAGAAGGGAATTAACTGGAAAGAAGCAAAACAACAAACCTTGGACATTACGGCATGGAAATCTCTTTGGAAAAGTCTCGACTCTTAAAAGCATAAGAGATAATAGACAAAGAAGAAGAAGAAGACCATATCAGGATAAGTAGTTATAGTAATGGAAAAGTTCGGAAAAGACTGAATTTCGTACTTTATATGATTAAGATATTTTTGTGAAGGGCGTCTTGCTTTAGTATTATGCCAACTTTTTATACTAAAGTGACAATTGAGTTGGATAAAGAAAATGGCTAATCACTGATATTGCAGGACTCCATGGAAAGCTTTACCTAAACGGGAGCAAATCGGAATGGCTATGATATTGGTAATTAATAAGAGGGACAGATATCAAAAATTGTATGCAGAGTTGAGTGAAAGAGAAGGCAGGTGACAAGTAATGTTGTGAGACTCACTACTTGGTCTTCTGCTCTTTAATTCATTCATCAACGATTTTAGAAATGATTTAAGGGAAAATATTAATTTTTGTGCGGTCCTGAAAAGCTGGAAAAGCAATAGTCAATGATGATGATGCAGCGATCCATCCAAGATAACTTCAATATAAGGGCAATGTGGGCAAAGGTAAGTAGCGAACAGTTTAAAGTTGCCTAGTTTAAAATCATACACTTTGAGATGAAGAGATCATATGCTGTAGTGATGGAGTGAACTAAAGGAAATTGAGAAGTTCAGGGATTTGGGAGTCCCCGTGGACTGGGAGTCGAAGTTCAGAGAATATATTACAAAGGTTGCGAAACCAGCGCATTAAATTACGTAGATGTTGAAGAACACACTGAAAAATAGGAACTTTTATTAGGCTTTATCTGGCCAGATCTGGAATACTACATGAAGATCTGGTTGTCTGGATTCTCTTGGGTTGAATTGGTGGAGAGAATCCACAGGCATACAACCAAAATTGTGGCAGGACAATGGAATGTGAGGAGACTGACGGCTTCAAAATCTAGAATATGATCGAACTTATAAGCTATTAAATAGGTTTCATAGTATTCACACTGAAGATAGCTTTCAGGACATAGTAGTATGTGAGAATTCGCTACCTAACCTGAAAATTCTATGAGTGCGGTTAGTAAGCTTATTCGAAATATATTTTTTGTTTGGAGGTGTAGAATGGGTGGAATGGTTGTCAGAGGTGGTTGTAAAATCTTCATTAGTAAATGAGTTTAAAGAAAAGTAGGATAGGTATTGTGTGAAGTAGTTATAATGGGTCTCCCAAGATGTTTCTGACTGCATAAAGATGCCCATGATAATGAAATAATGTCGAACCATCAACGAGTCAAATGACAAATTGTGAAAGATAAACAATCTCACACAGAAAGATTATCAAACCATGTCTTAACAGTCCAGAGTTTCTGCAATCACCACCATCTCAGTCAAAGAATTCCACTTACCAACTGCTCTTCATGAAAAGAACTCAATTCTCACTTCCTTGTTCACAAACTCCTGATACAGTTCCTATGAATGACCTCTTATTCCCTTCTCTCTACCTTTACTCCAAAAAAATCTCCACATCAATGAAGGGTAGTGATGCCTCAGTAACTTGCTCACGTTTTTTTAATACAGTGATACTGCTGGACTTTGCTAAGGCCTTTGACAGGATACCACATGGAATTCTAATCAGTAAATTTCAGCACATGGAGATGGATATAAGGTTGGTGAGATGGATAGGAGGGTGGTTGATGGAGAGATATCAGAGAGTAGTTTATTCAGGAGTGGAGTCCAAAAGAAGGCCTGTGACTAGTAGTGTGCCGCACGGTTCTGTTCTTGGACCACTGCTATTTACTTTGTTCATTAATGATAAGAAAAGGATCTGAGAGGAACTGCTCACTTATTTGCTGATGATGCCAAGTTGGGTAGAGCAATAGTGAATGCACATGATGTCAAAATTTTGCAGGATGGTTTGGATTGATTGGCAGTCTGGGTTAATGAGAATGGATGTCAGCATAATGTAGAAAAGTGTAAGGTTATGCATTTTGGAGTGAAAAAATTAGCAACAGGAGGTTGATGAAGCCAGAGATTTGGGGGTGTTGGTGGATAGGGAGTTGAAGTTTAGGGAGAACATTGCAAAAGTGGCTAAATCAGCTCATCAGATCACTTAATTACTGAAGAATACATTGACGAGCAGAGATTAGCAAGTTATTGTTCCTCTTTGTTGAGCCTTGATAAGAATGCATTGCCCAGATCTGGTCCCTGGGTTTCTTCTTGATGGAGAGGAGGTAGAGAGGATCCAGCGGGGAGTGACCAAGATGATAGCTGGTCTATGGAATGAACTTTACGAGAACAGGTTGAAGATCTGTGGTTTACAGAAATTGGTTGATAGGTGGAAAAGGGATGATATGACTGAGACATTCAAATTACTGAAGGGTTTTTACAAGATTAGTTCCGAGAAAATTTTTCAGAACAGGTCTGGTGATGAGAGAAGTAGGGGCCATCCATGGAAACTGAGCACGACTGTAGTGGGCATGGGTGTTAGAACTAGGTTTTTACTTGGAGAGTAGTGAATGAGTGGACTAAGGCTGCCACAGTTTGTTTTGGGTGCCATGACTGTAAATAAGTTCAAAGCAAAGTATAATAGATACTATTTGAATGTCGAATAGTTGTTCTTGATATGATGTTTAGGGCCTCCCTCGATGAGTCTAAGGACTCCTTGGAGTTGCCCTTAATAATAATAATAATAATAATAATAATAATAATAATAATAATAATAATAATAATAATCTGGTAACAACCTCTCACCAACCTATGTTGCATCGTTCTTTTTTACTGCTTTTTGTAAGGCTCTGAAAATTCTGTTCCCTCTGCTGTCTTTATATTCGAGATTTCAAAGAGCTGACACAGAATTAGCGAATTTCTCTATGCCTTCTCTCTCTCTCTCTCTCTCTCTCTCTCTCTCTACATTATCATCATTCCTTTGAACAGATATGTGCATAGTAAACCATGTTTTGCTGATCACCCCTTATGCGACGGAACTATAAATTCTCTGTTGCTATAGATTAAAAGGTTCAACATGATTGCCAAAACTCAGTGCATGTACTCACCATTTTAGTAATGTGACCAATAAAATTCAAACAATAAACACCACCAATTATCGTCGTTCTCTTGTTCATTAAACTAATTTGCCTATACATTTCTTTCCCTCTACCTTCCCTACCTTCTTTATAAAATCCGCTAACATCTTTTATTCCCTTATAGGGAATAAGCGAGGCCTTTATACCTTATCTAGCTTTTGGAGACTGAGTGGGCAGTTCAATCTCCATTAGTAGCCAATCAGGGATAGCTGGCTACTAGTGGATCACTAATTATAGCAGCCACCAATGAAGAGGCTGGCAAACTGCTGCCACCTCTTTGTACCTAACCCTAACAAGATGTGTTACTGTCTGAAATAATGTGGGTACTATCTATTTTCTTGAGTTTAAGGAATGAAAAAACTCGACTTCCCGGAAAAAAATCCCACTTTCCCATATCAGAGATCGACTAACTCGGGAACTGGTCGAAGAAAGGCTTAGAAAAAGTTTCTCCAGTCGGCAACTAGACGAACTTAAGTCTAATTTCGAGTGATCAAGAGCAGAGGATGCAAGTGCCACTTCCATTGATCAATACAGGCCTTCCTTCTTTATACTATAGTAAAATTTAAGTAAATATGTCATCTTATCTAGCTCTATCTCACATGCTGCATCAAAACCCTGTCACTGTTTTACAATGTATCTTAACTTTCTGCAGGGATAATAATCCTGCTTTCATCTTGTTCTTCCTATCTTTACAATAACGTTACAGTAACCATGCATTCCTATTCCAATCAGGATATCTTCATCTAACCAATTTTTACTTATTTCGGCTATTTTCAAGGTAATAAATTCAATTACTACAACAAAACTTTATTTTACTTATTTCTGATAATTTTGGCATTCGTAAATAAACATAGCAATTCATTCCCTAGTCTACAACCAGTCCTACCCATTATCTGTGACTTCACAACTGCTTCAGCTCATTTACCTTTACACCCCTTATCCAATATATATACGAAGACGCAACTATTCCCTATGCATCCAGGAGCACACCCTTCTTATGCAGATCATCTCCATTCACTTCCTGTTCTCACATTGTTACCTCTCCTCTCCATTCACAAACACTTCATTCTTGTTTCTTCTATCTCCTACTCTTTAGCATCACCTCTGACTTCCTATAATTTCTGGTACATATCACTGATTACACTTCCTTACAACAACAGTCTATCCAGTTGATTCAAAATAAATTCCTTTAAATGCAATCCATCTCTTTTATATAATTTCATTTGTCCTTTGAATGCATTCGAGACACACAAAACCGCATGTATTTCCCCCTCTCTGAGCTCTATTAGCATAACATTCATGATTTCTGTATGACATAACGTTTGAACTCATTGTCCCATCTTGACAACACACTTTCCCTTCCTACCACACTGTCTTCCTCTCCTTAATAGCCTACAGATATCGATAATCACATTCTCCCTGTGTCCATCCAAATCAATTGTTCTTCCTACTTTACCTGTAACTACTTTTCACGTTGAGTTTATCTTATATTCAAATCAATCACCTTCTTGATCCTCTCGCATGGAAAACAAACTTTGTGCACCTTTTCATGCATCACACGTTTGGTAATGGAATCTCCACACAGAATTCTTGTGTCATTCGTCACCTCTTTTTTCCTCTGCTATATTTGGTTTATTTCCTTCGCAGCCTTCCGTTCGTTTTTGCCAAACGTCCAATCTACTTCTACATGCGCACCTTTTCGTGCCCCCGTCTTAACTGCGCTTAACAAAGCGCCCATTTCCTTGTTAAGACAATTTAAAAGAATCATCCTCATTTTATTCATCCATAATTTCACTTACTTTATGCTTATATCTCTCAAGAGATAAGTCTGAGGAAAATATGATACCTTAAGAATGCATATAATTTGTTTCATCACTGCACAATTTGTTTCATATCATAGTTTGAAAGGCCTGTGCAGCTCAGCGAAAGTGCGTTTGCATTCACAGTACTATCTCGCTCGAAGAAAGTCTTAAGTTCAATTCTGCTCGCTGACTGGAGGAATTTTTTCTAAGCCTTTCTTCAACTGTTTCTCGAGTTAGTTGATTTCTAATAGGCAAGAGGGACTCTTCTCCCAGAAAGTGGGGTTTTTTTGTACAGTAAAATCAAGAAAATCGACCCTAGAAACCACGCAATAAAAAAAATAAAGAGATTTCTTCAGACAATAAATATAGTTAGGGGAAATGAGATGGAGATTTTTTTTGCCGTTTCTTCATTGGATGTCACTTAAAATTAATGCTAATCATCTCTGATTGGCCACTGGTGGAGAGTGAACTGCTTACTCAATCTCCAAAAGTTAGATAGGGTTTACACTGCCTCGCCTATTCCCCATAAGCGAATAAATGGCGTTAGCGATTAATAATAAATTAAAAGACATTATTCTTAATAATAGGAGTGGCATGCATAAGTAGCTGACCTCATCAATTTCCAGTAACGACACCCCATCAATAGAATACGCAGACTGAAACTTTTTCAATCCAAAGTGAATAACTTTACATTTTTCCACATTAAAAGGATAATCATTATCCTTTGGCTACAATAACAGAATTCATCTCATTTCGTATGGTGATTCAACGGCCGTGAGCCCCTTTTATGGGGAGGTATGGTACCACCTCAATACGCCCTATTTTTATCTGGGCTCGGGACCGGCATAGCTGACAATTCAGACCTATGGCTGGAGAGATTGTCTTAAGTATTCCTGACTGTATCCGCTTGTGTTCACGGGGCCGATTTGCCTGCTTGCGGAATGAAAAACCCCAGATAAGCTGGGGGGAAATCCTGCTGTCCACACCTAAGACTGGCTAACTTTTCTGGCTGAGGAAGATCCTTAAGCTCCTCACGTCGTCGACGGGAATCGAACCTAGGACACTCCTTCCCCAAGCATATGGTTGCGAAGCACATAGCCACTAGGCTAACCAGGGACACAATAACAGATGGATCAAATCATTCTGTAGTATCGCTACATCGTCTTTATATACTATAGCTTTCCCAACTTTGCATCATCAACATTCAACTGGATATCACTCTAAATTGTCTCCAATATCATTAATAGTTAATCAACAATGGACCAAGAACAGAATCTTTGCACTATGCATCACTTTTTTTACCTTTTGCTGTGCTCCGTCATCTGCTCTGACAATCATCATCATATCCATCTCACAAATCCAGTATCCATTCCCATTTGTTTTCGCTTAACAGATTCGCATGGGGTATTCTGACAAATGATTTTGCAAAAATCAACAATATAGGCATTACCTTTATCTTTAACTAGAATTGCTTTCTAATAGAAACAAAGTCAATTGCTGAGGCAAGACCTTCCTTGAAGAGTATCAGATTATTTTTCACCCAGTCTTAAATTATGGCTTTAAGAACTTTTCCAAAACTTTAACAATCATCACTCCCGAGATACCCCACAGATATGTAGTTTCAACCTGTTTTTGACATATATAATGGAGCTATCATAGCTTCCGTCCACGCTCTTGGCACTACTCCTGAGCTAATACTCAAATTAAAAAACCTAGTCTCGGATAATGTCAATTCCTTTGCTCATTCACATAACGCACGCGCCGAGATCCATTGTAATCTTATAGAAGAACTGACATCGAGAATTTTAAATAAAACTAGCACCTCTACTTCGTCTACTTCAAAGATCATATGTGATAAACCCTGCTAAAGGTTTTTTGCATTCTAGATAGGTTTCGAACTGGGGTATTTCTAGCCAAAGAGTTTCGCCATCCAGTTGAGTTACAGAGATTAAAGAAGTTTGAATAGCATCAACAATATTTATACATCAACATTTATATACATTTTTAATCGGCCTTTATATCATATCTAGCTTTTGGAGACTGAGTGGGTAGTTTAATCTGCACCAGTAGCCATCAGAGATAGCTGGCTCATGTCTATCACTAATTACTATATCTATTACCTTGATGAACCTGTGTTTCACTCAGAATTTCTCCATGAGTGCAGGTCACAAAGATGCATCCAACGATCTCGTACTTGACCTTCTCTCATCCATGTTATACCCATAAATTTTGCTAGTGGATCTTCCCATCTTATAGGTGGTCTTCCTGGTGTTCTCTTTATTCTTGGTTGCCAGTTGAGTATTCTATATGTCTATCTGTTATCCCTGAGTCTGGCTATGTGACCTGCCCATCTCATCTTGCTTTCATATACTGCAGTTACCACATCTTTTATGCCTGATCTCTTTCTTAATTCGGTGTTTCTAACATGTTCCATTTTGCTGATGTTACAAATCCTGCGTTCTATTGCATGCTGAGTTATTCTGAGAGTTTCTTCTTCTTTTCTTGTCGTGTTCCATGTTTCTGATTCATATGTGAGTGATGGAAGCATGTCACTATTAAATAGTTTTGCCTTCGCAGAGATGTCAAGATTTTGATCAGTAAGTGTTTCAAGTGTTTCTTTTAGTATGTTGAATGATAGCCACGCAGCTTTCTTTCTTTTTGCTAGTTCTTCAGATAAATCATTATTCATTTTTATTGTTTGTCTTAAGTACTTGTATGAGTCAACTTGTTCTACAGGGATGTTATCAATACATAGGTGACTGTCACTTGTGTAGATGTTTTTGATTCATTTTGTTTTTTCTAGATTAATTTCTAAGCCTATCTTACTGCTGTTTGTGTATATTTTTCACCCATTTCTTCTAAGTATTTTGGGTTGTGGGATATCAGTACTAGATTATCAGCAAACATAATGATTTGTAGTTTTCACCATTTATGCTTATTCCTCTGTTTAGGTCTATTTTTTTCAGAATGTATTCTAAAGTGCTGGTAAATAGATTTGGAGAGATCACATCGCCTTGACGGACCCCTCTCTTTATGTCTATATTTATAGGTTGATCAAATAGGGTCATTTGTGTGGTCTGATTTTTGTTAATTTGTTTTATCATGTGGATGTAAGTGAGGTCCACATTTATTTCCAGTAAAGCACTGATGACTATATTGTGTTCTATGGTATCAAATGCTTTTTTAAAATCAATAAAGGGGAAACATAGCAGGATTTGGCATTGTCTGAATTTTTCTGTTAGTTGTGAAATGACCTGGATATGATCTATTGTGGAGAAGCCACTTCTGAATCCTACCTGCTCTCTACTGGAGTTGTCTTCGAGAGTGGTTTCGGATTCTGTTCAGTATTACTCTGTTCATGATTTTATATATGTGAAAGAGTAGACAGATTGGACGATAGTTTTTTTATGTCTTCCTTGGTCCCTTTTTTGAATAGTAGTATAGATTTTGAGGTTTTCCTCTGGAATCGTTCTTTCTTTGAAGTACCGCGTGAATCTGGCAGCCAACGCTTTGGAAATAATTGGTCCACCTTGTTGGATTTCTTCAACCTTAACATGGTCAAGGCCTGAGGCTTCACCTTTACCCACTTTATTAAGGGCATGTTCTATTTCTTCTGGAAGTACATCTAGTATATTCCTTGGTTTTGGAATGATGGGTTCTGAAAATTGGCACTTAGTTGCATAGAGATCATTATAAACTTCTGCACAATTTCTTGTATCCTTTTTCTATTAGTATGTTTTTCTCCATTTTGATCCTGTAAAGCAGATGGAATTGACTGTTTAAAATTTAAGTCTTTCTCTATTTTTTTCAGGCTGGTTTTTGCCTGCAATGCTTCTCTTAATTTTTGTATCCTGAAAGGTTTGTAATCTTCTAGAATTCTTTAACTTAGTAACTTACAGATAATTTTGTATTCTAGAAAATTTTCTTCAGATTTCTTCTGTTCTTTTCTCTTTCAGTAGTTCTATAGTTTGAGGTGAAAGTCGTTCTTTCTTTTCCTTTGTTTCACAGGAATTTCTGATTTTTTTCTTGCACTCGTTGAATTTATTAATAAAGTCAATATAGTCATCATTTATGTAACAGTTCTTAATAGTTCAGTCAGTCTCTTCTATGTACTTCCTGAACTTGTGGTAGTCTATTTGTTTGTGTTTTTTTGTCTTTTGTGGTTTGATGTTGCCCTGATATGTTGTTCTTTTTTGTGGTCTATTCTTATAATGGCTCTGAGGAGTCTGCGGTCAGAATTCATGTTGAAGTATGTTTCGCCTATTGTACCAACATTTTGTACCAGTCTTTTACAGTCTGTTAAAATATAGTCAATTTCATTTTTTGTGTCTCCATTCGGTGATTGCCAAGTCCATCTTCTTCCTTGGCGTTTGTTGAAATAAAGTGTTCATGATAAAGAGTTGTTCAGCTGCAGAAAATTCAGCTAATCTCTCTCCTCTTCTATCTCTTTCTCCCAGGCCATGTGGTCCTATATACGTTTCGTTTTCTTTTCCACATCCTATTTTGGCATTAAAATCACCACCAACGAATGTGTATGTTGACTTGTAATTTAATGCCTGTTGAAGATTCTTGTAAAAATTTTCTATTTCTTGATTATCAGCTACAGATGTTGGAGCGGAGTGGAAGGGGTGGTGAAGCGCAATACATAGCCTCTCCCACTCAAATGTCAACCTCACCTTCCCGTGCTCCATCCTGTTCTTATAAACGAGGCACTGGCGACCTAGTATGGGCGGTATAACCTTAACACCCTAACAGAGTAAATGCTGTTAGATCTACCTGTCCAGAGGCGTTAGGTACCAGCGACAGGTTAGTAACCTGCCCTGGGGAAATTCAAAATACTTTCAAGTTTCATGCAAATAAAAGCAGGACGGACTGTCAGGGAAAAGACCACAACCCAGGAAACGGTAAACGAAATTGGAAAAAGGAACACATAATGAAGATTGCAACATGGAATGTGAGAAGCATTGCACACAAGGAAGAAGAACTTGATAAACAACTAAACCAAGCTAACATAAAGGTATGTATAGTAACAGAAACAAAGAAAAGACAAAAAGGTACAAAAGAAATAAACAACTATATACAAATCTACAGTGGGGTAAAAAAAAAAAAGAAGAAAGAGCAAAAGCAGGTATAATGATTATGGTACATAAATCCCTAAAGAACAATATTGTATATTACAACTATTTGAATGAAAGACTAACAGAAATTAGACTCAAGACATTAAGAGGCCACATAACAATAATTGGTGCATTTGCACCAGAAGAGGGAAAAGAAGAAGACAGTAATATATTTTATAAAGAATTACAGAATGCCATAGATAAAACAAACAAAATTGAATATTTACTGCTAGCAGGAGACTTAAATGCCAGAATAGGAAACAAAAAATACAAAAACAAACATAGGTAAATTTGGCGAAGATACATGTAATCAAAATGGTCGCAGATTGGGCGATTTCGTCATTTATAATAAAATAAGAATAATGAATTCAATGTTTAACACAAGGAAATACATAAATATACTTGGTCAGCTAGAGGATACTAATCAGTAATTGACTACGTTATCACAAATTTTAAATTAGCGGAGTTAATTTTAGACGTAAGAGCATATCGAGGCTTTGAATTAAACTGGTCATTATATGGTATCAGCAAAAATTCGTTTTAAACCGAAGTGGCTAAAAACACATAGAATTGAAAATTCTTACCAGCCAAATTTCAAAATTTCTTCATTACAGGATCCTCAAGTTAGACTACAATATCAAAAATGCACAAACTTAAAAACAGAAATCACACATGAATCAAGTGACATAGAAGATGAATGGGAAAATTTGAAACAAATTCTCACAAAAGCAGCAACAGAAACCTTAGGAATAAAGCATAAATGGATTAGAAAAAGAGGACTACGAGACTGGAACAAAGAAATAGAAAATATAATAAAAACCAAAAAGGATAGTTACCAGAAATGGCTAAATTCCAAAACCATAGAAGCAGAAATAGAGTATAAAAGAAATAGTGCAATTGCAAAACGAGAAGTAAGGAAAAAAACATAGAGAAAGATGGAACAATTTCGTAACAGAACTAGAAAATGATTTATTTAAGCCACAACCCAAAACCTATAAAGTAATAAAATACACGAATAAAGAAATAAAAGTAAAGATAAAAATACAAACAATAGATTTAGAAAAATGGGTGACCTATTTCCAAAATCTCTGGACAGATGAGAACAATGAATTAAAATTTTATAAGGCAAAGAATGACCTAATAGAAAATATCACAATGTTAGAACTGAAAAATATAATAAAGGAGATGAAAAATAGGAAAATGCCAGGAGAAGACAATATAAATATATAACTATACAAAAATGCAGGTGAAAAATTTAATGAAAGATTTATGAAATTTCTTAATATGGTTTGGATGTCTGGAAAAAACCCTAACGCTTTAAAAAACACTGGTTGTCATAATCTATAAAAAAGGAAATAAAGACAATTGCAATAATTATAGGAAATTAGCCTGCTGAATACAAGATATAAAATATATGCAGGAATATTAAAAGAGAAACTAAGCAGCATTGTAGAAAACAAATTACTAGAAGAACAAAATGGTTTCCGAAAAGGCCGATCCTGCATAGATCCAATTTTTACTTTAAAATTATTAATAGAAAAGAGAAGAGAATTTCAAAAAGAAACACGTGGCCTTTATTGATTATGAAAAAGCCTTTGACAAAATTAGTACACAAAAATTGTTTAAAATATTAAGCGATTTAAACATACCAAACCAACTTTTACAATCTATTCAAGAAATATATACAGGAAATAAAATAGCAGTTAAATTACAGAATGACCTTCTCACCTCTGCTTTTCAATATATATACAGGGTGTCTCAAAATTCACGCAAGAAGTAAATTTGATAGAAAACACAGGTTTTTAATTAAAAATTGTAATTTCTTATTGATTCATAAAGTATACAGTATAGGGTTATGCATGGGACAGCATACCGGGTAAATGGCCTCTACGACTTTGCTCGCACATACGCACTCTTTTGTCGAAATTTTCCATGACCGTTTTGCATAAATGTGGCTGAATTTCGTTGATACAGCGCTCAATTTCCTCCTTCAAGGCGTGGGTGGTCGTGGACTTGTTGGCATAAACCTTAGACGTCAAAAAAAAAACCCCAAAGAAAAAAGTCCAAAGGCGTTAAGTCACATGATCTGTGCGGCCAATTATGATCACCAAAACGGGAAATTACACGACCAGGAAATGACTCATGCAGTAATTGAATTGTTTCTCGGGCTGTATGGCATGTGGCACCGTCTTGTTGAAACCACATGTTGTCCACATCCATATTTTGCAATTTAGGTACAAAAAACTGGATTATCATGTGGCCATAGCGAGCACCATTAACTGTTATTGCCTTATCAGCCGCATTTTCGAAGAAGAATAAACCGATGATGCCTCCAGCCCAATATCCGCACCAAACAGTGACACGTTGTGGATGCATTTGTTTCTCAACAATCACTTGTGGATTTTCTTAACCCCAAATGCGACAATTTTGTCGATTAACGAAGCCATCAAGATGAACATGAGCCTCATCGCTGAAGATGATTTTGTTCGAAAAATAAGCATCCACTTGTTGTTTCATAATCCATTCAACGAACTCTCTTCGTTGTGTGTGGTCATTTTTAATAACCCTGAACTGTCAGCTGTCACGCTGTCTTTTTTTTCTCGTTGGCAACACTTTACCGCACAAATGGCGCTAAATTTAAATCTTGCGTGAATTTACCCTGTATAAATGAAATATTAACAATCTTAAACAGCATAACCCATTTGGTATACAAATGACCCCGCAAATGAAGATAGATACACTATTATTTTCAGATGATCAAATAGTGTTAGCTACATCAGAAGATGACTTACAAAGATCATTAAAATCATTAAATGATGTCTCAAAGCAATATAATATGACAATATCCAAAGAAAGAAAAAAACAAAAATAATGGCATTCAAAGGAGAAAACCCAATAAGAAGTAAAATAGTGATAGATAATAAAATACTAGAACAAGTAAACACTTTCAGATACTTGGGATGTGATCTATCATATGAAGAAAAAGACATAGACACTAAAATAACTTTGTCAAAGTAAATGGAATAATAAATAATATATTTAAGCCATCCCTGGTACAAAAACACACTAGAATCAGATTATATAATGTCTTGTCAAAACCAATTCTACTATACGGAAGCGAAACATGGACCATGAAAAGGAAAGTTGAAAAACGAATTCAAACAGCAGAAATGAAGTTCCTCAGAAAAACAGCTGGATATACCAAGTGGGACCACAAAACAAATGAAGAAATCTTACACTCCCTGAAAATAAAACCAATTATTACTACATGCGACAGTATAAACAAAAATGGCTAGAACATTTAAATCGAATGGACAACAGCAGACTACCAAAAATATTATACAGATACAAAATAAGTGGAAAAAGAAGAATCGGAAGACCAAGAAAGAGATGGCATGAGACCGGAACAGGCTACATGGCCTAAATTCCATGTTAGGAAGAAGAAGAAAGAAGATGTTGGAGCATAGCAGGATATTAATTTTATTGTTATATTGTTCTCTTTTCCAATTACGAATACACCTACTCTTTCAGATATGATGTTACAAGAAAGGATAGACTTGGTGAGCGCAGATTTAACAATGAAGCCCACTCAGCCTTGCTTTCCATTATTTGAGGATGTTCCGAGGAGTATCTGTGAGCCATTATACCATCTTGCAGTCAGTTCTTTCAATCTTTTTGTTTCATTCACTAGTAGGATATCCAAGTTGATATTGATTAGTTCTTTGATTAATAAATCTATTCTGTAGTCTCTTGCCAAAGTTCGAGTATTGAGAGTACCGACTGCCATTTTCATAGATTTAAGAGGTGGCCTGTTTTCATCTGCGAGATTCTTAGCACCCCTGGCCTCACTCAGTGCCTTACCGCCGCTGTAGAAAGGTGTGGGCCGCGCAGGACTCGGGGCAGTTTCTGTTGTTGTAGTGGCATCTTTGCTGTGGTCGCATACACACTTCTCCTGACCAGGGTTCTGAAGTGTTCGCCAGAGCTCTGTTAGTGGTGTTGGGTCCAGGTCCGATAATGGTTAGGATTCACAACACCCCAGGGTACACCACGGGGAGGTGGATTTGGACTTTGCACCTCACTTATATATATATATATATATATATATATATTTTTTTTTTTTTTTTCAGAATTCATTTTTACTTGGTTGGAATATTATGAAAAAGCTTTTCATAATATTCAACTTGGTTGGAATATTATGAATAGATCAACATCTTCAGGTATCACAATCAAAGAAATATATAAAGAATTACGGAGACTTAAAATTGTAATAACAGAACAAGTACAAAAAAGACAGTAGCGTGTTTGAAAACAAAAAGCGAGTTTGAGTTCCAAACAAACGTAGACTACGCGCTGTCGCGAGTGCACCAATACTGAACAGAGGCAACGTGTGCGTCAGAGAGATTGAAACTTAGGCTGTTATTGATATGAGAAGAATCTACAGAAATTTCTCTAGATTCGACAATCTTTCTCTCGAGTTCATCATAGAACAGATGGATGTTAGAAGTTTGAGTCCAGTTCACAATGTGTTGGCGGCCTTCGTCTGAGTTAACTTAAAAGAGAACGTGGCTAGAGAGAGCGCTGGCACTAGTCCTGTTATAGGAGATATCTCTACGGTGTTCTTCCAAACGTAGAAGGATGGATTTAGCAGTCTGGCCACAATCACATAAAACCTTGTACACTCCTGGAAACTGAGTTAGAAGATGTTTCCCTTGAGGTTTACTAAGTATTGAACGAAGTTTTGGGAGCGTAGTGAAGCAAGTTCTGAAGTTACACTTCTTGAGAATTTTTATCAGTTTTTCATTTTGCCTATTTATCTGTAATTCATTATATATTTCTTTGATTGTGATACCTGAAGATGTCGATCTATTCAACGAAACTAGTAAATTAGTAGTATCTTTTCAAATATACCATGTCATCTGTTTTTCTCTCAGTATCAGTCATTAAAGCTTTTTTCATATATATATATGTATGTATTAAAAGAATTTAATGACTGAAACCGAGAATAATTGTAAGGTTTTAATGGTATAACACACTACTAGTTTCGGCTTTTGACAACCTTCTTCAGGTGTCTTTTAAATTGCAGTACATAATTAACATGAAAAAACGTTGTAGTTTTTTCATGTTAATGAAAAATGATAGATGTTTTTGGATCTATCCGACAGACTGAATGACCCTGGTGTTCATCGTCAGGATTGTTTGAGAAAAGAACATGACTAGACAAGGCACTGGCACGTGTTCTTTTGTAAGAGGATGTCTCTCTTATGCTTCTCTATACGTAATTCAATAGATTTATCTATTTGACCAAAATTAGGGATATTACAGTCACACCATATCTTGTATCTTGTACACGCCAGGATATTTCAGATTATGATGATGAGGTTTCGGATGGCTTACTAGAGAGTGGATTTTCGGAAGTGTAGTAAATAAGGTCCTGATGTATTTCTTGAGAACTATAATTTTTGAGAAACTGAACTGATGTATGGGATAGAGATATTACCCTTAATAGTGGTTATTTTTTCAGTGCGGTGGCTAGGAGGATCTAGAAGGAAAATTTTTTAATGGTTCTGAGAATATCCATTTTGTCTAAAGACATATGAGAGGTAATTAATTTCTTTTTGTAGTTCATCCAGGTAATTTAGAAGAAAGCGTGCTCTATGTCCTAAGGTAGAAATAGTTCCAAGTTTTTGTGGAGGAAAATGATGGGCCTGACTATGAAGATATAGTAATGCGTGCATGAGTTCCAAATAAAAGATTACCGTAGATTTTTCCTATATCAACAACAGCCTAAGTTTCAATATCTCTGATGCACACATTACCTCTGTTCAATACTGGCGCACTCGTGACAGCACGTGGTCAACTTTTATTTAGAACTCAAGCTCGCATTACTGTTTTCAAAATGTACTACTGTCTTTTATACTAGTACTGTTAATGCAATTTTTAAGTCTGTTATTTTTTATATATTTCTTTGATTGTGATACCTGAAGAAGTTGATCCATTCAACAAAACTAATAAACTAGTAGTATGTTTTTAAATAAACCATGCCACCTCTTTATCTCCCGGTATCAGTCATTTAAACTAATTTATATATAATTGAATTGAATTGGAGGTAAAATGCGAAGGTGGTTCTGTTTGCTGCTGGGAATTCGAATAAAATAGAACAGATAAAAGGGAAAAGTTAATGCACCTATAAAAAAACATGCATTGTTTTTAATATAAAATATAATCAGCTAACACCTTTTATATCCCATCTAGCTTTTGGAGACTGAGTGGGCAGTTCAGTCTCCACTGGTAACCAATCAGAGATAGCTAGCTCATGTCTAATTATAGGCAGCCACTGATGAAGAGAACGGCAAACAACCCTAACAGGATATGTTACTTTCTGAAATGATGGGTGTTCTACGGTCGATTTTCATAAGTTTACGGGACGAAATACCCGAGTTCCTGGGAAAAAACCAGCTTACATGTGCTAACTCGGGAACTGGTCAAAGATAGGCTGAGAAAAAGTTCCTCCAGTTGGCGACTAGACTTGAACTTAAGTCTAACTTCGAGTGACTAAGCGCCACTTGTTTTTCAAAACAGCTACATTGTTATGGTTTTGAAATCATTAAAAAATATAGGATAAAAATGAGAGGTCTGTGCAGCTCAGTGGAGATGCACTTGAATACTCTGCACTTGGCTGCAGGAATTTACTTATAGTTTGAGTGGCTCACTAGAGGAACTTTTTCTAAGTCTTTCTTTGACCGGTTCCCGAGTTAATCAATCTCTGATATGGGCAAGCTGGTTTTTCTCCTGGAAACTGGAGTTTTCAATCCGTAAATCGACAGTAGTATGGCCTTAATTTCAGACAGAAACATATCCTGTTAGGGTTAAGTACCAAGAGATGGCAGCACTTGTTTGAAGATCTCTTCTTCGGTGGCTGCGTATGGGCCAGCTATCTCTAATTGGCTACCGGTGGATATTGAACTGCCCACTCAGTCTTCAAAATAAATAAGAATATGACGCAGGCATTTCAGCAAAGAATAAATATGCTACACTTTCTACAATTTCTCATAACCATGACATTGCTTACTCATCAGTCTAGTGGAAAAGAGAATTTTGAAATTACGTGCTGTACTGATTCACTTTTCCTGTTATGCCAAGTTAGAAATAAATGAAACTGATTTTTATTTACTCAACTTTAATTCTGTCACGTCTTTTTAGCACATTTCTGTACCAAATCACGTCCGTTATCCGATATAAATTACGGAATAGTTCCATTGTCATGTTGACCATTGGCTGGTGATCACATTATTCTAATTCGACCTAATTTATTCTAATAACACTTAATGTTGGCCATTATCTTGAATGACGTAACAACGTGCTTATGTTTTGTTTCAATGTTTTTATAAAAGTCAGCATCTATTATTTCTCCTGACAATGCCCGATTAGAAATGTGTCCCCGTTTGTGACAAATTATGTTGACTGAAAAATTATCCGAATTTAGTGCCCAAAATTTTTGGAGCCAGTCCCAAAAAAGACTGCAGTGGGGGAACTTGGTGAGATGCACTGAAGAAGATCGAAGTTTTCATTAGTGATTACGGAAGGTATGGCGTGTGGTGTGGATGTTTTAATATTTGCCAATGCGTGACCGTTATCAAGGTATGGTGAGAGTTAAATCACGAAGACTGCATCTCAATAAGAATCAGCAGCAGGCGAAAAGGCTAAAAAGAAATTCACAGAAATCTGCAGTGCATTGGGATGAGAAACCCCTTCAAACACTGAGGTTCCACGGGGACTACGATGAAAGACTTTTCTTAACCCTTTCTGACCTGAATTTTTTTTTCCAAGTGAAAAAAAATTGTTCTTTCTATTTATTTTGTCTTTAGGTGTAAAAAAGCAAGAGTATCAAGTATTTTGATGAAATCAGGATAGGAATTCTGTCCGACTGATTCCATATGGAATCATTATATTCTGGTAGCAAATATTCAATTTCTGAGCTAATACTCTATAATATACGCATATTATTCTACTAAGTCATAAAAACCGATATTGGTAACATTTATACATACAATACATGCCTGTTATTATATTAAAGAAATGGAACTATGCCGTACGATACCAATTGGAATCATTCGCCACGTAATATGAGCTACGAAAGCCAAGACAGTTAGTGATTCCAATTGGAATCACTAGGGCAGAACACGAAAAATTCTTTCATCTTTAAGAAATTAATTCGGCGATCTCAAGCAATAGGATGAATGCTTTTCTGAAGGACTCTGTTAAAAGGTTTACTGCTACACCACAGCAGTATCAGGAAGCTTGCTACAGTATCAACCTTCTATCAGATGCAACTTCATCTGCTTATATTGTGTGAGGGAATTTAAAAACTATTTTGCGTTATCATTTTCCTACAAGAATAGTTTAAAGAGAAAAGTTTCTACAGATGTGGAGGATGATTTGAATAATGCTTGCTTTTAGAAAATCCAAATGTTTTATATATATATACAGGGTGTTCGGGATAAATTTGACAGTTTCGTAAGGAAAAAGAAAATCTTTGTATCTATTAAATTTAATGAATTGACAAAAAAACATTACAGGCAGAGTTAATTACAATACTATCAACAAGATTTACTCAAAATAACCACCATTAGCATCGATCACAGCTTCAATTCTGCTTCGGAACCTCGAACAAGCTGATGCTACAGTCTCCCTGGGAAGGGCCGCAAAAACTGTTTTAATTTTATCCATTAACTGGGCTTTTGTATTACTGGAAGTGCGATTGGTGTCTTTTTCAACTGCGCCCCATACAAAATAATCCATGGGGTTAAGGTCTGGGGAGTTTGGAGGCCAAACATTTGGACTGGTGAAGTCGTAGAAATTTTCAGACAACCATTTTTGACTTTTCCCAGAGGTGTGGCAAGGGGCCGAATCCTGCTGCCATACATACGGCCTACCATTGGCTACCCTTGTTATCCAGGGCTTGACTACAGTTAGCAACTCCACGAACAAAGCCCGAATTCCAATGCCAGGGTTCTTCAACACCTGTTCCTGCAGATTTGCGAGGAATTCTGCTGTACGAACGCAATCAGATCGTCTGCTAGGGATCTTTCTTCTTGCTACATCCTCGTAGTCACCATTGCAAGTCTCTAGTTCATGCCTGATTGTTTTTACTGTATTCAGGGAGCATTGGGCAGCAGTCGTAATATCCTTATTTTGATGGCGGGCACGAATCATCATGATACAAGTTATTCTCTTCCATGATTCAGGTGGGTTCCAGCTATCCATCCTTTCTGACATCTTGTATATGAATGAAGAAGGGTCCAAACTTTTAAATGAAGAGAAGTGTGTGTTAATACATGTAACTTACGGAAAAATATAATTAATTATAAATATGTCAAATTTATCCCGAACACCCTGTATATATATAAAACAGTATTTATATATATATATATATATAAATGAATTTAAAATTATATTGTATAACTAGAGAATATTTATTTTTACAGAATTTTCATTCTGTTGATCAAAGGAAGTGCTGCAAACATTTCACTGACAAGGTGAAACATATTACCTAAAGATACTATGTTAGAATTTACCCCTGGTTGAAGACTTCCATTACAAAAGTTAATGCCTCTCCCAAACATTTGAAAACTTCTTAATACAGTATGGCGCAAAAAACAGTACTAAATAACTACAACGATATGTTATGGAGTAAGAGTTTATTAACAAGAAATATATGTTTACACTTGATATGCACATCTACAACAACCGGCGGAATCTTGGTCGAATAAAACATTAAGCCGGTAGATTACGTGCTCGAATTTTCATAGTGCATGAGGTTCTCTGTCATCTTGGGGAATGTTTGGGGCATACCATGTAATTTCATCCCATAGTTAATGGTGGAATACCCATTTCTTCAACACGCCCCAAACGAAGGCATTACGTGATATGAGATCAGGAGAACGTGAATTCTGTGAACCTCGAAATGAGCCTCTCAGGGAAGTGTTCAGATAAGTTCTAGAACCACGTGATAAGAGAGAGGTTTCTCTTGGACAAATTCAGGTCTCGAGAAACCTGTAAGTTCGTTTATCTGACCGCTTAGATGGAAATGAGCTTCGTCTAAGAACATTATGGAGGAGTAATCTATTGCTGTTAACCACAGACCCACCTGAATGACGCACGAAAAGGCACCCAGCTTCTTAAGGATTCTCTGTAGCGATGCCTCGGTATCCCAAGTGTTGCCGCTGTTTGTTATGACCGCATTTCGGAGACTTGCTCTGGCACATGCCCGTGTTTCTCATTTGTATTAACAGTTCATGGTCATCCCGAATGCCCTCTAAATAACTACAACGATATGTTATGGAGTAAGAGTTTATTAACAAGAAATATATGTTTACCCTTGATATGTACATCTACAACTACTGGTGGAATCGTGGTCGAATAAAACTACAGTACATTGCAGCAGAACATCCCAGTACGTTGGAACCTCTCAAGTAAGGCAATGATGACACTGTAGCTTGGTGCAAGTTTATGCGATACTTACTCCGTATGAATGAACATAATGATCAATAAACATCTTTTCTTCCAGTGCCAACACCGCTGCAGCAGCTAAATGTAATGGCACTCTACATGTTCTAGTAATTGCAGGAAATCGAACAGTACATCTCATAGTGCATGTACTTAAGGTTTTTCCACCATCATACCATACGCTTTCGCATTCCATTTTTTTTTTTTTTTTTTTTGCTTTCAGATGACTTGTATCTGCATACACAATCGATTTACTTTTCCAACTTGTTTATTATCAGCAACACTAATACCCCTAATTTTGGCTGCAGGAAAATACGAGTGATATTATCATAGACCCCACCTGTATTAATAGACCCGTTATTGTTCCTTACATCATTTTCATATTATCCTAACTTTTTCCAAGAACCTCAACTCCCTTGTTCATCTGTCTTAATCACCAAAATTTTGCACAAGTTAAAATTTGATATCTTCAATTATTTCTTTCAAGCTCAACTCACCTTTTACCCACCAGATTATCCCTCACAACTGGGCTAATAGCAATAGCTAACCCTATATCCAGTGTCTTAACTTCATCATGAATGCTCATCAACTTACTAATGTAATCCACCTCTTCTGTTATGATATCCATGTTTTTTTTTTTTCTTTTTCCCAAGCAGTAAAACCTAGATAAAGAATGGTGAGGAATCAGTGCAGTCTTTAGAAGACACTATACACTAGTGGCCAAAATTGTGGAAAAAGCGTATTTCTGAGGTTTGATGGCTCATAACACCATTTTTTTTGGGAGTAATACCATAAAATTATATATCAATGGAAAGATAGTTTAATCAAGAATGTAATGCAATAACTTTTTATGAAGGATTTTTTTTTTTATTAGAACAGCAGTTATAAAGAAGAAAAGTGAAACACATAGAAAAAATGATATACAAAAATTCTCACAATGTGAGTTAATACTTGGGTAACCTTTAGTTAATTACACAATGCCTTCCCATGAAGTGAACCAAGTTTTTTTAGTTCTGCAGCTGTTATAATGTGAAACCAAGATTGAATTATTGCTTCTGTTAATTGGGCTTTATTGTTTGGTTGCTTCTGACAAACAAGTTTCTTTAGTCGGCTCCATAGATTTTCGATTGGGTTAAGGAATTGCTGGAATATGATTATCTTGAAACCACTTTTTGCACACAGCAGCAACATGACATGGAGCTGAATCCTGTTGAAATATAAATTCTTCATTATCTTAGAAAAGATCATGCGCGGAAGACTTCAGTTTGGGCTCAAATATTTCATTTATGTATTTTTGGGCATTTATATTCCCATTAATCATGTAAATTCTGCCCACACCTTATGATGTCATACAACTCCAAATCATAACACTAAGTGGGTGTTTCACAGCAGGTGTAATGCAATCAGAATGCAAATCTTCTCCTTATGTATTTTATGCCATCACTACCAAACAGGAGATTTTGGTCTCATTGTTCTGCTGTCCAGTTAACATGGGTTTTAGCCCAGTTTAATCTTTTCAACCTTTGTTTGAGAGATAAAAATGGCTTTTTTCTTGGAATTCTAGCATTTAGACCAAATTCCTAGAGTCTGCATCGAAGTCCTTGCACTCAACTTCACATTGTATACACCCAGATGATTTTCTTCTGTCATGTAGGCACAGTCTCTCAATTCTTCTATCATCACTTGCTGTTGTGCATCTTTTCCTGCCTTTTACCAGTCTGGTTTTGTAGTGACTGAGTCTCCTAATACCTCTTCAAAAATTTAGAAATGCCACCAATTTTCTGCTGATTTCTTCATAACTGTAACCTTGTTCACTAAATAGTACAATTTAACATCGCTTTCTGGGTGACCAGTGAACACTTTGCACCATTTCTTTAATTTTATTACGTTTTACAAGCTCTAAATGAAAGAACACAAAAAAAACCCCCAATCAACTTGATAGCAATCACATAACACACTCTGACAAATGTCCTCCTCTCAGCTCCAATACATATCAATAGCTGAATCCTACTGTGACCTTATTGGCTCTCTAAACACTCATGCTCATTAGTTACATTCAAATGAAGGAAAGCTACTTCATATCAACCTAAGCAAATTCTGCTTCTTTTTTCTGGCTACAACTTTACTTCATATCAACCTAAGCAAGTTCTGCTTCTTTTTTCTGGTTATTTGGCTACAACTTTTCACAGAATACAGATAACTGAATAAACTTTGTTGCATTACATTCTTGATTAAATTATCTTTCCATTGATAAGTAATTTTATGGTATAACCGCAAAAATACACTTTTTCCAAAAGGTTTCCACAATTTTGGCCACTAGTGTAAATTAACACTTTGTGAAACCATGAATAGCATCACCAAGAATGAATGGCCAAATGGCTGGTACTATCCTCCCTTTAATCTCTCCTTATGAATCCTTCCAAATTACATTGGAATATATTTCCAACTGAGAATGCTGGCTGTACAAATGACAAGCATTCCTAACTGGAACTCGATATATTAGAATAGATGAACGGTATGATAATTTATATGGAATAATTAGCCAAAATACTAAATTAGTTGTATACAAGACAATGTTCAAACCAATTTTAAGTTATGGATCTGAGAGCTGGGTCAGAAGTAAAACACTTGACCAAAAACTAGAGACTGCATATACCAGTCCTGAAAAGATTAGGGGCATGAACAGATGGCATCAATGTCAATATCATATTAAAACGAGTATAAAAACTTGACATTGTTAGCATTAAAGAATGTGTTAGTAAAGCTAATCTCAGGCAGTATGATCATTTAAAAAGAATGGGAGAGGAAACATTAACAAAACAAATGTTCTCTGCCAGGTTGGCAGAAAAAAAAAAACAGAGAAAGACCAAGATATAGGTGGATTGATACAGTAATAAGTACCTTAGAAGACAGAAATATTGGAATCACAACAGGTAACAGGCTGATTTGGAGGAAAATTGTAGATAGGCAGTTAGTAATGATATATATATTTTTCATGTAGTACTATCATATCCTGTATACCCCTTGAGGGTATATACCAGGAATTTGATGATGAATCCTTATCATTTGCAAATTACAGTCTTGGGGCTTAGAACCAGCAAAAGATGGTAGAGAGAGCAAACTTACTAATGATTAGAGTTAATATAAGGAGCATCGAGCAAACTCTCAGAAAATGCTACCATATTATCTACCACAGCAGCTGCACCCAATTCCAGAGGAATATCTTCACTTATTTGAGGCTGACTCATGCAACAGTTAATGCTTAGGTACTTCTGCTGAGTCCCCACCTGTGCTTTTAGAAAACATTTCATCACCAATGACACCAGGATTAGAATTACTAAAAGATTTATACAACTTCCTACTCTTCCTCCTGCACAAGATTTGCGATTCTCTCTGCACTGCTGTTGACAAAAACATGAGTATTGGAGTATGTATGGACTTATTTTGATGCACAGTAACACTCAGATATTTAGATATGACCTTCCACCATATGCATCTCAGCTGTTTTCAGAAGTGAAGATGCTATGTGCAATATTCACTCTACAAGAAGTCAACAACCACTTTCAGATCTAAACATGCACATCGTTAAATATTATGACAGGATGATTACATAAGATTTTGAAAGAATAAACTACAAAATAATGGGCTATTTGCTGACAATACTATTTTGTGAGCCTTAAGCTTCATGCACTCACACACTAATATCACATCCAACCAGATCACTATAATAGCTGATCAAAAGAGCTAATCATTTGGTTAAGTGACTAATTTTCTAAGCAAAATTGCTGAGATCCCATCCTATATATTTTACAATTCATTCATAATAACAATTATTTAAAGTTTTTTTTTTTATTTTTAATTTTTATTTATTTCCAAGCAGATGGAGCAGACTACTTTCAAGAATATACACATGGCATTTACTAAAATAAAGAGCCAAAAGGCTTCAGTTCGGTGATGCAAATTATATAAGCAAAGTGAACACCAGATTCAGCATCACTTGAAAGCTGAATGTAGAAACCATGAAAGTTTCGTAAAAATAAGTTGACCAGAGAGCTTACAGGAATACACCCACTGGCATTCACGAGTTGCCTTAGCGTGGACTACTTAGAAAACAGGCGCCACCCAAGAGTCTACACATTCGCTTTCTATTAGTCCATTCTGATAAGGTTTCAATGGCCTGACAGCTGTCTTGAACTGGTTGGCCCTCCCCAGAGACCAGGCAGAAACCTTAAGAGAGCAAAATGTCTTGTTCAGTACCATGGAACTGGAAATATCGGAGAAGTGTATTTTTCGTAAGTGAATTCTCAGTCTGTGCACAAAAGCATTTACTAAAATAAAGAAAAAGGCTTCAGTTTAGTGATGGAAACTTTCATGGTTTCTACATTCGGATTTGAAGTGGTGCTGGATCTGGTGTCCACTCTACTTATATAATTTTGAATTGCCAAATAAACGACAGCTTCAGCAAATTTCCGATGCTAGAAAATAAATTTTAAATTTCTGAGAAGCAAGACAAGTACATAAATGATGTCACAAAAGTTTATTTTTTGAATGACAGAGATGAACATTGCTTCGTCAACAATGTATGGGCTAACTAAAATGTACAATGTAAGAAAGTAAAAATATAAAATCAATACATGACAATGATGATGTATAGTAGACATTCACCTAACAGCAACAGATGACAAACAGGAAATGAAGCTAGCGACCTTCAACTGAAACAGAAAAAGGAAAAATTACCATACTAATTTTAAAACTAAATTAAATTTAATTACAAATAGTAATTAAAGCTAAAATAATACAGTACAGCTGTAACTAATCAGCATTCTATTTTAACAAATATTTCAAATTCAAAATGTTTAATGGTGTATATTCTCAAGAATGTACATTAGAATTTAATTAGGCCTTAAATTTTTTCTAAGCATTTTGATTACATGAAAGCCACCCACAGTTTTCCCTTGACATTTTTGTCAACTATTTGGTCTGCTAGATGTTCCATTTCCTATTCACCTATTGGTTCATCTTGGCCATTCTCGAATATTAATAATGGCGAGTTCTTTCTAATGAGATCATTTTTAAAATGGTTCTGCTACTGAAGTGTTTGTTCAATTCTTCTCAGAACTTTCATATCTGTTGGCTCTAATCTTTCAATAACTGCTTTATTTCTCTCTTAAACACTGTCTTATTATACCAGTCTTTAATTTTACTCAGAATTCTGCCTGTAGTCTTTGCTCAACTCTTTTCTTCTAAACTAGTTCAGTGATTGATATGTTAAAACTGGTCTGAACACCGTTACCTGTTACATAGCTTGGTATGTTGAATGAATTCTCTCTTGTTCGACAAATTAATCCACCTGCAATCCAACTATATCAGCATTAATTATTCTTATCTATAGTCATATTTGCCACCTTCACTAAAAGCTGTACTTGATTGGCTCAAATAAGAAAGAAATATGTGACCAAGTAAAACGTGGTCAAACTTTTGGTATGCTTTCTTCTTTTCCCAGACTACTTCTTTAACTTCTTGTGTCAACCATGGTGTTCTTATTTTTCTATCCTTGCATACGTCACCACATACCTCCCTAGGTGAATTAATTAATGTTACTTCAGAGCTTGCCACTGAGATTCCATCCAAGATTTGGTTTTGTTTTCAAACTGCTGCAAATTTTCTTCAATAATGTTTGCATAACTGAGCCTACAATTTATTTATAAAAGCTGCTCAAGTTTAATTCTTTTTAAAACTATCTTACATAAAATTGAAAGTAACAGTCACTTTCAATTTTAAATCCTCTGTATGCTCGTGTCATGAACAAGCTTTATGATATCACTATTAATGACGACATAGTCAATGAGGCTTTTCTTATTTCTTGTGTCTTCTCTCCACGTGAACTTGTGCACGTCTTTATGTTGAAAAATAGTGATAGTAATGTCTAGCCTGTGTCCTGAGCAGAAGTCCAGCAAATACCTACGATTATTATTAGCTTTGCCCTCTTCTCTAAATTTTCCCAAACTGTTCCTATATGTCTCGTGAGATTCATTTCTTACTCTGCTGTTCAGGTCTTCAAACAAGGAATACTTTTTCCATTTTCTTTATGTCAGCTGTCTATTCTAATGACTCAAAAAATTACTCCACTTCCTTAGAAGAACCTTCTGTCAGACCACAGGTGAAAATAAATTTCATTGTCCATTTCTCCATTTTGAAGTTCATTTTCATGTTCAGTTACATATAGTGGTACTCGCTAATCCGAACCCTCCAGTAATCTGAACTGCAGTTTGAAAGAAAAAGTTTTATTTATTACGTATTATTATTTTATTATTACAGTACAGTATTTTTTTCATCCTGTCGATTGTACGGTTGCACTGGAGGCCAATTCTGATTTATTGTGCTTTCACGTTTGCTTTTTTTTTTTTTATACTGTACAGTACGTACTGTATTGTCGACATGAATCACAAATATACACAAAAAGAGGAAATTCAAAATGTGCATAATTTGGTTAAAAATAATCCAGATGTTGAAATTTCACAAACAGATATTACGGAATGGATTGTAGGTAGAACCGAAAGTGAATTTGAAATCAAATCAGATGCTGAAAAATTATAAATATGATGCTACAGAATGAATTAGATTAAATTTTAAATTAAATTTTTTACTAAAATAAACTTGTGTACTGTATTATTTTTTGTTTTCCATTACAGCACTGTAGCTTTTTTCTATCTGTTACTTCATTTATTTACAGAATTAAATTGATGTACCATTAGAATCTGATTATTTTTGTTTTAAATGCTAGTTATTGTTGTCTCTTGGGAGAAAATTCGCTAATCCGAACGAGCACAGTTTTTATTAGCTCAGATTAGCAAGATATCACTGTATATATTGCAGATGATCAACAGAGATCAGTAAAATCATTAAATGAAATTTCAGTACAATATATTATAAGAATATCAAAAGTAAAACAAAAAATAGTGGCTTTCAAAGGAGAAAACTCAATAGAACATAAAATCATAGCAACTTTTCTTTATCTACAGTCAAGATGTAGTAGATGTTTTCAATGTTCCTGCCTATTTTCATGTTTTATTTATTTATTGATTTTCATATCAAATTTTTTACAGCAATTATTCAATTTAGTAAAGCAATCCTGCTGATTTGAACTGGAATTATGTAAGAATATAACATGCCTCTGAATAAAATAAAGAACTGAATGAATATCTCTAATTTCTACATAAGGTTTTATATCACCCTCTTTCATAATGCGATCCATATAGATTCAGATATTGAAAATGTAATGCAATGTATAATTTCCTGAAAAAAGTAGGTATTTTGGAGATCTAAACAGAAGAGGAAATTAATAACAGACCAATAAAACTAATTATACATAACTTATATACATTAAACACAAACCAAACTTATGAAATTATTAGGATAATTCAAGAAAAAGAAGATGAAAAATGACTGTTAATCCAAAATACTAAGGATTTTACAGTCTGTTCTCACAGCAAACTTGTAAGAATCAATATGATAAACCTCTTTGCTGTGAGGATTAGCCACAGACCTTTCAGCAGTTTGATAGTGAGCAAGTTCACTGCAACTGTTTTAAGCATAAACTGAATATTTTCTGTAAAAATGTCTAACAGCAGCAATACTTTTAACTAAACCTGCAAAAAATGAATTAATGCTATGAGCCAATGTGTTAACAAACTCAAAGTCCTTTTAATCTGTATATCAATAATATGAGTGAATCAAGAAGAGGTATTTCAAATGTGCACCTAGACCTTTTTGGTTTCATCAACTAATCAGTCAGTCACAGGCACTGAACAGCTACTTGCATTTGACATGAAAAAATCCAAGAAGAATACATGCATCAGCAACATCCTTATAGAGAACAGTAAGTTTAAAATATGAGCGTCTGGGATTTCTATGGTTATGTTAAAATTCTTGATAATGCACTTGGTATAGTATTAGTTCTGAGAGGAATCACGAAATGTTATATGCACTATGTGCATTTCATGATTTCTACTCAGGAAAGGTAGTAAACATATAGTACATTAGTCCTGTACGTGGACTAATTATTTTTTCTATTTTTATTAATTTTATATAGTGTTTTGTATGTTTTAATTTATTTTTACATAATCAGGAAACCTTACTATAGATCAAATACTGAACTTTTACAAGACACTTCAGACCTCCAATAAGTATCCTACATCCCAGGTAATGAAATTTAATTACAAACTCAATTTCAAAGACAAATTTCTTACTTTATAAATTACAAGTTTCTATGCCCACAGTAAGATTTAAACCTGAACCTGCAGTTTGTTGGTTAGAAAGTAGATAGCTAACCACTCAGCAAGCAGGCACCCATTGTTAAACCAGTTTAACTGTTGCTTCCATTCCAGACTTTAAATGTATCAGATTTCTGATCTTAAAATAAAATTAGGTTTTTCTGCCAAAACCTCCAAAAGTCACACATATTTTTTAAAAAACATCCATGGAGATTTCTGCAGAAGTCCAAAATTTGGACAATCTAAGAAAATGCTTGCCTTTTCTTTTTTTACATAGAAGTTATCAAATCAAAATCCATGACTTTACTGATGTGCAACAACAAGCTCCTGTTGGTGTAATAAATCATTTGTGTAATGCTCCAATGAACTTCAGTGAAATACACAATGGCCAAGTTATTTTTTCACTGAATAAGACATTCTGAAATGAGGTATGATTGTACACATTTCCCAACATTAGAAAATCTACATAAAATTCATGTTGGTATTTTTTAAAAAATAAAACAGATACACAAGTCACTATTCCTTATATTTTAGCAAAGTCAAATATTCAGGGAACAAAATGGACAAGAAAAATGTTTCTAACAAAGTAAGATCAAGTTTTAAATTGCACCAGTTGCCTCTCTTGGGATGATGATTCAGAGAATGAGTGTTTCCCAGATGCGAGGTAATTTTATTGAATTCAGTGTAATTAAATTTGGGTGCATAAAACTGTTTCACATCCCGGAAGCACTTTTCCTTAGGCTATTAGCACAATGGCCAAGAGCATCTGACCAAGACCACTAAACGGTGTAACTTAGGACTTTATTAGGCCTTACTTTGTTTCTTTACAATACATAGGTGCCTACGCAAGCACACAGTCACTACACGAGTAAGTGAAAGAGTGCATGCATCTTTGCGTATGTATTGTTTCCTGATGAACTTTGGCAAAATATAAGAAACAATATCTAAGTTGTCATATCCTTCCTAAAAATACTAATATATGAATAAATCAATGTACAAGTTTGAACACTATCTATCTATCAATGGTCCTAACAGGCACTTAAGCATCTACGACCTTTCCAAGTATTCTTGGACTTCGCAAGCATATCTCAAGGATAAGGTGGTTAAGCCCTATGCCTGCAGATGTGCGTGTTCACAGGGCCGGTTTGCCTGTTCTGGGGGATGAAAAACCTAAGTTTCCAGGTGAATCCCACCCTCGCATGAGACTGGCTAACTCACCTTTCGTCGAAAGAGACTACATAAAGGTTCCTCACGTCACTGACGAGAATCAAACCCAGGTGGTCTATCCGACCAAAGGGCTTTTCATCTATACCGGCTGAGCTATGGAGGCTTACAAGTTTGAGCACTAGGCTATGAAAAACTGTTCCTAAAACATTAACTCTAGATCATACTCAACCATGTTTCAGAGTTTGTGGTACCATGCACAATAGGAGTCTACAGGGTAGTCAAAATTAGTCATTCGGATAATGACCAAGCAGTTGCCACATGGATGGGATTGTCTACAATACTGGTTATGAAGATGTCAAGTAAGATCCCATAAAACATTGTCATGTCATAAAATTATCTCACATTCAGAGGGCACACTATTCAACATAATGTATTATATTTTGTCAGAAATAACTTTTCAGACAATTCAGTAACTGGCAGCTGCAAAAGAAGCTAGATTAGCTACCAGTAACAGTGAAAGCAAATGCTAAGGAGATGCAATACTATAACAATCCTTTTCCAATCTACTTAATATAGAATACCGAAAACTTCCACCTTTATCTGCTTTGATAGTAGTAAGCACTTAGTGCCAAGAACAAACACGTAAACAGCCAAACAAGAAATAATGCACATCATAACGAATGCATCTGAACTGAAGGGACTTATCTATTAAATGTTAATAATATATGAGAAAGAGAGAGAGAATTTTATTTATAGTGATTAATTTGGAATATTTGAACTAGTGACTATTTTGTTAGTGCTGTCTTGTTACAAACAAAATTTCCACACCAGTGTAATGAATAAGATGCTAAGTGATATGGTTAATTTTTGAAGACAGCATCGCTAACAATGCATTCTATGCAGGAACAGTCTGTATAAGGAAATGATAACAGTTAATCATAACATCTTGACATTAAAACAGTCCAGTTAAAATAACAAATTTTAACAAGATTTCTCAATACCAAATTTCACCATGCCAGAGATGAATGATTTATTTTAAATTGTCCTAAATATTAAGTATAATCATAAAAACCATCAATCTAGGACTAAAAATCAGCATACTAATGGTGAAACAAGCACTGGGGCAGCAACATGTTATACTGCCCACAACCTCCTTTAGTCATGACCACAATTTCCATCTTTCTTAGCATATTCACCAGTTTGTGATAATCAGTCAGGTATTTTGAACAATCTGTCCTTTAGCACACAATGTTCCCTTTCATTCCAAAGGAGAATTGAGTAAAGATAGTCCTATCTTCACGACTGCCTATCTTGAATTTTGAGAATGCTCCAGTAGCTGACTTTGGAAACTTTTCCAGCTGGCATGATATGGTTATATTAGCCATCTTGGTTGGCCATGTAGTTATCATATCTGCTCTGTAACCTACAGGTTTGAATCCCACTGTGGGCATAGGTTTGTGCAATGGTCTTATTGATGAAAGAAATTAAAACAAGCGTGCTGAGTTGTTAGTGTCTTTATAGTGAAGATAACGGAGATCCCCTGTTGTCAATCAGGGAAGATCAGTCTGAATTCACTTATTCTGCTGTGTTTGTAGAGTGCATATTCTATGAAAATCTTAAGTTTCCGGAAGAAATAACCACCACCTCCATGAGGTCAGTTAACTCATCTTCAACTGAAAAACCATAGTTTCCTTGCATCAAACAGAAATTGGAAAAACCTTTCAGTTATAAAATTCAATATAAAAGACCTGCACTTGAGGTTTGCATGGTTAATCTTTCATGGGCAAGATAAAAATAAAATAAAAATATGAAAATATAACGCTTACTATATGAAGATATATCGATTTCTTCTGGTAGTTCAGAAATATTAACATCAAATCGATCTTGGACTTCATTCAAAATCTTGGCATCAGTCTCATCTGAAACAAATGTAATAGCCAATCCTTTGGTTCCAAAACGACCTGCTCTTGCAACCTGAAAAAAAAAAAAATAAATAAAATAAAATAAATAAAATAAAAAACTTAAAGTGAAATTGTCACAGTTTAGTAACCATTGTTAAGATATGTATTTTGACAATGTTCTGTAAATGATCTTTGCATAATTGAATTTGGAGTGCTCTAATTTGATTCAGAAATATTCTTAGTGACTACTGCTGGTGCTGTGAATATGGAGATCATTCGCTTGAACTGTTCTAGTTCAGTTGTTTTTCTCACTGAATTTTGTATATATATATATATATATATTTTAAAAACAAATTTATGTAGCTGTCTAGTTGCATGTAAATAGTACCATAATAATAAAATCTTATTGCTTAAATTTAGTGTTATTAGAGCAAAAATGTAAACAGATCTATACCATCTATACATCTTTACAAAACTTCCTGCTAATAATTTGAGTTGTTTTCTACTCGGAAGGGAATATTACTATTACATAGGCATCTCTCCATAAAGTTTCACTAATCATTACTGACATAGTGCCCATCACATCTCTCCTCTCTCTCTCCTTAAAGCCATTCACTGACAAAGCATTTATGATTGTCTCTGGAAGCCTATTCTAATCACTCTAGAAGCAAAAGAATTAGTCTTTTTAACTCTTGTTAACCACACTCTTGCACAACTACCATGGGAAGTAATGTTTCATGACAATGAATGATGTGAGCATCATGATTACACAGCACAAGGAATATGTAAACACTGTCTAATTGCACGTGCAACAAGATAGATATGCATGTTTTGCAAGGACAAGGTTTCTGAGAGAAAAACCTTCACTCAATTTCAAATTGAAAGCCTGTACGTGTGCCTGCAACCAGATTTAGATTCAGGTCTTACCGACCAATAACTGTTTTTTCTTTCGAACACACCATTGTTCAAAAGAAATATTTATTTTACAATAGAAAAATGGGGAGGAAATCGCACTGATTAGGAGAAATAGGATGTGACAGGTCAATATACACTAATACTGGTATTTAGACAGCACTATATTTCAGAAAATCATCACTCTGGAATAATACGACATGAGTTCCTTGCTACAAAGACCAAATAAACTTTTCAACCATTTCAGGCTTCCAACAAGACAATCTTAAACCCAAGTGCATTTCATGCATGTCAAAAGGTGTAATAATGCAAGTGTTACAGACAACAGAGAGGAATACAGAAATAAGTGAAGCAATCAATGAAGAAAAAGCAGAGAAAGATGAGATCAGAGGTGGCTTTGAGTGAAATGGCATGCTTTCACTGGACAACACACATCCTAGTGTCTTGAGATGTGTGCCAAACAGTAGAGCAAAGAGTAAAAAAGAAAAGTTAAGAGGAGCCTGAGGAGATATATGGCAGTTCCATGAATGTATGACTAAGCTATTTACTGGTGTAAGTAACCTCCATCTTATTTCAAAAAAGGTTAATTTTTTTCAGTGAGAAAAAAAAAAACTATGAGAGAGTAAGTTTGTAAAGCTCTTGCCAAGGTATGAGAAGAATTAATTACAAATGAATCAATGCATAGGAGGAATGATCTAAAATGGCTTGCCAAAGTTCATGTTTGTCCTTTACAGCAGGTTTTCAAAATTAGTAAACCCTAGCAACACCTAGAATACAAATGTATAAAGTTTAACAATTTTTGTGGATGGCATTCACACCCATACCAAAAATACTAGCAATCTTTTAAGGATTAGGTACAGAATTATCAGGTGTCTTAAATTTCTGAAATAAAATAATTTTTTTATTTTTATTTTTAAATATAAAACCACAATTTTCATAGAGTAAGTAAAACAAGAGGTACAAATATTATACTCACCCTATGCAGATAAGTATCAGAATCTTCTGGCATATCATAATTGAACACAATATTCACTCTTTCAATATCCATTCCTCGTCCAAATAAATTGGTCGCAACCAAAATACGCTTCTGAAAATCCTTGAACTGCTGATAACGTGATAATCTGAAAGAATATATTCAATTATTAAATAATTATTTGTGTAAGGCTCAGTGATTAGTGTGGAAAAATAACTTGGTTTTGCAAAATGAAAACCTTGCCACTTGCATATGAGACTGATTATGTGTGAGATTTGAATAATTTGTGTGAGATTTGAACCCAAGAGTGTTGTCATTAAAAAAAACAAACTCTACAGAGGATGTCACCATAATTTTATATGTTGCAGAATATAAACTTTGCTGGTACATGAGCACATGGAAAAACATTCATGTGAGTAAAACAAAAACTACTACTTTTTTATCTATGGCTCATTTCATCCAAATTACATGGGACCTCTTCACCTGTAAGTTTGGTGATTAATTTTTTTATTTAAGAAAATCTCAATAAATCAGTGTATTTTTAGTATATTATTGTAGTCATTATGCATTTAGTAATATTACTGAATATATATTTTTAAATTCAGATAGTTTTAAAAATAGCACCAAAAACCCAAAAGAACAAAGCACAAATTAACATAATACTGGAAATTGAAATCCTTGTCTGGCTGAGCAGGAGCATCGCAATACCATTATTTAGATATGTGAGAATAACTCACTTTTTAAAATAACCTGATTAAAACAAATTATTAGGCAACTGATGAGAGAATTAGATAAGTCAAGAAATGAAGAAACTCACACAGAATAAAAAATTAAATAAATAAATAAAAATAAACAGAAAAATGCTGAATGAAATAGTAATAACAATACGGTAAATCAATTAGATCAAACCATTTGAGCTTGCTGATGGAGGCTCTACTCCAAGCTTTCCAGAAGCAGCAATTAAGTGGCAAATTTAACTACATAACTGAGAAACAGAAAAGAAAATTAAAGTAGATGGTAGTGCTTGCAGGATAAATATGACAGATTTCATGTTGATAGTTTGGGTCTCTTACAGTCTTAAGACTTCATGGAAGTGCTTGTGCAATAATAATTAAAAAAAAAAAAAAAAAAAGCCAGGAGAATCAGAAACAAAAAAGCTGTGTTCATTACCTTGATCAATATATTGTGGCCTAAGATTATTGGCATCACCTGAAACCACTAAAGAAAACAACAGCAGTATTCTTGGATCTCGCAGCTGCCTTCGATAGCGTTTGCAGACAAAAGTATAATAAAAATTTCATACGATACTGGAATAAGGGGGAACAATTAATTTGGATTTTAAATTTCGTGAAAGGAAGAAAAATGAAAGTAAAATTACTAAAATAAGAGCCAACAGGCTTCACTTTACCTTTACTACAAGTTGCCCTGGCATTGCACTACCGGGTGTTGGCTTACGCTTGGACTCGCCGAATTTTATATAGTTTTCTACATTCAGCATGAAACTCTTAGATTAGATTTCCTATATTTGAGTTTCTTATTCGGCTAAGAAATAATGTGGTATTCAATATTCACTTAATTGTGAATGAAAGTAAAAGTTAATGGAATTTATTCCAACACGCATTGAACTTGGGCTGGAGTCCCACAAGATTCTGTTTTAAGCCCACTCCTATTCCTCATCTATATGAACAATATCCATCCTCGCATAATAAATAACACAAAAATAGCATGCTATGCAAATGATATAGCAATCTGGCACACAAGCAGTAATCCTAAACAATAAGTCCTAAATAATTCAATAAAAGGCTTAGAAAGATGGGCAAAGGAACTTAACTGAGCATCTTCTTCGCTGATAGAAAAAAATAGAGACAATTACAACCCCCGAATCAAAATATATAATACCAAAATAGAAAAAAGTCTCCAAAATACTTTGGCATAACCCTAGATACTGAACTGAGCTTTACAACTCATATCATAAATGTATCTAATAAAGCTCTGAAAAAGCTTAAAAAGGCTTTGTGGAACAAAGTGGGGTGCAAAATCGAAGACACTCAAAACTACATATACAGCACTCATACAACCCACTATGGAATATGCCTCGTTAATCTGGGTTCCAGCTTCTACTAGCCCAAAAGAAAAACTTGACAGAGTTTTTCTTTTTCAACTAAGAGCAGCAAAAATTATCATATGTGCAGTCTCATCCACAAATAATTTAAAAGCTCAACAAGAGTGTGGGCTTCACATACTAGAAGACAAAAGAAAACTCTCCACAGTTAAATTCACTAACAGATCACATCTCACTCAGGACTTTCGATGCCTGGACAAGAAATTCTAGACTAAGAGCCATTCTTTTCCACTATTCTATCAAAAAACACAATGATAAACTAAAATCTCCTAGACCTTGTTCAAAAAAAGGATATCACAGCAAGATAATAAAAGAAAAGGACTTGACATCATACATCACTTAAATAATCGAAACCATGTCATTGCCTACACTGATGGATCATTTGATGAAGCACTCAACCAAGGGAGTTCAAGGGTATTTCTAACTCTACCTGGAGGCGAGGAAGTGCAAATCAAAACCACAGCTGGCAAAATAGCTTCAAACTTCACTTGTGAATACAAACAGCTCTCAAGTTCTGTCTCACAAATCCAGTAATAAACACTACAGAAGGAATAACCATCTACAGCAACTCAAAATCTGCACTTGAGGCATTAAAAAATATAAAAACAAAACTCACACAGGAAATTCAGGAACTGCTAACAACTTTAAATTTGAAAAATAAGAACTGTACACTGCAATGGATACCAGCCCATGTAAATATTGAAGGCAATGAGAGAGCAGACAGACTAGCTAAAGAAGCAAGATACTTTAAAAATTACACCCACTATTACTAATTGATGTTAACTCTATCATCAAAGCATGAAAATTCAGCCAGATAGTAGTAGGAGCTATGAAACATAAATGAAGTGTCAAGGAGTTGAACAACACCTGTCCATATCTATTCTTGTCCAGCAATTGCTGCTGCTCTACAGAAAATTAACAATAACCCTAGAGAAAAGATCTACTCCATCAAAGTTCAACAGATTCACAGTCATATCTAGAAGCTCTTCAATGGACTCAACAACATCATCAATGTACCACATTTCCTATTGCTTCAGCTGTAGGAAATGAAAACTATTGTGTATTTACAGAAAAGGGCAAAAAATCTTATATCAAATTTCAATAATTTAAAAATAATTTTCATTGCATGTCAAACAAGCATCATATGCATTTATTACATATATATAATTTCACAGACCATAAGTTATGGAAATTATCTCTGCTCATAGTTTTCGGCTATCACATTTGATGATGGCCAGCATCCATTATGTATATTGCTGGCTTACGTATATATATAACATGTTTTTGTTTATCTCAGTATCTTGTGCTCGTCACGCCAACCTTATATCAAGTTTGTAAATTTTTACCTAAAAATTTATGCAGGTATTTGATTTAAACCTCAATTGATTATACCTTTTTTAATCTACTAGAAACAATTTAGGAACATCATTACTTCAGAATTTTCCCAGTATCATCTCTGCTATACATTTTTAACATGTAAACACAAATAACATTTTATAAATATTTTGCTTGAAATTAATAAGCTCTCCTAGGAATGGTTAAACAAGACACTAACAATGGATTATTTCAAAAGATATGAGCCAGTGTTCAACTGTTCCTGAACTGAAGAGGGCTTTTATTAGTTTCAAGCTGAAATATTAGTGAATAAATTTTAACTGATTATGTTTACGTGCTAAAAGTATATTCATTACTTTTAGCATGTAAACATTCTCTCGAAAGAAGGACTGCAGGCATAACAATGGTTCTCTTTTAAATCATACTCCACGATGAAACACATCAATATTATGTAAAGAAGCAAATCTGTTTAGGTCAACAGCTTATATTTTCATGTATCACTTATTAGGGAGATTTCTGAAATATCATCTTTGATTGACAGAACCTGGTAGGACAGGATCAAAATTATTATAGCAATAGGCTCACAAACCCACTATTGACAGATCAACAGTTTTGCAGGAAAGAGCAGGAAGGACACATTATTCCATTAAAATTAAGTTTACTATTAACTCATCAATATACTTTTTTCCCAACATTTTGAAGGATTTCTTATATTTAAGTTCCTTCTACCAAAAAGCATGTGGTTAATGAAATAAGCATGGCACCAGAGTAAATTTCCTTCACTAAGGCAATTTAGGTGGAATTTTGTATTTTTGTTATAGTGGTGCCTGCTACATAAGTGAAAGTTGACTTAATTTTTTTTTTTCTGGTGACATAAACTTACACAAGATATGCATATTTGTGTATTTCTGAGTGTGTGTGTATGTCCTAGATCAGAAAGAAATCCATTTATCTATGTGAATAAGTACTTGCATATAAATACCTTTCTTCTTGTGTCATTCCTCTGTGAATAGCAATAGCAGGAAAATTTTGCTCCACTAATAACTGAGCCAATGCCATACACCTTGGAACAGTCCGAACAAATATAACTACCTATTAAAAAAAAAAAAAATGTATAAAATATCGAGTTTTTAAAAGATATATCATCACAGGAGTATTTAAAAGCTGCAATGTTATAACTTAATGCAAGCCTAGCATGTACAATATTGTTATATGGGAACTTTATAACACTAATATGAATTCAACTACACTAATTTTTAAACATCAATATTAAGCAGATTCTTTAAGACAGTGGTTGACAACCTTTTTAACAGGAAGGGCACAATACTGCAGGTGCCATGGCGCTTGTGGGCGCTGTGTTGCCGACTCCTCCTGATTTAAATAATTAAACTTAAAATTACAATTGGCATGAATGGTTTTGAAATGTCTTTCTATAGTACTTTTTTTTAGAAATAGCCACACTATTATTGCATAATAAACAAATACATTTGCCATTATGATTGTAAAGCAAGGGGATCGCATCTGATCTGAAACTATATGCTCGATTATAAAAAATTAGCAGATGATGTACAAGGCCAGGTTTCTCATTAAATCCTATTAATTTATATTTTTGTATTCATTTTTTATTTATATTTTTTATGGAAAATACTAAGGAAAGAGGTCAGGAGCTTGCTCCACCTTTACTACAAGTTGCCTATAAGGCACTACTTATGCTTGCATCTGCCGAAACTTTTAGTTTCTATATATTCAGCACGAAACTCTTGTAGTTTCTATATTCGGCTATGAACTAATGTTGGATTCAATATTCATCATGTATTATATTTGCAATGTTTTTTCTTTATGTTTTCTTGCATTTTAGCACATACTAGTAATGAATGTACCTCTCAGATATACTGTGATCTACGCTGCAAAATTACTGCTGCGAGCTCCAAAGCAATTTACAATAATTTCTCTGAGGGTGCACTAAAAATTCACTGTGGGCGCCATGGTACCCGCGAGCACTGCGTTGCCAACTCCTGCTTCAAGGTTTTGAAGTGAACTACAGGATACAGTTTTCTCAATTATCTCATGACATAAAAAATAATACTCTGTTCAATCCAAAGAGAATTGATTAAGTGCACAGTACTGTGACTTTACATATGCAAATTAATTTCTAAAGCTTAATATATAAGTGATATGCATTTAGCAAGACTATCTCCTAAAGCTGAGATAAAGCAACTATACACCAGAAACTGGCTTTTACAGAATTCATCTTTCTCCATCAAGAACTTTGTGGGTGATCCAAGAAACGATGTACTCAACAAATCCAATTAATAGATTTGCATTAACTTACGTATTTTTAGTATTTTAAAAAAGTAGTTGCTGATCTGATTAGTTACAGTATAACAGGCTGTATAAACAAAGTACTGCATAAAACAGGCAGAGCACAGCTTTGTTCATTTTTCTGAAATGCTTATGTAATCTGGTGATATTCAAAAATAACTCAAAGGGAACATAATTTCTGATAAACAACCCTAGGTAAGGTGGTATTTTTTTTCCCTTAAATAAATAAGAATAAAAAATTTTAGTTCTTTATTGGACTGACTAACAGCTAGAGCTACATTGCATTATAGTATACAGTGCCACACCCCTCGTTAACTGAGAGGAAACCTCCATATAGCCTTTAAAGGAATGCAGAGAACTAACCAGGGCTTCTGACCTAATGTCCAATCCTCACCTTCTCGTGGTGCACCCTGTTGGGTATCTACCTGGATACTGAACGAACAAGGATGGGTTGGCAATTTGGGATTTAGCCGACCAAATTGTATTCTTACTGGCTTAAACCAATATACAAAATGATGGTACAACACGACAAAATTTCATGCCGACCGGGGCGTCGCCAGTTAAACAAGCCCCCCCCCCCATTGTTTTCACCAGGGAACCAGAGCAAACAGCGAAAAGTCAGCTACTGGAACAAATCATGAAACACACCCCAACTGAACATCACCAGAGTTAAAGATAGGTACTATCAACATAAGAAGCCTGAATGGCAAAGAAATGGAGCTAGCTGACGAATTAAATAAGTACCAGATCGACATAATAGGGGTAACTGAAAGAAAAAAGACAAAAACTGCTGAAATCTTTCTGAGCAATAAATACAAAATGTTATACTCAAGCAATGACAATCAAGGAAAAGAAGGAGTAGCCATAATATTCAACACTAAATACGAGGCTAATCTTGAATGGCATGCAGTCTCAAGTAGAGTGATGTGAGCAAATATCAGAATGAGGAACTGGACAATGAGACTTATTTGTGCCTATGGTCCCACAGAAGGTACTATTATGGTAGAAGTGGGGGAATTTTTTTGAGGCTTTAGAGAAAGCAACTGACACAATGAAAAAGGAAAAGTTGGTCCTCGTTGGGGATCTAAATAGCAGAGTAGGAAATGATTGTGAGACATACAAAAATATTTTGGGAAAATTTGGAGAAAAGAGCAAAGCTAATAATAATGGCAAATACCTGTTGGATTTCTGCTCAGGACATGGACTGGTTATTACTAGCACCATGTTCCAACATAAAAATGTGCACAAATTCACAAGGAGAGAAGAGGCAAGGAATAAGAAAAGTCTCATTGACTATGTTATTGTTGATAGTGATGTTTGCTCCCGGGTGCAGGATACGAGTGTACAGAGAGTTTGAAATTGGAAGTGATCATTATTTAGTCTTGAGCAGGATAACATTGAATTTCATATTGAAAAGAACATGTAAGAAAGTTTTAAAATAAATAAAACTTGAGCAACTCTCTGATGTGAACTGCAGACTAAAATACACAAAGATTGTTCAAGAAAAAATGAAAGAGCCTGAGAACAGGAACCAAACCTTGGAGATTCAGTGGCAAGCCTCGAAGAAAACCTTGATTGATTCAGCCAGAGGCCTGTGGTGAGGTCGTCTGCAAGGATAGAAAAATCAGAACTCCATGGGGGACACAGGAAGTTCAAGAAGCAGTGAAGGAAAAGATGAAAAGTTCCTGGCAAATAAGTCAACTTGTGCTCTTAGAGAATACAGAGAAAAATGTAAGAAAGCTGAACACTGTGTAAAATTAGCTAAACAAAAGTCAGGAAAAATTCAGTAAGAACATAGAAAATAAATATCAAAGAAGGTGGCAAAATATTCTGAACGTTGTTGAAGAAGCTCAGAAAAAGAGGAAAGAATGTTGTAAAAGGAATTAGGATGATAAAGGTGACATGAAAACATATCCCTTAAGTATGGAGTAATTACTTCGAAAAATTGCTAAATGAAACAAGCAGTGATATCACAGTGATAAAAAACTCAACAGACATATAGTCAGGAATACATAGCCATACTTGAAGTAGAAATAGCCATCAAAAGCTTGAAATTCGACCAAAAATGCTCTTACACTGGCTGCACTGCATGGACAGAGGCACAAATTCCCGATGATCGGAGTAGAGCTCTCATAGTACCCATATACAAAAATGGAAATAAAACTGAATGTGAACATTACAGAGATATTTCCCTACTGAGTTTTCCGCGTAAGATTTATGCAAGTATACTTGAGAAACGGTTGAGAAGAATTATGGAAGAACAAGCTGGATTCAGGCCAAATAGAGGCTGTGAGGACCAGATCTTCACTTTACAACAAACAGTTGAGAAATCATGGGAATATAACAAAGGTCAGTATTTAAGTTTTGTAGATCTGGAAAAGGCATATGACAAGGTGCCAGGAGAAGCTCTTCAAAATGCTACAGTTCTATGGTGTCAAGGGCATTATATCAAGCAATACTTAGTCTTTACTTGAGTTGTAAGTCAGCAGTTAGAATTGAAGGAAGTACAGGAAGATGGTTTGATGCTAAATCTGGTGTCAGACAAGGATGTACATTATCCCGTCAATTATTTATTATCTATATGGATCACAATATGAAGGAAAGTGGTATTAAACCTGATATCAAAATTGGAGATGCTAATGCTCTTTGCTTTATGCGGACGATGTTATACTTCTAAATAAATCCGCTACAAGTCTGCAAGATTCCCTAACTAAATTGAATAACTGTTGTAATAGATATGGTATGAAAATCAGCAATAACAAGACAAAGACAATGAAAATAGGCAGAAGTACTGAAAATGTGAATTTGAACTGCATTGTGAATGGAGAACCTGTGGAACAAGTAAAACATTTCAGCTACTTAGGCACATGATTTTTAGTGAAGATGGTAAATTAAATATGGAAATAGACATCAAATCAACAAAGCTGACATTTTAGGAAGTCAATTGAATAAATTCATATGGAATAAGAGAGAAATTAGTCGGAACAATAAACTAGATATATACAAGACAGTGTTCAAACCAATTTTAACTTATGGATCTGAGAGCCAGGTTAGAAGTAAAACACTTGAAACAAAGACTGAGACAGCAGATGAGTCCTGAGAAAGATTAGAGGCACAAATTAGAGAGACCAAGATATAGGTAAATTGATACATTAAAAAGTGACTTATAAGATAGAAATATAAGATCTGATAACGTTGGAGAAAAATTGTAGATAGGAAGTTAGTAATGACGTAAATTTTTCACATAGTTACTTGTCGGTTACTTTTCAGTCTGTGGAAGGCCTGCCTTCCACACACTGCAACTGGATCACCAACTTTCTCACTGGTTGCTTTGTGTCATGGTAGACGGTTTCTTCTCCTCAGATTTCCTAACCAATGCAGGAGTACCCCAGGGTTCTGTTCTTTAACCCTCTCTCTTCCTCTTGTATATAAATGACGTGTTCTAAGGAACTTCCAGTCCTATCTGTAGCTTTGCCAATGACAGTACACGCCATTCCTTCTTTTCCTTTGACAAGTCTTGTGCTCAAGTATTAGAATCCTTAAGAACCACCATGACCAGTGACCTGGACTTCGATATCCTAGCTATATCCCAACAGGGCAAACTGCACACCTGCTAACTCCACAAATCCCAAATCTGCTTAACTATGAAATATTGCTCCCATATTTGGGATGGTGCACCAAAATCTTCTTCAAATTGCTCGTTACATCCACAGACATTGCTTCTCCCTAGTTCCTCTTCTACAGAGGATGGTGTGTTCTGTTGAATTGGCCACTATTATTTCTCCACCCTTCTCCAAAATCATTAAAACAAGAGCACTGCTCAACACCCTTTTACAGTCCATCTTAAAACTGACTCAACAAACTTCACCTCCTCCTCTTTCATTCCATAACGATGAAAACATCATTCACACTGCACAATAAGAGAAAAGGACCTACATACAGGTACAGCTCAAGAATTATGCCCACAGAAGGTGCTAATTTGGACCACAGAACATGGCATTTCCTTCTGGCCTAGGGAGATGCTTTGGCAACTAAGGCAAAATATCAACTTAATACTTAAAAGTTTTTGTAAGCTATTTGCAACATAATGTACAGTACTTATGCAAACAATTAATTGCACTAGTATCTATACCAGAAACCAAAATTTATTTCACTAAGATGACACAGCATACTACAAAATAATTAACCAAGGATAAAAAAAAGTTATGAATATTAGCATAAACTGTTAAAAAAGCAGCTTATAATAATAAAATTAAGAAACTGAGGTATTTCATATAATTATTTTATTTTTTTTTAAATTAAGTTTTAATTATTAGTTTATATAGGTGTGAGAACTTAGAAGAAACAATCTTAGGGCTGGTCACAACAGCTCCCCCCCCACCCCAATTTAATAGCAACTAAAAAAAAAAAGCATATACTCCAACCTGCTTAAGTTGTTTCTTGGAATCATTTTTGTAATTTTATGCTGCATATTTGCTTTAGTTTTAATATCATCTTCCCTTGCATGGTCTGAAAATGTTTAATATTTTCATGTTTCAGAACCTTGTCTTTGTCCTTTTTTGTCGCCTATGCTTTATTATTATCTAACTAGTATGATCTTGAAGATAATGGTAAGAGAGGATATTAGAACTAAATATGCAACATAAAGATTACAAAAATGATTAAAATACATATATGAAATCAGTTTGGCTATATGCAATGGAAGCTAGTTCAGGTGTGCTTCCTTTATATTATTTATACTGACAACAACAAGAGTGGATTATCTGGTAATGTTTTATGTTTGGCAGAAGATTGTAACAATCAAGTCATTAGAGGAACAATGCACTTAGTCCATTTGAGAACTGATCTAGGATTTTCACAGGATGCAGCAACATTCTCACAAAGCAGAACAAGTTCCACATTCTGTAATAAAGAGACAATACTAAATTATATCATCTCCATTTGAAGCAAAGCTTAATTTCATCATTTATTAATAAGATTACTTAGAACTTAAGTCTTAAAAATAGAGACCATCAAAAATGTAGCTAAATATAATATATCAATTCATCAAATGCCATGTAAGCTATAAATGAAGGTTCTCCCAATGGTACTTTTGAAGGCAGGATTGGAATGGCTGAAAGTATTTAAGTTAGTTCACACACGAGAAACAGACAATGGTGACAAATGTAAACTGTAGGAGTATAGAAAATATTTAAACGTGAAAAAAAATATACAGTTGAAAAATTAGTACTTCATAAATGCCTAGAAGAGGGAAAGATATCAGAAAACTGGAAAAATGTTACTCTGATACTGTTATTTAAAAAAGAGACAAAGAAAAAGTAAAGAACTATAGGCCAATTAGTACTCTCTCTAATCTGTACAAAATTATCACAAAAGTAATAACAAACAGGTGCCTCTTCTAGACTCAAATCAACCAGTAGAACAAGCAGGATTCCATAAAGACTTGAACACAATTGATCATATTCATGCAGTAAAACAAATAATAGAAATAAGCAGAAGAAAACCAATTGCCTCTCTGTTTAGCCTTCATTATGAAAAAGCATTTGATTCCATCAAAACTAATGCAATAATCAAAGCACTCCAGAATCAGGGAGTTCCTGGAGAATATATGGACCTCCTCCAGGCAATATACCACACTACAACAGCAACAATCCAACTTCACAAGAGTAGCAATTGAAAAAGGTGTCCAAAAAGGAGACTATCACCCAAAATCTTTACAGCAGTCCTTCAAAAAAATATTTAATAACATAAACTGGACAAACCTTGGTATAAAAATTAATAACAGAAACTCAACACACCTAAGATATGCAGATGATATAATTTTTGCAAACACTCCAGAAGACCTATATCATGAAAGCAGAAAAGTCAGTCTAAAAATAAACAGAGAAAAAAACTAAAATCATGTTTAATCATTCTGTAACAGAAAAAAAAAAAAATTTCTTGGAAACAGTCTCTTCATATATTACATACTTAGGTCATCTCATTGATCTAAACTGTGAACTCCAAAACGAAATAGAAGAATTCAACTTGCCTGGAGTGTATTCAGAAAATTGAAAAGCATTTTTCAAAACAATGATATCCCACTCTGTTTAAAAAGGAAGACATTTAACCAGTGTATATTTCCAATCACATGTGGTTGTGAAACTTGGTCTCTAGCAAAAGCACTGACAAATAAACTAGCAACAACTAAAGAAAGAAAAGAAAAGACAAGATTGATACTAGGCATCACATTAAAAGATAAGCAAAACACCTGGATAAGAAGCCAGAACTCATATCACTGACATCATTCTTCATAAGCGACTAAAATGGTGGAAATGGGCTGGACATCTATCCAGAAAAGAAGATGGGAGATGGATCACCATACTAATGAACTAGATTCCAAAAGAAGGGAAACGAGGTCGAGGACATCCTAAAAGAATGTGGAATGATGAATTGTCAAATTTTGTTGGGAAAAACTAGTCAACCCTAGCAAAGAACAGAGAAAAATGGAAGGAACTGGAGGAGGAGGCCTTCATCCTGCAGTGGACAGAAAATGGCTGAAAAGAAGAAATTAAATGTATGTCAGTTTAATATAAAAATCTCAGACACCATTGAATAATTTCAAACAGTGCTATTAGATAGAAAGTAAGTCTTGTAAAATGAATCAGCATAGCAGAAACTATAGCCAGAAACATTCTGGACTGTGAAGCAAGGTTGCCAAAAAATCAGTTGAAGACAAAAAGCTTTCCAATTCCAAGACTAAATGATCTTTACCAAGGGTATAAGAAATTTTGAACAAATGTTTGTTGAAATAGGAACAAAAACAAGTGCATCCAATCATTCAACATAAAGAGTACACTTGGTTATAAATGGGCTAACACCAAACATATCTAGTGCACAGAGAAAGCCAACCTGCACTAAGTGCCAATTATACAACTTTGTATGTGCAGAACAGATAACATACATTTCAAAAACTTTGCATAACATGCACATATTATTTACATTTTACAGAACATGTAAATTAACCAATAGGGGCTGTAACCACTCCTTTTCTCTCTTTTTAAATGAGTATTCCAATCCAATTATTATCAGTATAAAATGAAATGCTGTATTTAACTATAATATTATTAAATTTTTACTCTGGTCATATTATTAAATAAATATTATAAACAAAGGCATGCTCATATATGCAGTAATAAGTATCATGGTGGATACCATTTTATGATTTAAAGATTTAGTTAAGATTAGGCTGCTGAGACTTCAGAAAGCATCTAAAGACAAAGAAAATACCTGATTAAATTCAAGTACATCTAAAAGCTCAAACAGTTTTCTGTTTTTTTCATTATCTTTTAGCTTGACATAGTACTGCTGCAAACCATGAAGTGTAAGTTTGGCTTCATCATCCACATAAACTTCCATGGGCTGAAATAACAAACAATCTTAAAGGAGATAGGGCTTGTACTATTATTTCTAAAGAATATAGCAATTTTCTAGAGAAATACAATTTCAGAATTGATTATCAGTCTGACTAATTCAACAAACATTACAGATGGTATGTTAGAAAAATATATCAATTTTATTATGATGATATTAATGATATACAGTTCTAAAGATGCTGTAATGGCAAGGGTTGAATATGTAGTGTGGTATACAATAATAAAATTAGAACAAAGCAAAGGTTGCAATTTAAATTTTGTTTATGTATGGTTTGACTTGTCAATCTAACAAGCTTGCCCTATAAATGGGCACTCTTTGCTATGTAATCAAAAAAAGTTACTTTTACTTTTTTAAAGCAATCTAAGTGATGCAAGTTAGTATAAATTAACTCTTCTCTACAATTATATTAATAAATGACCTCTAAAATGAATTTAAGATAATTTATTAAATAAAATTTTTCTAGAAAAATTTCATTCCAAAACAAAAACATGGTTTCTATCAGTGAACCTTAATAAGTTCAGTTTAATCCTTTATCCAAGTGTGAGCAAACAAAGTTTGCGCCTGAAAGTATCTTCAGGACTGGGGTAAGGTAGCACAACACCGAGCAACTCGTTGCAAAGGTGGAGAAAGATCTCATCACTCCTATCTCACTATCTCCCATAATGCAAAACACATCTCCTTGCGGACATGTGTAATGCTATGCATTAGAGCAAGGGCCACTACCCATACCGTTTCAACCTTTATTGAGGTCTCTTGTCAGTGGGAGCCAGGCCTTAATGCATAGCATTACACATATCTGCAAGGAGATGTGCTTTGCATTATGGGGGATACTGATAGGAGTGATGAGTGCTTTCTCCACCTTTGCAACGAGTTGCCCGGTGTTGTACTACCTTACCCCAGTCCTGAAGATACTTTCAGGTGCAAATTTTGTTTGCTCACACTTGGATAAAGGATTAAACTAAACTTATTATAGTCTAACCAAGTGAAAAATAAACTCTCAATATCAGTGAACCTATATCTAAAATCAAATCCCTTCTCAAATAATGAAACTTCTACTCAATGATGTCTTTGTTTTTTAACCTATGTGATCATTAGAAAGTAAAATTTGAGTAGGTACAGAAAGTCTCTCCTTTAATTTTTTTTTTTTCAGCTGATTTATTTAACACTTAAATCTAAAGCTTCAAATCTATTATCATTTCATTGCCTTCATATGGTGTAACCCATTACAAAGAGAGTAGCAATTATGATGTGAAGAAAGGCAAGATAAGCATTGGTGAATGGGAACCAGTTATGGAAAGATGCATAAAGTTGAGTTAAATCTTGCCTTTATGCAAGATTTAACTCAATTCTACAAGGCAACACTACTAAATGCATATAGACACCAATCAATGCAGAAGAAAAAGAAATGCTAATTTTATGATGTACTACAAAAAGTACTGAAACATATCCAAGAGATACAGTAATGGAAGACCTAAATGTCAAAATAGAAAATACTCACACAAGAAAATAAATAATGGGAAGAATAAATGAAAAGGGAGATGCTTTTGGACTTTGAATGAACTATAATAGGATTGATATTTAAACACAAAAAACAACTATAAGACAAAATGGGTGTCGCCAGATGGGGGAAAAAATAAATAAATAAAAAATCAAATAAACCATGTAATGATAACGAAAATGGAGAGGGTCCCCTCCTGGATGTGAACACAATGAGAGAAAAGCAGATGCCTATACAGATCAATCCTCACTAATGGGAAAAGTGAAAATAATGGTGATGGACAAATAAATGAAATAAAAAATAAAACACACAATGTAAATTAACTTAAAAACATGGAAACTAAAAAGCTTGCAGTGGAGGTTAAAAATAGATTTCAGGCTTTCACAGACTTACAAAAGGAACATGAACCCAAGAGCATTGAAAAAATATGGACAGATATTAAAAGGGTATATATCACGCAAATGCAGAAACAGTATTAAGAAAATGGTATCCTTATATATAAAGTACAAAAATGAAGAAAGGAAAGAAATAAAGAAAAAAAAAAACTAATATAAAGAAACACACAAAAGTCAAAAGGACAAGAAAATGATAAGAGAATTTACAGAAAATTTACTAAAAGCAAAAGCTACAGCAAATGGAAATGATACCAAAACACTGCAATATAACAAGAAAATAGCAGGCAAGAAGAATCATTAAAGATAAAGGAGGAAATAAAATAAGCACCAACCAAATGAAAATAAGATGGGTGGAACATTTTAAAGAAATAATGAATAGGAAAAAACCCTGAAATAGAAATACCAGAGAGAGAGAGAGCCCTGAAAATTGATATTAATTAAATAAAGTGAAATATAAATTCAATAGTGGATTCCATTTCTTAATCAAATATGAACCTAAGAGAAACACAATCAGGATTCAAAGCCAATAAATAATGTATAAATCAAGAAGTTATATAAGAATTAATGACTCATTATGGCATACCATATAAAATTGTTAATTTAACTTAAAAAATCAATGAAAAATATAAAATACAAATTATGCATAATGGAGAACTTTGAAAGTTTGAAGTTAAAACAGGAATCAGACAAGGTTATGGGGAAAATACAAAAGGAAAACAATGGAACAAAAATCAAATCAATAGATTTTGCAATGACATGCATCTACTGACACACACAACATATGAAAAGGAAAAAAAAAAAAATAAAACTAAATGAAGAGCTGGCTTGAATACAAATAAAAAAGAAAGATAATAAGGAATCTAGAAACAGTAGAAAGCCAGAATTACCTAGCCTCAGTAATAAATTAACAAGAAGCAGATATATCTTAGATATATAGGTGTGACATTCTACAACGCCCACTTCCTCCACCAAGTGGGCTTTGTTTGGATTGTTATATCAGTTCTATATTTAGGAAATACAGCACTGTTATGGCTGCCTAGTGGTATGACATTCAATATTTTATGAAGGCTTCAAAAATTTATGAAAAGGGGACGTATATGCAAATATACATCATAATGTGACAATTCTATGTTCATTAGAGAATGTAAGTTAATGTATTATTTCCCCCTAATAAAGAAATAAGGACAATTTTACAAAATTTCAATTACTCATGCTAACTAGCTGTTAGCACTGAAGTGATTGATACGAGCAAATGATTATATATAAATAAACCAGACAAATATGGCTTTTGAAAACAAGTCAAAACACTCAAGGAATAAGTAAACCCTTCAAACCACAGGAGACAATTTAATAAATGACTTAAAAACATTATACGCAATGACAGATTCACAAGTCCATATATTCGGTATTTTAATAACTTAGCGTTCCTAAACTAGTAATTAAGTGAAAATATTAATTTAACATATCATAATGCAATGTTTGTTGATATTTTAAAGTTCATAAGTATTTATGCCACACAACCATTACAGTCAATTTCAAGTAATCAAGTAAAAAATGATTATAACATAATGAGCTATCCAACATGAAGCCTGTTTTGGAATTTTAAGATCTTAGTAAAATTAAATTAAATTTTAGACCTAAAATTTATCACATAATTAAAAAAAACCTTTACTTTTTTTTTTTTTTTTGAAATTTCAAAAAATGGCAAACAGATTCTTTTTCTGTAAAAAAAAAAAAAAAAAAAAAAAAAAAAAAAAAAAAAAAACGATACTATTGATGAATTACTTAACTTCTGATGTATATGCAAACTGAAAAAGGTGTGACAAATTATTCCGTGTTCACACATACACTTAAGAAATGGAAACAACAGCATCTAAGAGATGAAATGACAAAGCAGTCAGGAATGAGAGGTACAAGCAATCTCACTATAGAAAATTTCACTCACTATAACAAACTCCGGAGAGGAATGAACAAAGCCTCATATATACAAGACTATCCTAAAGGAAGTTCACTACAGTAAACTGTTCATACAGTCCTGATAAATTTGTTCAGTGTAAATCAATAATTTATTAAATAAGAGTGAAATATAATAAACTCTCACTATAGAAAACTTCTAACAGATTAACTATTCACTGTAACATATCACAGGAAATTGTTAGTAGTGAATTTCTTTTAGTACAATAGTGTGCCTATGAGGCTCTAGTCAGGACTTTTGTGTGGTGAAAAACCATTAATCCTCAATATAACTCAGTAATTCAGAGATGGAGGAAAAATTCATCTTGATCAGAATTCACCATACTGTTGTTTTCAACTAAGCAGATGGTGTTACTGACTCACAAATTGGAACAATATATTAAAATTCACACCATTACCTGTTAGTGTGCATACTATGTAAATTTAAGAATATACAGGGTGTTTCAGAAGGAATAATAAATGTTTTGGTAAGTGGTAGTATAGCTTATTTTGAGTAAAAAAGTTCACATAAACATGTGTCCAATTGCCATTGGATGCAGAGATACTAAACTGGCAACCAAAAAACTATTATGAGAGGTATTAAAGAAAGATAAATGACATATTTATTGACTGATACAAAGCACAAATAATTGACAAATACTGTAATTTACAGTTCATGATAAATGTTCAAAAATTCCAATGCCAATCTCATGCACTTGTGGTAATAGTATGTGTTGTTCTTCTGAGGTCGTCTTGGCATTCTTTCATGAGGGCAGCATTATCTATAATGCGAGTGATCAATTCATTTCTTGTATTTACCTTTTCTTTGCATACTTTGCTTTTCATCCATCCCCACAAAGCAAAATTGAAGGGAGTGAGGTCTATAGACTTTAGTGGTCAGTTCAAGGAAAATCTGATTTGGATATTGTGCCACCTGATGGCTATAATGTGCAGGAGCTCCATCTTGCTGAAAGAACATACCAATCACTAAGGGGAACATTCTCCAATAGTAGTGGAAGTTCGTTTTGCAGAAATTGCAAACAAATGGGTCCTGTAAGATGATTTAGTAGCACAGCAGGCCCAGTCAAGTGATTGTCAATCATACCATACCACACGTTTACAGAGAGGTGATGTTGGAAATTTGTTTCTGCAGTGGAATGCGGATTTTCGGACCATGATGCTGTCACAGGCGAAAGTAGCTTCGATAGTGAACAGTATTAATGGAATTGGTGATTAGTATTTACCTACTGACAAAATTCCAATCAACTGTCTTCATCTCCTGGGAAAAGGTGTTACACCCTCTGTATGTCAAATGGACACAAACCCTGCTCTTGCAATGTTCGTCACTCTTGTATATGGAACACCAATACATGCAAATATTCTGTGTATTTGTAGGATTACGTTCTACTGAAAAATGTGTTCTACTTCATCCACATCCAGAAGAATTGACTTCTAGGAACAGTACCACTCTCATCAGTTTGTTGTGAAAACTAACAAACACTCTTGAATTGGGTACTCTGTGGTTAAGAAACTGTCAATGGTATTCTCTACAAGCAGCAACAGTACTTCCATTGCAAAAACCATAAACAACATATGTGTACAGAGGCTTAATGGATATTTTACAACACTCAAAAAGAATTAAAATAGAATTTAATACTTCCTATATTTCGTCCTAGTCACTAGGACATCCACGAGGATTACAAAAACAATTAATGTAACATGCACACACAAATCTTACAATACTAAGCCCAACCACGTGGGTGACACTAAAGTCCTATCTAGGTGGAGCGCCCTCTGGTGATGAGTGTTTCCCAAATCTTCGGAAGCTTAATACAACCGTATTTGTTAAGGTTTGGTTGGTTTCTGAGAGCTGCTGCTGCTTCTAAGAAAAGTCTCTCTTTCTTGAATTTGCTGTGGTGGAGCATGGTGGTTTTCTTCCATGATACTCTGTGGGTGGTGTCCAAAACATGGTCAGCCAAGCCTGAATGGCCATAGTTATGTTTGCATATGTAAGACTTGTGTTCATCCAGGTGGATGGATGCTGATCTGCCTGTCTGTCCAAAGTACGCCAGCTTACAGGAACAGGGTACTTTGTAAACTCCAGACAGCGAGAGAGGAGGGAGTTGATCTTTCGTAGAACGGATAAGGGTAGCAAGTTTGCGGTAGGGCTTATATGCTGTGTAGGTTGTACTTTTTCAGTATCTTGGCTATTTTATCAGATGTGCCACGGATGTAGAGTATGATGATGGCATTTTTAAAATCTTGTTGACGAGAAGGACAGGGAATGGGGGAGGAACTGATTATTTTTTTGATACTGTGTTCGCTGTTGCCATTGGAGAGGAAAGTGTTGTGTATGTGGTTAAGCTCAGTAGTAAGGGCGGTTCCACTGGAACAAAGATTGTGGGTTCTCTCAGTAAGAGTTTTGATGATGCCATATTGTTGTGAGGGGTGGTGGTGGGAGAGTTTGTGAATGTATCTGCCTGTGTGTGTGGGTTTTCTGTATACAGTGAAGGCAAGTGTATCATTAGGCAGGCATGTGACTAAGGTGTCTAAGGAAGGGTAAACAGGATTCTTGGATGTAGGCTATTAAGATGACTGAGGAAGGAGTCTAACATGTCTGGGCCATGAGGCCAAATAGAGAACACATCATCAACATATCTTAGCCAGATAGGTTTGAGTGGGGCTGAGTCTATGGCTCGTTTTTCGAAATCTTCCATATAGAAATTGGCAGGGGGGGTGAGAGGGGGGAACCCATGGCAGTTCCCTCTATCTGCTTGTAGGATTTTTTCTTCCAAGAGAAATATCCAGAGTTAATGGCAAAGGAAAAGAGATCTAAGATGTCAGAGGGAAAAACGTTTTCTAACAGAGATAAGGTGTCAGTTAAGGGAATATTGGTAAACAAAGAGGAGATATCAAAGCTTACCAATACGTCTGTATTATTCAAGGTTAAATTTTCTGTGAGGGCTTTAAAGTGGGTCGAGTTTTTTATATAGGAAGTGGACCTTCCAGTTGGGGGGGGGTCAGTGAGTTGGCCAGCTATTTAGACAGTCTGTAGCAAGGTGCATTGGTGGCATCTACTATAGGTCTGAGTGGGGAATTGGGTTTGTGGATTTTTGGTAAACCGTATATTCAGGGGGAACGGGAGTGGAAAGGTTTAAGTTTTTTCGTGACGTCAGGGGGCCAGGAGGTTACTTTTTTAAGTAAGCTTAAAAAAGTAACCCCCATCTCACCCCCCTTGCCAATTTCTATATGGATGATTTCGAAAAACGAGCCATAGACTCAGCCCCACTCAAACCTTCTATCTGGCTAAGATATGTTGATGATGTATTCTCTATTTGGCCTCATGGCCCAGACACGTTAGACTCCTTCCTCAGTCATCTTAATAGCCTACATCCAAGAATCCAGTTTACTATGGAAAAGGAAAAGAATAACTGTTTACCCTTCCTAGACACCTTAGTCACACGCCTGCCTAATGATACACTTGCCTTCACTGTATACAGAAAACCCACACACACAGGCAGATACATTCACAAACTCTCCCACCACCACCCCTCACAACAATATGGCATCATCAAAACGCTTACTAAGAGAGCCCACAATCTTTGTTCCAGTGGAACTGCCCTTACTACTGAGCTTAACCACATACACGACACTTTCCTCTCCAATGGCTACAGCGAACACAGTATCAAAAAAATAATCAGTTCCTCTCCCATTCCCTGTCCTTCTCGTCAACAAGATTTTAAAAATGCCATCACCATACCCTACATCTGTGGCATATCTGATAAAATAGCCAAGATACCAAAAAAGTACAACCTACACACAGCATATAAACCCTACCGCAAACTTGCTACCCTTATCCGTTCTACGAAAGATCAACTCCCTCCTCTCTTGCTGCCTGGAGTTTACAAAGTACCCTGTTCCTGTAAGCTGGCGTACTTTGGACAGACAGGCAGATCAGCATCCATCCACCTGGATGAACACAAGTCTTACATATGCAAACATAACTATGGTCATTCAGGCTTGGCTGACCACGTTTTGGACACCACCCACAGAGTATCATGGAAGAAAACCACCATGCTCCACCACAACAAATTCAAGAAAGAGAGACTTTTCTTAGAAGCAGCAGCAGCTCTCAGAAACCAACCAAACCTTAACAAATATGGTTGTATTAAGCTTCCGAAGATTTGGGAAACACTCATCACCAGAGAGCACTCCACCTAGATAGGACTTTAGTGTCACCCACGTGGTTGGGCTTAGTATTGTAAGATTTGTGTGTGCATGTTACATTAATTGTTTTTGTAATCCCTGTAGATGTCCTAGTGACTAGGACGAAATACAGGAAGTATTAAATTCTATTTTAATTCTTTTTAAGTGTTGTAAAATATCCATTAAGCCTCTAACATGACATAAACAACATAGCATGTGTAAAGATATGTGCAGCATTCTTAGCAAATTTCTAACATGAAATTGCATCAGGTTATAATTGCTTCTTGGTCACATTTGATTCAGAGAGCTGTACGTGCCAGTTTCAAACAGCTGTATCTCCATATCCAATGACAACTGGACACATGTCCATATGAACTTTTTTTTTACTCAGCATAAGCAATGCTACCATATATCAAAATATTTACTATTCCTCCTGAAACACCCTGTATAAATTCAGAATTTAGCTCATAATGTACACCACAGCACTTAGTAGGGTTAAATGTTTAGAGCATCTCCTCGAAGTCATAAAATCAATGTAGTTTATTAATAATCCTAATTCTGAGGAACCGACTTGTATATTCTGCTGCCACTAATGGTTTTCTATTCATACACAGGAAGGGAAAAGAAATTAAATAAGAATTCATACTTTCCCATTCAACCTACCAAAAACTACTGCAGTATTCATTACTGTTCACCATTTGGCATGTAACACTAAAAAACTTTTCACAATATGAATTCTGAGCTCCATGCAGCAGTTCAAGACTTCTTTCTTTGAGTCTTTCAAATAACCTCCTTTGATATTTGTACATATTATAACCTACAAATATTCAAATGTATTACTTAAGAATTAAAGATAAATAATTAAGGAAGACATAACACAATCATATATTTCTTTTGGGGATTCTGAATAGGGAGCATGTTAAACATTTTAAGTAACAGTAACACAGAATATTTTTAAAAAGAAAATATCTGAAAAAACATCAACTACTATGGCAACATCCAGAAATGGCCTACATTAACATTTCTTTCTCAGAGCATTCAGTCATTCAAAATGTTAAAAAACCCACTGTCAATGTAATAAGAAATAAGGCATGTTTATGCAGATATTGTCATTTTTCATCAAAAACCTGGCACATGTAGATATCAAATGTTCATTTCATCCTATCACTAGCAATAATAATACAACATAAAATGCTTAACACTGTTGGTCTTTTTCTACCTTGTAAGAGAAAATAAATAAAATAAAAATCTCAAACCAAGATACAGATGATCAAAAAGTAATGCAGGATAACTGGTAATATAAAAACTGAATAAGAATTAGATTATCAGACCTGTATTCACAAAAATAAAGATTTTATAAAATGACCGCAAATATTTAGGCTATAAATTAACAATGAATGTCTATCCTATTTACATAACTGAGCCACATGCTGGAGTGCCATCATGCAAAAAGGTGATGAGCACACTATTTTTAGCCATTGCCATTTATAAGGATGAGACTCTCCCAAATCTTGGTGACAAATAGGCAATCACTCTGATTTAAGTTTGGGGGTGTGTAGAAGTGCTCTCTTTAGCCTCTCAAACCTAAAGCCTCCTTTCCTGTGCTCCATTTAGAATACTTATGATGAACAGCTGTTCACCATAAACCTACCTTCACAGGCTGATACATACAGTAAGGTTCAAGCCCATCATTCATCTAAAAAAATACGTATATTCGAATCTTTGCTCAATAGAGCATGTTATCTACTTCAATTACTAAGCTTTCTAACAAGAACTGAACATGCATCATACTAGAGAATGGCTTCACCTCAAGTAAGTTTAAACACATCCTGGACATATGCAACCCTAACCCCAAGCACAATTCCAAACCTGTACAGGTCGATATCCCATACATTAGACATCTCCGAGATGATTGCAACGATCCTGATAAGATACAGCTTAGTCCCTACATTCTTCCCCTTCATCAAATCTCCTGGTAACCATTCATGAAAGATGAATGGTCCCTTTCTTCTCTCCTTGGTGTTTACCAGGTTCAGCGTGAGTGCCTCAGCTTGTATTTTGGACAAAGGACGTTAAGTAGAAAAATGACTACAAGAACACCAGTCTCACATAACCAACAATAAACCTGGAAAATCTGGCCTTGCTCAGCAGAGTGGACATGTAATACTTACCTTTTACATCGGAATGATTGCCAAGATCTGGGAGAGCCTCATCCTTATAAATGTGCAATGGCAAGCAATAGTGTTCTCCACTTTTTTTTTTAATATAATGCTGCCATTCAATTGTTCATCTAAATTTCTATTCGTAATCATTTAATTTTAGTTTTAGCTTTAACTACAATCTCATTTAAATTTGTAACCACCAATATGGTGGCACTCCAGCACATAGCTCAGCTCAGCTCTGTAAATAAGATAAATGTTTCTTGTTTTAGTTTCAACCTTGTGATTATGCTGATGCTCTGATGATGGCCCATTAATTTCTGGCCTAAACAACTGCAACGGGCGGGATTACTCTTGTGAATATATGTGTCTAACAGTCTTCCTGCGTCATAAGTGGCATTACACATTTGAAAATGAGAATTGTATCGTATTAATGTAAAAAAAAACCTCAACATACAAGAAAAAAATAAGAAAGGCATCTACTATATTGCTTGCTCTTGTGGGTTATCGTATTTTGAAAAAACAGGAATATCTGCTTTATTTGACTAGGAGAACACAAGTCATTAAATACCATGAGCCTGAACAGTCGGAGTTGCAGAGAATGCTATCGGTTCACTGGAACAAGACAAGAGTTCATAAGTCATTTCCTCATAGAATGTCTTTATAAAGAAATGCATGAAACCTTACTTCATTGTCCTAACTTAAACAGATCTGATGGTCTACATCTATCCTCTTTGTAGGAAATAGGAAAGATCAGCAGATTTAAAAAAGTACTAACTTTATTTTATCTATATTCCGTACTTCTAGTATTTTGAATAAAATAACAATTTCTGCAACCTACCCAATGTCTGAATTTTTTTTTACTTTCTACTTACAAAAAACTGCATAATTTTGTAAGAAAGTTCAAAATTCAAAAGACCCACAAGAAATTAAGTATTATTTTCTTCACAACAGCTTGTGTTCCTTTCCTGTTCTTGCAAGTCGGATACATTGCTGTTGCATGGAAAGTCCTCAATTACTTGATGTGCTTTACATAGTGACTTTGGGCCTAAACTTCTGAGTATATCAAATATGGAATCCAAGCAACAAATACAAATATTCATTCAAGGTGGATTTTTGAAAGAAATCATATCCAACAAAGAAAATTAAACCGCAAAAAAGAACATGGTATCAATACAAAACAAACAGCTTCCAAACAAACTGACATTAAATTTAAGCATTACTACCTGTGAGTTTAAAAATTTTGGTCAGTATACAAAGTTGAGTTAACTTACTGTACTAATTTTCTTCAAAGTCTTATTTCAGTTATTTAAAAGTTACTGCTGACAGGTTACATTAACTCAATCCTTCACGCTAATGAAAATTTTAAAATGCTCAATTACTCTTGGCACTTGGATTTAATTTTTATGCACTTAGTATTCATTATTTATGATTTTTAAGTTCAAAATTCAGAAGATCCACAAGAAATTAAGTATTATTTTCTTCACGACAGCTTGTGTTCCTTTCCTGTTCTTGCAAGTCAGATACATTGCTGTTGCATGGAAAGTCCTCAATTACTTGATGTGCTTTATATGGTGACTTTGGGCCTAAACTTCTGAGTATATCAAATATGGAATCCAAGCAACAAATACAAATATTCACCCAAGGTGGATTTTTGAAAGAAATCATATCCAACATCCAACAAAGAAAATTAAACTGCAAAAAAGAACATGGTATCAATACAAAACAAACAGCTTCCAAACAAACCGACATTAAATTTAAGCATTACTACCTGTGAGTTTAAAAATTTTGGTCAGTATACAAAGTTGAGTTAACTTACTGCAATAATTTTCTTCAAACTCTTATTTCAGTTATTTAAAAGTTACTGCTGACAGGTTACATTAACTTAATCCTTCACACTAATGAAAATTTTAAAATGCTCAATTACTCTTGGCACTTGGATTTAATTTTTTTGCAATTAGTATTCATTATTTATAATTTTTTTATATTCTCTCTCTCTGAGAGAGAGATTCATAATAATATAAATAACAATCCACTAATGCCTTTGGGGAATGAAAGGCATTAGCGGATTGTTATGCCATTTGGAGAATAAAGGCATAACAATCCACTAAAGCCTTTCATTCCCCAAAGGGAGTAAGCAAGGCAATTTCAGCCATATCTAACTATCAGTATGAAACATCTGGTGAAAAGAATATGGCAGACACCCATAGCCATCTTGTGGTCCCTATCACAATACTGTCTGAAATGGCATGGATTCTACATTCACTGTCCTTGAATTTACAGGATGAAAAGGGTGTATGGGATGTCAAGGAGAGATAGTACCTCACCACTTGGACGGTCGCACGTAATTGTGGTTCAGATGGATTGGTTCTCACTGGACACCCAAACTCTCACTTATGGCTCCAAGAAGCTACTGTAAACTGGTAGTGGCCACACCCCGGTAAACTGTGTCGACCCACAGGCTTAACTAAGTGAGGGTAGCCAGATATGGCATTCTCGAGCAGCGACTGTATTCGGTGAATTGGCTGCAAACAGCATCTGTACTCCATGTTAGGAGCGGTTGAATTCAGGTCAAGGAGTGGTGGTTGACACTTGACGAAACTTAACCATTGAAACCGAATGAACTCTAACCAACCTAAAGATACATGCTGGCTTGACTGTCGCCCGGTCAAACAAGGGTCGCGCCCACTACTAGGGAACCAAGATAGTGAAGGCGAAAAATATGCTATTGGAACAAAACATCACCTAGTAGACAGGAAAAACATAACAAGCATAGAATGTAAGAACTCTTCACCAGGAAGGAGCACTGGAAATACTACTGCATGAATTAGACAACTACTGATGGGAAGTGATTAGACTGCGAAACCAGATGGACTGGAAAAAGAGAATTCCACCATAGACAATACAAAATCTTCAGGTAGGGAGGACAACAAACACCAAGAAGTAGCAGCACTGATATTAAAACCAAAGGCTCAAAACTCTCTACAGTCTTACAATCCTATCTCACCTAGGATAATTAAAGCAAAGATTTAAAACATCAATTAGATCACTGACTATTATTCAAGTATACTCAACAACTTTGACATCATCAGAAGAAGACTTTGAGGAGTTCTATACAGATTTGCAAAAAGAAGTACAGCAGACATCAAGTCAAGATATCCTAATTGTAATGGGGGACTTAAACGCAAAAGTAGGCAAAGACTGGGATACCTGGCCAAGAGTAATCGGAAAGTTCGGGTATGGAGAAAGCAATGAACACGGTGAAAGATTGTTAAATTTCTGCTCAAATAATAGACTAACAATAACCAGCATTCTCTTTAAACAACCAAAACCCCAAAGAAAATGGACATGGATATCACCAGACAGACAAACCAAGAATATGATGGACTATATTATTGTAAACCAAAGATGGAAATCAATTATCCTAAATTGCAGATCGGACCATAAGCTAGTATTAGCAAACCTAAGAATAAAGTTAAAATCTGAACGCACTCTTAGAGTCAAAAGGAGACTGAATGTAAAAAAACTATAAGACAACAATATTCTAAGAAAATATCAACTAGAACTAGATAAAAACCTGAAGGAACTACCAAAACAGAATATAAACATCGAAGAACATTGGTGCAAATTAAAGGAAATAATATTAAAATCGGCAGAAAATACAATAGGTTACACAGAAAGAGAAAGTAAAAAGGATTGGATCTCGAATGAAGTCAAAAGGTTAAGAGATCAAAGGAAAAGCATGAAATTAAACAGAAATGAATATAATAGATTAACCAGAGAAATTAGAAAACTAGTTAAAAGAGACAAGAATAACTGGTTAGAAGAAAAATGCAAAATGGCAGAGAAACTATCAAAATTTGTTTATATAACCTTCATGGATTATATAAACAAATAGACCAAATTAGTAAGACATGGACAACAAAAATTATAATGATCAAAAACAAAGCGGGACAACTAATTAAAAGTAAAACAAAAAGAATGGCCAGATGGGAAGAATACTTCAGAGATTTATATAATAAAAACAGCTCCCAGGATTATTATTATTCCAGCCACTGAAATGGAAGAGGAAACAATTATCTTTAGCAAAGAAATAATAGCACACAGCATAGAAAAACTCAAAACTAGAAAAGCACCTGGCATTGATCAAATACACGCAGAATTCTTAAAAGCAGGAAAGAAACAACTTTTGGAACCATTACAAACATTATTTGAAGGGATCTACAAAAATGAAGCAGTGCCAACTGATTGGACCAAATCAGTTATAACTTCTATATACAAAACAGAATGTAATGATTACAGGGGCATTAGCCTCTTCAGTAGTCTAAGTAAGGTTTTTACGAAAGTACTCCAAAAACAAATTAAGCCATATATAGAGCTAGCGCTAGGAGAGGTACAAGCAGGTTTCAGACCAGGATGAAGCACAATTAATCAACTATTCATCTTAAGACAGCTAATAGAAAAGACACTAGAGTACAACCACAAGTTGCTAATAAATTTCATGGAGTTTCCTGAGGCATTTGATTCAATCCGTAGAAGCAAACCATGGAAGAATTTGGAATTCCCAACAAAACAATAAGAATAATAAAGAATCTGTATGAGAAATCTGAAAGTGCAGTACAAATGGAGGACACCTTAACCAACTGGTTCCACACAGAGAGCGGAGTAAGATAGGGATGCAATCTGTCACTACACCTGTTCAATCTTACGCTAGAAGAAGCAACCAATAAGGTCTTAAACAACGAAGACTCTGGAATCAAAATATATGGGAAAAATGTAACAAATTTAAAATTTGCAGACAACATTGCATCACTTGCAAGCACAGAAGAAAATCTACAGGAATTTCTGATAAAATAAAGGAGGAGTGTATAAAATCTGGATTAAACATAAATATAGACAAAACAAAAATTATGCAAATAGGAAAAGAAGTGCCAATCTGAAAATTGAAATTGATAGTAAGAATCTAGAACAGGTAGAAAACTTCAATCTATCTCAGAGGAGTTATTGAGTACAATGGTGAAATTACAAAAGATATAAACAGACGAATAAGTCAAGCATCCCAAATTTTTGGACGACTTAATAAAATATGGAAGTCAAGAGACATCAAACAAGTAACAAAAGTAAGTCTATGAAACAATGGTCCTCCCAATACCCTCAATGGAAGTGAATGCTTGAATCTCAAAAAGGCTGAAGAGAAAAAATTATTAGTTACTGAAATGGGTTGGCTAAGAAGAGTTTCTCTGCTGAATCGACTAAGAAACGAAGACATAAGGAAACGACTAAAACAAGAAATAACAATAATAGACAAAATCCAAGAAAGAAGACTGCGATGGTTTGGCCATGTGATCAGAATGGGAGCAGAAAGACTACCATCTAAAGCCCTGAATACAACGATGGAAGGTAAAAGATCCAAAGGACGGCCCAGAATTAAATGGATAGACAAAATAAAAGAGGACCTGAAAACCAAATCACAACAAGTGACACAAAACTGGACAGAACTGTTCAGACTCTCCCAGGACAGACAGAAGTGGAAAGAGTTCATTCGGCCTCATCATCATCCACATAGATGATACCTAGAATGGTCTTTCTTCAGGCGAATTTTTTTAAAAAATAGAATGCTGCCGTTCAATTATTCATCTATATTTCTATTCCTAATCATTTAATTTTAGTTTTAACTATAATCTCATTTAAATTTGTAACCACCAACATGGTGGTACTCCAGCACATAGCTCAGCTCTGTAAATAAGATAAATGTTCCTATAGATGCAAATGCCATTTCTACAATCCTTACCATGGGCCTAGTACATATATTAATTACCAAAATAAATGTTCACGAATGACTTACATGTTAGTACCATAATGATCGACAATGGGATTGCTATATAGTCAAACAAGATGAATCACATGTATATTTGTGAAGTGCACACGAGAAGATAAAACAATGTTATTTTGTTCATCAGCACTACCCCTCTGATTATATAATAGTCAATTCTCTATTAAAACACTTAAGGAATTGAACAACGTAGTTAAGGATATAAATTAAATTAAACTTTAATAAATATTTTCCGATATTTCGGCAACGTCACGTTGCCAGCTTCTAAAGGAACTTACAAAAAAAGTTACGTGCATGTAGGCACTACAACACAGAAACTGGAAATGAAGAGATGAAGCTATTGTTCTCCTAACAGTCCTGATGGTGCCCTCTAGCAGGCTAAGCAGGTGTCCCAAATTTGGGGCAGTTGATTTAATTGTCTAGACAGCTTCAATTTCAATTTACCGTATTGGCGGGCCTTCCGTGCGATTGTATCTCCGTGGATGATGTTGATTCTCGAAGACAGGCTTATACGTTATTTATGCATTATTAAAACACTTAAGGAATTGAACAACGTAGTTAAGGATATAAATTAAATTAAACTTTAATAAATATTTTCCGATATTTCGTTTGGCAGGGAAAATTCTACAAACAAATAGAAGGGACAGCCATGGGTTCACCACTCTCCCCACCCTCGGCCAATTTCTTTATGGAGACCTTTGAAGAAAAAGCCTTAGCCTCTGCCCCACAAAAACCAACCATATGGCTTCGCTACGTTGATGATGTGTTCGCTATTTGGCCACATGGCTCTGAAACACTTCTCTCCTTAACACACTTAAACAACCAACACCCCAGAATCAAATTCACTCTGGAAAAAGAGGAAAACAACAGCCTCCCTTTCCTAGACACACTAGTCACCCGGCAGCCTAATGGAACCTTGGTTTTCTCAGTTTACAGAAAACCCACCCATACAGGTAGATACATTCACCAACAATCCCCCCCCCCCCAAAAAAAAAAACAATATGGAGTAGTGAAAACACTATACAACAGGGCTAAACTAATCTGTTCAAACGACTTGGCCCTAAACACTGAACTAAATCACATCCTCAACACTTTCTCAGCCAATGGCTACCCCCCCCCCCCAAAATATTAGAACCTACAAACCACAGATTCCCCCACACACACAACAAGGATTACTCTAAATCCATCACCATTCCCTACATCCGAGGCACCTCGGAAAAGATTACCAAAATCTTAAAAAAACATGACCTGACCTCCTGTTAAAAACCTTACAGAAAATTGGCATCCCTTATCCGCTCAACAAAAGACCAACCACTTCCCCTAGACCTACCTGGTGTATACCAGGTCCCTTGCAGTTGTAAACTGTCTTACTTTGGCCAAACAGGCAGGACAGCGAATATCAGAATTTCGGAACACAAGGACTACACCGTTTTCACAAGTACAGTCATTCTGGGCTTGCGGACCATGCTCTGGATACACGCCACAGAATACGGTGGAAGAAAGCTACAGTGATACACCGTATCAAATACAAATTTGAAAGACTGTTTATGGAATCAGCCTCAGCCCTAAGAAATTTTCCAAACCTTAACAAATTTGGTTGTATGCGACTGCCCCAAATTTGGGAGGCCTACATCAGCAGACCTTCAGCTCAACGGCCAAGAACACCTACTTAGCCCGCTAGAGGGCACCATCAGGACTGTTAGGAGAACAATAGCTTCATCTCTTCATTCCCAGTTTCTGTGTTGTAGTGCCTACGTGCATGTAACTTTTTTTGTAAGTTCCTTTAGAAGATGGCAACGTGACGTTGCCGAAATATCAGAAAATATTTATTAAAGTTTAATTTAATTTATATCCTTAACTACGTTGTTCAATTCCTTAAGTGTTTTAATAATGCATAACCAACGTATAAGCCTGTCTACGAGAATCAATAGTCAATTCTCACTATAAAAAACAGAAACCACAGATAGTTTTTTTTTTAACAGTAGTATTAAACATAGTATTATGTCGATGGAGATAAGTCAACAGTTTGTTATACCGAAAGTCTAATGTATTTTTGTATAATTTGCTAATTCCTGCAACCTAACTTTTTACTAAAAATCTTTCTTTCACTAAACTAAGTTTAGTGAAAGAAAGAAAGATGGCAAATTGTAGGACTGTACTTTCTTGTGTCTTGGAGTTTCATTTCAAACTGTCTCTATTCAGTGAGCTTTACAAAGTGTGAAAAGAATCCTCCAATCATTGGGAATTTGATGCTTTGTCCAGGTCCATAGCTACTACAAAATTTTTATACCTCTATACTTTTCTGGTCAAATATCATCACTTTTTTTTTTTTACCTGAAATACCGACATGCACTCTTTGTATTCCTCAATTAAAATATACAAGACGATCCCAATCAGCACCTGAATTACCCACTTGTTTGAGAATTCCTTCACCCCCCTTTTTTTTTTTGTCAGTGGTTGTTCTATCTTATCAAACATGGATATCTCACATTTGCTATTTTGTTGTAGATCACCACAAAGTTGCCTTTTTATAAAACACAGGATTAATTTTTAATCACTATATCTATTCTTTCTAAAGATTGGCATGAAAATGTCCTGCCAAAAACAGTTTTACTGTATCACTAAATAATATATATATATATATATACAGTCTGTGTACTTATACTTAATATAGTACACAGACTGTAAATGTGTCTCCACCATGGTGGGGGGCTTGTGTGTCCCAATGACCCTGAGAGCAATGCTACCAGTAGGGCATCCCAAGCCGGACTGGTCAAATGTGAGGGTCCAGACTAAGAGACCCACCCTGGTCCTCCAGGTTGGTGGTTGAGCATGAGGCCGACAATCTCATCATGTAAACACCTTACTTATTAGGAACCAACTACCAAATTTAGCCTCGATATTAGACCGTACAAGATGGAACGTGAAATGTCAGAAGTTTATATAGAGCAAGTGCACTGCAAAATCTAAGTGATAACTTAAGAAATATAAAATGGATATAGTGGCAATTCAGGAAACTAGACAGATTGATAGTGGTGAACATAAATTAGGAGATCATTTGATATTATATGGCGGAAATATCACAGGAAGACATGAACTAGGAACAGGATTTATGATACAAAGAAGGCTATGGGATTCATAAGTTTTGAGGCCATCCATGAAAGACTCAGTAAAATAAGACTGCTAACAAAAAAGTTCAAAATAACCTAATTCACATGTATCCACAGAGGAAACTGATCAAGGTAACAAGGATGAATTCTATGATACTCTGGAAGGAATAACTGATGAAATACCAAATAATGACATAATTATACTTTCAGGAGACCTTAATGAAAATATAGGAAGAGATCTATAGACAACAAACAATCAGAAATAACAGCCTACATGACACTTCAAATGATAATGGTATAAGGTTAATAAATTTAGCAATATCCAAGAACGTGATAATAAGTAGTACAACATTTATGAGGAAAGACATCCATAAGCAAACATGGACATCACCTGATGGAATAACTCACAACCAAATTGATAATATTTTAATAGAAAGAAGATTTAGAAGTAGCATTCAATGTTCAGATGTTACAGAGGTGCTGACTGTGATTCAGATCATTATTTGGTAGGATCAGTAATGAAAAGAAAACTTAAAAACTATTTCAATATAAATAAAAAGACATACTAAACTCAATATCGATAATCTGAAAAACAATAACATAAGATTAAATTACTCTAATGAAATAAGCAGAGCTTAATAACATTGAAGAAACTGGAATGGAATTCATTGTTGTATACATAGAGCATCTGAAAAAGTTTAAGGATTCCAAAATACTTCATACTGTAATAAATGGTTTAACAATGAATGCAAAGAAGCAAAGCTTAAATGGCTTCAGAACGAACAATAACTATACATTTGCTAGTAGTAAATCAAACAAAACTATTGGGGGGGGGATGCTATTTAAACGAATGTATTGATAAAACTGAAAAAAAAATAGAATATATATAAATCCAAGGAACTTTTTTCAAGGTATAAAGAAACTAAAGACAGGCCATCAATCAAGAACTGCAATAATTAATGAATAATGAAGGACAAATTATTGCAAATAACAAACAGATGAAACAGATGGCTGAAAGGTGGAGGGAATATTTCAAACAGCTGCCAAAATCCCAAAGTAACATTTCTACCCATAATTTATTCTACTTGTGAACCAGAAGTCAAAGAGCCTTTAGTGAAACAGAAACAAGCATTAAAACTCTTTAAAATAATATAGCTGCAGAATTTGATAACCAGGCTTCTTATGTTGATAGTACCGATCTTTAAGATCGGTACTATCAACATAAGAAGCCTGAATGGCAAAGAAATGGAGCTAGCTGAGGAATTAGATAAGTACCAGATCGACATAATAGGAGTGACTGAAACAAAAAAGACAAAAACTGGTGAGATTTTTCTGAGCAATAAATTCAAAATGTTATATTCAGGCAATGACAATCAAGGAGTAGCCATAGTAAACACAAAATACGAGGCTAATCTTCTTGAATGGCAGTCAGTCTCAAGTAGAGTAATGTGGGCAAACATGAGAATGGGGAACTGGACAATGAGACTTATTTCTGCCTATGGTCCCACAGAAGGCTCTACTAAGGTAGAAGTGGAGGAATTTTTTGAGGCTTTAGAAAAAGCAACTGACACAATGAAAAAGGAAAAGTTGGTCCTTGTTGGGGGATCTAAATAGCAGAGTAGGAAATGATTGTGAGACATACAAAAATATTTTGGGAAAATTTGGAGAAAAGAGCAAAGCTAATAATAATGGCACATATCTGTTGGATTTCTGCTCAGGACATGGACTGGTTATTACTAACACCATGTTCCAACATAAAAATGTGCACAAATTCACATGGAGGGAAGAGGCAAGGAATAAGAAAAGTCTCATAGACTATGTCGTTGTTGATAGTGATGTTTTCTCCCTGGTACAGGACACCAGAGTGTACAGAGGATTTGAAATTGGAAGTGATCACTATTCAGTCTTGAGCAGGATAAAATTGAATTTCATAATGAAAAGAATAACATGTAAGAAAGTTTTAAAGCGAATAAAAGTTCAGCAGCTCTCAGATGTGAATTGTAGACTAAAATACACAAAGATTATTGAAGAAAAAATGAAAGAGTTTGAGAACAGGAATCAAACCTTAGAGATTCAGTGGCAAACTCTGAAGGAAACATTGATTGATTCTGCTAGAGAGGCATGTGGTGAGGTTGTCTGCAAGGATAAAAAAATCAGAACTCCCTGGTGGACACAGGAAGTTAAAGAGGCAGTGAAGGAAAAGAAGAAAGCATATCAAAAGTTCCTGTCAAATAAGTCAGCTTGTTCTCTTAGAGAATACAGAGACAAATGCAAAAATGCTAAACACTGTGTAAAACTAGCTAAACAAAAGTCATGGGAGGACTTTGGCAAGAATATAGAAAATAAATATCAAGAAGGTGGCAAAATATTCTGGAGGTTGTTGAAGCTAAGGAATGGAGGAAAGAGTGCTGTAAAAGGAGTTAGAGATGATAAAGGTGACATGAAAACCGGAGAAAAAGATATCCTTGAAGTATGGAGTAATTACTTTGAAAAACTGCTAAATGAAACAAGCAGTGATGACAGCGCAGTGGTAAAAAACACTGACCAGGCATGCAGTCAGGAATACATATTCATACTTGAAGTAGAAAAAGCCATCAAAGGCTTGAAATGTGGAAAGGCAGCAGGAGTAGATGATATTCGACAAGAAATGCTGAAGTATGGTGGTATAAGAGTCTTACAGTGGCTGCAATGCATAGTTTAGAAAGCCTGGACAGAGGGACAAATTCCCGATGATTGGAGTAGAGCTCTCAATAGTACCCATATATAAAAAGGGAAATGAAACTGAATGTGAGAATTACAGAGGTATTTCCCTACTGAGTGTTCCTGGCAAGATCTATGCAAGTATACTTGAGAAACGGTTGAGAAGAATTGTGGAAGAAAAGCTTGGTGAAGAACAAGATGGATTCAGGCCAAATAGAGGCTGTCAGGATCAGATCTTCACTTTACGATAAATAGTCGAGAAAGCATGGGAATATGACAGAGATTTGTATTTAAGTTTTGTCGATTTGGAAAAGGCACATGACAAGTTGCCAAGAGAGAAGGTATTCAATACGCTACAGTTATATGGTGCCAATGAGGCATTATATCAAGCAATACGTAGTCTTTATTTGAGTTGTAAGTCAGCAGTTAGAATTGAAGGAAGTACAGGAATATGGTTTAATGTTAAATCTGGTGTGAGACAAGGATGTACATTATCCCCTCGTTATTCATTATCTATATAGATCACATTATGAAGGAAAGTGGTATTAAACATGATATCAAAATTGGAGATGTTAATGTCAGCTCTTTGCTTTATGCGGATGATGTTATACTTCTAAATAAATCCGTAACAAGTCTGCAAGATTCTCTGACTAAATTGAATAGCTGTTGTAATAGATATGGCATGAAGGTCAGCAATAAAAAGACAAAGACAATGAAAATAGGCAGAATCATTGAAAATGTCAACTGTTTTGTGAATGGAGAACCTGTGGAACAAGTGAAACATTTCAGCTACTCACAATTTTTACTGAAGATATTAAATTAAATATAGAAATAGATAACAGAATCAGCAAGGGGACCGCGCGGTTAGCCTAGTGGCTTTGCGCTTCGCAACCATATGCCTGGGAAAGGAGTGTCCCAGGTTCGATTCCCGTTGTAGACGTGAGGAATTTGAGGATCTTCCTCAGGCATAGCCAAGTTAGCCGGTCTTGGGCGCGGCCAGTAGGGTTTTTTCCGTCAGTTTATCTGTCGTTTTTCATCCCGCAAACAGGCAAACCGGCCCAGTGAACATACGCCTCTACAGTCAAAAATATACCCTACCCCCCCAGCGGCAGACCAGGTGACGGGTCGGTTGGGAGTAGTACTAACAAGAAGTCGCATCTAAAAGTAACATGCGAACCCTGCATAGGAAGCGGGAATAACGCGTAGAAGAAGAAAATAACAGAATCAGCAAAGCTGGTATGGTAGGAAGTCAATTGAATAAATTCATATGGAATAAGAGAGAAATTAGTCGGAACACTAAATTAGCTGTATACAAGACAGTGTTCAAACCAATTTTTACTTATGGATCTGAGAGCTGGGTTAGAAGTAAAACACTTGACCAAAGACTAGAGACCGCAGATATGAGAGTCCTGAGAAAGATTATAGGCGTGAACAGATGGCATCAATGGCAATATCATATTAAAAACGAGGATATTAGGAAAGAACTTGACATTGTCAACATCCAAGCCTGCGTTAGCAGAACTAATCTCAGGTGGTATGGTAACTTAAACAGAATGGGCGAAGAAAGATTAGCAAAACAAGTGTTCTCTGCCAGGTTGGCAGGAAAACGACCCAGTAGGTGGATTGATACGGTACAAAGTGCCTTAGAAGATAGAAATATAAGATCTGATAATGTTGAAACCTTGACAAGTAACAGACTGATTTGGAGGAAAATTGTAGATAGGAAGTAGTAATGATGTAATTTTTTTCATGTAGTACTATCATATCCTGTACACCCCCTTGAGGGTACATGGCAGGAATTTGATGATGATGATGATGGAAAAGAATTAACAAACTGTTCACACTAATTGAATTCATATGGGAAAAATTAAAAACTGCCAGAAGACTGGAAAGAATCAATAATAATCCCCATCCACAAAAATAAGCCGATAAAAGAAAATATGAAAACTATAGAGGCATCTTACTTTTAAGTACTAGTAACAAAATCTTGTCTGCTTTATTCTAAAAATAATTATTCTATATGCAGAAGAGCTACTAGGAGAATATCAGGCAGGATTCAGAAGAAGTTGTTCAACCATTGATCACCTTTTTAGCTTGAGCCAAATTCTATAGCAAAATTAGGAATATAATAAAGAAAGTTATATTTTCATTGACTTCCAAAAAACATATGATAGAATACATCGAGAAAGTCTATGAAAAAGGAATTTGGAATACAAAGAAATTAATCAGATTTAAATGTGTGTACAGGAAATTCAATGCAGAGTCCTTAATAACAAAAAATTGTCATAGTCATTCAACAGCTCCACAAGTTTAAAACAAGGAGATGCATTATCATCTATATTATTCAACATAAAAAAAGTAATACAAAAAACAACTAAAAGTACTGTGTCATGCTCTGCACATTCTTGAGGTATGCAGACAATACTGATATCAAAGGAGAAAATGCAGTAAACTGAAAATTTTATAAACCTTAAAACCTCCTTTGAAAAAATACGTCTTAATATCAACCAAAATAAAACAGAATATGTAAATATTTGCTTTTATATTTACAAATGCAGAGATAAGGAACTCAATATTATAGATCCTAGATATTTAAATTGTATAGAAAAACTCAATACAATTTAAATACCCAGGATCTATAATAACTAAGGACAATAATATCCAAACAGAAATGAAGATGAGAATCCAAGCAGGTAATAAATCATATTTTTCACTTCAGCACCTCCTGTCATCTAGAAATCTGCCATGTGAATCTAAAATAATATCTACAGAATGCTAATAAGATTTGTATTATATGGTGCAGAGACATGGAATATAACAAAAGCTGATGAAGATGAATTACAATGCTTCAAAAACAAAATCTTAAGAAAAATATTTGGCCTAATTAAAGATAATGTGAGGAATGAATGGAGAAGGCTAACAAATACAGAATTCTATGAACTTTATAAGAAGCCACTAATAATAGACAAAATCAGAGCTATTACACTTTTTTTTATATAATCTTCGTCAAGTAGCTTTATTTTATCCTCCTACATGTTTCGCCAATTTTTTCTATTGGCATCCTCAGGGAATACAAACTAGTAAGCTAAAATGAAGGTTACAGACTAGGTTATAACTGATGGTTCTAATTCATACAAAAATTGGTATTGTGCGTGTCTCGTTAACGTGATTTATTCGTTATGGTTCATGACGTAATTGTTATGAAAGTTCATTTCTTTGATGTTTAATGATCTGATAAAAGTTTTCCAAATTTCTGATAAAATTAGACCTTGATTCTTGTTTAGGTTTTCAGTTTTATGGGCGACTGCAGCTGCTTCTTTGAAGGTTCTTGAATGGTAGTTATCTTCTATGTATGGCATAAGGCTTATCCCACTCAATGTGATGGTTAGTAGAGGCAAAGTGGCATGAAAGGCCTGAAATGTCTTGTCTGTTATTTCTGACATATCCTATGTGTTCTTTCTTTCTCGTTTCAAAGCTTCTAGAGGTCTGACCTACATAACTAATACCACATGAGCAAGGTATATTATATACTCCAGAGTACTTGTAGAATGGGTGAGGATCCTTTGGTGGTCAGACCTCTAGAAGCTTTGAAACGAGAAAGAAAGAACACATAGGATATGTCAGAAATAACAGACAAGACATTTCAGGCCTTTCATGCCACTTTGCCTCTACTAATCATCACATTGAGTGGGATAAGAGCCTTATGCCATACATAGACGATAACTACCATTTAAAAACCTTTAAAGAAGCAGCAACAGTCGCCTGTAAAACTGAAAACCTAAACAAGAATCAAGGTCTAATTTTACCAGAAATTTGGAAAACTTTTATCAGATCATTAAACATCAAATAAATGAACTTTCATAACAATTACATCATGAACCATAACGAATAAATCACGTTAACGAGACACGCACAATACCAATTTTTGTATGAATTAGAACCATCAGTTATAACCTAGTTTGTAACCTTCATTTTAGCTTACTAGTTTGTATTCCCTGAGGATGCCAATAGAAAAAATTGGCAAAACATGTAGGAGGATAAAATAAAGCTACTTGACAAAGATTATATAAAAAAAAGTGTAATAGTCTTATGAATAATTATCAAGAAAAAATTCAACATAAAATCAGAGCTAGTTGCATCTGATGGTTAGGTCAATGGAGAGAATGGAGGATAACAGGCTGGTGAAGAGAATTTTTTTACATCACCCAAATGGAAGATGTCCTAGAGGAAGAACCTGCAGAAGATGGATGAATAACATCAAAATGGACATGCTGAACCTGCAAAACTGGAAGGAGTTGGCTAAGGATAGAAAAAAAAAACAGAGAACTGTTGTGCTTGCAGCTAAGAACCTTAAGAAGTACTATACTTAGTGACAATTAGTGTAATTAGAAACAACTGGAATGAAAGTTACCCCGGATAATGAAAAACATCCCTCACTTTCAGAGACAATATACTGCATACACAGAAGCAACAGTTTTATTGCAGTATCAAACACATTATCTAACTAAATATATGCTTCCAACATCTTTGAAACTTTTTGTTGCAGAAAATATGTGGTAAGTCCTATTCATAATGCAGTCCTTGAATGTAAAAGCCAAATGATTTGTATGTGCATATACATAAAACTTGAAATCAGTTTGAATTGCATTTCAGATTTTCTATCATTAAGGCAATTCTCAAATAGTAATTTTACAAATGTAACAATTAAATTGCAATTAACATGCTGTATGTATATACACACACACACACGGAAAAATTTGTAAAAATGCTCCTTAATGATGTGGAAGGGGCATATGGTAAAGATTGCTCCCACATGAAGCAAAACACCACCTAACACAACAATGTTTGCATTTCAAATTGCTATCGCCATTTGACAAGAATATTCTCAATGAATTACAATCAATACTGCTTCAGGATGATACTGTTTCTTGGGGATTGGGGGGGTCATTTATCCTATAACCTCCAAGATTAGCACATTAGGTGCAAATGAAGTTTACTTTTCCAAAGATCTATAGGATGTTATTTTCCCTCATTATTTTCTTATTCCAAATCAGCTTATTGATAATTCAATAGTTCTGCTCAGAAAGTATAAAGATTTCTTAGAAAGAAAATGCATCCAATTCTTTTCTAGTGAACATGCGACTTTCTTTATGGAAGGAAGATTACTAGTTCCAATTTGTTTTTTTTTACAGTTTCAGTGGTGAATCCATATTTAATTTCCAGTCTCTCTTTATTTCTGATTATGAAGTATGATTAATTGTTCATTACGTTTTTGTTGTTTTTTTTTTTTTGTAATGCCTGGAATTTTTGCATCTCATCAGTTTTCAAATTTCACTTAATCCCCCTTACAAAGTAACATAAGTAAATTAACATATATAACCATTATTTATAGCAGTGGCACATTAAAAGTAGCATTGAACTCTTCTTTCTCCATACTGGAAGTTAATGCAGAAGGCAAGCATAGAGTAAAGAAGAGCAAGTAGTTACTATAAATAATTTATCTTCACTATGAAGAATGACTCAAAAGCTAGCACAGAAAGTAGTTCAAATATCAATGTCAAAAATTCATTTAAAATAATTGATAAACTAAGAGTTATATAAATTAGTAACTAATAAGTATAGGAAAATCATCCTATACAAAAGGTCCATTAGTTTTGCAAAATATTTCAAGAGCTCGATGACTACATTAGCTACTCTCACTATAGCAGACTGTTATAACAAATTTGCTCACTATAAACTACAAAACAAGTCCCGACCAAAACCTCATAGGAAGAATATATCCCTCCAGATTTGCATTAGTGAGCAGACATCATCAACATCCATATTTAGCAGATAAGCTTAGGTGTTGACAGTTATTCATGACTTAATTTTTAAACGGTATTAACACCACCAAACAATTTAATCAAAAGATGTTTTATTAACTGCTTTTATTAATCCTCATCTAACAGATAAACTTAGGTGTTTGACAGTTATTCATGACTTATTTTTTAAATGGTATTAACACCAAACAATTTAATCAAAAGATGTTTTATTAACTGCTTATATTTCAAATCAGCATCATCAGAGCACAACACACTTGTACATGCGACAATGAGTAAGTGAAGCAATACAATTGCAATGGAGAAAAGATTTTTTTTTTTTTTTTTTACATTAGAAGGTACCAAAATAGGACTAGATCTTTTGTCCATTGCAACTGTATTGTTTCATTTACTTATTGTCACATGTACGAGTGTGTTGTGCTCTGATGATGCTGATTTGAAATTCAGTGAAATAAAAACAGTGAATAAAACATCTTTTGATTAAGTTGTTTGGTGTTGTTAATACTATTAAAAATTAAGTCATCCATATTTAGTAACAAGAATAAGTTGATCATACCATTTTGCAAAGAAAGATACTTCCTGAAGATGCATGTCATTAAAATTTCAGAAAAGCAATTAAGGATGTTGCATAAAGAAAAATAAGTTTCTGCAATAAAGCAGTAAAAAAAGATATACACCATAAAAATAAACAATATTTTCCATCTGAATGTTGTTTCTTAAAATTATGAAACCACCAAAGCAGTGAATTGGAAGAAAAGCGATAAAATAATTAAAATTTAGTTGGCAATAATTGATCCATTTATTTAAGAAAGATAGCAATATGTAAACTTTCTGTATTTTTACGAAAGAAATTTGTTAAATTATGCTTAATATGACCTAAAAATCTTATAGATGTGTGGCATAAAAATTCACAATTATATAACATTTTCCCTGTCCCAACCAAAAAGATATTAATGTAAAATTTTATAATATAATTAATACTATGCAAAATTACATAAGTACTTAATATACAGCTTAGCAATGAAACCACATGAAATAGAAGATAGCCTGAAAGTAGCAGATCAGGGCTCTGTTGTCATCCAGGAGGCATGTTGACCAGAGCTGGAAACAGGAGCAGGATATGGAGTAGAGCTATACATATCCACCAAGGATCACGGCAAGACTGTCATCTTAGAAACTGGAAGGCAGAGAGAGAGACAGAGAGGTGGTCATCCATTCACCAGAGATGTAGTCATCAGGATACTCGTGACTAATATCCACTTCTTGGTATTCAGAACATGATGACTGAAGATCTTCAGGTATTTTCTTTATGACTGCAAAAATCTGTTTCCGAGATGATTCTTGGTTCAAGAGAACAGTCCATATCACTTGAGTCCATGATTGCAAAATGGTTTGCTGATGATAACAATATTTGCAGGGAAATTGGAACAAATTTATTTTTGAACGTGATCATTTCAAAAAGAGATGGCTTAAAACAGAAAACAGAACATTATTCCAAGAGTCTGAAAAAAAAAAGCTTTTAAGCACCAGAAAAGTTTAAAAGCATCTTCAGAAATCAAAACAAAGCTAGCCTAATCTTGACGTTGCCCCCCTTTTTGTTTCATTGCAGTAGGAAAAAAAAAATCTTAAGAGCCAGCGGAACAGATAGACCTAAAAAAAACTAGTTCAATATCAGGCATGAGAAGAGGACTGCATTAACTTGCAAATTAACAAGTTAGACTACAATTATTCAGTGGTCTATTCCTGTTAGAATGAAACTGTCCTAATTCTCTCCTAAGCTATCTTGAAAAGAATGCACTTATTAAATGCACCCAATGGCTTTGACAGCAGAATACCTAATCTTGCTAAAATCTACCTATCTATCCTAACAGATTCCTTTGCAATGATAGTAGAGCCTACTAACCAACCAAAAGAATGGACAGGTGCTAATATATACCCAATTATATTCTTAGAGAGTAACCAAAATGGAAATATGATGACATTGAAATTAAGTAGATGCAGCAGATGAAGGAAGAAAATAATTACATCTTGCATAAATTTTTTGCACACAGGACGAATTTCCCTGCTTAGCGTTGCACTGAACATCATTACTTGCTTCTCATGTGGAGTGTTGCGGAAGATTTCTTGTACATCCCTGCGCATATCTATTTAAAAAAAAGAAAAAGAAATTATGTTAAAAAAAAAAAAGCAAAATTAAATTATTAAAAACATTTACTCTCATTAAATGAAAATTCGGATGAAATTAATGCTTTTTATTATATACCCAATTCATTTATTCAAATGTTATACATTACTAAAACTTTTTCCTGTAATGCAACTCAATCATTGCATATCTAGCTATGATAAGTTGTTTAATATATAAAAAAGAAAAACTTCTAGAATGTAGCACAAAAAGTGTAGCAAATTTGAATAGCTGTGATCAAAAAGTACACGACACATACAGGGTGACAGATGGCAATGGCAGAATAACATTAAAAATTATATTAAGAAAGAACTTGACAATGTTAGCATTCAGAAGTATGTGAGCAAAGCTAACTCTGGATGGTATGGTCACTTAAACATAACAGGAAAGGTTAGTAAATCAGGTACTTGATGCTAGAATGGCAACAAAGAGAAGCTTTTTTAGTAGAAAAGCTAGATTTAGACAACTGATGTACCTTACAAGATCAAAATATAGGATGTCAAATTGGAAGTTATGACAACTAATTTGGGGTAAGATTACAGATAAGTAAATAATAACAATCTAAGATTTTCATGTAGCATTATGATAGTAGAGGAAACTTGATTTCAATATTTTAAAGTATTATTATTATTAATAATAATAATGGGGGGTGCTTAAGGGTCAAAGCTGTATAACTGAGAGGAGACCTCCACATAGCCTTGAAAGGAATGTGGAGAACCGACCAGGGGTTCTGACCTAATGTCCAATCCTCACCTTCTTGTGGTGCACCATGTTGGGTATCTACCTGGATACTGAACGAACGAGGATGGGCTGGCAATTTGGGATTTAGCCGACACCAAATTGTATTCTTATTGGCTTAAACCAATATAGAAAATGATAGTACAACATGACAAAATTTCATGCTGGCTGGGGCATCGCCCGGTTAAACAAGGACACTGTTGTTTTCGCCAGGGGATCCAGGGCAAACAGCGAAAAGTCAGCTACTGGAACAAATCTGAAAGCACACCCCAACTGAACATCACCAGAGTTAAAGATCGGTACTATCAACATAAGAAGCCTGAATGGCAAAGAAATGGAGCTAGCTGAAGAATTAAATAAGTACCAGATTGACATAATAGGGGTGACTCAAAAAAAAAAAAAAAAAAAAAAAAAAAAAAAAAAAAAAAAAAAAAAAAACTGGTGAGATCTTCCTGAACAATAAATATTATTATTATTCCTGACACCTCCAAGGAGTCCGAAGACTCATCGCGGGAGGATACCTACAACTGTCTCAACCACTACACTGAACCTCTACTACGCATCAACACCATCTACCACCCACTCCCACCACAACTGGTATGCTAAGTCTGTAAATTGCATGTGTTCTGAAGTGCCGATTTGCCGGTATGTGGGATGAAAAAACCGAGTTTCCGGTAGGAAAAACCCTGCTACCTCCGTCTGAGATCGGCTCACTCACCTTCGATTGAAAATCGTCCAGATAAAGATTCCTCCCATCGCGACGAGAATCGAACTTAGGCCTATTCCAATCGAAGGGCGCAATGTACCATTGTTCTTCCAATTGTGCTACGGAGGCAATTAAAATACAAAATGTTATATTCAGGAAATGACAATCAAGGAAAAGAAGCAGTAGCCATAGTATTCAATGCAAAATACGAGGCTAATCTTCTTGAATGGCAGGCAGTCTCAAGTAAAGTGATGTGGGCAAATATCAGAATGGGGAATTGGACAACGAGACTTATTTTCTACCTATGGTCCCACAGAAGGTTCAACTAAGGTAGAAGTGCAGGAATTTTTTGAGGCTTTAGAAAAAGCAACTGACACAATGAAAAAGGAAAAGTTGGTCCTTGTTGGGGATCTAAATAGCAGAGTAGGAAATGATTGTGAGACATACAAAAATATTTTGGGAAAATTTGGAGAAAAGAGCAAAGCTAATAATAATGGCAAATATCTGTTGGATTTCTGCTCAGGACATGGACTGGTTATTACTAACACCATGTTCCAACATAAAAATGTGCACAAATTCACATGGAGAGAAGAGGCAAGGAATAAGAAGTCTCATTGACTATGTCATTGTTGATAGTGATGTTTTGTCCCTGGTACAGGATAGCAGAGTGTACAGAGGATTTGAAATTGGAAGTGATCACTATTTAATCTTGAGCAGGATAAAATTGAATTTCATATTGAAAAGAATAACATGTAAGAAAGTTTTAAAGCGTATAAAAGTTGAGCAGCTCTCAGATGTGAATTGTAGACTAAAATACACAAAGATTATTGAAGAAAAAATGGAAGAGTTTGAGAACAGGAATTAAACCTTGGAGATTCAGTGGCAAACTCTGAAGGAAACATTGATTGATTCTGCTAGAGAGGCATGTGGTGAGGTTGTCTGCAAGGATAAAAAAATCAGAACTCCCTGGTGGACACAGGAAGTTAAAGAGGCAGTGAAAGAAAAGAAGAAAGCATATCAAAAGTTCCTGTCAAATAAGTTAGCTTGTTCTCTTAGAGAATACAGAGACAAATGCAAAAATGCTAAATACTGTGTAAAACTAGCTATTGTTTTACACAGTATAACAAAAGTATTAGGAGGACTTTGGCAGGAATAAAAAAATAAATATCAAGAAGGTGGCAAAATATTCTGGAGGTTGTTGAAGAAGCTTAGGAATGGAGGAAAGAGTGCTGTAAAAGGAGTTAGAGATGATAAAGGTGACATGAAAACCGGAGAAAAAGATATCCTTGAAGTATGGAGTAATTACTTTGAAAAACTGCTAAATGAAACAAGCAGTGATGACAGCGCAGTGATAAAAAAAACACTGACCAAGCATGCAGTAAGGAATACATATCCATACTTGAGGTAGAAAAAGCCACCAAAGGCTTGAAATGTGGAAAGGCAACAGAAGTAGATGATATTTCGACCAGAAATGCTGAAATGTGGTGGTATAAAAGTCTTACAGTGGCTGCACTGCATAGTTCAGAAAGCCTGGATAGAGGGACAAATTCTTGATGATTAGAGTAGTGCTCTAATAGTACCTATACATAAAAAGGGAAATAAAACTGAATGTGAGAATTACAGAGGTATTTCTCTACTGAATGTTCTTGGCAAGATAATAACCAGCAATAAAAAGAAACTATAAAAATAGGCAGGAATATAAAAAACTTCAGCTACATCCTGAATAGAGAAAACCTATAGAACAAGCAAAATATGTTATTTAGGCACAGTTAAATTAAATCTGGAAATTACGAACAGAATATGAAAGCTGGCATGGTTTAGAGCTCGAATTTAAATGACATGAGAGAAATTAGCCAAATACTCAGCTAGCAGTATACATGACAGTGTTCAAACCAGTTTTACGTTCTGGAACTGAGTTAAAATAAAGTACTTGGTAAAAGATGAGACCATAGATACAAGAATTCTCAGAAAAATTAGGGGCCTGAATCCGCTTTAAGCTGGATTCAGGCGAAATAGAGGCTGTCTGGATCAGATCTTCACTTTACGACAAATAGTTGAGAAAGCATGGGAATATAACAAAGATCTGTATTTAAGTTTTGTCGATCTGGAAAAAGCATATGACAAGGTGCCAAGAGAGAAGCTATTCATACGCTAGTTATATAGTGTCAATGGGGCATTATATCTAGCAATACTCTGTATTTGAGTTGTAAGTCGGCAGTTAGAATTGAAGGAAGTACAGGAATATGGTTTAATGTTAAATCTGGTGTGAGACAAGGATGTACATTATTCCCTCTGTTATTCATTATCTATATGGATCACATTATGAAGGAATGTGGTATTAAACCTGATATCAGAATTGGAGATGTTAATGTCAGTTCTTTGCTTTATGCGAATGATGTTATACTTCTAAATAAATCTGCTACAAGTTTGAAAGAGTCCCTGACTAAATTGAATAACTGTTGTAATAGATATTGTATGAAGGTCAGTATTAAAAAGACAAAGACAATGAAAATAGGTAGAATTGTTGAAAATGTCATTTGTGTTGTGTACAGGGAACCTGTAAAACAAGTAAAACATTTCAGCTACTTAGGCACGATTTTTTCTGAAGATGGTAAATTAAATATGGAAATAGACAACAGAATCAACAAAGCTGGTATGGTAGGAAGTCAATTGAATAAATTCATATGGAATAAGAGAGAAATTAGTCGGAACACTAAATTAGCTGTATACAAGACAGTGCTCAAACCAGTTTTAACTTATGGATCTGAGATCTGGGTCAGAAGTAAAACACTTGGCCAAAGAGTAGAGGCCGCAGATATGAAAGTCCTGAGAAAGATTAGAAAAAAAATTCCTGAGAAAAATATCTCAGCCATATTTCAGTTCACAATGAACTCAGGCTATTTCGTTTGGCAAGGAAAATTCTACAAACAAATAGAGTGGACAGCCATGGGTTAACCACTCTCCCCACCCTTGGCCAACTTCTTTATGCAGACTTTTGAAGAGAAAGCCTTAAACTTTGCCCCACAAAAACCAACTATATGGCTTCGTTATGATGATGTGTTCGCTATTTGGCCACATGGCTCTGATACACTCCTCTTCTTCCTGATACACTTAAACAACCAACACCCTGGAAAAAGAGGAAAACAACAGCCTCCTTTTCTTAGACACACTAGCCACCTGCCAGCCTGATGGAACCTTGGTTTTCCCAGTTTATAGAAAACCCACCCATACAGGGCAGATACATTCACCAACAATTCTCCCCCCCAACACACACACAACAATATGGAGTTATTAAGACACTACACGACAAGGCTAAACTTATCTGTTCGAATGACAATGCCCTGACCACATTCTCAATACTTTCTCAGCCAACTTCCTCACCCCCACCCCCACTTCACAACAAGAATTACTCTAAATCCATTACCATTCCCTACATCTGAGGCACCTCGGAAAAATTACCAAAATCTTAAAAAAACACGACTTTACCTCTTGTTACAGACCATATAAAAAATTGGCGTCCCTTATCCGCTCCACTAAAGACCAACCACTTCCCCTAGACCTACCTGGTGTATACCAGGTCCCCTGCAGCTGTAAGCTCTCATACTTTGGCCAAACAGGCAGGACAGCGAATATCAGGACTACATCCAGTTTCACCAGTACAGCCACTCTGGTCTTGCAGACCATGCTCTGGATACACGTCACAGAATACGGTGGTAGAAAGTCACGGTAATACACTGTAGTAAATTCAAATTTGAGAGGCTATTCATGGAATCAGCCTCCGCCCTAAGAAACATACCAAACCTCAACTAATTTGGATGCATGAGACTGTCCCAAATTTGGGAGACTTACATCAGAAGACTTCAGCCGAATGGCCAAGAATATCTATTTAGCCCGCTAAGGAGCACTTTTAGGAGAAACAATAGCTTCCTGCTTCGTCCTCATTTACTCTGTGTAGTGTCTGCATGCACGTGTCTTTATTTTAAGTTCCTCTGAAGATGGCAATGTGACATTGCCGAATATCGGAAATATAGATTAAAGTTTAATTTAATTTATATCCTTTGTACGTTGTGAATTCCTTAAGTTATTTAATAAGCATATGTACCCAACGTTTAGGCCTTTCTACCAGAATCAACTTATCAAATATTAAACTCAGACCCTACATGTAAAATCCCACGCGGTCACTAATAATTTATTATGTAATAAATATGAATAGTTGGTCTACAGATCTACAACAGAGATTGAAGTCATTGCACCCAGTGACACCAAGATTAAACAGTTCTCCTAAAGTTTACAAAAGTGAAGTCCCTCTATGCCCAATAGTAGATGGAAGAAATTCTCCAACCTACCTAGTGTCTAAACACCTTACGCGTCTCATAAAGGATCACATTCGAAATTCTGATATCTACATAAAGAATTCAAAGCACTTCATTACTAAATTGAAAAACATCTCCATTTTTGAAACAGATATTCTTGCCAGTCTGGACATGGTATCTTTATTCACTAACATCTTGGTAGAAGAAGTTATCAACATTTTATACAATCTGTATCCTCAAGATATTGCTAACCTCTTCAGTCATTGCCTCAAATCAAACTTCTTTAAATGGAACGGCACTATCTATGAACAACTGTCTTAGCTATTGGTAGTTCCACATCTCCTTAGTGTGCAGATCTATTCATAAACTAGAAAATGACATCCTTTCCAAATTAGACTCTAAGCCATTAGTATGGTGGAGGTATGTGGATGATATTTTTATAATTTGGAGAAACACTAAAACAGCGCTTTTTGACTTTCTAACAAAGATAAATTCCTTCCATCAGAAAATCAAATTCACCATGGAACTTGAGAAGGATAGACAACTACCATTTTTAGATACTAATCAAAAAACAAGCAGATGAACATATCAGCCTTAAAGTCTACCATAAACCAACCCATACTGGACGTTATCTTCACTTCTCATCTACTCACCACATTTCTCAAAAGCTTAGCATCATACACATGCTCAAAAATAGAGCCATCAGCATCATACCAGAAGAAAAAGACCTCCAGGATGAATTAACTCATATCACAGACCCTGGTAAACAACAGCTATCCAAGAAATCAACACAATAACAATCTGCCAAGACTCAATATAAATCCTCAATTGCCATCCCTCAAAAATAATTGCTACACTCTTTAAACCTTTTGAAATTAGAGTTAACTTTCAAACCGATCAAGATGATCCAAAACACAGCAATGCCTTCTTCAAATACACTGGAGTATACAACATCCCTTGCTCTTGTGGTCTAAACTACATAGGTCAGACATCAAGAAGTCTTGAAATAAGAAAAAAGAACACGTACGGAATGTTAAAAACAACAAAATAGATATTCTGGATTAGCCCTCCACTTCTTCAACACAAGCCACACCATTGAATGGGACAAAAGTTCCATGACTTACCTAGAAGAAAATTTCCGGTGTCGCAATTTCAAAGAAGGCACAGTGGTTCTCCTTTCTGAAAGCAGCCTAAACATAAATCAAGGAATGATCCTGCCTGACATATGGAAAACCCTAATATGATTGCTAAGCTTGCCAGAACTGTTTAGTTTACCCCTGGTTTTTTTTTCCTGCCATCATGGCATAATCTGCAATTCTCCATGACTTCTGGATTATGCACCTACAGGTGCATGTGTGCTAGTGATAAAGGTTTTCTACTGCTGCTCTATACTTTATTAGCAATATTTCAATGTAAATATTCCACACATCTAGAGTAATTATCTTCAGTTTTCATATCAGCTTCCAACTCTTTCCTTATACATTACGCTTTCTTCCACTGCTACTTTTTCAAGTGTACTTACAAAAGTCTCTCCATCACACTTCTTTAGCTGCTTTTACACAATGCCCCAAACCTGTCACATTTTTCTCTATATTATCTAAGAAAAGATGCTAATTTACTTGCTATGAACTTTTGACATGCTTTCTTCTCATGACTGCCCCTTTAACTTCTGGAGCCAACCATGGAAAAATTAGAACTTGCTTTATGCATCAATGTTTTCTTCAGAATTTGTCACTGAGTCTCCAAGGTTTGATCCATCTCCAAATTCTAATTTTTTATTCACTAATATTTATATATATGAGGCACACCTCTGAAAGCTACTTGATTTAATTCTTTTTAGAACTCTTATATATTTTTCTTTTCAATATGACATTTAATTTCATTCTGTTTAAACTAAATTGTGTTCACTTCCTATTTCAAATTCTCTATATATCTATGTGTCACGAATTAGAGCGTAAAGACATCGCTATCAACAATAACAGTCAATGAGACATTTCTTTTTATTAATAACAGCATCAACATGCTTCTTTTTGTTTTTCAATTGTAATACTATTTCAGATGCTGTGTAATGTTATCCCCAGTAGTTACAATAAGGTTTTGTATTGTGTATTCCCTACTAAAAAAAAAAAGCACAAAAATATTTATAATAAATTCACTCTTTTAAAATGTCCTGTTTCTTCCCGCCTCAATTTTCAAGTAAAGATCTTAGTTATTAGGTTGGAACAACACAAACTAATGACGATGTAAAAAATGTTTTACAGAACTTGAAGATGCCAAATAATAACAATAGTTATCATTTAGATTCTAAATGATGATCCTAAATCACCCTTTCTTACTGAAAAGTGGCTTGAATAAGATTTTAGCACTCTAATAAAAAGTTTCTAAGACAGGAAGTTAAGCTTAATTTCTTACCATGCAGATGACGTTATCCTCTCAAATAAATCCTAAAGATTCTCTAATCAAATTAAATGATTCCTGTGGCTAATTTGATATGAAAATAAGCAATAAAAAGATCATAAAATTCCTAATATGTACCCTCAAAGGGGTGTACAGGATATGATAGTAACACATGAAAAATTTATTACTAACTTTCTATCTACAATTTTTCCTCCAACATTATCAGATCTTATATTTCTATCTTCTAAGGCACTTTTTACTGTATTAATCCACCTATATCTTGGTCTTCCTGTGGGTCTTTTTCCTGCCAACCCATCAGAGAATATTTGTTTTGCTAATCTTTCCTCTTCCATTCTGTTTAAATAAAAATACCACCTGAGATTAGCTCTGCTAACACATTCCTGGATGATAACAATGTCAAGTTCTTTCCTAATATCCTCATTTTAAATATGATATTGCCATTCATGCCCCTAATCTTTCTCGAGACTCTCATATCTGTGGGCTGTAGTCTTTCATCAAGCATTTTATTTGTAACTCAGCTCTCAGATCCATAAGTTAAAATTGGTTTTAACATCACCTTGTATACAGCTACTTCAGTGTTTTGACTAATTTCTCTCTTATTCCATATAATTTATTCAGTTGAATTCCTACTATACCAACTTCACTAAAAATTGTACCTAAGTAGATGAAATGTTTTACTTGTTCTATAAGTTCTTCATTCACAATGTAGTTGATATTTTCAATGTTTCTACCTATTTTCATCATATTTGTCTTTTTAATGCTGACCTTCTTACCATATCTATTACAACAGTTATTGAATTTAGTCAGGGACTTTTGCAGACTTGTACTACATTTATTTAAAAGTAAAGTATCATCTGCATAAAGTAAAGAACTGAGATTAACATCTCCAATTTTGATATATCAGGTTTAATAACACTTTCCTTCATAATGTGATCAATATATAATGAACAACAGATAGGATAATGTACATCCTTGTCTGACACCAGATTTAACATCAACCCATTTTCCTGTACTTCAATTCTAACTGCTGACTTACAATTCAAAGACTTAAATATTGCATGATATAATGCCCCACTGACACCATATAACTATAGCATTTTGAATAGCTTTTCTCTTGACACCTTGTCATATGCTTTTTACAGGTCTATAAAACTTAACAGATCTTTGTTATATTCCCAAGATTTCTCTATTATTTGTCATAAAGTAAAAATCTGATCCTGACATACCAGGAACACTCAATAAGTAAATACCTCTGTAATTCTCAGATTGTTTTATTTCCCTTTTTATATATGGATACTATGAGAGCTTTATTCCAATCATTTGGATTATGTCCCTCTGTCCAGGCCTTTTTAACTATTGATTTGCTTTTTTCTCCAAATTTTCCCAAATTAGTTCTGTATGTCTGACAATCATTTCCTTCTCTGCTATTTCTTTTTCATTGTGTCAGTTGCTTTCTCAGTGCAGCCACTACAAGACTTATACCTCCATACTTGAGCATTTCTGGTTGAATAACATCTACTTCCTTTCCACATTTCAGCCTTTTGATGGCTTTTTTTTTTATTTTATTTTTTGCTTCAAGTATGGAATGTATTCCTGATTGCATGTCTGTTGAGCATTTACTAATGTGCTGCCACTGACTGTTTCATTTAGCAATTTTTTGAAGCAATTACTCCATACAACAAGGATATCATTTTCTCCAGTTTTCATTCACCTTTATCATCTCTAATTCCTTTTACAGAACTATTTCTTCCATTTCTGAGCTTTTTCAACAGCCTCCAGAATATCTTGCCACCTTCTTGATATTTATTTTCTATGTTCTTACCAAAGTTTTCCCATGACTTTTGTTTAGCTAGTTTTACAGTATTTAGCTTTCTTACATTTGTCTCTGTATTCTCTAAGAGCACAAGCTGACTTATTTGCCAGGACCTTTTGATATGCTTTCTTCTTTTCCTTCACTGCCTCTTTAATTTCCTGTGTCCACCATGGAGTTCTGATTTTTCTATCCTTGCAGGCAACCTTACCAACATTGATTCAGCCTCTCTGGCTGAGTCAATTTTTTCTTCAGAGCTTGCCACTGGATCTCCAATGTTTGGTTCCTGTTCTCAAACTCATTTTTTCTTGAATAATGAGTATGCATTTAGTCTACAGTTTACATCTGAGAGCTGCTCAATTTTTATTCACTTTAAAATTTTCTTAAATGTTCTTTACAGTATGAAATTCAATTTTATCCCACTCAAGACTATATGGTGATCACTTCCAATTTCAAATCCTCTTTATACTCTAGTGTACTGCACCAGTGAGAAGACATCACTAGCAACAATAACATAGTCAATGAGACGTTTCTTATTCCTTGCCTTTTCTTTCCATGTGAATTTGTGCACATTTTTATATTGGAACATGGTGTGAGTAATAACCAGTCCATTTTCTGAGTAGAAATCCAACAGGTATTTGCCTGTATTATTAGATTTGCTCTTTTCTCCACATTTTCCCAAAATACTTCTGTATGTCTGACAATCATTTCCTTCTCTGCTATTTAGATCCCCAACAACAACGAAAATGAACAATGAAAAAGGAAAAGTGTGTCAGTTGCTTTCTCTAAAGCCTCAAAAAATTCCTCCACTTCTACCTTAGTAGAACCTTTTGTGGGACCAAATAAGTCTCACTGTCCAGTTCCCCATTCTGATATTTGCCCACATCACTCTACTTGATACTGCCTGCCATTCAAGATTAGCCTCATATTTAGTATTGAATACTATAGCTACATTTTCTTTTCCCTGAATATAAACAGATAAATATGAAAATTGGAGGAAAACAAAATATTAAGTGTATCCGTATATAGTTAGAATTACATTAACCATCTTGTCAGAGTATTAATTTAATCTTAGTTACATAGCTTCCCCTACTAAGAATGCAGTTAACATTTTCTGTTTCCTAAAATTTTCATGTTTTTATTGCTGATTTTCAAAACAAACATGCCAATCTTAATTTATAACCTTGTACAGTCCTCTCTTACAACTGATTTAGTATCTGTTATTTTCTATATACACCATTCAGTTCTAACCCCCCACCCCATTTGCAATATTGTCTATAAATTTTGTTTTGTAGTCCTTTTACAAGATTAAAAAAAAAAAAAAACCACTAAAATACAGAGATTCTTATTATGTTTCCATCATTTTGCAACTTTTTGTTATAAGTTAAAAAACTCTTGACACACTTGAAGGGAAGAAATAAAGATCATTCTTCTTAGATTTTATTAATCTGGTATTCTTGCATAAAATCTTTTATGAAACTCAGTATAAAAATTAAGAACATAGTCTCGCATTGTTTTATTTCACTTTTTTTATTATTATAAATTGATAGGATAAAATAAAAGCATTACTATAAACATCAGATTCAACCTTTTGAGCCTGCAGTTACTGTAAAACTTTAACCACGAGTAGTATTCCAAGGAAGTCATCTATACCAGGTGCATTTCAATAGCACCTGAGGTAACAAATTAAAATGAACTACAATGATGCTCACTGCAAATGTCCTACCCATTCACTTCCAGAAAAGTAAACGTCAAGTAATTTCACAAGCATCACTAAAATGATTTCTGAAAACTCAGTTTATCTATGTGAATTTCCATGATTATGATTTTAATCCTTATCAAACACTGGTTCTACAGTTATGGTAAAAACGAGTGAAGGTTCTGATAATTCAAAACCTTGACTCATTCTGCTACACTTTACAAAATTAAAGTCAGTGGAAAAATTACAAATCTGAATTTAAATTCTGTACATTTATGTACATATGTTTATAAGTAAAAAAAAAACAAAACAAAATAAAACATTCAGTTACCCACAGAAGAAACAGCCTACTTACCAAGTTGTTCTAACATTTTGTCACACTCATCTAAAATAAAATGCTTGATGTGACGAAGGTTGAGTTTCTTGTTACGGACAAGTGCTAAAATCCGTCCAGGAGTTCCAACAACAATGTGGGGACAACTATTCTTTAAAATTCTTTCATCATTACTTATGGTTAAGCCTCCAAAGAATACAGCAACTTTAACAGTTGGCATGTACTTAGAGAACCGCTCATACTCTTTGGAAATTTGAAATGCCAATTCTCTGGTATGGCACATAACAAGCACTGACACCTATGAAACAAATGTATATTACAATGAATAAGATTTTCTATCACAATAAAACAATGCTGTTATTACAATAGTAATGGTTTTAATTAGCATGGCTTTTCATAATAAAGATCAAACAGTATAATATCTTCTTTATTCCTTTTATGCAGCCAGAAATCGACGTCAGAGGTGAGTTATCAGAAGCAAGTGAATTTTCCAACTCATTCTAAATATATTCTTTACTTTGCATAATTTACACTTAAAAAAAAAAACTCAGTCACTGATCATGGGTGACTGCCAACAAATTTATTAGTTTTATTTAATTAGTAGATGGCACTAATTATATCTCACTCTGTTAGTATGGAGATGTGGTTAAAATGCTAGAGGTTCAGAACTGGATTGATAATAGTAGCTTTGATGGACAGCACAGGTTTGATAGAAGAAATTGTGTTTGAGCAATCTACTTATTATTAATGTTAGGAAGAGGAGAGAGCCTATTATTAGTAACTCTACAAAATTTGCTAGGTGTGTAACAATGGGATGTGGCCAAGTGATTGGAGCAGTTATCTTTCTTCCCATTCAAAAAAAAAAAAAAAAAAAAAAAAAAAAAAAAAAAAAAAAAAAACAGCTAAAAGTATAATAATTTTAGGACAATATTGAACAAAAAATGGAATTAAATTATTTAGACTTTCAGCCTGGATTTAGAGAGAACAGGAATATAACTGACCATATATTTATGCTCCATATCACTGGAGAAAAATATGTTGAATGTAATAAAGTACAGGCATCCTTTGCGTAACGCAGCGAAATTAATTCTGGCAATCCCTTGATATACGCGGCAAGAGTTTTCATTAACGCGCCTTTAAATTTACCACGCAAAAACATGCAAACCTCACGCCGTGAGCGTGATGATGTCATTACTCCTGCGCAGCTGTGCTCCCAGAGCCTGAGTGCCAGCCAATTACTTCACTGCTAGCATTAAGAGTAGGTGTATTACAAGCTCGTTGTTCTGCTGTGCATATTTACAAATTATGTTCTTCGTAAATTTTACAGCCCATTAATCATGTTGAAGAATAAGAGCAATTCCACAACCAAGTCTTAAGTGAAAAAAAGAAGAAGAAAGTAATTACCTTAGATACAAAACTTGATATAATTAAAAGATTTAAACGTGGTGAAAGTAAAATCGGAAGCGAATTTGGTTTTAACGAGTCTACAATACGGACTATTTTATCCAAAGCTGATGAGTATTGCGAGCAAGGTAAAGTTGCAACTACATCTGCAAGTAACAGGAGTGTTATAATGGTTGAAATGGAAGATCTGTTGATTATTTAGCTGGAAGACTGCAATTAAAAGAGAATTCCAATTAGTGCCTATGATATCATGGCCAAAGCTCTAAGCCTGTTTTCAAGACTTAAAGAGACTAAATATAAAGAAGACAATTCAAAATTTGCAGCTAGCAAAGGCTGGCTTGAAAATTTTAAATCTAGGGTTGGACTAAAGAATGTGAAAATAACAGGTGAAGCTGCATCCACATTTCCTGCTGAGCTGCAGAAAATTATTACGATTACTGCCAAATTTTCATTGTAGATGAAAAACCTTTGGCTGTGGTGCAAGCCTATGCACCTAATCTGGAGTCAGAATACTCTGCCTTCCTAGAGGAAGTGGATGCTGCTTTTGACAAGGTGTTCATGTGAGAAGAGGGGCAGAACTGTCAACTGACCAGCACCTTGTTGTGTGCGCTCTACGGCTTCAGAAACCAGATGCTACCATCAACGCTGGCAGGCCTAAGCAGCTATACTGCGTGAAATGGGAGGCATTGGAAAATGAGGCTGTGAGAAAGAATTTTGCAGATGACATATCCTCCAGGTTCAAAGAGATTCCCAAGCATGCTGTAGAAGGAGTGGAAGCTGTTCAGAACAGCTGTCACTGCCTCTACACTCTCATGCTGTGGCAGAAAGTGGCTCGGCGTGGCAACAAGCAGTAAGAAAAGGATACCTTGGTGGAACCAAGAAGTCCAAAAAACTGTCCGGACAAAAAAGGAGTCCTACCTAACATGGCTTAGGGTCAGGTCATCTGAGATGCGTTTGCAGTATGCTGAGGAAGTAAAGACAGCAAAAGCAGAAGGCTTGGGAATCCTTTGGAGAAAGATTAGACTCATCCTATACAAATGCAAACAAAGTATTCTGGCAGACCATCTGCCGCCTTCGAGGGAGGAAATCGTGCACAGCAAGGGCAATTAAGGCCTCTGATGGTGCACTTTTAACAACTGAGAAGGATATCCTCCACAGATGGAGGGGGAGGGAATACTTTGAGAGCCTTCTTAACCCGGGTCGCATAGCAGTTGTGGACATCCAAGAGGTGCAGATCGGGGCAATGACTAGTCTCACAGCAGAAGAGGTCCATTTAGCAATAAAATTGCTAAAATCGGGCAAAGCTGCTGGCGATGATGAAATTCGACCTGAAATGCTAAAAGCCTTAAATCGAGATGGTGTTCTCTGGCTGACTCGAGTGTGTCAGGCTGCTTGGATATCTGGGCGAGCACCAAAGCAACGGCAGACCGGCATAATAATACCAGTCTTCAAGAAGGGAGACCAGAAGGATTGCCGTAACTTTCGTGGCATCTCTCTGTTCAGCCTGCCTGGGAAAGTGTATGCTAGGTGCTTGGAAAGACGGTGCAGGAGCATAGTTGAGTCAAAGTTCCAGGAAGAACAATGTGGCTTTCATCCTGGTAGAAGCACAACTCACCAAATCTTCACTTTAAGGCAAGTCTTTGAGGCATCTTGAGAATATGCCAAGAATGTCTACGCATGTTTTGTGGACTTGGAGAAGGCATATGACCTGGTTCCTCGGGATAAGCTATGACAAGTAGTACAGGAGTATGGAGTGGATGGCCAACTATTAGCTGCCATTAAGTCCCTGTATGAATGCCCAGAGTTTTGTGTCAGGGTAAACACCACAAAGTCTGAACTTTTCACAGTCTCCGTTGGCCTCCGCCAAGGGTGTGTTCTGTCACCCCTCCTTTTCATAATATTTATGGACTGGATTGATAGGCACAGCCGAGGCAGTGAGTGTGTCAGAATCAGAAGATGTAGCATTGAATGTCTGCTCTTTGCAGATGACCTCATTCTGCTTAGCTCTTCCACAGATGACCTCCAGCAGACCCTGGATAGGTTTGTAGCTGTATGTACAGACGCCAGAATGAAGATTAGTGTGGCCAAAACTGAAACATTTGTGGTCTCAAGACAACCATCCCAGTGCACTTTACATGTAAGTGGAGTCCCAATGAGGCAGGTGGAGAAGTTTAAATACCTTGGGTCCATATTCATGAATGATGGAAAATTGGATGTAGAGTTAGATACTCGAATTGGCTTTGCAAGCTCAATATTGCAGGAGCTTGGCCGTTCGGTAGTATTGAAGTGGGAGTTAAGCCAGAAGGCAAAGCTCGCTGTCTTCAATACAGTCTATGTCCCCATCATCACCTATGGTCATGAGAGTTGGGTAATGACCGAAAGAATGCAGACACAAATCCAAGCGGCTGAAGTGGGGTTCCTTTGAGGGGTTGCGGAGCTGACAAGACTCGACAGGGTCAGAAGCTCTGCAATTCGGGAACCCTCAATACTCAACTGCTGCTTCTCCGTGTTAGAGATCACAGTTACGTTGGTACGGGCACCTGGTCAGAATGCCACAAGAGAGGCTCCCTCAGCAGGCCAAGGACTCGTTGGATAGATTATATCCAAAACCTTGGGTGGACACGTTTCGGAATCCCACCAGAACACCTGAGCTTGGTGGCAGAGGATCGTGACCATTGGAAGTTCCTCTTGCAGCTGTTGTCCCGACAACCCAATTAGGAAAGGTGGGCCTTGAAGATGTATGTATATGTATGAATGAAACTGGCCTCTATTGGAAAAAAATGCCACCAAGAACTTTTATATATAAAAAAAGCAGCACAGCCTGGCTATAAAGTATCAAAAGATCGCTTAACTGTTGTTTGAAGGGAATGCTAATGGAGATTTTAAATTAAAGCCACTGCTTGTCTATCGAACTCAGAACCCAAGGACTTTAAAAGGATGTAACAAAAACTCTTTTCCTGTAATTTGGCAGGTGAATCAGAAGACTTGGGTTGCCCAAAGTCTATTCAAAGATTGGTTTAAGTCTAATTTTTGTCTGGCAGTTGAAGCTTATTGCAAGAGAAGCTTAGCTTTCAAAGCTCTTTTGCTTTTAGATAACGCAATTGGTCATCCAAATTCTCTTAATGATCTGTGTGAGAATGTGAAAGTTTTATTTTTCCCACCAAATACGACACCATTGATGGAACCTATGGACATGAACATCATTGCAACTTTCAAAGCCTATTTTCTTAAAAAGACACTCTCAAAGGCAGTAGAAACAACAACAGGAGAAAATGTGACTACACTCCACGAATTTTGGAAAAAATTTAACATTAAACACACAATTGAACACATTCATGACTCGTGGGAGAAAGTGTCTTCTAGCTGCATGAAAGCTGTTTGGAAAAACCTTTTGTCAGAATGCACTAATAACTTAGGTTGTTTTCAAAATCCTGTGAACAACGTGGTTGAAGAAATTGTTGCAATTGGTGAAGACTTTGGTTTTGATGCAGATGTTAAAGAATTATTGGATTTAAATTCAAAAAATTTCAGTGACAACGATCTTGAAATTGAACAACAATGCACATATGAAGACAACGTACAAATGGAATGTGAAGATGAGGTTCCAAAGGAGATAACAGTCAAAGAACTGGATGGAATATTTTGCAGTTTAGAATCTCTTAAGCAGCAAGTAATGGATATGGATTCAGATGTTAATCGAAGAATGCTTGTTTGCCTAGGTCTGGAGAGTCATTTTGCTTGTTATTGTAGAATTTATGCCGATAAGAAAAAACTAAAACTGTTCAAACGACTCTTGATAACTTCTTTTGATAAAAAAAAATTGCAGTAACTATTCAAGTATTTATTAAACATTTACTTTGCATTCATTTTTTTATCTTTCCTAAATGAGTACCATATAAAACGAACTATTAGTACAGTAATCGATCATGGACGAATTGTACTTTTCACCATTGATTATTATATTTGATTAACACGGTAACATCGAGGGATACCTGTACTGTGCCATAATTTTATTAACCTACAGAAAGCCTTTGATTCTATTTGGCATGATGCACTTTTGAAAATTCTGTGATGTTATGGAATAGACAACAAAATACAACTGACTGAATCCCTGTACTCATCATCGAAATGAAGGGAAATTATAGTACTCCCTATCCAATGGAGCATGGAATGAGGATGCAAATTACCAATTTAATTGCTTCCTCGAATATGTTGTAAATGAAGCTTTGGAGTACTGCGAGATTGGAGCGACGGTAGGGAGAAGAAACTTTGACTATGGGAAGAGTCAAAGTTTGCTGATGATATTGATACTCTAAAGCAGTGGTTCTTAACCTGGGGTGCGAGAGAAGTTTCTAAATTTTCGATGGAAACTACCGCCTGTGAGAAACTAGTGAACAGCACGTCGACTTTTGGGACCCCACTCCTACCCTCTCTACGTTTGCCTCAGCACATCGCACTTACCAGCACATGCAGTACAATAAGAAACTAGTTGATACGCGCACGTGTTCGCATACTCTGAGTACGAATGTTAACGAGGTGGTGTGACGCAGAAAGGAATACTAATTTTCTTTAATTTAATAAACAACAACATTAGCCATTAAAAACTGAGATATTGTTTTGTATGTATACGTAAACGTAAATGTTTATTTTTCAAGGAGGTGAGAGAAATTATTTTTAGATTCAAGGGTGTGCCGATCACTAAAAAGGTTAAGACCCACTACTCTAGAGGAAAACAAATCACATCTTCAGGAAATTGTAAAAATAATCATCATTTAAAATTCTGAATATTTTTACGAATGGTTTATTTTAGTATGTTTATTAGTTTTGATTTCATAACATGCGTTGTCAGCACTTGTGATGTGCCCGTTATTGAAATTGTTTTGTTAAAGTGAAATGTAAAGAAGTAAAAAATTTATGTACTTACTGGATTTGATATTTGTATTACTTACAGAAATTTTATTATAGCTTAAAATATTAAGTTGTGTTTTATGAAGGCATTCTCTTGTCGCCTAACGGAGACGTGTCAGCCATCATACCTAGCTTCTTGCTTTACCTCTTTTACGAGTATACATTATACCTCTATATACAGTTGTCCTGTCAAAGTTAATTCATGTGCAAACTTTGTTCGCTTTCACTTGAATAAAGGATGAAACCAAGAATATAATTTCTTAGCATCTTTAATTTATTTTATTCTTTTGTTCTGTACTTAACTTTTGTAGATCGCAAGAAAAAAACCAAAAGAAATACTGTTCAAAACTGCTATTATATGACATTATAGCAGCACACAGCCAAATTAAACCAGCAGTTAGATCTGAAGGATGCACAGGAAGATGATGATTTGATGTAAAATCTGATAAGATAAGAAGTACATGCTATCTCTACTGTTAATCATTATCTATATCAATTACATTATGAAGGGAAGTGTTCTTAAAATCTGATAGCAGAACTAGATATTAATCTCGGTATTCCAATGTAAGCTTTAGGGTCTTTTTAACTGTAGTAACAAATTCAGGAACTTAGAAAAAAAAAAGACAAACTATGAAAATACAAAAGAACAATTGAAAATATTAACTGCATTTTTAATGAAGAACTTACATTATCATTAGTAATTCCATGGAATTCCAGGCCTCATTTTAGGAGGCTGTTCTACACTACACTATCTCATAAAAGCATTTTATGCCTGTGAGATACACATTCTCAGGCTGATTTGTGGGAGGAAAAAGTTTTCATTAGAAAAACTATTACCACCATAATAGATCAGCTAACTCACCCTCAGATAAAAACTCTTATAAAGATTCTTCACATCCTAGATGACATTCAACTTGGGTCTTTCCAACCCAAGGACTATGCAGACTGAGTCAAAGGTTAAAGAACAAGTAAAATATTTTGGATGTTTTGGTATCATTTGAAATTGCAAATTAATACATGAAATTCCATATTTAGTATTACAGTGGAACCTCGGTTGTCGAACGCCTCTCATCTTGAACAAATCAGTTCCCGAACAGGCAAACCAGCAACCACGTGATCCCCGGGCTGAGATGTACGGTGGGAGAGCATCACTTACGCCGCAGCCTCCTGCTTGAACCAGACACCTCCTCAAATTTGCAGTGCCTTTTCTTGATTTTCTTTGTGTTTTTTTTAAATAAATTATTATTAAATAAGCCACTACGGGACCAAAGAAGGATAGTGATAGCAGCAAAGCAAAAAGAAAAGTTGTTAGAACCACGATAGGGTTGAAAAAAGAAATCTCATTTAAACATGAAAATGACATTCATATCTTGGATCTTACTATGCAGTTCGGTATGGCGATATCAATGATCTGAACAATACTCAAAAATAATGAGGCGATCAAGGGAGCTGATGTTGCAAAAGGAGTGAAAGTTCTTACTAAACAAAGCTCTCAGACGATTGAAGAAGTGGAAAAATTGTTGCTGATTTCGATAAACGAGAAACAGTTGGCACTAGTGATATTGTTTCTCATGCTGTAATTTGTGAAAAAGTGAGGTGATTACGTAATGACCTGTTTAAAAAACCCTGGTGCGAATGGCGCTAAGAGTAAGGCTTGGGTAATCAGGCAATTTTTAATTCAGTGGATCCATGAAGTCTTTGCCCCAAATGTGAAAAATACCTTCAAGAAAAAAAATTGCCATTAAAATGCCTTCTTGTGATGGACAATGCTCCTGCTCACCCTCCAAGGCTTGGAGGATGAGTTTGATTTTTATCATTTTTATCACCCCTAACACGACTCCTCTAATCCAGCCCACGGACCAGCAGGTCATTTCAAACTTTAAGAAACTCTACACCAAAGTATTGTTTCAAAGATGTTTTGAAGTGACTTCTGACACAGAATTAACACTCAGAGAATTCTAGAAAAATCACTTCAATTGCTTAATATTCTTGACAAAGACTGGGTGCAAGTGACTTACAGGACCATAAATTAGGCCTGGAGGAAATTGCGGCCAGACTGTGTAGCACACACAGACATTGGGGGCTTTGAGGCTGAGTATGTTGCTGTTGTTGATGATGTGTCTCTGGACAAAAGCATGGGTTGGAGGTTGGCAATGCTGATGTGGAGGTCCACAGGAATGAGCTCACAAAGGAAGAACTGGAACACCTTCAGAAGCAGAAGCAAAAGACGATGGTTGAAGAAATTTTTTCAGACAGCGGAAGGAAGGGAGGATTTCTAGTTCTTCATCATCATCATCATCAAATTCCTGCCATGTACCCTCAAGGGGTGTACAGGATATGACAGTACTACATGAAAAAATTACATCATTACTAACTTCCTATCTACAATTTTCCTCCAAATCAGTCTGTTACTTGTCAAGACTCCAACATTATCAGATCTTATATTTCTATCGTCTAAGGCACTTTGTACCGTATCAATCCACCTATATCTTGGTCTTCCTCTGGGTCGTTTTCCTGCCAACCTGGCAGAGAACACTTGTTTTGCTAATCTTTCCTCTCCCATTCTATTTAAGTGACCATACCATCTGAGATTAGCTCTGCTAACGCATTCCTGGATGCTGACAATGTCAAGTTCTCTCCTAATATCCTCATTTTTAATATGATATTGCCATTGATGCCATCTGTTCACACCTCTAATCTTTCTCAGGACTCTCATATCTGCGGTTTCTAGTCTTTGGTCAAGTGTTTTACTTCTGACCCAGCTCTCAGATCCATAAGTTAAAATTGGTTTGAACACAGTCTTGTATACAGCTAATTTAGTGTTCCAACTAATTTCTTTCTTATTCCATATGAATTTATTCAATTGACTTCCCACCATACCAGCTTTGCTGATTCTGTTGTCTATTTCTATATTTAGTTTACCATCTTCAGTAAAAATTGTGCCTAAGTAGCTGAAATGTTTTACTTGTTCCACAGGTTCTCCATTCACAACACAGTTGACATTTTCAATGATTCTGCCTATTTTCATTGTCTTTGTCTTTTTATTGCTGACCTTCATACCATATCTATTACAACAGCTATTCAATTTAGTCAGAGAATCTTGCAGACTTGTAGCGGATTTATTTAGAAGTATAACATCATCCGCATAAAGCAAAGAGCTGACATTAACATCTCCAATTTTGATATCAGGTTTAATACCACATTCCTTCATAATGTGATCCATATAGATAATGAATAACAGAGGGGATAATGTACATCCTTGTCTCACACCAGATTTAACATTAAACCATCTTCCTGTACTTCCTTCAATTCTAACTGCTGACTCACAACTCAAATAAAGACTAAGTATTGCTTGATATAATGCCACATTGACACCATATAACTGCAGCGTATTGAATAGCTTCTCTCTTGACACCTTGTCATATGCCTTTTCCAAATCGACAAAACTTAAATACAGATCTTTGTTATATTCCCATGCTTTCTCGACTATTTGTCGTAAAGTGAAGATCTGATCCTGACAGCCTCTATTTGGCCTGAATCCAGCTTGTTCTTCACGAAGCTTTTCTTCCACAATTCTTCTCAACCGTTTCTCAAGTATACTTGCATAGATCTTGCCAGGAACACTCAGTAGGGAAATACCTCTGTAATTCTCACATTCAGTTTTATTTCCCTTTTTATATATGGGTACTATGAGAGCTCTACTCCAATCATCGGGAATTCGTCCCTCTGTCCAGGCTTTCTGAACTATGCAGTGCAGCCACTGTAAGACTCTTATACCACCATACTTCAGCATTTCTGGTCGAATATCATCTACTCCTGCTGCCTTTCCACATTTCAAGCCTTTGATGGCTTTTTCTACTTCAAGTATGGATATGTATTCCTGACTGAATGCCTGGTCAGTGTTTTTTATCACTGTGCTGTCATCACTGCTTGTTTCATTTAGCAGTTTTTCAAAGTAATTACTCCATACTTCAAGGATATCTTTTTCTCCTGTTTTCATTTCACCTTTATCATCTCTAATTCCTTTTACAGCACTCTTTCCTCCATTCCTAAGCTTCTTCAACAACCTCCAGAATATTTTGCCACCTTCTTGATATTTATTTTCTATATTCTTGCCAAAGTCCTCCCATGACTTTTGTTTAGCTAGTTTTACACACTGTTTAGCTTTCTTACATTTGTCTCTGTATTCTGTAAGAGTAAAAGCTGACTTATTTGCCAGGAACTTTTGATATGCTTTCTTCTTTTCCTTCACTGCCTCTTTAACTTCCTGTGTCCACCAGGGAGTTCTGATTTTTTTTATCTTTGCACACAACCCCACCACATGCCTCTCTGGCAGAATCAATCAATGTTTCCTTCAGAGTTTGCCACTGAATCTCCAAGGTTTGATTCCTGTTCTCAAACTCTTTCATTTTCTTTTCAATAATATTTCTGTATTTTAGTCTACAGTTTACATCTGAGAGCTGCTCAACTTTTATTCGCTTTAAAACTTTCTTACATGTTATTCTTTTCAATATGAAATTCAATTTTATCCTGCTCAAGACTAAATAGTGATCACTTCCAATTTCAAATCCTCTGTACACTCTGGTGTCCTGCACCAGGGAGAAAACATCACTATCAACAATAACATAGTCAATGAGACTTTTCTTATTCCTAGCCTCTTCTCTCCATGTGAATTTGTGCACATTTTTATGTTGGAACATGGTGTTAGTAATAACCAGTCCATGTCCTGAGCAGAAATCCAACAGATATTTGCCATTATTATTAGCTTTGCTCTTTTCTCCAAATTTTCCCAAAATATTTTTGTATGTCTCACAATCATTTCCTACTCTACTATTTAGATCCCCAACAAGGACCAACTTTTCCTTTTTCATTGTGTCAGTTGCTTTTTCTAAAGCCTCAAAAAATTCCTCCACTTCTACCTTAGTAGAACCTTCTGTGGGACCATAGGCACAAATAAGTCTCATTGTCCAGTTCCCCATTCTCATATTTGCCCACATTACTCTACTTGAGACTGACTGCCATTCAAGAAGATTAGCCTCGTATTTTGTGTTGAATACTATGGCTACTCCTTCTTTTCCTTGATTGTTATTGCCTGAATATAACATTTTGTATTTATTGCTCAGAAAGATCTCACCAGTTTTGGTCTTTTTTGTTTCAGTCACCCCTATTATGTCGATCTGGTACTTATCTAATTCCTCAGCTAGCTCCATTTCTTTGCCATTCAGGCTTCTTACATTGATAGTACCGATCTTTAACTCTGGTGATGTTGAGTTGGGGTTTGTTTTCAGATTTGTTCCAGTAGCTGACTTTTCGCTGTTCGCCCTGGTTCCCTGGCGAAAACAACGGGGGCCTTGTTTAACCGGGCGACGCCCCAGCCGGCATGAAATTTTGTCATGTTGTACCATCATTTTTTATTTTGGTTTAACCAATAAGAATACAATTTGGTCGGCTAAATCCCAAATTGCCAGCCCATCCTCGTTCGTTCAGTATCAAAGTAGATACCCAACAGGGTGCACCATGAGAAGGTGAGGATTGGACATTAGGTCAGAAGCCCTGGTCGGTTCTCCGCATTCCTTTAAAGGCTATGTGGAGGTCTCCTCTCAGTTATACAGCTTTGACCCTTAAGCACCCCTTTCTTTCGCACACATTTCTTTGATCAAAGAAATGTGTGCGAAATGGGGTGAGGTGCAAAGTTTTGTGGAAAGAGATCACCCTTTTTCGTCTACATTTTAGCTATTTATTGTGTTTATTCTTTTTATGTAAGATTTTATGCATTTTCATTATTTTTGTATATGATTTTATGCATGAAGTACTGTTGTAAAAGTTTTAATAAGCAATCATCTGGGGTTCGGGAACTGATTATTCCATTTTACATTAATTCTTATGGGAAAATAGTTTCAGTTTTCAAACAAATTGGTTTCCGAACAGCCTTTAGGAATGAATTATGTTCGACAACCGAGGTTCCACTATAATTAGAAAATTTGTTGAATCATTTAAAGCGGACCATTTTAGTCGATGAATTACGTCCACAGTACATAATGCCATCTTAAAAGTGTTATTTGAAAAAAATTGCCCTTTAAATGAACCTTTTCAGTAATTTTCTTCCTTGTTTTTACATTACTTGCAATATTAGAAATAATAAAGTAAGTGGTAAATGCTCAATTTTTAGGTCAGTTCAGAGCAGTTCCTAGAAAAATCACAGAACTCCAAAAAAAAAAAGTTTTTTTTTTTTTTTGCACTAGAGGAAAAAAAAAAAAAAAAATCTGACCTTTTTCCTCATTCTCTAAAATGCATCCTCCACATGCATTTTAACAATTATTTCAACAGAAATATCTTTAATGTTACATGCGTGCTAAATATTGCTTTTCCTTTCTAATTTCTCATAGTTTTATTTCTTCAGAAATGATACATCAAGGTATCATTTCATCTGAATGGTATTATATTTTATATGAAATAGTTACGTATATTCACCTGTCCATCAACAGGATCAAGCTGCTGTAATGTTGCCAGTACAAATACGGCTGTTTTTCCCATGCCAGACTTTGCTTGACATATTATGTCCATCCCGAGAATGGCTTGAGGAATACATTCATGCTGAACTGTAAGATAAAATCGAGCATCTTTATTATGGATTTAAATACATAAAATATTATTAATCATATTTCAAGTTAAGACAAAATTTCAAAAAACAATCTCTTAGTTATGTTTTTTAAACTTTTTCAAAGGTTTGAAATTTTGCTGAGATACCTCAATTTTTTTTTAATTTCACCACCTGAATTTAACAAAATCTGGTATAAAGATTATACTCATTTTGACTGAATCTGACTATTTTCTTCATTAGACTCCTCCCCAATTCCCTTTTCTAATACTTAGTGTTTTTCTTATACCTATAGGAAAGCAAACTACAGTTATAGTCACCTCTTATTCATTACAATGCATGTCTTATGCAACTTTTATAAAAGTCAAAAGAAAAACTTCATTTGTCTGTTTAAAAAACCTGATCCCCCCCCTCCCCTTTACTGTATTTTAATCATAAAAGGTGTAAGAAAAATTTTAGAAGCTTTATCAAGACATACACGAGTTCATTAACCAAAAGTAAAGCTTACAAATTTTAACATGAAATTTCATGCAGTTTGAGAAAGAGAAATCCTTTTCATTGAAATAAGTAATCTTTCAATTTTTTTAATTAACTTTCATATTTCATCACTATTAGGTATTAACCAACATCTAATAAAGACTAGATTCTTATAATTAACAATAAAGCTAAAATCAAATATTTCAGCTTTACGAATATTAGATATTAGAACAAGGCTTAAATACATCAAATTATAATAGCATATATTTTTTTTGTGTGCAAGTAGCTGAATGAAAACTTCTTTTTCTGGTATCAACTACCACTACAGCAATGACTAATAAACTACTGAAAAGTTCAGACTAAATCCCTATAGGAACAATGATATTCTAAAGGAAATTTGCTATATAATTCACTATTCCTTGCAAGTTAAAGGTAAAGTGAGAGTTGAATGAATAACCAATGACTGCTTCCATACTATAAGACAACTACATACTATAAGAAAATAAACATTGGTTTATCAGAAAATGATGCTGGAAAAAGTGGAAACAAACTTCGTCATTTTGTTTGTAATTAGCATTAAAAAAAAATTCTTATTTTCATATCAACATATGAGATGATTTGCATCTGAAACGAAACTAACATTACAGAAACTTGCTCTTTGCAGTGAGTTAGCATTATGGTACTCATGAAAATATATCTGTTGTAAAACACTGCAACTACCGACAAAGTCAGTTGTGACAGTAATGTAAGCTTTCTAGTAATTCTAACAAATTTCATAGTGTGAGCAAACAAAGTTTGCGCCTGAAAATATCTTCAGGACTGAATATGGTGTTGTACTGCATTACTGGGGTAAGGTAGTACAACACCAGGCAACTTGCAGCAAAGGTGGACCAAGCTACCATCACCCCCTATTCCAGTATCTCCCATAATGCAAAACACATCTCCTTGGGGATATGTATAATGTTATACAATAAGAGATTGGCCACTACCCAGACTAGTTTCGACCTTTATTGAGGTCTCTTCAGTGGGAGCCACGCCCAGTGGTGGAGATACCAGGCAGAAGCAATAGAGAGGTCATCTTTACCTATAGGAGATGCCAAAAGGTGTGCAACCTTTTTTTTTTAAATTACTCTGGATTTAGAGAAAGATGTTAAAAGTTTATTTTTCACTTGGTAAGACTATAATAAATATAGTTTAATCCTTTATCCAAGTGTAAAGTTCATTGGTGCTAATCGAAGAGTTTGTAACCGGCGCATTGTTTGTTTGTTGTTTTATTACCCATTTATCTCATTAAAGACTGAGCTATCAGGGCGTGGGGGAGCAGAAGTGGCAACTCTGTTTCACTTAAAGCCTCACAAAGCCCAATGACAACTCGGTGACATGGCGAGTAGTGCTGCCATTAAATAAGCACCTGCTGGGGTCACTACCCCTGACATTGGGAAGCAGCATTGTCAGTACTGCCACAAGGTTGAAGCCAAATGATGATGGAAAAGCTTGTGATCAGAGATTTGCAGATGGCAATATGATTATATTGTGTACGTCTGTAATACTGCAGAGCAGAAAGAAAACGGAGAAACTACTGCTCTACCTTATCTCCAGAACAACCACCATGGCGAGCAAACCCTTACAATTGGTCCCAAGTTCCCGGCGTCCCTTAAATGGGACAGGGGTGCGAAGAATCTCCGGGCTCAAAATGGCGTCCACTTTTAAAATTGCAACTTGGAATGTCAGAACTCTGTATGAAGCTGGCAAATTAAGAAATGCCACAAGAGAAATGAAGAGGCTGGGCATCCGGATTTTGGGAATTTGCGCGACAAGATGGCCAGGATCTGGAAAGTGTCAACAAGATAATACGACAATGTATTACGCTGGGAATGATGAGAACAAACATCGACATGGCGTAGCTGTAATAGTAGATGAAGAAATCAATAAATCAGTAATAAATTGGATTCCATTTTCTGAAAGGATAATGCTGTTACAACTTAAGGGAAACCCCATTAACATAAATATCATCCAAGCTTATGCACCCACAGCTGACAAAAGTGAAGAAGATGTTGAAGAGTTTTATGAACACCTAAAAGAGATTAAAAACCTAACAAAGAAACATGATATAAACATAGTGATGGGTGACTTCAATGCAAAAGTGGGAAGAGGGAGTGATGGAGAAATTGTTGGCAAACATGGCTTAGGCACCAGAAACGACAGAGGACATCGCCTAGTCCAGTTCTGTCAGGAAGAAGATCTAACAATAGCAAATACCTGGTTTAAACTTCCACCCAGAAGACTGTACACTTGGAAATCGCCTCAAGATAACCCACATAACATTGTCAGAAATCAAATTGATTATATACTGATAAATAAAAGATTCCACAGTAGTATAAAGAGTGCAAAGACTTATCCTGGAGCAGATATCTCATCAGACCACAATTCCATAGTTGCAGAAGTACGTCTTAGATTAAAATAAGCTAAAAAATCACAAAAGAAGAAAAAGAAAATTGATGTAGAAAAACTGAAAGACCCGAACATAAATAAAAGTGCCAAGACACAGCTTAACCTGCGATTACAACAGATTAACATAGAAGAAAATAAAAGTGTGGAATCTCTTTGGAATAGCTTAAAGAATGCCATCGTAACAACAAGTATTGAAGAAGTAGATTATGTGAATAATATAAAACAACAGGAATGGATGACAGATGAGATTCTTTCTCTTATTGATACAAGAAGAATGTACAAAAACAAAGACCTTGCCAGGTTTACAGAAACACATAACATCATCAAGAAAAAAATAAAAGAAGCCAAGGAAAATTGGATGAAAAATTTATGTACTGAAATTGAACTGTTTCAGAAGAAACATGATAATTTCAATCTGTATAAGAAAATCAACGAAATTTCTGGAAAACTGAGGAAAAAGTAAATAGTGTCTCTAAGAGAAGAAAATAGAAAAAGAGTTCTACAAGAGAATAGAGCACAGATTTGGATAAAATATGTAACAGAACTTTTCAACGATACTAGACAGAAGCCTATAAATATAAAAGATAACATTCAAGGACCAGCAATCATGAAATACGAAATAGAGAATGCTATACGAACAAGTAAAACAGGAAAAGCCAGTGGACCAGATGGTGTGCAAACAGAATTTTTAAAATTAATAGAACCAGATAACATCAAACTTCTTGAAAAACTATTTAATAAAATATATGAAAGTGATGAATTTTCACCAGATTGGCTCAAATCTACATTTATCACTGTCCCAAAGAAATCCAAAGCGAATTCCTGTGGTGACTTCCGACTTATTAGTCTAATGAGCCAAACATTAAAAATATTTTTGAAAGTAATTCAGAATCGTATTTATAGAAAAAGTGAAGAAACTCTAAGTGAAACACAATTTGGCTTTCGGAATGGTTTTGGTACTAGAGAGGCCCTTTTCTGTACCCAAATATTGATACAAAAATGCATAGAAAAACAGAAATCTGTCTTTATGTGTTTCATAGATTTTGAAAAAGCATTCGACAAAGTCAGACACACTAACTTAATAGAAGTCCTTCAACAAATAAGGCTAGACGAACAAGACATAAGACTAATAACAAATCTGTATTGAAATTAGTCAGTTACCGTTCGATTAGACAACATTACCACCAGTGATATTAACATTAAAAGAGGAGTGAGACAAGGATGTGTGCTCTCACCACTCCTGTTCAACATATATGCAGAGGCAATCTTTAAAAAAGCATTGGAAGAATGTTCAGAGGGAATCACAATAAATGGAAAGATTGTTAACAACCTTCGATATGCAGATGACACCGTGTTAATTGCAGATAATATTATGGATCTCCAAAAACTCATTGACAGAGTATACATAGAAAGCCAAAGAATGGGAATAAATATAAACATCAACAAGACAAAATACATGATCATCAGCAAACATCCAGCCTCATCAATGAAACTGACACTCAATGGGGAAAAATATTGATCAAGTGTCAAGATACAAATATCTTGGTTGCTGGCTTAATGAACGGTGGGATCTAGAAATAGATATAAAGACAAGGATTGAAGTTGCATGGCAGTCCATGAAAATGAGAATGCTATTCTGCAATAAAGACCTAAACATGGAAGTCAGATGTCGAATGCTGAAATGCTACGTGTGGTCTATTCTGCTCTATGGAGTTGAAACATGGACATTGAAGGCAACAACCATCAAGAAAATCGAAGCCTTTGAGATGTGGCTATACAGAAGAATGCTAAAGATATCATGGACAGAAAAAATTACCAATGAAGATGTCTTAAAATCCATTGGCAAAGCTAAACATCTTGTACAAATAATCAAGAAACGAAAAACATCATATCTTGGCCACATCATGAGAAACAGCAAATACCAACTTCTACAAACTATTTTGATAGGAAGAATTGGTGGTAAAGGAACTAGAGGAAGAAAAAGAATATCATGGTTTGACAACATCAAGACGTGGACAGGAAAGAGCAGTGCACAACTGCTCAGATTAGCACAAGAGCGCAGTTTGTTCGCCAAGATGGTTGCTGACCTTCGACAGAAGATAGCACAATAAGAAGAAGAATCTCATTAAATGGGTAATGGCAAGCAAGATGAAGAAAGATTGAAATAAATTATTTAGAAACAATTATAATAATTATAATTGTTCAGCCGAACCTACTGGGCAAGGTACACGTAATCAGTAAATACAAAAAAATATGCTCTCTCTTGATGCTTAATGTGGCAGGAGAGTAAAACAAACGCCAGACCGACAAGCAATTCGACTGGTGACGCAGTTGCCACCGCACAGCCTCGCCATTAGTTGAGCTACTTTACTGCGAACAAAGAGACTGTGAAATGGCAACGCGGACGGAGAGCATTTTTCATCTCTATTAATTAAATTATTTATTCATTAGTCCCCATTAAATGGTATTTACTTGTATTTTAGAGTTTTGCGAAAAAAAGAAAACCCAAAAATGAAACACCTAGGTTTTTGAGAGTTTTTTAGGTGACCTGGCATTCAGCATTCGTGACACACTATTTGGGAAGCGCTGCTTTAGATCGTTTCAATGACTAAATTTCCAAATCCTAACAAACACCCAAACCCACACGACATTGAAATACTACTGTCATATTTGGGATGGAGCACTGAAAACTGCTCTAAAAATTCTTGATGCTATCCAAATGTGAGTAGGTTGGATAACAGATTCCTCCCTAACCAGTCTGTTTCTAAACTGTCATCTCTACAGATACTTCCATGGATATTATACTGTTCAGCATAACAAATGGCATCCATATCATTCCCCCCCAATTTTTCTAAACCTGTATAACACAAACAGGCAAATATCCATTTACTGTCCAACTGCTGCTAAAACACTTTTCCCATCTATAGTTACAAGAATATTCAAGGATAAAGATAATGATATAAACAAAATAAACTGAAAAAGACAAAATTCCAAGTTCTCTTTTACACAAATTATACTCTACAACCATGTTATAAATAATTATTTTAATTTCCTGATGTTTTGACCTTCACATTAAGGTCATCATCTGGAGCATACACATATATATAGAGACAAGCTGAATTACATTTCACATAGTATGTTAAAGAGACAATGATTTGATCAATGGTTATTCCACTGGCTTGACCTCTAGTGAAAATAAAATTAAATAAATAAATGAAATAAGATAAATTAACTACATCAAAGCTATATTCTATTTAAGACAACATCAGAGAAACGTTCTTTCATATAGATAGTTTTGTTACAGTAAAAATGATGTCCTAATTTAACATGGCAAATGTTATATTAGATTTAGGAAAAAGAAAATGAAAAACAAAATTTCAAGCAGTCATTCTAATATTTTGACATCTTCTAAGTACAGTCAAAGGTAGCCAATTTATCATTTGAACAGAGGAAGTATGTGGATTTTCTACATTTAATTTCAAAACATTTTCCCATTACATATGTCTGAGTGAAACTGGAGATGACTCTAGACAGGATTTTAAATAATTTCAAGTACATCCATGAAGTCAGTGCAGGATAACCTGTATGCATATGAACAAATCAACTCATAGGTGCTTATCCACCTAACAACTTCAACATTATGATGTATGAAATTCAAAAATTCCTTGCCATCCTTTCTTTGCTGTCTTGATCATCTAATGATTGACTTCTTTCATTACCCATTTCTAAACCTTAATTTTTCTACAGTCAAAACATCCAAATAGTGAGATTATTTTTCTCAGGTACTTTAAAAGCACAACTCAAAAAGTCTTCCCTTTTTTAATTCCCCTAATCAACCTGGCAAGGGATGACACAGTAATTCAGACCATAGCCTCATCCATATTTCCTGACCAATGGAACTCTCCATCCCACTGTTCTCAGTCTCATGTCCTTTGGATGGTGCCAAAATGGATACCTTTTGCGACTTCTACTCCCTTCTATGGTCTGATTACTGTTTCCATTCTCCTGGTCTAAACAACTGCTCAAACTGAATAACAGAATAATTCTAACTGGAATGAACACCTTCTCCAAGGCATTAAACAATATTTGTTAAATGCAAATATGGAGTTTGTCACAAGACAAACTCCATATTTGCATTTAGCCTACATTATAATAGCTTAAACAATAAATAAATAGCAAATCTGTTTTTGAGCTTAAATGCAAAAAACCATTCCTTCTGTAACAGTTGAGCCTTTTAATCTCTTATTAGTCACTGTGTACAACTTGTTCTCCCATCTCACTCCTCTTGATGGTATAATTGCAGTATCATATCATCCAAAGATAAAGCAGCCTTCATGGTATCATTTCCTTCCTCCACCAAGGCAAATTACTTCTACACTACTAAGAACAGCTCACTCCATGCTACCTTTATCTTTGCTCAGAAAGAATTTAACAGAAGATTCCTGAACAATGTGACAACAGCAAGTCATCTGGTCATAATTATATCCTTCCAGAATTAAGTATCCTATATCACCATTTCAATTTTTCCTAGCACCTATCCCACAGTTTATATACAAGACATAAAAAGTGCATAGGTTAGGAGAGGGAAATGATGTTAGCCTTCATCAGCTAAGTGCTCTTTCTCCAGTACTCTCAAAAATCATGAAGGCCAACTGTTTAATTTAATTTAATTTTTTTTGCACCATCTGAAGAACCAGCTTATCAGCTAATTAATGATTAGCAATATGGATTTTGCCGCACTCAATCTATAGCCACCTTTCAACACAAGTCATGGAAAAATTTGGAAGAAACTGTGGTCACCCTTGACATTTGAGTTTACTGAGAAGAGATTGCTCAGTTAACTACCAGTTTATAGACAGTATATCTTCTGCCAATTGACAAAGCATATGGTGAACAATCATATGACCAGTGGCGAATTCTCCATGCTTGCTGCGCAAGCTCATTAATTGAGAAAGAAGTAATATTCATTTGTTAATAAATGCATGCATTTATAAGCATTCCATTTAGGCTTCTATTTTTGTAGACAGAAGACGTTTTAAGCTTGCGCAGCAATAATTGAGCTTTGCATTGTGTATCGAAGGCCGATGCTAGTCAAGCTACCTTGGCTTGCTCGGTTGTGGGAGAATCCAGGTCCTTGCTTCAGCACTGTAATTTCATGTGTGCGCATAGCAATTTCTGGTCCCTCCACATCATCTCACCCTGTTGCTTAAACACAGGCCATATGCAGTCAAAGTAGCTCAAGCCAGTGATCTTCAGCCAGCCTTTACAAGTGTGCGTGTTGCTTGGGAAAATTAAGTCACAACCAACTTTTTATGACGATGTTATTGACCAGTTCATAAAGAAGAACTGTAGGGTAGAATTTGTATTCAAGTAGATAAATTGAAAAAGATAGAACATCATTTGTAAAATAAATGTCGTATTTGTATGATTAAATATACATAAATTTCTAAATACAGGTAACCCTCATATAATGCGGTCTAAAATTGTAGTAACCCTTGTTGAACGCGGTACTTATACAACACGGTTCCGATAAAAACATGGTCTACAAATTGTAGTAACCCTTTATCTTTTCATACGTTTTTCATCATGCGACTTAAAAATCAAATTTTATCTTCGTTAAATTTGTGTCTGCCTGTATCCCGCATGTAATTATCAGTAGCGAATTTATGAGTACCTCAATTGTTTACCATATAAAACGTTTATTGTTGAAAATTGTCCTCGTTTCTGCCAGGAAAGTGCATTAAAAATCATAAGTATGTTCATCTCAAGCTGAGCACTTTATTTTCAGGTAAGTTACATACAATATGTAATGCTTGCTTTTTTTTTTATAGTAATGGCCACAAACTGCAACGAAAGGGAAAAACCAACATAGAAAACAAAATTGATTTCTCTCGAAGAAAAATATTGAAAATCTTGCATTGGTTGAAGAATGGAGAAAAACCAGGAGCGTTTGCAGGGACTTTGAATTTAAATGAATAAACAATTCGAACAATCAAACAAAATGAACATAAAATCCGAGAAAGTGCTTATTGCTGGATCAACAATAAGTGCAAAGCGCGTTGCTCGCATACACGCTATTCTAATAGAAAAATATCTAATGATTTCGATAGAAGATTGCACCTCAAAAGAAAATTCCGATGGATGGAAATCTTATTAAACAAAAAATTCTCAAAGTTTATAAACATTTATAGTGCAGACCAGGTGTTCAATGCGAATGAATTCAGGTTATATTGGAAAAAAGTGCAAAAATGCACCTATATTTCGAAAAATGAAAGATCAGCTCCTGAATTCAAAGTTTCCAAAGATAGAATTACTCTACTGTTTTATTGTAATGCATCATGTGATTACATGACAAAACCAGTGTTTATTAACCAATCCTCGTGCCATGAAAGATTAAAATATGCAGTATTTTATTTTGCCTAAAACATTTATGCATTATGTGCAATTAAGTTTAATTACAATTTGTAATTTTTATACTATGTATTTGTTTCATAGTTTATGTTTTCTTAACTTACATGTATTACCTGAATTAAATAAAAATATATTTTCGTTGGATATGTCATTGTTGTTTATATAATTTAAAAAAAAAAAAAAAAAAAAAGATTTCGGAACATAACCCTACTTTTTCTATGTGATCTGAGACTCGCATAACGCGATTTATATAACACGCATTTCTGCGGAACCCTAACATCCGTGTTATACGAGTGTTACCTGTACATAGTTTTAAATGTTCAGTAATTCATTATTCCACTAATCAGACTTCAATCACACCTCTCATTCCCTGAATGATAAGAGCAAGTGTGAATTTCAAGACCAGTATTCGCCCCTGCATATGACTACCACATGCAATGATGACAGGTTTTAAGATCCATTGTTCCCAATACTCTAAACCAGGGAGGGCCAACCTATGGCACATGCACCAAAACTGGCACATTGGATGATTAGAAGTGGCACACTGGACCTCAATGGTAATAACAAAAAAGCCTATCTATGCAAAAAAAGTATTAACATCCCTACTGGCAGAGGTGGATAAATAGTGAGACCGAATCACACTTCATATCCATGTTATTCAATAGGTGTTACACAATCATATCCAGATTTTGCTGGACGTCTATAGACATCCTGGCCAGTTGGGGGTTAACCAAAAACTGATTTGTAGAAAAAAATGTGGCTATGCTGCATCAATGACATCTTTGCACTTTGGAATCACACAGAAACTGAACTCTACTCATTTCTACAAAAAATAAACACCCTGCATCCTTGATTCAAGTTTACACTAGAAAAGGAGTCACCAAAAGGTATTTCCTTTCTTGATGTACACATCCAGTAGAAACAAGATGGATCCATTTCCACTTCTGTCTACTGAAAACCAACTTTTTCAGATTGTTATATCGATAACAATCTGAAACAACCTGTTATATCGATAACAATCTTCACACCCAAAACCCTGTGAGGTACTCCCATACCTCACAGGGTTATGGGTGTGAAGACTCATTGAGGGAGGCCACATTCACACAGCATCTATCATACCTTGCCTTAAATTCATTCACTGTCACAGCACCCACCACAGACTCTAGCAGCTTATTCCACTCATTCAGCACTTAAAGAACCCAGCTCTAACACCTTTACTAACCACACTCTTGCCCAGCTTCCATGGATGTCCCCTAGTCCTCCCACCACCAGTCCTGTACTAACAAATATCTTCTGAATTAATTTTATAGAAACCCTTCAGTAATTTGAATGTCTCAATTATATCTCCTCTCTTCCACCTATCAACCAATTTCTGCAACCCACAAATCCTCAACCTGTTCTCATAAGGTTCATTCCACAGACCTGCTATCATCTTGGTCACTCGCCTCTGGATCCTCTCAACCTCCTCCCCATCAAGAAGAAACCTAGGTGACCAAATCTGCGCACAGTAGTCGAGATGGGGTCTTATCAAGGTTCGATACAGAGGAACAATAACATGCTTGTCTCTGCTCGTCAAAGTATTCTTCAGCAACCAAGTGATTTGATGAGCTGATTTGGTCACTTTTGCAATGTGCCCCCTAAACTTCAACTCTTTATCCACCAACACTCCTAAATCTCTTGCCTCATCAATTTCCTGGAGTACAGTTTCACCAATGTAGTAAACTGCTGCTAATCTTTTCATCCCAAAATGTATAACCTTACATTTTGCCACATTAAATTGACATCCATTCTCCTTAGTCTAGACCTGCAATCTATCCAAATCATCCTGCAAAATTTTGACATCATCTGCATTCACTATTGCCCTACCCAAGTTTGCATCATCTGCGAACAAATGAACTGTTCCTCTCAGATCCTTTCCTATATCATTAATGAACAAATTAAACAGCAGTGGTCCAAGAATAGATCCTTGTGGCACACCACTAGTCATATGCCATTTTTTGGACTCTACTCCTGAATAAACCACCCTCTTATCCATCTCACCAACCGTATACCCATCCCCATATGCTGCAATTTACTGATTAGAATTCCATGTGGTATCCTGTCAAAGGCCTTAGCAAGGTCGAGTAGAATCACTGTAAACCCATTACCCATATCCAGTTCAGCCATCACTGTGTTATAATACGTGAGCAAGTTACTGAGGCATGACCTACCCTTCACAAAATCATGCTGTTCCCGATACAGTATTCCATTTTCATCTATCTAATCTTGTATTTTCCTCTTGACTATTTTCTCCAAGACCTTGATAACGATTCCTGTTATGCTGATTGGCCGGTAATTTTCAACAGCAGCCTTGGAACCACCTTTATGCAACGGAATTATTTTCCCCTCTTTCCACCCCCTCGGGACTGACCCAGACCCGAGGCTCAAATTAAACAAAATTTGGCATCATAAAATTCTTAGTATCCAGAGAACACAAAATTTGTTCTGCAGAATCCCTAAAACAAGAATTGGAATTATTAAAGAAACAGCCTTGACTCCTATACCATATATATATCAGAGATATCTCTGAGCATGTGACAAACATTGAGAAAATATCAACTCAATACTACCCACAAACCCATCATCCAAATACACAACTTGCTACCTTCTCCAAAAGACAAACTCTCCCAAATGATGCTTCCTGGCATGTGCCATATTCACATAACTTGTCTTACTATGGACAAACAGGAAGATCTATAAATCAATGTATCTCTGAACATCAAGACGACATCTGCCTTATTAAACCTCACAAATTGGCTTCGCATAACATGGAATCAAAAATGCTAACCACAGGATCCAATGGCAAAATGCCAAGCTACAACATAGATCTACATATAAATATGAATGCTTATATAAAGAAGTGCTGAAGCTGTACTTCACAGGATCTTATTTAAAATGACAGTTCCACTATTCCAAACGTTTGGGAAATTATCCTCAATTGTATTCAATAATTTATCTGCTATATTTTAATTTCAGTCATGAAGTTTTTAATCCGTGAAAATGCAACTGTATATATAGAAGGATTACAATTTAAGCATGCATACTACTGTTATTTGAATTCAATTCCTATGTTCTTTGGTAGTTGTACTCAGGGCCGGCGCTACCATTTAGGCAAACTAGGCAACAGCCTACACAAAACTTCAAGCTATGCTTTATTCATACTTTACTAAAATATCAAAATTAAACAGTGATATATGATTTAGGTATCGATTCTTTATCCTTATCCATCACATATCACACTATTTAACTTTTGGTTCTTTTTTGTTCCTTACCTAAACAATTTGAACTTACCGCTATTTAAAATACAGTTAAGATTAATATTTTAAAATATTAAATTTCGGTATTTTATAACTTTTTTTTTGTAAATGAATTATAACAGAGAATTTTCAAATTAATTAAAAAATAAAAAAAAAAACCCTCTTAATTTAATCTGAAACGCAATTTTATTTTGTTTAATGTCAATTAGAAACATTTTAGTTTATGAAATACACTTGTAAACTTTGCCTAGGGAGCAAAATAACCTGGCACCGACAGTGGTTGTACTGATGTCTTATGATGCATATGATACATAAGATGAAATATTTACATAATAAAAAAGTTATTTACTGTGGCATAGCTGTTATTCTATAGTTACAATACGATCTTTAATGATATATATCTTATATGATCTTGAACACTTATCATTATTATACCAAAGTATAATGATATGACAACTGGATATCTCATTCATCTCTATGCTGTATTTGGTCACTTATTAAATATTAAACTTTATTCTGGCTTTATTAGTTGACCAAAGATTTTTTGAAAAATATATACAAATGTCTACAAGTTTCACCAGCAGTTATGTCTGGCTTCTTCAGGATGTGTGTAACGTTACATGGAACTCAACGTTTGCTAGTAAAAAAGAATGGCGTCATGGTGTATCGGTCATTGTTTTTTTGAGTACGTTATATAGTTTTTAGCGAAATGAAATTCCAGTAAGCTGAGCAAACTTATTAGGCTTTTCCAGATGTCTTTCAGAATCATTCCTTGATTTCTGTTTAGATTTTCTCCAAAGCGGAGTACCACGGCAGCTTCTTTAAAGTTTCTACATCAAAAATTCTCTTCTATATAGGGCATGTAGCTTTTATCCCAACCGATGGTGTGGTCAGTGATGGGCTAATCCTGAGGAATGTTTCATTTCACCTCACCATATTGCACAGAAACTCGGCATAATTCATATGCATAAGAATAGAGTGACCAACATTATCTAAAAAGAAAAGATCTCCTTGATGAACTCACTCTCATATCTCAGACCCTGGTAAACAACGGTTGCTCAGAAAACATAATCAAAAAGATTCTTCATAGAAACCCTCCACAACAGCAGCCCTCTGTCACACAGTATACATCGTCATCCCTTATGCAGGCTCAGTGTCAACAAAAATTGCAAAACTCCTTAAGTCCTTCAAAGTCAGAGTTGCTCTTAAATCGGTCAAGACAATATGCCAGATTTTAAGATCACCAAAGGACATTAATGCCTTCTTCAAATATGCAGGTGTGTATGTTTATGTGGATTAAATTACTTAGGGCAAACATCGAGAAGCCTGGAAATTCGAAAAAAAGAACATGTAGGAGACGTGAACCACAACAGAACAGATTCTTCAGGATTAGCCCATCACTTCTCGATCACTAACCACACCATCGATTGGGATAAAAGCCCCATGCTCTATATAGAAGAGAATTTTCGATGTAGAAACTTTAAAGAAGCTGCCATTACTCCGCTCTAAAGAAAATCTAAACAGAAATCAAGGAATGATTCTGAAAGACATCTGGAAAAGCCTAATAAGTTCACTCAGCTTACCGAAATTTCATTTCTCTAAAAACTATATAACGTGCTCAAAAAACAATGACTGATACACCATGTTCCATGCTTATGATGTTACGCATCAGTTTAATTTATTTCATAACATTACTTCATTCTTTTTTACTAGCAAACATTGAGTTTCATGTTTGCTAGTTTCCTGCCATTACGCATGTCCTGAAGAAGCCAGACAGCTGGTGAAACTTGTAGACAATTGTATATATTTAAAAAAAAAAACTCTGGTCAACTAATAAAGCCAATATAAAGTTCACTCAGCTTTATAAGTTTAACAGATATCTCATTATACCTAAGTTTAAACTTTACATTTACTGAACTGCCATTTATACATGTCCATTATTCCATCCTATCATAATCATTCTGTAGGAACTGCATCTTAGTCACATCCTGATTATCATGCCAATTTTTGCACCATTAGCAAGCAAGTGTATCGCCCTTCAAATCCTTCCAAATGTCATTGATGTAAAGATTGAATAACAATGGACCAAGGAATGAACTTTGTGGCACACCACCGGTCACCTTTAATCTTGCAGATTCACCATCCCATATACCTGTTGATCAACATCCTCTTATCCACATTAATATTTCATAGTCCAATTCCTACTCTAATTTATAGTGCGCCCAGAAATGAGATTTTTTACAGGACAGCCCTTTGAATAAAAGTAGCATATGTGTTTATATTTTTGAAAGTTGGTGTTTCTCTGTTGTGGAGAAGTCTTCTCCCCTGCCTCTTCTCTGTTGTGGAGAAGACATTCCACAACAGAGTGTGGAATGTCTTCTCCCCTGCAGAAGAAAGCCAGGTTGCAAAAATCACATGTCAAGACAAGGGTCATTATTATTATTATTTTTTATGTTGATGGAATTATCCACCGTGAATTTGCTCCTGAGGGCACTATAGTGAATGGTCAGTATCATTTAGGAGTGATGCAACATCTGTATGCATGTATCTGACGTGCCAGGAAAGAACTGTTCCACAACAACAATTGGTTTCTGTTGCATGACACAGCAACAGAACCAGACAACTTCATGTTCTTTCATTTTACTCACAATACAGAAGTAATTATTTTTTCCGAATTTTCAAATGTTTGTTTGCATTGAAAATATGTTAATTAGTTATTTGTTTAAAATAACATTTATTGAAATAAATATGAATGTGCCCACTCTGTGCACTGCCTGTGAAGTAGTTTCTTGCTTCGAAGTCGATCTATATGATCGAACATCCATCTCCCTATTTGCCAGATTTGGCTCTCACAGACTTCTTTCCAAAGATGAAGTATGCCTTGAAGAACACCGAGGACATCCAACATAGTGTGACCCAGAGACTCAAGGTTTCCATTCAGGACTTCCACTGTGCCTTCAAACACCTGTAAGACAGACGTAAACATTGTGTTTAGTACAGATTATTTTGAACCTGTGTAATTGACAATTCCAAATATAGTTCTTAGTTAATTGTTGTCTCATTACTTAACAGGCAAACTGTGCATGTAACAGTCTTCCATGCTGCATCCTATTAAAATCCTTATCAAAGTTGAAAACTATGTCTGTATCCAGTTCTCCATATCTAACTCAACTGACACATCACTATAAAATGTGAACAAGTTGCTCAAACATGATCTTCCCTTAGCAAGCACATGCTGTTTGATGCACTCAATGCCGCATACACCAAGATGATAACTTTTAGCAAAACAGACACTCATAGCTGGATAATCTCTTCTGCATACCATCTGCATTTAGCAAAATTATTCCTTCACAATTAATTCTTTTACTTGCAGCTTTGCAAACTTTTGGGTTGTCTTTAGCTTACATAGTCAGTTTCTTTTTAGACTTTACTTATAATTTTGTAGAATATCTAACTTCTGGCATGCTCCTTATAATTTTCATAACTGACATCATCCTTATGCACATGGTATTCCTTCACATCTTTTTCTTGAGAATCTCTTGCTTCCCAAGATTGCACATCTATTTTCCTCCTACAATATTTATTCTTCAAACTCTAGGGGACACATTCTGATATCGCATATAAGTATTTTTAAATGTTTTCCATGTGCTGCTGATATAATTCCCACCTACAAACTGACACCATGTGGCAGAACCTTCCACACTCCTCAGTTGGTCAAAATTTCCTGCTTTGTAGTTCAACATGTAACCTTTTACCTTTTAGCAAGGTTACATATTAAACTACAAAGCAAGAAACAAGATGCAAAACAATTCTCAATTGATTTTTTTGACATTACAGAGATCACTGTGCCACACAGTCTTGTGTGGCACAGCAATCATGTGAAAAATGAGTATAGCTTCTTTGAAATATCTTTGATGATTTTGAGGATAGGTCCTAATTCATCAAAAAATTAAAATTCTCCTTTATACTAAGTGCATGAGAAAGAACCACTAACAATGTTATTCATGCAAAATACAAAGAAAAATATATTACTTGCTAGGAAGCAGATTAATCACCAATTAATCCACTCCCTAACAACATACTTATCAAATGGCAACTAGAAAATAAATTAGTATTATACTAACAGACAGCATTTTTCTATCAGATCTATATAATGCTCACAGTCAATGTTAGGTGCCTGGTTAGTTACATAAAAATGTTCTTAAATATAAATACCTTCTGAAGGATGTTCAAAACCACAATCAACTATAGCCCTTAACAACTCAGGCTTTAAGAGAAAGTCTCGAAAACCAGAACTGTGAATAGATACATATCCACCAGCAGGCTTTTTAGTTTCTGTAGCAGTCTCTGTAGTAGTCTGATCTTGCTCATCTTCTTCTTCATAATCTAGAAGCTCATTTTCATTGTCTCCCATGATGCTAAAAAGAAAAATTGCAATAAAATTTTAATCATTCACTACAATGATTCTGGATAATACAGTGCCACTTCTAACATTATATAAAGGGCTGAGTAATCATTTCAACATTAGAGAAGGCAAACTAAAAAACTAAGCAATAGAATGTTTTTGACAGTTACTGCTGTTTTCAAGACACCCTACCGTCTTCTCCATATGCTTCTCTTTCACTAATTCTTTACTTTCTTTGCTCATCTGTTATTCCACGTTCTTTCTGTTTTTTTTTTCCTTTTTGTTTTTGAATCTAATCATTTACTTGCTATATTTTACCTTTTCCCTCCTATTTCCATTTTCCTTAATACCATTACACCTTCAATTTGTTTCTTAATGTTTTCATTAATTTGGTTTTTGTAGTTTCTGCTGCATATGTTAGTACTAGTTAGATAATAGTATTTCTGACAACTCCTTTGAATATTCTTATTCCTCCAGATGAGGCTGTTAAGATACCCAGTATCCTACTGGCTTTATTACTCGTTATTGTACATATTTTTTTGCGATGCCATACTACTACAGTTCTATTCCTGAATATTTTATCTCACTAATTTGTTCAATTTCCTTGCATTTCTAATTTACACCTTATAAGTACTCTAGCAACTATTATGATTTCAGTTTTTCTTTTCATATCTTCAAATGTTCTCTGGAACAGGCTTACTCATTTTTACCCCAGTAAGATCTGATCTGATCTCTCTCTTTCTTTCTCCTCCTGCATAGACTGACACTTATTGCCAGCCTCTTCTGGCATAAACATCACATCTGAAGCTTCCTCAGCCTCTAAAAAACTAGCCATTCTCTTCCAATCAAGACACAACTTTTCAGCCAACCAGCTGAAACACTGACTTACCTCAACCACATACCCAATATTTCAACTATCTTTTCTACAAGTACTTCCATGGACACAGCTCTGCTGAACTGGCATCAAATCATTCCCCTTCCTCCACTTTCTGCTGGTCCTGTTGCAAAATGAGTGGCAGCTGCCCAACATCCCTTTTCAGTCCAGTTTAAAACATGGCAAACTTGCTTCTCTTCCAATCCATCTATCTCTTGTCCTCAGGACTTTAGGGTGATTTGTTCCACTGATTCTTTATTCCAGTTTCATTAATACAGTAGTACTGTATTATACATGCATCTATATAAAGAAAGCAGAAACTAGCTTATTTCACAGTGGATATGGAAGGTTGAGAAAGTATTACAGGTTTTTTTCTTTTTAATCTTCCTAGACCACATAATTTCTTTATATTCATCCTAAATGCATTTAAATTGTTTTTCACTTGCCCACCATTTCACAAGAAACTAATAACTGGAAAAAGATATTTCATGTTTCCTCAGTTACCTGTTTATGCTCATGTAACAATAAAATGTACAATTTTTTTTCCCTCCATGTCTCAACTGATTAATACACTAATGTAAGTAGTTAACATTTCTACTTCAACACTGGTAGTTATAAAAGATAAAAATTAGTCATAACATTAACTAAAGCTCATAAACTGAGAGTGTCTGGAAATGTGACCACAATATATATATATCTTGCAAATTCCTAATTATCATCTTATTATACTTGTATGTGTGTGCACATGTGTTTGTATCATTGCCACCATGATAAACAAAGGAATCTGGATTTGGCTACTTTTCAAGAGACCAAAAAAAAAAAAAAAAAAAAAAAAGTTTCATTCTTGATTAAAAAAAAATCAATGCCTTCAAGTTTTGGAATTTACTACTGCCCATTATTACCACTTAAGCACTCAATTTATTGAGTAAGGTATGACCATCGATTATAATTAACAGAACATTCATTTAATGTGAAAAACATGTTTTTTCACATTCGCTAGTTTAACATGGTGGTGGTAATACTATATATTTGATGCAACAGATTTACTTGGCTATATGATATAATTAAAGAAATTTAATGGCTGGAAGCTGTGAGATACCAAAATAAAAAAAAAAAAAAAAAAAAAACTATTATTTGAATGCACAACTAGTTTTATCTTCTTAGAATACTTCATCAGGTGTATATAACATGCAGAGAAATACAAAAATATACATCACAAAAGAGACAACTATACATTAACTTGCAAACATATTGTTAACACCTGAAGGTGTTCTAGATGCTATAATATTGTTGGGTACCTCAATGTGGGCATGATCTTATGAACACCACAATTTGTTGATTTCCACAATTCTTCTTTCCAGTTCATCGGGCTACCCTCACGCTCCGACCACAATCTGAAGTCCAAAAAGATGGGGATATGCGGTCCTCACATTAGGTAGAGGGGGCTGAGTCCTGTTGGAGGGTCCATTGCCTATGGTGAAACAAGGTGTTCTTCAGGGATGTACCACAGTTTCCAGCAGTCTTGATACACTTTGTAAGTGGTTTTAACTCCTCTCTCACAGAAATACAAATCTTCTCATCTGTGAAGAGGATATCTCTGTAGCTGTTGTTCACATACCAGCAGAGAAGTGCCTTTGATTTTATCATCACCCCCCCCCCTGCTGTATAAGTTGTGGTGTTAGGAAGTGTCCCATAGAAAAACAATAGGCTCTCACCTCCAAGTAATCAGTCAGTACACATGACATTTTCTGTATTTGTACTGTTATAATGGTTAACAGTTCCCATACACACATATCCTACTGATCTATAGCATTTTCAGCATGTTGAAATAATAAGATGCTGCACTTTGGGAAGTGCTATTATAGCTATACAGTTCTCATAATCTCCCTACTGCATGTTAACCCATACACTAGACCAGTGCTTCTCAAACTTATGGATGTCAAGGCCCCCTTTGGAAAAATTAAAAGATTTCATGGCCTCCCATCGAAAAAAAAAAAAAAAAAAATCATAATACAGACATATTATTATTATATTTATTGTATTTATATTCAATACAAAACATACACACCAAGCTTATTTCTTTCCCATGCATCACTGTACCTGTGTACACTAGCAATGAAGCATTAATTTAAAGTGAAAAAAAACTTGGCTGTTTTAAATGAGTGCAAGATTTTCGGTTTGTAAGCTTTTTTTGTGCTTCTTATCAATACCTTTGAAATGAAACTTATATGAATAAGCATAATATTTACTAATATTCATTAAGCGCCGAAATATGCAGGGAGCAAAATTTGTGAACCAACACCAATGTGTGAATTTTTCCATTAAAATATAAAAAAATAACAAAAAAGAAATAATAAATAATAAAAATTAAATAAGTTTCTTTTAAGATAAAAGATATCTACTTAGTCTTAAAACATTCTAAATTTGTTTTCATCATTACACAGTCCCTTCAACAACACTAACGTCCCCCAAGGGGGCCAGGGCCTACAGCGGGAAGCATTGCACTAAACTCTCTCTCCTGATAAACATGCAAATGTTGGCTGCACACAGCACCACTAATATACCGGGCTCACTATTCCGTATTTTTTTTTAATTAGTAATTTGTTGATCATTTTTTGTTTTACTTACACTTATAGTGGTGCGTTTTAAAATGCTTCTGATATTTGCAATTGCATTTTAATTGTACTCCATTGTCAATGTATTAGACACTATAGTGAAAACTACTATTACATTTTATTTCCATATAGGTTTTAGTTTCTATCTTTGATTTCTATAAAGATATCATATATTATGTACCTATTTTGAAATAAAGTGCAGATATATGCATATGATTTGTGTTGCACTATGCGCACCCTGTTTTGAAACAAATAGCTCAAATTTGTGCATGTTTTTTTTTTTTAATTTAAATTATATAATTTTAAAATAGGTCAGCGAGGAGAGTTTATTTGGCTTGTTTTCTCAGCAGTGAAAAGGTTAAACGGCACAGAAGGCAGGATGAGTACTGCAGAGTACCCTTGGACTTTATGGAGATGTTGCCTAATAATATTAAGGGGGAGGGATCTGATAGCTGGATATTTGCCAAAATTTTTCAAGGCCTGACTATACCAAACCAAACCTGTAGTCCTTCAGGTTTGTTACAGCAAGTGTCAACAGCATTATATGCATATCATTAATTTTATACTATCACATAAAGAAGTGTGGAAGAATAACTTTAATGAATGCTGATGGCTGAGAGGCAATAGAAGCAGAAGAAACAGTTCATCTGAATTACTATCACTCCAAACGTGAGTATTCCAAGATGGGCTGATCTAGGATTTCCAGTAAGCAGCTAGATAGATGATATGTAATGTCTTAAGCAAGAAATGATACCAAGGTTTTAGAAAACTGAGGATGTTATAGAAGAGATGTGATTATGCAGTAAAGATTAGGAGTCAGTCAGTCCAAACAAGACACATGGTCTTAACTGTTGAGTTTTATGAAAAAGGGAAAAGAACTAAAGCTGTTTTGGAACTAAAGGTGACTAGTCATTATCACTCCACTAAAGGATAGTGGAGTGATAATGACTAGTCACCTTTAAGGTGACTTAAAGGATAGTGCAAAGATCAGTATGGCACTTACTGTTTATGATCTTGAAGCTTGAAATGTTTGAGCACTGCAAGATCTGTCATATGATTAGGAGAGTGAAGAATGCTATCATAATCAAAACTGTCGATGGGGTTTGAGGTGTGAGAGAGAGAGAGAGAGAGATTGTTTATGTATATGAAAAAGAGGATGAGTGGAATGGAATAAGCAAGCCGCGAGGAACATCAGCATTAGTCTAAAAATCTCAAGAGAGAATACTTTCCACCATTACATGAAGTGAACCAAAGAGAAAATAGGCAATTTAATTATTATAAAGAGAAGACCATAATGCTTAACCCTATCAAATTCCTCAGAAATGTCAAATGTAACAGCAAAAAGTTATATGTATTAGCTCAGAAGCATGTCTTGACCACAACTGGTGGATTACGCCCATCAGGACTAGAGGTCTTTTTGGTACTCAGGCTGTTTTAAGGTTCTTCTGGTGTCTTTTTGGGCAGAAGGGCACAAGATGTGTGAAATGCAATGTTCCATGTAAAGATCATTTGCACAGGAGCTGGATTCAAAGACTGATGTCAGCTTTAGGTGATGTTGCAATACTACCACCTGTGTGTGAGAGAGAGAGAGAGAGAGAGGTGGAAACACAGATGAACAGAATTGTACCCAACAGCTTTTATGAGGGACCAGAAGGCATAACAGTACCAGCACGTCAAGTTTCCTATATTTCAGGTACTGCAGGCTTCATTATAAGCTGTTGTTGGATTCTGATTATGTAGAGATTAGAGTAATTATTATTTGGTTCAGAATCCAACATGATCTTCAATCACAATGGCTACATTTGTAAATATTATTTAATGTATATAACTTATTTTAAAATTTAATATTCATATAACTACCTTAATTTTGTCTAATATTTAATTATTTAATCAAATATATATGTATTAATAATGAAAAGACTGTATTAAATATTAATAAGTTATTTTATTTATTGTTATGTCAATATTATAGGAATTTGTATCTGATAAATTAACTGTGCATTAATTGAAATCTAAATATTCTTATTTTGTTCCTGGTTGTAGAAGTTTAGCGTTATGCAATACCTCGATTTTATTATATTTTGTTTGGTTGTCATGGAAACGTATGTAAGTGAACGAGCACGTTTTTGGAACAGAATGTGGGGAGGAAGCTGAAAGTTTACTAAAAAGGAATTAGCTAAAGAGATCACGAGAAGAATTTAGGCGGGAAAAAAGGGATATAAAAAGCGAGGAACGCTGGAAAAGAGGAAGCATCAGAGATTTATTAGAGAGGGATTGGTATTAGGCTGGAATCAGAGCATTTGGCATTCGAAAATCACAGTGCGATAATAGCGAGTCGGCAAGTCACTCAAGCAGCTACATAAAGTCTACTAGTCGAGAAGCGGTTAGCTTATAAGTTTCGAAATAACAAATAAGGCCATGGAAGATAGCTAAGTGATTACGGATAGACTAGCGATTACTTGAGTTGAGATTTAATTTCAGGGCCGACCTGTCAAGGACACACAGAATCCTGAAGTAAAACACGAAGTTACTAGAGGATAGTAGAGACCGTAAAATTGATTGTGTTTAGAATTATAGTGCCTAAAGAATTAATTGAATGCCGGAGGAATGAACAACTGTGCATATAAAACCCCAAGTTAAAAATTATTGTGCTCAGTAGTAATCAGTAGTGCTTCATACAAGAACGTCTGATTATATGTATTGTGCCCGTGAATTAATTCAGTTAATGCTTAGAAGATTTATTTTAATGAGTGCTGCTTATTGTTAAAAGTGTTTACGGTTATAAAAAGTGTTTGCGTATAAGTAGATGAAGATAAAAGATTATCGGTAAGATTATTCCAACCTTAATATTTCTGTACAGAGAAGTGTGTGAGTTTCATCCTAGAATTTCCTTATGTTATCAGTAACTATCACGAAGATTAACTGAAGTGAAAATTTAAAAGTGTTTGCTTGTAAAGCGGTGTTACTGCGATTTTATTGTATTTTGGAATTTAAGGAACTGTGAGAAGACTGTATCAGAGATGACAAATTTACCATTGTCAGAGTTTGTATGACAGTATTATAGGAAAGGCTGAAGTGTTTCTAATAACTTAATTGGTGATTTAATCTTGAGTGTATAATTTGTGATTATAAAATTAAATATTTGTTTTTGTTAATCTAAAGTTGTATTTTGCCTGAATCTCTTTTACTGCACCATTCATAAAATATTCGAACCAAAGCGGGTAAAATAAGTAAGTTAAATATACTCGGCCAGTATATATAATATTAACACATTTATTTTACAACAGTGCAGTTGTAAAATAAAAGATCAGGCAGCACTCTTTTAACAAATAATTAAAACACATTTATTTACAAATTATACATGAATTAAACAATAGGGATATTGCTTTCTCTATCCATTTATAAAATCTTTAGCATAAATTATAACCTATTTACTAATTGACTTCTTTAACTCACAAGCTTATTTACGTTAAAACAGTAAATACAATCACTTCACACAGGGTTAACTACATTGATATTTTGCAAAATATAGATAGAAACAAACAAGGTTATTTACAGCTCTCACGAGACTTGACCTATGTAAAAAATCGATATAAAGCACTTTGATATATTTAAGCTCCATCGGATTTTTACAAAGGCCAGCCCCTTCATGAAAAATTTTCCCTCTAATCTATTTCTGTATCGTATCTCATGCTTTCTCTGGGTCGGACAATACTAAGATTTGCCCTTTAATTTTGAGAAGGAAACGTCGTCAGCCTGAGCTGTAGGCTCTTCTTCATGCGACTGGTGCTGTGACTCTTGTTTGATATTATCCCTCAGGCATTTACCCCTTTACGATACCCTGATCTCCTTATTCTATTTCTCCCGTTACCTGGGTGGTAATTTTTATTACTGCCTCTCTCTAAATTCTTTAGTGTTTCTTGATAACGTGCCTGAAAGTGCGGCTTGCTCCTCGTATCATCAGCCTCTGTACTGCTTTCCCTTGGGGTCTTGTAGCGTTTATTTTCATTATTGTTGTCACCCTCCTGGTTCACGAACCTGTGATATTGGGCAGCATCCTCCTCGGATATGAAGTTATCCATTCTCCCTTGATCGTCATAGTGTGTCCCTGCCTTCTTCCATTCTTGATGGCTGGAGGTCCTTTTTCTAACAACGAGTTTAAAGAGTCACCCTAGCCTGTCATTTCTTTTGTTATACAGCTTTATTCTATCCAAATGTACTATAATGACCTTTTCAGGGTTTTTTACATCTCGAATTCTAAAATTTACTGGAGAAAGTTTTTCCAGGATCTCGTAGGGGCCCAGTGCACTTCCAAATTTTCCTCCTTTCCACTTGATGACTCCTCTCTCACATACTCTTCAACCAGTGTCTCATATGCTCAATTTCTGTACTGCGTATTCTACAGACATTTTCATGGGTGCTGTGCAGAATTAGCAATGATTATGCAATACACTGAAGTTTCGTGCAAAGAAATAAACCCTAGAAGAATTCCAAAGCACTATCTTATTATTACCAAATCTTCAGAATATGGTTGTATTAATAACCATCTGGTGGGAATCAATTACATGACTACAAAACATAATTATGACCTGGAATTTCCCCCCCCCCCCAAAGGCAACCTACTATTCAAGCTGTCAAGTTATAATGGTTATCATATAATATAACATATAGATATAATAATTATAATAGTTATATATATATATATATATATATATATATATACACATTCATATATATATATAATTAATTATCATCATCATCATACGTATCAAGGATTTAGGCCTAACATGGCCTGTTCCGGCTTTAGAAGTCATCGTTGAATCGTTTAAGAGGACGTCCTGGTTTTCTTTTTCCTAATGGCTTGTACGTTAAGGCTTGTTTTGGTAATCTTTCTGTTTTCATTCTTTGAACGTGTTCCATCCACTTATGTTTATATTTTTTAATTTTTTCTATTACTGGTTCTTGTACTAATTCTTTCATAATATCTTCGTTTCTTTTGTGATCAAATAGGGTACACTTTGCAGTTTTTCTCATAAACTTCATTTCTGCTGTTGTTAATCTTTGTTTGTCTTTTTGTTTTATTGTCCAGATTTCGCTTCCATACATTAAGACCGGCAAGGCTAATGTATTGCATACTTTTAGCCTGGTTTGTTTTTGAACAAGGTTTGGTTTAAATATAGAGTTAATTACACCTGTTATTTTTTAAATATTTTGCAAATTTTACATTTATATTTTTTTTTTATTTTCATATGCGATCATACATCCTAGGTAGTTAAATGAATTCACCTGTTCTAAGATCTTGTTATCTATTACTATTTTAGTTCTTGCTGGATCTTGTCCTTTAAAGGCCATAGTTTTTTATTTTTCTGTTGATATTGTCATACTATAATCTTTGGCTATCTTATGTAGATCTAAAATAGCTTTCTGTAAGTTATCTTCAGAATTTGTAATTATTATTTGGTCGTCTGCAAAGAGGAGTGTGTTTAAGTTAACTGTAGGTGAAAGTTTAATTCCTTGATGTAAATTTTTACTCCATTTTATTATTATTTCATTTAAGTAGATATTAAAAAGAGTTGCTGAGAGGGGACATCCCTGTTGGACCCCTTGGTTTATCTCTCTTGTATATGATAGCTCGTGATTTAATCTTATTTGAATTTGATTATTTTCATAGATACTTGTGATAGCTTTTAGGATATTATTTAGTATTTGTCTTTCTTTTAATATGTTAAATAATATGCTTCTTTTAACTTTGTCAAATGCTTTTTCAAAGTCAATAAATGCAATATGTGTTTCTAAATTATATTCTTTTCTCTATTATTAATTTTAGGCAAAAGGCTGGGTCTATACATGATCGTCCTTTTCTAAATCCATTCTGTACCTCTAGAATAAAGTTTTCGGAATATTTCATCAGTTTGTTATTTAAGATTCTGCTATATATTTTGTAACAGGAATTTAGTACACTGATACCTCTATAGTTTTTAGGGTCATCTCTATTACCTTTCTTAAAGATAGGAATCACAATTGCTTTTTTCCATTCTATTGGGGGGATACCAGTTGAGTAAATTTTATTTAAAAATAATAAGAGTCTTTCTTTGAATCTTGTTCTTGCGTATTTATATAGTTCTGAACCTAGCTTATCTTCTCCAGGTGATTTTCCGTTTCTTGTTTCTTTCAGGCTAATTTCTAATTCTTCTTCAGTTATTTCCTTTTCATTTTCATTAATTGTTTGCCAGTTGTCTTTTTTAAAATATTTGTCTGTCCACAATTCTGTGTAGTAATTTAGAAATTCTTCTAATTTCAATTCAGTGTTTAATTTTATGTTTTTTTTGGTATCTGCATTCAGGTGTTTCAGAATCTCATATACATCGGGTCTTATTTTATATAAATCATGTTCTAAATTAGAAACAAATTTATTCCATGATTCTGTATGTCTTTTTCTGACTTCTCTTTTAGCTATGGCTCTTATTCTTTTATATTCTATTTCATCTTCTAATCTTTTACTGCTTAACCATTTGTGATAGGCTTCTTTTTTCTTTGTAAGTATTTCTTTGATTGTATCATCCCAGATCTTCAGTTTTTTTCTTTTATTGAATTTTTTGGTCTTTCCTAAGCTTTCATTTGCTCGTGCATTTAGTATCATTTTTATATTAAGCATTCTATTTCTACATTTTGTTTTATTTTATCTAGATATTGGTTAATTCTTTGTTCATATAGCCATTGTACATTTGTGTCATTCAACAGTCTAGTTTTATAAACAAATGTTTCAATTTTTCTTTCTGTTCTTGTTACTTGTAGCCATTTAGGTGGTAATCTTAATTTTATTTTAACATTTTATTATAATTAATTATATATATATATATATGTGTGTTTTTGTAATAACAATAATAAAGGTAAAAACTCAAAATTCGTCTGAGGAAAATGATAGTTCATTAAACTAACTACTAATTATTGGGTGAACTATGGACTAAGAGCGATTCTAGATAAACCAACTATCCAAAGAATTAACTATACAAAATCGAGCTTAACCTATTATAAAGCAAACTTAACCTGACATAACAAAAACTAAGCTAACGTTAGTCAACGAACGAGAAAACAAGACTGCGGATGAAAACAAAACAATGACACATTATACCTTTGTATTTCAATAAAATTTTGCATTCTTAAGCAAGAATATCGAGATTGAAAACAATATTCTTAGATTTCGATGCATCAAGTATAAGTGAAAGTAAGAATTTCGCTTTCCTCAATACTCAGTTTTTTAAACTTTTGTGCAAAACATACGCATTGCTTAATTACAAAGATGTAACATCCAAAAAGTTAAGAATTATACTAAAAATCTAGCTTTACTGTATGATCCCACTGCAACGAGAGGGGGGGGGGGGGGGAGAGAGAAAACAATTCTCGAAAGAAAAAAATATTATAAACATTTCCATTTGCAAACGCATAAAATACACAAGTTATCTATACAAAATGGTGGCTCGTTTTTCTTTAAAATAAGTTAACCAGTAATCACCATGACAATTCTCTATAAGAATGGACTAAGGTATTAAGTGTTTCAGATCATTTTAAAAAAATTACATAACACCCATTACGTTAAATAATTACATCGATGCATCCACACTATTATAAGTATCCGAACTTGAGGTTAACTCCACATACAACTTTGAAATATTTCATTTATACACACATACCGGAACTGTGGAGCGGGTACACAGGAACACTAACAAACTGTTTGTTAATACAGTTTACTAAGATGATGCTCTATCAAAAATCTGTCTACTATTATATAATTTAACTTGGTTTATACCGGTCGTGCTTTTTAAAACTACAATCTTGTTCCTAACTGAAACAACATAAAGCACTTAAGGATTCAATACAGCAGAGAATCATAACAAATTCTTTACAACCAAAACATTTCTCTCAGTAATGTACAAAAACACATATATTTTCATATTTCCATGCATTACTAAAGAATTACACTTATCGCAATAAATAAAACCCTTACTTGGAATTTCTTTTAGCTTAGCTTCAAATATAATTCCTAACACAGAAAAATGGCGCACACTTAACAGAAATACAGGTAAATGAATAAAAACGCAATGCGTGAACAGATCGGTTACGCAGTTCTATCCGAAAGTGAACCTAATAGAGGGCGCACTAAACATAATACATACAGTCTTTAAGTTATAGTGGTTATCATATCATAAAGTTTAGAGAATAATATATACTGTAGATATAATATACTGTATACTGTCTTTAAGTTATATTGGTTATCATATGATATAACATATAGATATAATAATTGTAGTAGTTATATACATATATAATTAATTATTATTAATATCCGAATGTCTTCATCTTACATCATAATGCTACTCATTTTTAAGAAAAGTCAAAGAAATTAGAAAGTTTAGAAAATATTAATATCTAATATGCCACATCTACTCAAAATTAACGAGATATACAAATAAAAGTCTTGAGTAGAGGAGGACTTGGTAACCTACATTACCTTAAATCTACAGAACTTCGATTGAAGTCACTGATTAGAAGAATTTTTCCAGTCCTCTTTTTCAGAGGATTGCACAGTTTTGCATAGACAAGAAGACATGTTTTCTTCTTTTTCCAGAAAGAAACTTGGGTTTTCATCCAGAACTCATCAAAACCTATCTTAGAAGACAAAAGAGGATATAAAATATTATTATTATTATTATTATCATCATCATCATCATCATCAAATTCCTGCATTTACCCTCAAGGGCTGTACAGGATATGATAGTACTACATGGAAAAATTACATCATTACTAACTTCCTATCTACAATTTTCCACCAAATCAGTCTGTTACTTATCAAGACACCAACATTATCAGATCTTATATTTCGATCGTCTAAGGCACATTGTACAGTATCAATCCACCTATATCTTGGTCTTCCTCTGGGTCGTTTTGCGGCCAACCTGGCAGAGAACACTTGCTTCGCTAATCTTTCTTCGCCCATTCTGTTTAAATGACCATACCACCTGAGATTAGCTCTGCTAACGCATTCCTGGATGCTGACAATGTCAAGTTCTTTCCTAATATCCTCGTTTTTAATATGATATTGCCATTGATGCCATCTGTTCACGCCTATAATCTTTCTCAGGACTCTCATATCTGCGGTCTCTAGTCTTTGGTCAAGTGTTTTACTTCTAACCCAGCTCTCAGATCCATAAGTAAAAATTGGTTTGAACACTGTCTTGTATACAGCTAATTTAGTGTTCTGACTAATTTCTCTCTTCTTCCATATGAATTTATTCAATTGACTTCCCACCATACCAGCTTTGCTGATTCTGTTGTCTATTTCTATATTTAATTTACCATCTTCAGTAAGAATCGTGCCCAAGCAGCTGAAATGTTTTACTTGTTCCAGAGGTGGTTCTCTATTCACAACACAGTTGACATTTTCAATGATTCTGCCTATTTTCATTGTCTTTGTCTTTTTATTGCTGACCTTCATACCATATCTATTACAACAGCTATTCAATTTAGTCAGAGAATCTTGCAGACTTGAAGCAGATTTATTTAGAAGTATAACATCATCCGCATAAAGAAAAGAGCTGACATTAACATCTCCAATTTTGATATCATGTTTAATACCACTTTCCTTCATAATGTGATCCATATAGATAATGAATAAGAGCGGGGATAATGTACATCCTTGTCTCACACCAGATTTAACATTAAACCACCTTCCTCTACATCCTTCAATTCAAACTACTGACTTACAACTCAAATAAAGACTAAGTATTGCTTGATATAATGCCCCATTGACACCATATAACTGTAGCGTATTGAATAGCTTCTCTCTTAACAACTTGTCATATGCCTTTTCCAAATCGACAAAACTTAAATACAGATCTTTGTTATATTCCCATGCTTTTTCGACTATTTGTCATAAAGTGAAGATCTGATCATGACAGCCTCTATTTGGCCTGAATCCAGCTTGTTCTTCACCAAGCTTTTTTTCCACAATTCTTCTCAACCGTTTCTCAAGTATACTTGCATAGATCTTGCCAGGAACACTCAGTAGGGAAATACCTCTGTAATTCTCACATTCAGTTTTATTTCCCTTTTTATATATGGATGCTATGAGAGCTCTACTCCAATCATCGGGAATTCGTCCCTCTGTCCAGGCTTTCTGAACTATGCAGTGCAGCCACTGTAAGACTCTTATACCACCATACTTCATCATTTCTGCTCGAATATCATCTATTCCTGCTGCCTTTCCACATTTCAAGCCTTTGATGGCTTTTTCTACTTCAAGTATGGATATGTATTCCTGACTGCATGCCTGGTCAGTGTTTTTTACCACTGTGCTGATTATTATTATTATTATTATTATTATTATTATTATTATTATTATTATTATTATTATTATTATTATTATTATTATTATTATTATTATTATTATTATTATACGAGGGCGCTGTGTAGGCATACGAACGGTCGCACGGTGATATCGCTGCTTCATTTTTATATAGTTTTAAAATGGTTCCAACTCCTGTTTTAAGTTGAAAGTACTCCCAAGTAACCCTACTTATCACGCCGAAGACAGTGATATAAAATTCAACGAGATTGGCTAAGAAGAAACCAAATTTTGAAGTGTTGAAAAGGGAACAGAGAGGACCGTGGTCAACCACCAGCGAAGAACAAAGGACGTCGCCATCTTTATAATCACGCCTCACTACCTAAGTGAAGAAAGGTGAGTCATGAAGTGTATCAAATGCCTGGAGGAGTTATCGTCCAACGGAAATAATATAACTTGTACGAAATGCAGTAGGATTCTACACTTAAAATTTGCCAGCTTTTCAGACACAACCGGGCAACATAAATATGAACCCGATGTAACACGTGAGGAATGGAAGTGTGTAATCTGCATGAGGAACAAAGAAACGCACGTAAGGCAGCCATCTACGATGCAGCCGATTATACCGGAGGCAAAATCAGATGACGAACTGAACAGACAAAAAATCGCAGGTGAGTCCTATAACTTAAACTCTTTAAGTACACTAATAGAAAACGGTCTATTGACTATAAAAGCCAGCTTAGTAGATCTTGTGCAAGAACTCTTTAAGAAACAGAACGAACAAATAACAAAAAAATCTAGCGAATATGAAGATTTGGTAAAACATAATAATTTAGCAGTTATATAAGTGTTGCAAATGGTAAAAGACATTAAAATGAGCATTAACGCACTAAAAGACAGGCAACACAATTTGATGAAAGAGACATCCGAACTCCGTCAAGAACTTCATTCTCTAAAACTACAATACGAACGTTTAAATCAGCAACAACATAAAAAAGATGTTGTCATAAACGGTCTTCCTGAAACTGCACCTACAGAAAACCTCAGAGACGTGGTTTTAAAATTAGGCCATGTAATTGATATCCCCCTACAGCTTAACGACACTCAGACCGTAAATCGGATTCCTAGGAAGAGCAAAAGCCAAGGCTTCCCACGACCTGCACCAGTCATAATTCGTCTTAAGAGCAAGTTCACAAGAGACAATCTCATAAAAGCCAGCAGGCTGAACAAACCAGTTGCCAAGGACTTGAACGCACAGCAAGACGATACAACAATCTTCCTATCCGAATATTTAACACCATTCAACCAGAATCTGTTGTACCAAACAAGAAAAGCAAAAATGGAAAAAAATTACCAATTTTTGTGGACCAGAGATGCCAAGATATTCATAAGGAAGTCACAAACTTCAAAGCCGATACAAATTAAAAGCACAGAAGACATAGAAAGGCTGCCACTGTGAAGAAAAAAGCCTCCTAAATAGTTCAAAAAGAAGCCCACAATAAAAAAAGAACGTGAACCATCAAGACAGATGCAATAACACAGGATATATCGGCAATTTCACTTTGATCCGACCTTTCAGATCATTCATTTGACCTCCCAAGGATCTGCCTACTTCCAACACAGCAACCAAATCAATAACAAATATATGTATATATAACCAGTATCACCTTCAGATAAGCTAATTACAAAGCTTCGAGGGTGAACTTGAGTTACATCCCAGCAGCAGTATTTATCTACCATTATTCACTTAACATTCTGTAATAAATTCTAGTAGTAAACAGAAAATGTGATAGTAATACTTCAGTTATATATTTAAGTTTAAAATTATACATTTAATTTACAATCAAGAGCCTGTGTAGCTCAGTGGATGTGGCGTTTGCCAACCATGGCGCTTGGCCGCACGAAGGAAGACTTGGTTTCGAGTCTAGTCGGCGACTAGAGGAAATTTTTCTAAGCCTTTTTTCGACCGGTTCCCGAGTTAGTCGATCTCTGGCACGGGCAAACCTCTTCCTAAGGTTTACAGGACGAAAAAACCCGAGTTTCCTCCCGGAAACTCGGGTTTTTCGTCCTGTAAACTCAAGAAAATCGACCGTAGAACCCACATTATTTCAGACATTAAATATATTGTGTTAGGGATAGGGACCACGAGATGGCGGCACATTTGAGCCGTCTCTCTTCACTGAGTACCGCTTAATTAGTGATAGCCTTGGGCCATCTATCTCTGATTGGTATCAGTGGAGATTGAACTGCCCACTCAGTCTCCAAAAGTTAGATAGGGCTAAATGGCCTCGCCTACTCCCCGTATACGGGAATAAAAAGGCGTGAGGTGATTTTTTTTTTTATTTAAAAAAATTATTATGTAATCTGCAACATAAGTAATATTGTTTAACTGTGAGTCATTAATAATAAACACGATTACTATGATTATTATTAATGGTAATAATACACACTTTTTAATCTTGTGTCAATGAAAAATTCTGCAAATGATAATGATATTAAGAGTAATTATAATTCTTACTGAACCATTTTGCACGAAAAAGATGCATTGTTGCCTAAATGTTAGTATATTCATGTAATTATTTGAGAGATAATAAACTATAAAAAAAAAAAAAAAAAAAAAAAAAAATAATAATAATAATAATAATAATAATAATTATTATTATGATTATTATTATTATTATCATCAGCCCCATAACCTGTGTAGCTCAGTGGATGTGGTGTTTACACATCACGGTGCTTGCCCGCACGTAGGAAAACTGTGTTTCGAATCTATTCGTCGACTAGAGGATATTTTTCTAATCCTTCTTTCGACCATTTCCCGAGTTAGTCGATTTCTGGCATGGGCAGAGGGTTTTTTTTTCCCCGAAACTCGGATTTTTCGTTCTGTAAACTCGAATTTTTCGTTCTGTAAACTCAAGAAAATCGACAGTAGAACCCACATTATTTCAGACATTAAATATACAGTATTGTATTAGGGTTAGGGACCACGAGATGGCGGCACTTGTTGACCCGTCTCCCTTCACTGCGTGCCACTTAATTAGTAATAGCCTTCTGCCAGCTATCTCTAATTGGATGCCAGTGGAGATGAACTGCCGACCCAGTCTCCAAAAAGTTAGATAGGGCTAAACGGCCTCGCCTACTCCCTATTAGGAATAAAAAGCTGTTACCTGATTTTTTTATTTATTATTATTATTATACGGATATACCCATGAAGTCATTTGATTCCATTATTCTCTCAATAACTATGAAACCACACCATAGACTCATTCACTGACGAATTACCTATAACCAGCACTCGCAATCCGTTCACCACACTCTAAGCAAAATATCTAGTTCTAACCGTACTTTTACACAATTTCCACGAGTGATAACTCTTCATTCCCCCCCTTCCTGCCATGTGCCCAAACTCGTTCAGTATCAATCCTATAAAATCGATTAAAAACTTATATGCTTCTATCCCTCTCTTCTTTTTCACATATTAGCTAGCTTTTGAAGGTCACACATTCAATCTATTCTCATAAGGAGTATTCCACAGATCTGAAATATCTGTCACTTGCCTCTGGAAACTCACTTCATCGGCACGGAATCTTGATGAGCAGATCTTCATGCAGGGGCTCAGATATGGGCTTATTAAAGTCTTATAAAGGGGAACAATGACTTCTCTATCCTCATTTGCTTTTCATTGTGTTCTTAAACAACCACATAATATGCCATGCTATTTTCTCTACCTTTGCAATGTGTCCTGTAAATTTTAACTGCCTGTCCACAATCACACAGAAGTCCTTGATCTCATCAGTTTTTTTTTTTTTTTTGCAGTTCAGTTCCATCAAGTTAGCACACACCTTGTGAGCCTTTCTTCTACCTTGCACTTGGGTACGTTAAACTGGCTACCATCCACTTTGCCCATCCTGCCAGTCCTATAAGTCATCCTAGGATCTCCACGTCACTTTCATGTACTATCGATATTCTCAGTTTCGCATATCTACAAACAACAGAATATCACTGACGTACAAATTAAATGACAGAAGACCAGTCACCTAGGTTCTCTTGGATTCAATTCCTCTATAAACCACTCTTCAATATCTGTCCATCAGCTACCCACTAATCCAAATCACCAGATTCGTATACAGTACATCCGCATTTACTCCAATTTATGCAACAGAATTCTATATAAAATTCTATCATGCCTTTAAAAATCAGCAGTATTTGAATCTGTTTCTTTCATCCAACTCCATAGTCATTTTATTATTAAAAACTAAGCAAATTACTAAAGGAAGACCACCTTTCACAACACCATGTTGTCCCTCATAAAAGCATAATATTCCTATTCACTCAGTCCTCAATTCTATCTTTTACCAAATTCTCCCATACCTCAACTACCACTTTTGAAATACTGATAGACCGATAATTTGCTACTTTTGTCCTGGGATCTCCTTCATGTTGTAAGACTATTTTCCCCTCTTTCCACTCCACTGTCCCCTTTCCAATAGTGAGGAATTAATTACAGAGCTTGGTCAAATGAGCTGATAATTCCATTGTACACTAGCGCAATACAAGCGTCAACATGCCGTTTATTAATAGTAAATAGTAGTTAGGATTAGGAACATTTTCTGTTATTCGCTACTTGGAATACACTTGACCTCGAAGACAGCGAGAAATTTGAAGTCAACCATTCGACTACGGAGTTTCAAAAATTCCGACTAAATGACAGCCACTTTCTTCTTTTGGAAATAAAGCCGCATTGGACAATTTATATTTATTAATCAGAATCATTTATTACTCAATAATAAACAGAATCATTAAAATATAAAACAGAAAAAAAAATAATAATAACACAAACTCGTTAATACAGATTCGTGTTTTTTTTCCGGCATATCCACTTTTTTTTTTTTTTTGAAATCAGTATTGCGAGACGTACACTAACCATATAAAAAGAAATACAGAAATTATTATTTGTTTGAAAAAAAAAATGATAAGTTTTTAGACCCCTTCCGGAGTTAATCGATCTTTGGCACCGACAAGCGGGTTTATTTTCTTCGGGTTTTTCGTCCCGAAGAAGGTGCGATAAAGTAGATTTTCGTCCCGTAAACTCGAGAAAATCAACTGTAGAACTCTTTATTTTTAGCATTATTTTCAGACAGTAAACATAATGTTAGGATTAGGGATAACAAGTTGGCGTCACTTCTCAGCCGGCTCTCTTAACCATATGCCAAGTATAATTGGTGATAACCTAGGACCAGCTATCTCTGATTGCCTACCGGTAGAGATTGAACTACCCCCCCCCTCAGTCTTTAAAAGTTAGATTGAGATAAAACGACCTCGCCTACTCCCTATACGAGAATAAAAGGCGTTAGCTGATTTCATTGAGGAAAAGAAATCTACTTAAAGATGCTGCTTTTTCTGTGTATATTTGTTTAAAGCCACTTATTAGTGGCCTTGGTAAAGAACGTTCAACATATAAAATGGAGAATTATGTCCATTTTTCATTCCATCCCTATGTCTTTAACATCTATGTTACCTAATTATCTTGTACATCAGAGACAAAGCAATGAAATATTTAATTAGCAATCGCATCAATTCATCCCTAAAGAGGAATGACATATTGATCTAATTCACTACATGCGTTTGTTAAGGTAATATCAATTTTGACAAATCTGTTAAATCGTATAAGAGGATGCAAGATAAATTATTGCAACAGCTGGAAATATGATTTGTTTAGATTTTAGAAAAGCTTTTGGAGTAATAACCCACCCTTTATAAAGAAGGAAATGGGCAGTGCGATAAGTACTCAATGAGATGGACAGCGAATTGATTGATGGTATATAAGAAGCAGTTTCGATGATATATACTTGAAGTCCCGGAAAAGGAGCGGAAAACTGCCTTTTAGGGTGATTATTATTAATATACTCCTTAACGAGTTTCATTCAAATATGAATACAAAAAAAAAAAAAGCCGGCCTGGTTGGGCGAGTGGTTAGCGTATCCGCTCTCCAGCCGAGAGTCCGCGGGTTCGAATCCCGCCTAGGCATGGATGTTGTGATTGTGCACTCTCCTAATATGGACTGCGTCATCATGGGAGTAGTAGACCCAAACCTTCCTCAATGAGAGAGGCCTTCACCTTGCAGTGGGTACAAATATAAGCTGTTTTTTTCCATGACTACTAATCTCTCTCTCTCTTCTGATGATTCGAATCTGCATTATGAAGCAAATTTTCCTTGTAACGATCTTAAAGGGTTGAAAAGAGATAGTAAAGTGGAAATCAAGAAATCAATCAGCTGATGGCCTTTATTTCCTTATAGGGAGCAGGCGAGGCCTTTATACTCTATTTAGCTTTAGGAGATTGAGTGGGCAGTTCAATCTCCAGCGGTAGCCAATCAGAGATGGCTATCCCAGGACTATCACTAATGATAAGCGGCAACCGATGAAGAGAGAGAGAGAGAGAGAGAGAGAGAGAGAGAGGTAAACAACTGGTACCCTTTCTTGGTATCTAACACTAACAGGTTATGTTTCTGTCTAAAATAATGTGGGTTCTAAGGGAACGAAAACCCGAATTTCGGAGAAAAAAACACTTGACTGAAACTGTTTCTCGCTGGTCAGCGTTTTCTTCGAGTCAAGAGGTGATTGCAGCTGCAGTGGGGTATTTTGCAGATCTTACTGAAAACCACTACAGGGACGGGATAATGGCGTTGGAGCATTTCTCGAATAAATGTATTAGTCTTTACGGAGATTATGTTAAAAAATAAAAATAATTTTGAAATTATGAATTCGTTTTTTCTTTATTAGGCCGAGAAATTTTCAGACCCCCCCTCATAGTTGTGCGCAATTAAAGATTGAGCATCTGATATTAAATAAATGTCGATAAAGGTTGAAATAACGAGTTACTCTAATCGAGATTGAGTTATCATTAGAGGATCGATTCCAGTTGATATGACAAGAGGAACTTTATTTCTATATTACATTTTTTCCCACAATAATATCAGCAGTACACGTTAGAAATTTTCATAGAAGTTAGGTATAGTTTCTGGGAAAATTCCCATGCTAGTCCTCTTAAACACTATTATTATAATAACGGCTATTACAACCTGTTTTTGTTTAGGAATGTCCCTTATTTTAAATGCATTGTCTATTATTAATCAAAAATAGAAGTTCATAGAAGTATTCTATTAGCATACGAATTTGCTGCAAGTGGCTGCTAATGAGACGTAGGAATAAAGCAATTATTCTTCCATTTTAAAAGTCCTTATTAAGACCACATCTGGGTTGTAAACAGATATGGTTACCTAGAGATTACATGCTGATAAGGAAACAGGCAAAGTTTGAAAACAAAGATAGACTGAAGGAAAGTCGCTTTCCAATCTTTGGAAATTGGAAGAGGAGTATGATCGATACATAAAAGCTAATAATCGATCGTATTTTAGTCAGGCAGATGTGAATTCAAGGTTCTTTATTTTACGCATATAAATAGAAAGTATATAAGATGCCAGTGGAAATTATGAATACATCTTCAGTGTATGTTTTGATGGTGGTTTTATAAGTACTAAGAGAACAAAGCTCAAAAATCAGAGCTTGATTTCGTAGACGCTCCCATAAACACTACAACAATAATAACTTACCAAGGCATTCAGTAAGGAACCATAAAGAAAGAAACAATAAGTGCAATATGAATTAATAAAATGAAGGCAAAGATCGAAAATCCATAATGATAGCAAATTCTAATTGTGTTGAGATAAAAAGGAAAGTGCTTGTGAAGAATATAATTACTCTCATAACCTGATTGATTATATAGACGAGGGCGGCCAACTACGTGTCCTTTTGGAGCCAAAATATTTCCAGTAAGACATAGACGCAACCTTTGACCGATGCGATGGGATGGGAGTAAGTAAGTGTGTTGGTATGGCAAGGTTGTAACGAGCTTGTATGAACTGGCTAAGGAGGTTATCTTTAGTTACTTAGTAAATAAGTAACTAAAATTATCGTGTTTTGACTTTTATTCTAATTGTTCAAAGTAAACTTCATTTAATTTAACTTCATTCGAATTAAACTTTTTTATTGCAGTAATTTTTATTAACCCTGTTTTTTTCTCACTTTTTTTAATTTTGTTCCTGTTTTTGTTGTCTCCTCTTCTCTTTATGTTTATTTTTTCTTCCTGGTAGATCGTGAAGGGCCGCCTGACCCATGGACACAAGCGACGTTGTAGCCATGTTGCAAATGATGAACACTAGGGCTAGTAGGAAATATCACTCTCCCCAAATGCTTAGAATCACACAACCGAAAAGTTATTGAAAATGCAAATATATTTTGTTCAGCAATCCAGCATTGCTTCAGTTAATTGCTGCACACAGAAAGTTCTGTACAAGCCTTCTCCGACGATGGCAATCTCGTTTCTCACAGAGACAGTCTTAAGACTACAGTTACGCCTCTTAGAAAAGCAGTGTCAGTTATTTTTCCACTTATTAATCACCCAGAATACCTCATTTCTTGAGAAACCAGTCAGCTTTGCTGTTTTCAAAATCGTGACTGCAGCGAGACGGGCATCGACAATAAGCCCTTTATTAGCCTGTGTAGCTCAGTGGAAGGGGCTAGCATCCTCTACGCTTGGCCACACGAAGATAGACCTTTAAGTTCGAGTCTAATCGCCGACTGGAGAAATATTTTCTAAACCTTTCTTCGACCCTTTCCCGAGTTAGTCGATCTCTGAACGGGCAAGTCGGTTTTTTCTCCGGGAAAGTCGAGTTTTTCATCAGGTAAACTCAAGAAAATTGATCGTAGTACCCACACTATTTCACACAGCAACATATTCTGTTAGGGTTAGGTACCAAGAGATGGCAACACTTGTTTGCCGGTTTCTTCATTGGTGGCTATTTATAATTAGTGATAGACATGGGCCAGCTATCTATGATTGTCTACCGGCGTAGATTAAACTGCCCACTCAGTCTTCCAAATTTTACTCTCTATAAGGGAATAAAAGGTGTTAGCTTGTCATTATTATTTTATTACTGAACTCCAAAAGACCCTCCGTTTTTTGCCATGGTGATCAGCGTTATTGACAATTACTGAACAGCAGCATTCATAAATACAGTAGTTGCCTAGAACAAATGGTAACTCACCTGACCAATTATCTTGCATAACCAGTGCGTAGGGAATATTTACATACATCTGATAAAGGTTTCTGATTCAGTTTCCAGTATTCGTAACTTAAGGTAATTATGAGGGAGTCTGATGGATGAAGTCATTAAGCATTCTCATTTTTCATAAAGTTAAGTTGGGCTAAAAGAACCATGTTCTTCATTTGGAAATTAAATGAATTATTAAATTTATTTGCATTTTTTTAAAACAATAATAATAATAATAATAATAATAATAATAATAATAATAATAATAATAATAATAATAATAATAATAATAGTAACATTAATGTAACACTGCAACATTAAGGAATGACAATTTCCTCTGTAACATTAAAGCACCAGAAGAAATTCGTGTCGCTGATTGAGAAACTTTTTTCAGATTTTTTAACTGGTTCCCAAGTTCTATCATATGTAAACAGGATTATCACCCATATACTCTGATTTCAACTCTGCATCCCAAGAAAAATACCAGCTGAACTCACTCTGTTTCACACAATAATCCATGCAGTGTCAGTGTTAGTCTCTTAAGATGTCGGGAGTTGTCTGTTGAATTGTCCTTCCTGGATGCTCATTGAAATCAGCAATAGCCTTCAGAGCACTTAGTAACTTAAAAGGACAGCGAACAGTAACACTGCTCACTAGACTTCGAAACCTGATTTCTGGCTGAATCGCTCATTAACGAATTACAGGAATCAGCAGAAATATATATATATATATATATGACTACTAATACTAACTCGGAGTTGGGATATGTGTTCATTTTTTATATATACTGACTAAAATCCGAGAATTATAACAAATTGAGATTTATTTGATACTCAACATGTTTCGTCGGGATCGACCATCAGGCGTTAAGAACATAGAAAGCTATTAAAAGACACTGAAAAAAAAACATTGAGACACTCTAAAGCTATAAAATTATAAAGCTATAAATTCGACTGTAAATTACAGTTATTATGAACTTGAGCTATAGTCCGTGTTAAAGTTCCATTGTTGTACACCTGTGCGTGTGTGGAGCCACGAGATCGCCAGTATCTGATAGTAGAGCTGAAAGAGTCAGGGAAATTATAGCTGAGATTATTGTTCATATGAAGAGGGTCCAAGGTAATTTCTTTTGACTCGACAATGCGGCGTTCGACCTCATCGTGGCGAATGTGCAGGTTTGAAGTTGTTGTCCAATTTACTTCGTGTTGACGTAATTTATTTGTTAACACGAAGTCCAATTTATTTGTCCAATTTATTTGTGTTTATTGAAAACAGGAAATGGCATGATAGGGCAGCAGCCCTGGTTCCCTTGTAAGCAATGTCTCTCTGGTGTTCCTCGAGACGTAGGAGGATAGACTTCTCCGTTTGGCTATAGTAAGGTTTTCCGCACTCACACGTGATTTTGTACAGATCTGGGAATTGTAAAAGGTTGTGAGTTTGTTTGTAATTGCTAAAACCTGATCTTATTTTTGGAAGAGTCGAGAAGCGCGTTTGTATGTTAAACTTCTTTAAGATTCTACTCAGTTTTATGGATACTATGCAAGGAAATATAACCTTTGGAGTCGTCCTGTGTCTCTACGTTGCTACGTTGACGGTGGAATAATTAACTATAATAAAAACTGAAAATTCTAAAAAACTGAGAAGCAGATAAATTGCAGTACCTAATTGAAATAAAAAACGTATATTAACATTCAAGTTGTTCTATTTTATGTGCCATTTTTTGTTGTATGCGTGGTAGCAGATTCTCGCGAACGTCAATACTGAATAACAGCGGTATGGCTATCAGGGATGTTATAGCTTAAATTGTTGTTTAAATGTTCAGGATTAAGGGCGATCTCCCTGGATTCCGCTATCTTTCTTTCAAGTTCATCATGGCAGGGAAATGTTTTCAGATCTATCCCAGGAAATTGAATGACCTTGAAAATCATCATGAGGATTGTTAGAGAAGAAAATATGGCTGAATAAGGCACTGCCATGTGATCTTTTATAGGAGATGTCTCTTTTATGTTCCTCCATACGAAGTTCAATAGACTTATTAGGTTGACCATAATAAGGAACATTACAGTCACACCATAGTTTATATACGCCAGGATATTTCATATTGTGATGCATAGGATGGATTATAAGAGATCGGATGTTTGGAAGTGTAATGAATAACGTCCTGATGTTGTACTTCTTAAGGACTTTAGCCAGTTTTTCGGAGACCGAATTGATGTAAGGGGTTTGAGATGCTACCTTTAAAATTGATAGTTTCTGTATTGCGGTGCCTAGAAAGATCTATAAGAAATTTATTAATGGTTTTTTTATAACATCCATTTTGTTTGAAGACATGTGAGAGGTAATTAATTTCTTTTGAAGTTCATCTGGATCGTTTAAAAGAGAGCGTGCTCTGTGTCCTAAGGTGGAAATAGTTCCGAGTTTTTGTGGTGGAAAATGATGAGAAAGATTGCGAAGATATCTATTAATATGCGTTGGTTTTCTGTACATAGAGATTCTAAATTTTACAGAGCAGCGTGAGAATTTTATATCCAGGAATGGTAGGGAGTTTTCATGTTCTCGATCGGCTGTGAATTTTATATTTGGAAGTTGGTTATTGAGATGATGAATAAAATCTATGAGAGAGTTTTTGCCGTAGCTTCATATATATATATATAATAAATTTTTGTAACTTGGGGATATTGTATATTAGGATAAACAAGTTATTTTGTAAACTTGGTTAATTTAACTCCTAATCCCAGGTATGCAAACAATTAAGTTTGCGCCTGAAACAGAGTTCAAGTCTAAAGATGATACACCAGGGCAACTCATTGTAAAGGTGTGTAAAGCTCTGATCACTATTCTTAGTATTTTCCCATAATGTAAAGCACATCTCCCTAGAAGATGTATACTGCAATGCATTATGGGTGGGGTCACTACCCAGACGGTTTCAACCTTTTTTTGAGGTCTCCTCAGTGAGTAGCTAGACCCTAAATACCAAGGTTATAGTAACACGGAGCCTTATCAACTTTACCTATAGAAGTTTGCAACAAAGTGTTTTTATTTTTAATAAAAATCTCTGGAAGAGATATAGATGTAATAATTTTTTTAACTTGGGGATATTGTATATTAGGATAACCAAGTTATTTTATAAACTTGGTTATTTTAACTCCTAATCCCAAGTATGCAAACAATTAAGTTTGCACCTGAAACAGAGTTGAAGTCTAAAGATGATACACCAGGCAACTCATTGTAAAGGTGGGTAAAGCTCTGATCACTATTCTAGTATTTTCCCATAATTTATGGATTCGATTCCCTTCCCCCACCCCAACATCTATGCAATATTTGGTTCTCCAAAACAATCCAAGATAAAATTCAAGATACCTTAATTGACTCGAGACAAACAATATAGTTTTCCACACTTAGCGTCCACTATAACCTGCACCATTTACTACATGTCATCATCGACATTGTGAGGCGCTACTTCTGCCCTTCGTTTCTTCCATCTGTCTTTCTATCTCACACAACCAGACTATAACATGAGAATATCCGCCCGAGGCTTACTTCTCTCCGTCAGTCTTCTCTCTCACTCTTGTATGCACGACAAATCGAAGTCGCCTCTTGCTTTACAACTTGTTGCATACTTATGCTGATCATTCACCAAAAAAGACATCATAAAAAACTTTTATAATCTAGATGCCAAATGTCTCTTGATTAAGATGGTTTTTCCTTCAATTCTAATATAAATTTTTGATTCAGAATTAACACCCATCCTCTTTCGGCTATATATGTTACTATTCACATCTAGCATTCACCCAACGTCATGGAAGCATGCCTTCAATGAGTCAATTTTCAAAACAGAGGTAAAATTAACATCATCCAGATGTTTTACTACCCAGAGATCCTCCAATTAATAAGGATCACCAGTATGGATTAGTCAATCTTACTCCACAGCTTCTATCCAACTTTACTTATCTTAGGACAATGTCTGGAAAAGTGTTAAAACTTACACATACACATGAGTTACCCTTGTTATTTGCAATACATTTGATTGAATATGACATACAAAGCTTAATACTAACTACAGATATCTGGTATTCTTCCTGTCCTTTGTAATTAAGCTAATAGATTTTTTGGTCCTTAACGACTTTCTCTGTGGATTGTTTCATCTTATTAGATCTCTTTCAATACTGGAGTAACTTAGGGTGCTGTGCTTTCACTTCACACTATTGTTCTGTATATTAATGACCATCTCGAACTTACCTCAAATCCTATCAATAATTCATCTGATGGCAGTACGCTTTAAACTTCTTTTCTTTTCAGCAACCTTATATAGAGAAATGACTCAAACTTCTAGATCTTCTGTAAACAATGTCATAGATACAGATTTTATTAACATTCTCAAGTGGGATGCAGATATATGACTGAATTGCAATGTTACCAAAACACGTTCCTCTTATTTGTTTTGAAAGAACAATCTTATTTGACCCGTCCCTGCCTTACCTTTCATAACTTGATTATATATATATATATACGGATTTCTACTTAACCCAATTCTTTAGAATAATTTCTCACAATTGGTGTTGTACGTAAAAACCTTCATAAGAAAGCTTCATGCTATCCAGAAGAGGGCAATACAGTTAAGATGACCATTTTTACAAACTCCCTCCAATGGCTTTGTCATAGACGCTCTGTTTCTGCATTTCCTTATTTATGTTCATTTTCATGGACTCTGTTCTAAATATCTCTGGCCACATAAGAGCATGAGCAGTTGCTCGTCACCATCCATACTTCAAACTTATTCCATCAACTTATAATACTCATATTTCTTTCGTTCTATTCTTTGATATAATCTTTCCCAAAACACCTTTCTTGATGAATACAGCTCTATTTCTTCAGGAAGTATTAATTAATTCCTTTTGTATCCTTCATCACTCACTGGAGAACTATCATGTTATAAAACATCTATTGAAAAAATTAATTAGAACAAAACAAAACAAAAAAATATGCAAAAATAGTTTCATCGACATGTATTTATTTTACTAGGGCATTACTTTTTCCAATTTCATTACTTAGTAGGGAATTACTTTTTTCAATAGATGTTTTATAACATAATAGTTCTTCAATGAGTGATGAAGAAGACAGAAGGAATTAATTAATTCTTCTTGAAGAGCTAAAGCTGTATTCACCAAGAAAGATGGTTTGGGAAAGATTATATGAAAGGACAGAAGAGCAGAACTAAAGAAATATGAGTATGATAAGTTGATGAAATAAGTTTGAAGTATGGATGGTGACGAGCAACTGCTCGTGCTCTTATATTGCCAGAGGTACATAGAGAATCAGTATTTAGAACAGAGTCCATGAAAATGAACATAAATTAAGCAATGCAGAAACAGAGTGTCCATGACAAGACCATTGGAGGAAGTTTGTAAAAATGGTCATCTTAACTGTATTGCCTTCTTCTGGATAGCATGAAGACGAGTGTGTTGCAATGTACAACACACTCGTCTTCTTTACAAATTGTGGAATATGATGTTAAACGTAAGTCACTAAAAAGTCAGAATGACGATTATTGGAGAGAAGGCAATGAGCAGGAGTATTGGGAGAAATTAAGATAATTTTAAATATTTCATCCTAATTATCTTACTTTAGAACGACAGGTAGATCTGTTCAGAAACGCATCTCTGAACATCAAGACCACATTCGTGTTTTTAAACCGCAGAAATCTGGCCTCTCAACACGGAATTGAAAATCCAAACCATAGGATCCATTGGGAAAAGTCTAAACTTTTACATAGATCTTTATTTAAACATGAACGTTTATACAAAGAAAGTTCTGAAGCCCTACTACACAGACCAAACTTAAACCGCAACGACGTTCTTACTATTCCTAAAGTATGAGAAATTGTCATACAAAATTGTGTTAAATAATTAATTTTTTTTGGTACTACTTTAGTACGTTATGCACGTTTAATGAGATTCTATTGTAATCATGCGCCCTAACTGTATGTTATTCCTATTATTGTTAAAATACTGTGCTGATGATGTCCTAAGATACTTAGGATCAAATATTTACAATTAAATAATTTTCACTGTGGTTAATACTTGTGTTTCGTTTAATTATAACTTAAGAAGTCTCCGAACAATATCGCTTTAAAAGCTGAATACAAAAGAAAACGGAATCTCCTAACAACACAGATTAGAACGGCAAAAAGGAACTATTACAGCAACAAATTAACAACAGCTTAGAATGACATAAAGGAAACCTGGCACCTGATTAATGAAATACTGGACAATATACACAGAACCACTGCCTCAGAAACAATCAAACACAACTTTGCCTGCGACCCCAAATCCCTCAAATAGTTGGCAAACAACTTTAATCAGCACTTCGTGAACTCTGTCCAAAAGCTACAAGAAACAACCTTTCCTCACACAAACGAACATTCTCCACTAGGTCCACGAGCAACCCGGTCGATGTGGTTCCCCACAGTAACAAAAGAAGAACTATCACTGGCAATTCAACAAATTAATCCTAACAAAGGACCGGGGATAGACGGAATCAGACCAAAAGACATCAAGAAACACTCAACCAACCTACTTCCAGTTATACAAAAAGTGCTAAATAAAATCTTCGAAACGGGACGCATACCTGAAACACTGAAGACCGCATTAATCACACCCATACACAAACAAGGAAAAAGAAACATTATAAGTAATTACAGACCCATCGCCACGCTGTCTGTAATCAACCAAATCATGGAGCACATCGTGCATCAGAAACTCTCCACATACGTTGAAAAATTTCAAATCATACCCAAAACACAATATGGCTTTCAAAAAAATAAAGGAACAGCAACGCTCCTGGAAGATTTCACAGATCTAATAAACGCTGCATTGGATAAAAACAGAATAACATTAGTAGTATTCATTGACCTAACAAAAGCATGACACACTAACACACAAAACCTTCTTAACGAAACTAACCCATATTGGAATTGGAGGTGGTCTACTCCAGTGGTTTAAAGCATACATGAAAAACAGAAAGCACATCACACGTATAGGATCAGCATACAGCAAAGACGTACATGTAATTTGTGGAGTAACGCAAGAAGCTGTCCTATCTCCCATTCTATTTAACATATACACACACGACATAAGCCAACTCCCCCTAAAAAGTAAAATCTTCCAGTAGGCAGAAGACACGGCCATAGTATCCATTCACAACAATGCAAATATCGCTTACACAAATATGCAACACGACGTCATTCAAATCACTAACTGGTTAACCGAAAACGGCATATATATAAACTCTGTAAAAACAAAGCTAATGGTATTCAAAAAAACCCCAAACTCTGCCCATAGAAACTAAATATCTCATTATCCAACATTCATCCTCCTATACACAAAGCACAGAACCTAAAATCACAACCATCACACAGGTGTAAACAACACGCTATCTCGGACTTCACTTCGATGCTGATCAAAGTTGGAATAGCCATACAAACTACCTACATACCAAGCTTAGGATAATAGCAAGCAAACTATACAGATTAAAAGACATTGCCCCAACCCACATAAAAATACTAATCTATAAAGCTATGACATTATGTGGAAACATTTTAATCACATCATATGCATTCTGTGCAGACTACAGACTTAACAGGCTACAATGGTTGCAAGATAAAATAGTAAAACTGATATTCTGGGAACAACCCACTCTTATGCAGGAAGCACGGACAAAACACAAAATATTTAAGGTGAAACACTTATGCCACTACACAGTCATTTTAAAACATTACTACAACCCAACATATAGAGTAACCAGAAAACAACATATCAAATAACAAGACCACAGTCAACAAACTACATAACATATAAGTACAACAATCTCATGGCAAAGCCACCCGAAACTTCTATGTACCTGACATGATAAACAAACTGCCGTTCGACAACAGAAACCCAGGTACATACAGTGAGCTGAAACAGGCGCTATATAAATATTATAGCGAGAATGAAAATTAGAGCAATTCCTATTTCTCCCTCTCCCCAACATATGCACACACACACACACACAAACCTATGTCAACCCCCCTCTCAAAAACTATCACTACACAAAGAATCAAACATACCATGTCTAAATCCAACCCTACTTGCACAAAAAAAAAGAGAAGAAGTTAAACTGTAATAGCAGTCGAAGTCTTCCAAGCACATACCAACAAACAGTAAAATCAACACCTGGCTTGCGACCAGTATAGGAACATAACCATGAAACCACCACCATCTATTTATTATCTGCCTCAGATAAATTCTGCTAAGCTTCCTGTTTAGGGATTAGTTCCTGTATAGGGAGTAGGCGAGGCCGTTTACCCTATCCAATGTAGGAGACTGAGTGGGCAGTTCAATCTCCACTGGTAACCAATCAGTGGGATAGCTGGCCCAATCCTATCACTGATTCATCGGTATGCAGTGAAGAAGGCGGCAAGCTAGTGCCGCAATCTCGTGGTCCCTAACCCTAACACAATATTTTTAATGTCTGAAAATAGTGTGGGTTCTACGGTCAATTTTCTTGAGTTTATGGGATGAAAAAGCCGAGTTTACGGGAGAAAAAACCCCCTAGCCCGTGTCAGAAATTGACTAACTCGGGAACCGGTCGAATAAAGGCTTAGAAAAATTTCCTCTAGTCGGTGACTAGATTTGAACCACCAAATCTTTCTTCGTGCGGTCAAGCGCCGTAGAGTGCAAATGCCACTTCTATGTTCAAAAATTTTGTATAATCTTTATTGTAAATATTAGAAGAACATGTGTTGTAAATACATAATACAGAGGCAAAAGAGTATTTTTAAAAATTTTAATTGAAATCCAATGTAGAAAATGTAGCACTTTTTGCTGAATTCTGTAAAACTATAAGTTGCAATGTCACTCAAGATGTTTATTGTATGAATAAATATTTTAGCAGATCAATAAAAATGTTATCATATAAAAAAAAAGAAAAAAAAATCATCATCATCATCATCACCATTATTGAGCCTGTGTAGCTCAGTAGAAGTGGCGTTTGCACTTACAGCACTTGACTGCACAAAGAAAGGATTTGGTGGTTCAAATCTAGTCGCCGACTAGAGGAAATTTTTCTAAGCCTTTTTTTCGATCGGTTCCCGAGTTAGTCGATCTCTGGTACGGGCTAGTGGGTTTTTTCTCCAGGAAACTCGGGTTTTTCGTTCTGTAAACTCAAGAAAATCGACCGTCGAATCCACACTATTTTCAGACATTAAAAATATTGTGTTAGGGTTAGGGACCACGAGATGGCGACACTAGCTTGCAGCCTTCTTCGCTGTGTACCGATGAATCAGTGATAGCCTTGAGCCAGCTATCTCTCTGATTGGCTACTAGTGGAGATTGAATTGTCCACTCAATCTCCAAAAGTTAGATAGGGTAAATGGCCCTGCTTGCTCCCTATACAGGAACAAATAGGCATTAGGCGATTTTTTATTATTATTATATAAGGTGCCTCCATGGAGTCAGAAGACTCATCTTGGGAGACCCACCTGTTAACTGTTATTCACACAATACCTGTCATACTTCCCCTTAAACTCATTCACAGATGAAGCATTCACAACCACCTCTGGCAATGCAATCCACACATTTACAACCCTCCAAGCAAAAAATCTAATCCTAACACCCTTGTTAACTACACTCTTACACAATCTCCAGGGTGATCCCACGTTCTCTCCCTCCCTGCACTGGTCTTAAAAATGGTATCAGTATCACCCAGTAAAATAGCTTTAATAATTTATATGCTTCTACCATATAAATTATTAAATCTATCCTACGTCTATCAGCTGGTTTTTGGAGCACACAGATCTTCAATCTATCCTCCTAGGGAACATCTCATAAACATGCAACAATCTTTGTAACTTGCCTCTGAATCCTCTCCACCATTTCTTCATCACCAAGAAATCCAGGTGACCAAAACTGTGCACAATTAGTCCAATTGCAACGGTCTTATTAATTAAAGTGGATCAGTCACTTCCTTATCCCTTGTTGTTAGGGTATTCTTCAACAACCATGTAATTTGATGTGATGTTTTTGCAATCTTTGCAATGCCCTTTAAACTTAAGTACTCTGTCCGCAATAACTCCCAAGTCCCTTGCCTGGTCAACTTCTTGCAGTTCAGCTACGTTAATATAGTAAACAGCATGTGATCTCATCCTCCCGAAGTGCATCACCTTACACTTGGCCGCATTAAACTGGCAGCCATTTAGTTTAGCCCAAACCGTCAGCCTATTTAAATCATCCTGCAAGATATCCACATCATTTAAATTAACTATCGCTCTTTCCAGTTTTGCATCATCAGTAAACAAGTGGATATCTCCTTTCAAACTATTCCCAATATCATTGATGTACATCAATGATATTGATATTTGTACAAGAATATCATTGATGTACAAATTATATAATAGAGGACCAAGCACTGAGCCCTAAGGCTCACCACTAGTCACTACCTTCTACTGGACTCCGCTGCACCATAAACCACTCTTTGATATCTATCCATTATCCACTCTCTAATCCAAATCACTAACCTCTAAACCAAATCACTACGTATGGAATACAAATTCTGGTCATTTCTTTGTGAAGTGGGTTAAGCCAAGGGCAATAATTACATGTGATTATTTTTTTCGATAGATTTTGTAATATACCCATTAGATATTAAGGAAGTTCTGATAATGAACAGTTCTTTATTTAAAAGAGAATCTGTAGAATGTGTTCTGATAATGAACAGTTCTTTATTTAGAAGAGAATCTGTAGAATATATTTTATGAGCTCTGGTGACTAAAGATTTGATTACACCATATTTCTCACAAGGGCAATAATCTGAGTTAGAATCAATGTATTTACCAGTATGAGTTGGTTTACTACATAATGAGAACTGTAGACTACCCTTTGGTTGACGTAGAACGAGAACTTCCAGATATTGAAAACAATTGTTATTTTCTACTTCCAGGGTAAATTTGATTCTTGGGTTTAATGAATTAATTTTTTTCAAGAAGTTGACGAAGATCGGACAAGGAAGAGTTCCATCCAGCAACGTATGTGTAACAAACTGATGGCTTATGTGAGAAAAACGTCCAGAATAATGTTGTTCGAAATGTTCCATAAAGTAATTAGATCGAAGTAGATATAGAGGAGACCGATAGCCGTTCTCTCTAGCTGTTTGTACAGTTTCTTCTGTCAGCTAAAGCAGTATTTCCCAAACTGTGGTCCGCAGACCACGGGAGTCCGCGAGTAATTCAAAGGGGGTTCGCGGGAGAGTTTATTTATTTTCATCAAACTTTATCTTATCATAAGTTAAAGGGAGATGGTAAATCCCGGTTTATTTTTTAGCCGGGTACGAAACTCGGATCGAAATTCATTGAGTTTCATGCTGAAAAAACTATCGGCGAGCCCAAGTGTAAGTGATCACTTGGGTAGAACAACACCAGGGCAACTCCAAGCAAACAGTTTCACTTGGGCTCGCCGATAGTTTTTTCGGCATGAAACTCTATGGATTCGTTGGATTTCGATTCGAGTTTCGTACCCGCCTATAAAATAAAATGATTTACCATCTCCCTTTAACTTAACTTATGTCGCCGGTAAAATATCCTTTTGGCGTATTATAGTAGTAATAATAATATAGGAGTGCACCAATTCAGCAATGCAATAGTAGAGGTATATGTAAGTTCGGTTCACTTAAAACCTTGATATTCCAGGACTACCTACTCACTGATGAGACCTCAAAAAAGGTTGAAACCGATCTGGGTAGTGACCTCTTCTCATAATGTAGAACAGTATATAAAACAATATATATACATCTCTTAGGAGGTGTGTTTTACATTATGAGAGAATATTAAGGTTAATGACGGAACTTGCTCCACCTTTGCTTGGAGTGGCCATGGTGTTGTACTACCCAAGTGATTACTTACACTTGGGATCGCCGATAGTTTTTTCGGCATGAAACTCTATGGATTCGATGGATTTCGATCCGAGTTTCGCACCCGGCTATAAAATATAAAATAAAACAGGATTAACCATCTTCCTTTAACTTAAGTTATGTCGCCGGTAAAATAGCCTTTTGGTTTATCTTATCATGTTGCTCACACATGTTGTTCACACACCTGGCCTAATTGATATGTTTATATTCTTCTGAATATCTCCATTTATAACAGTATTGCATTGTCATAAATGACATTTAGTGTTGTAAGTAATTTATTACTTCAACTTTATGATATGTAAAATATAAGAAAATTCCATTTTGGATTTTATGAGGGCAGCGGTGAATTAACATAAGTATCCTGAATTAATGAAATTAAAACAAATAATTTTACAATAGTTGTCAGAAGAATTTAGTTTTGTATTCAAAAAAAAAAATCAGCTAACGCCTTTTTATTCCCGTATATACGGGAGTAGGCGAGGCCATTTAGCCCTATCTAACTTTTTGGAGACTGAGTGGGCAGTTCAATCTCCACTGGTACCCAATCAGAGACAGATGGCCCAAGGCTATCACTAATTAAGCAGAACGCAGTGAAGAGAGACGGCTCAAATGTGCCGCCATCTCGTGGTCTCTAACCCTAACACAATATATTTAATGTCTGAAATAATGTGGGTTCTACGGTCGATTTTCTTGAGTTTACAGGACGAAAAACCCGAGTTTCCGGGAGGAAAAACCTGCTTGCCCGTGCCAGAGATCGACTAACTCGGGAACCGGTCGAAAAAAGGCTTAGAAAAATTTCCTCTAGTCGCCGACTAGACTCGAAACCAAGACTTCCTTCGTGCGGCCTAGCGCGATGGTGTGCAAACGCCACATCCACTGAGCTACACAGGCTCTGTTTTGTATTCAAAGGTATTTTTAACTACTTCGTTATTTTATTTTTAATGTCATAAAAAAAAATCAGCTAACGCCTTTTTATTCCCGTATACGGAGAGTAGGCGAGGCCATTTAGCCCTATCTAACATTTGGAGACTGAGTGGACAGTTCAATCCCCACTGGTACCAATCAGAGATAGATGGCCCAAGGCTATCACCAATTAAGCGGTACACAGTGAAGAGAGACGGCTCAAATGTGCCGTCATCTCGTGGTCCCTAACCTTAACACAATGTATTTAATGTCTGAAATAATGTGGGTTCTACGGTCGATTTTCTTGATCTTACGGGACGAAAAACTCGAGTTTCTGGGAGGAAATACCCGCTTGCCCGTGATAGAGATCAACTAACTCGGGAACCGGTTGAAAAAAGGCTTAGAAAAATTTCCTATAGTCGCCGACTAGACTTGAAACCAAGTCTTCCTTCGTGCGGCCAAGCGCCGTGGTATGCAAACGCCACATCCACTGAGCTACACAGGCTCCATGTACATGGTAATATTAGCCTCTTTGGGTGAATATAAAGGAGATTTTATATAAACGTAAGCAAATTATTTTATATTTCTTCCCTGCATCAGTTATTATTATTGCTGTACTATTTTTCTGGAGTTGAAGACCAATCGAGCAGCTGCTTTCATATTGAATACAATATCATTGCGTCAATCATATTACAAAAGATGAGTCGGGTTGCGAAACGTTTCCTCTGCTTGCAACATATTTGTGATATCAACTTTTAATCTTTATTCTTCAGCCTTTAAATCTTTAATATTTAACATCAATATTACATTGAATACGTCAAACCTCAACAGTGTCCTAATGGTATGAATCTTGTCTTCTCCATTGAAGCAGTTTTAAATATGAAAGCCTTTTCAAAGAAAGTCGTGAAGCCCTTTTACATTGGCCTAGCTTGAATGTGAACGACGGTTTCTCTATCACCCAAAAGTTTGGGATACAGAAATCCCCCGATTAATGCGCCCACGATTAGTTTTCGATTAGTGCGTCATTTTTTTTTATTCGATACCCAAATTCGATTAATGCGCCTAAATACATCTTAAAAATAAATTACAGATTTGAAAATTTTTCTATCTATACATTTTTATGGATAACAATTTTAAAAAATCACTCACCAGAATGAAATAATTTAGTTACCCATTTAAAACATTTTCCAAAGTTATTTTTAATGGCATACTACACTATGCATACAGTACTATGTTCCAAATTTTTCCGCCACAGATTCGAAACCCTTCGACACTTCTGCGCATGGCACAAAAAAGAGAATTCATTCCGATAATAGGGTAATCAATCCGTCTTCTGGGATGAGTTGTTTTTATTATTACACGTCGGAAAATTAACTTCTCTTTTATGATCATTGTAATTTTTAAAGTGGTAACTATTTGGCTTGTATAACAGTTGGGAGATCTATAAAGCACGTGATTTCACGTGTTGGCGACCAATTCGTACGTCCTTCATTTCTTTTTTCCCTTCAATAATAATGTCCAAGTGTTAATTAAATCTCATTCTGAAGAATTAACTAATTCCGACCCCTGCTAAATTTGGATGCACAGGTGGAAGATCCCGAAGAATATGAAGAACATTTTACCACTGATAGTCATCCAAAAGAGATATCACAGAAATAATTTGAAAATAATTTTCGTACAATCAAAGTTTTTAAGCAGCAATGCTTAGAGGCTGACCCTGATGAAGAGAGAAGCAGTAACATTTGCAGAGTAGAAGAGGCAATAGGGCCATACCGTCAGTTGTATGAAAAAAAAGAAACAGAATGCCCGCCGAACTAGTTAGCTCAATTCTTTGTTAAAAAGTAGAATAATAAAATTTATATTCTGAATATGTTTTATTGCCTTGCAGCTTTAACTATGCCCTGAGACACACCTTAATTCTTTTATAAAAAAAAAATTAAGGTTCAAAAAAGAAATTTGAGGAACGAATTATACATTTTCCCATAGGTTATTATATTTGATTATTGCGTTTTCGATTAATGCGCCTGTTTTAAAGAACATTAGGTGCACTAATCGAGGGATTGCTATATTATCATCTTATGTAAATATTAAGAATAGTTTTACTATTGTTCATAATATTAATATTCATTTTAGCACTCAGAGCCTGTGTAGCTCAGTGGATGTGGCGTTTGCATACCACCGCGCTTGGCCGCACGAAGGAAGTCTTGGTTTCGAGTCTAGTCGGCGACTAGAGGAAATTTTTCTAAGCCTTTTTCGACCGGTTCCCGAGTTAGTCGATCTCTGGCACGGGTAAGCAGGTTTTTCCTCCCGGAAACTCGGGTTTTTCGTCCTGTAAACTCAAGAAAATCGACCGTAGAACCCACATCATTTCAGACATTAAATATATTGTGTTACGGTTAGGGACCACGAGATGGCGGCACATTTGAGCCGTCTCTCTTCACTGCGTACCGCTTAATTAGTGATAGCCTTGGGCCATCTGTCTCTGATTGGGTACCAGTGGAGATTGAACTGCCCAAAGTTAGATAGGGCTAAATGGCCTCGCCTACTCTCGTATACACGGGAATAAAAAGGCGTTAGCTGATTTTAGCACTCGGTAACCGTTTTTAATTGGTAAAGCGTTCTGGAAATATCATATATTCCTGTTCACTGATTTGCTTGTTGTTGTTTTCTGTACACTGATGATGTACTGTTATTTTTAGTATGAATTTTGTTCTCGTTTTATAATAATTTTTAGATTCATTCACATAGCTGTCACATTTTCATTTTCTATCCACCACTTTCAGGCTTTCTACATATTCTCATAGCTGACGTTCCGCGTTTAGTTAGCAATACTTTCAGGTGACCAGACTTGAACACAATATCACAGATATGTTTATCAGGACCCTATCCAATCAAACAACCAATATATACACATATCAGCCACTGAATTAGAAACTTCAGAGAAATCAGTCGTTTTCGTATAGGAATGGGACTGTCATTACCAAACTTCTTCAAATCCCTGCACATATTTCGGTGAGATATGGATCAGCAAAAGTTTTCGTTAAATGCTGCAGTCTACTGCTGCACACAGGGCCTTGTTTTTCCTTACAAGCCTTCTCGGACGACGGCGATCTTGTTTCTGACAGACTGTCTTAGAACCACAGTTATGCCTCTTAGACAAGCAATGTAATTTATTTTTCCACTGATTAACCACCCAGGATATTTCACCTTTTGAGAAACCAGTCGGCTCTGCTGTTTACAAAATCACGGTCGCAGCCAGAAGGGCGCCCAGAATAAGCCCTTTATCAAACTCGGAAAGATCTTTTGTTTTTCCCATTGTGATCAACAGTGTTGATTATTACTGATTAGCAGGATTCATAAACAGTAACCTGGGGTACGTGGTCACGAAAGTGAAAAATTATATTGTATACACTGCATAAGTGACCCTTACATACATTTGCACAAATGTTCCTAATACAGTGATCAGGGATATATATCATGTATATAGCAGCCTCACATATGACTGGTCCGAAGTCCAATGAGATAACGGTACCGTGTGTGAACAACTAGTTGAAAAGAAAAAGTATTTTGTTGATATGTTTCTTGAAAACTTGAGGGTTGTAATAATTGGGAGAACACTATGGAGAAGATTGTTGCAAAGAGCAAAGGTGTAGGATATAAAGGAAGAGTCGAATCTTTATTTGGCTTGATGAGTTTGGAGCTGACCTATATATGGGTGTTGACCAGCAGCTGATCGTGCTCGTTCACGATTAGAGAAAAGTCGATGAATTGCAGTTGTTAGTTCGTAGCTAGTTAGTAGAGAATCTATAGAAAATATGTAATGCAGAATAAAGCATCCTACGAAGAACTGCTGGGGTTAGTGACAGAGATAATCCGTTAAGTGAATCGTCTACATCTAAAAATAAGCTTTCTGAGGAAAGACTTATATACGACACCCAAATATGGGATTAGAGATTAGAAATAAGAGCATTCTAATGTTAGGCGGATTTGGTTTTCATAAATTGTCGAAAGTTGAGTGGAACAGAATTACTGTTTGGAACAAAACGTTTTCTCAGGTTGTTGAAGGCTGAATAGGTTATGAACCTGATATGCTTATCCAGGATAAGCCAAATGCGAAAGTCAACCCAATGAAAAGAAAACTGATATCCTATTTACTAAAATAAAGTGCCAGAACGCTTCAGTTCGGCGATGCAAAATTATATATATCAAGTGGATATTAAATGCACCATTCTTTCAAAGCCGTATGTAGAAACTATGAAAGTTTCGTAAAAAACGTTCACTAGAGAGAAATACACTTGCCAGCATTCACGAGTTGCTCTAGCGCGGACCACATAGAAGACATTAGCACTTGTCCAAGCGTTCATATATTCGCCTTTTATAAGTCCATTTTTATAATGTTTCACTGGCCTGACAGCTGTTTCAAACTGTTTGGATCTCCTGAGTGACCAAGAAACTGTAAGTGAGCAAAACTCTCATTTAATACTAAGGAACTTGCAGTGTCAGAGAGGTGTATTTTTCGGAAGCGAACTCTCGGTCGGTGTGTACACTGCTCCCAGCTTGCTCACATTCTATAACAATGTTACCTTTAAACTAGGCAAGGGAAACAGATACACCATTATTATTATTATTATTATTATTATTATTATTATTATTATTATTACGAGAAACTCCAAGGAGTCAGTAGACTCATCGAGAGGGCCCTAACATCATGTCAAGAACAACTATTCGCCATTCACACACACTCCCCTACAACTCATTCAGAGTCATGGCACCCACGAAAGACTAGCAGCATATTCCACTATTTCACCACTCTCCAAGTAAAAAACCGAGCTCTAACACCCTTGCGAACCACACTCTTGCCCAGCTTCCATGTATGGCCCCTAGTCCACCCACCACCAGTCCTATTCTCAAAAATTTCTTCTGAATTAATCTTATAGAAACCCTTCAGAAATATAAATGTCTCAATCATATCACCCCTTTTCTGCCTATCAACCAATTTCTGCAACCCACAAATCTTGAAACTGTTCCCATAAGGTTCATTCCATAGACCTGATATCATGTCGATCACTCCTCTCTGGATCCTCTCCACTTCCTTCCCATCAAGAAGAAAGCCTGGCGCCCAAATCTCGACACAGTATTCTAGATAGGGGTCTTATCAAGGCTCAAGGCTCGATACATTGGGAAAATAACCTGCTTGTCTCTGCTTGTTAAAGTATTTTTCAGCAACCAACTGATTTGATGAGCTCATTTAGCCACTTTTGGAATGTGCCTCCTAAACCTCAACTCCCTCTCCACCAACACTCCCAAATACCTGGCCTCGTCAATCTGCTGAAGTACAATTCCACCAATGTGGTATACTGCTACTAAAATTTTCACCCCAAAATGCGCAACCTTACACTTTGCCACATTAAATTGACATTCATTTTCCTTAGCCCAGTCTTCCACACTATCCAAATCATCTTGCAAAATTTTGACATCCTGTGCACTCACTATTGTTCTACCCAACTTTGCATCATCAGCAAACAAATGAACACTTCCTCTCAGATCCTTTCCTATATCATTGATGAACAAATTGAAAAGCAGTCGTCCAAGAACAGAGTCCTGTGGCACACCACTAGTCATAAGCCGTCTTTTAGACTCTACTCCTGAATAAACCATTCTCTGATACATCAACCACCCTCCTATCCATCTCACCAACCCTATATCCATCCCCATATGCTGCAGTTTACTGATTAGAATTCCATGTGGTATCCTGTCAAAGGCCGTGGCAAGGTCCAGTAGTATCACTGTAAACCCATTACCCATATCCACTTCAGCCGTCACTGTGTTATAAAACGTGAGCAAGTTACTGAGGCATGATCTGCCCTTCACAAAACCATGTTATCCCCCATAGTGTCCCATTTTCCTTTATCCAATCCCGTATTTTTCACTTGACTATTTTCTCCAAGATCTTGACAACGATTCCTGATATGCTTATTGGTTCGAAATTTGCAACCGCAGTCTTGGAACCTCCTTTATGCAGTGAAACTATTTTCCCCTCTTTCCACCCCCTCGGAACTAACCCAGACCCGTGACTCAAATTAAACAAAATGGTCAAGGGCACTGATAATTCTTTAGCCGCTTCACGTACGACACGAGCTGGTATACCATCCAATTCCACAAATGTATTGACATTGAGGTTTTGTAATACACTACTCACCTCCACTTCATTGACCACAATTCCCGTATAAGCTATTGGTTCATTAATTCCTGCAATGTCACCACTTGGATGATATACTCTTGCAAAGTGCTTGCTCAGTAATTCAACTATATTAACTGATTCAGTTACCTCCCTACCATTGGCATTCTTTAAAATCATTCTGCCATATACATTTTTCTTTTACTTGCAACATATCGAAAAAACTGTTTGGGATTCTCTTTAGCCTGCATGGCTGATGTTTTTTTATAATCCACTTTTGCTTTTCTTACCATACTCCTTACCCTTCTGGCCTGCGATTTATACTGTTCATCTGCCTGCTGGTCACCTTTCTTCTTAAGTTCCCTCCATAGTTATTTTGCTAAAGCTTTTGACAGAATGCAGCATGGAAGTCTTGCATAAATTGGACAATATGGGTTTGCGTTATAACATATTAATGTGGATATGAGCATGGTTGACTGACAAATATCAAAATATACTATACTGGGGATGTGAGTTTGCAAGCTTTTAAGTAACCACTGGTGCACCACAAGGATCAGTTCTTAGTCCATTGTTATTCAAACTGTACATTGATGACATTTGGAAGGATTTGACAAGTGACATACAGCTATTTGCTGATGATGCAAAGATAAGTAGGGTAATCAGGAATGCATCTGATATGCAGTACTTGCAGAATGATTTATAGGAATATGAATGCTTGTTCAATGTCAATAAATGTAAAGTCATGCACTTTGGCATGATTAGATATCCAATGTCGCATTGTATTGGTGGGAGTATGCTGGTAGAGACTAATCAGGCTAAGGGTCTTGGAGTGTTAGTAGATAAGAAGCTAAAGTTCAGGGCCATCTAGCAAAGAGTGCAAATACAACTTAGAAGATAATTGTAATTCTGAAAGGAAATTGGACATGCAAAGATAAAGAAGTTATTTTGCATCTTTACAAGGCCTTGAAAAGACCTCACTTGGACTATTTTGCACAGGCCTGGTCTCCTGGTTTCCGTTTTGATTTTGATATAGTTGAGTGAGTGCAAAGGAGTGTATTAAAAATGATGTTATGATCTTGGAATACTGATCATGAAGACAGAGTGATTAGACTGAAGAGTAGCAAACAGAGAAAAAAGTGATGATATGATAGAGACTTACAAACTTCTGAAAGGATCATAGAGGATTTCAGTTGATTCAATTCAGAGGATTTCAATTTTTCCTTTTCTGGAGGGGTGGGGAAAAGACTAGAGGGCATCATTGGAATCTGAGAATGGATGCCGCTAGGATGGGTTGAGATCTAAATTTTACTTTCATAGAATGGTGCTTGATTAGAATGGATTGCTATTGGATGTTGTGTGTACATGCAGTTTGAATATATTCAAGAACAAGTATGATAGCTGTGAGTGTAGTATATGGCCTCCCTCGATGAGTTGCTGATTGCCTGGTGATCTCTCTAAATAATAATAAGCATTCAAAACATGAGTCACGTAGCATGTGTTTGCTTACTCCTTCAACTGTACATGTGCTATGTGGCACAGTTACTTTTTGTAATTGAAAGAGAGAGGTAACACGACTCATTTATTTTTAGAAAAAAAAGCACAATTAATTGTAATTATTTCGCAAAACTTAGATATAGGTAATATATTTTGAATAATTGATATTATTATTATTATTTGACATCTCCAGGGAGTCCAAAGACTCATCGAAGGAGAGTGTGCCAATAGCATCAATAGCATTGACCCCTTCCAACTACTAACCGCGCTCAAAGTTACTTAACTGAGCCATTAGTAGCAGAGGCTCTATCAATCGACCAACCTTTGCCGGCAATATTTATTGCCAGCAAAAAATATTTGGGCGATATTACAAAGTTTCTTAAGTTTGAAGGAACAGATAATCAAATTTAAATTGGCTGGCTGCAGTGCTTCATCGGATTGTGGTACCAGTCTCCACTCATACTGTTTTTTCCCCCTTCCTCACCATAATTTATCCTCATAGCAGGAACTTTATATTCCTCATTCAACTGCTCGTCACTCTTCACTTTATACTTCTTCCTCAACTTTTTTTTTTTTTTTTTAAATCGGTTGTTCCTTCTTGGTTTTGCAAGGCGCTCATTTTACTCTAAATTTCTTCGTTTCATTCTTGGTATGCAATTTTTCATTTTACACAGAATACTAAAGTTAGTTAAGGCTACCTTGAACTACTTTAGAAGATATAATTCTGTATTTCATTTTAATTATTTTACCATAAAACAGAAAACTTTCTCTGATAAATTAATTTATATTTTAGAATGTAAGATTGTTTGGTTGGTACTTTTTAGGTGAAAATGCGTGCACTGATGCTTTTCGACTACTGCCACCTGTCGGAGAAATTATTTCGCATTATTTTAACCTATTCCAAAATACTTCCCTTTTGGAACAATAAGATGACTGCTGAAAGTTTAGCAAAGGTGAAACTTCAGTAAAGGAGTGTAAAAGTTGGATACAGCTAGACACTTGAAGGTATGTGTCTCCAGTTGTGATGAGCAAAATGGGAAATGCTGGTGCTCAAAAGGAAGAACTGCTTGCTTTAGAAAGTATATATGACACCGATGTTTTAACAATTGATCGCGAGATACAACCACCAGCTGGGCGATGCGTAATTCAGCCAAGTCTTCCTAATTTTTTTCGTGTAGTATATCGAGTGCCTTCGAAGTATGATGATAAGCAGAAGGTAAGTGCTTCTAAATCTGAAGAAATCGTTGTGGAATATTTGCCTCCTATCACACTGTACTTTGAACTGCCAGATACTTATCCTTCCGAAACGGGACCTGCCTATTTGCTATCTTGCAAATGGTTGACTGTTAACCAGCTATCCTTACTTTGTGATAAGTTGGATGCATTATGGGAAGAAAATGGTAAGGATGTGGTGTTGTTTTCATGGATACAATTTTTGCAGCAGGAAGCGTTATTATTTTTGGATATTGGTGATAGTTTGGATGTAAGCCAAGTTATTAGTTATGAGAACAGAAAGAAGGTTTTAACTCCAAAAAAAACCCATTCTGATTCCAAGGTGATTAAAGACTCAACAGATAAATTGCAAGAACAGAATGCAAGCGTTACAGTTCCTAAACCTGACAGCATAATTGAAGGTAGGACTTTAGGTGATGATAAATTTGATACAGACAGTTTCAATTCTGAAGCTCAAAATACAGTGAAACCAATGGTTAATAGAGGCTCTGATGTGCTTGACCGTAGAGCAATATCAGATTTATGTGTGGAATCTACTTTGTTGCCTTTCATAATTGAATACAATCAACTACGCAAACAGGAAGTATTCAATTCTCAGTGGTTTGATTGTAAAATATGCTTTGCTGAAAAACAAGGCACAAATTTTGTAATATTTCATAGTTGCAATCACATGTATTGTAAAGATTGCATGCGTTCATACTTTTCTATTCGTATAGGTGATGGGAATGCAAATTCTTTAACTTGTCCAGCAGAAAAGTGCACTTCTCAGGCTCTTCCTTCTCAGGTGAAAGAGGTGGTTGGTGAAGAGTTGTTTGCTGATTATGATAAAAAATTACTAGCCATAACTTTGGACAGCATGACTGATATTATGTATTGTCCTCGTGTTCATTGCCAGTCACCGGTTCTTGCAGAACCAGATAGCACCATGGCTATGTGTCCGTGTTGCAAATTTGCCTTTTGTGTATTTTGCAAGATGTCTTATCATGGCATTTCTCCATGTCGTTTGAAAAAGGAAGAAAGGAGACAGCTTCGTAATGAATATCTGAAATCTGATAGTGCAACTAAGCTGGCCATGGAACAGCGTTATGGAAAGCGTAATCTACAGATGCTAATGGATGATCTTCTAACTGAAGATTGGCTGGATTCAAACAGCAAAAACTGTCCTCGCTGTAGTGCATCCATTGAGAAGATTGATGGCTGCAATAAGATGACATGTTGGCGTTGTAATACCTTCTTCTGTTGGCTGTGTATGGCAAGGCTAAAACCGCCCAATCCTTATAGTCACTATAGTGATCCAAAGTCTCAGTGTTTTAACCAGTTGTTCCAAGGTATGGTGGAATTTGAAGATGATGATGATGATGATAATGAGATACAATTTGGAGAATTTTTGTAATACATTATAAAACGTTTTTAAATTAAAAATTTGTCTTGATTTTCAATTGATATGAAAGTAAATTTTTGATAATTTCATTCTCCTTTCTCTCTCTCGTCCCTTGAGCCCAATTATAAAATATTACCCCCCCCCCCCCCCACACACACACACATCTTTCTGAACTCTCAGAAGATTGGTAACTTTTATTTACATTTGGCTGTACCAAATAGTGTATGGTTAAACAAAAAATGCTATTTAATTTTTTTTCTTTTTTTTTAAAATTAAAATGTGTAATTACTGATCTTTGCTTAAAAGTGTAAAAGAACACTTTTCTTCTATGGATGAAAACAAAGGTAAATGAAGTTGGGCATATGAATATTGTTCATCCTGTGTAGAGAGAGAGGAAGAAGTGAGAAAGGTAAAAAATTTAGTTATAGGGCCTCATTGTCATTTTCTTTCAAAATAAGAAGCTGGCTTTAAATAAAAACTATCAGTGAAATCTAAAGGAATCATTTCATCCAGATGAAGATGATCAAACTCAAAGTGTTCAGATCACTGCCAGTGGACAATGAAACAACTACCAACTGCTTTCATGAAATAACTTCTAGAAAAAAGTCATTTCTGTAGTGGATAATTTTTTTTTTTTTTAAACCTCATTTAGATAGTCCACAATATTTTGTATTATGAGGGAACATAATGTAGAGATGCGTGGAATTAGAATAATGTTTTTGGTCTCCTATTTTGCCAATAAAAAAATAAAATAAAAATGGAATTCAGAAGGGGTGAATTTCTTCTCAAGTTAATGTGGATATGTAGAAATGTGATTGTATGGAAGCCAGTAATTTATGTATGGTCTTTATAATATCTTTAAGTAGTGTAAATAAAAATTTAACTGTATTGTAGTAGCAGAAAACTGTTATTAGCTCACTATAGTGGTTGGTTTCTGTTTTCTTAATATGATACATAAGTTGCCTTTAAATAATAAAGTATATATATATATATACACACACACAGTGTTAAATATACACTGCAACTGAACTTATTTTAATTATGCCATAATTTGAAATCTTATTGATTTAAAATTCACCTTGCTTTCTAAGCATGTGTGTGTGTATCTTATTTATTAGTAGAGCACCCTGTAGGCATGTAATTAACATCAGGATTACATTAATTTTAAATGTCATCTGTGGTGTGTAAGTTGGGCATGGTTGGTTGTATTTGTGAAGTGTTAAGATATTAACATGATTTAAGAAATTGAATTACTAGCCAAGTATAATGTCAGGTATACCAAGTACGCTGTAGAAGATTACTGTGAAGTGATTTGGCCATTTTAATGTCATGCATGAAGACAGTTAAATAAATGGATGTTTGGTTTGAGTTCATGATAATTTATTCCTTCTTCTTAAAGGTGTAAAATTCTGTAATCATGAATGATGTCATATAGATATTGGAAACATTTTTTTCTTTTCCCACTAGGGCTAGTACTCTTTAATTTGTACATTAATGGTATAGCAGATAAGGGGAAGATATATTGTTGTTTGCTGACGATGCAAAACTGGAAGGACAGTTGATAAAGTTGATGTAGATATCCTGCAGGATACTTTAAGTAAACTGGCAATGTAGACATAGGATAATATATAGTTATATAATACTTTGTATCATCTTGATGGTACTGGATTACAAGATATTGATGAGGCTAGGGATTGGGGAGTAGTGGTAGATAAAGGTTTGAAATTTAGAGGGCATATTGCAAAAGTTGGTCAAATACTTAAAAGGATTATTCGGATGTTGAAGAACACATTGACAAATAGGGATATTATTATCTTTCTTTATAAGGCTGTGATTTACTGCATTTTAAAAGTGTAGATTTGGTCACCTGTGTTTCTTGGAGTTCAGTGGAGAGGAGTTGAGAATGACCAAGCTGGTGAAAGGTATGTGGAATCTCTGAAGATAGATTGAAGGTGTGTGGGCTGCAGAGTTTAATTGGCAGGCAGAGGAGAGGGAACATAATAGAAACTTATAAAGCGAATTCTTTAAAATTCATAAAAATTTTTCAATAGATGAATAGTGGGAAAACAGGGGAATCATCCCTAGAAATCATGCAGAAGTGTGGGTGCCCTGACGGTAAATAAGTTTAAGGAGAGGTAAGATGAAGTATTATGTGAATAATCGTTAGTGTGGATCTCCTGTGATGAGTCTTTTGACTTCATAGAGATACTTTTTTTTTTTTTTTAATATAAAATGCTCAAACCGGTGTCTGTGTCTCACACACCAAAGGTTGTAAACCTGCAGTACATCAGTATTGTGGAGAGGCTAAGGACTTTTTCTATTATTATATAGGCTGGAAATCCTGCTATAGACAGTAAACATGGAGCTTATTCAAGCCTTCAATAAGCAGGACTGTGGTCTCACATCAGATGATGAAACTAATTTCCTACCTAAAGACAACTAGAAACCCACAGTAAGATTCGAACCTACTGCCTGTTGGTATGTTATGCTCACAACAAAAGTTTGAAAGGGTGCAGTTTCAGGATGGCTGTATGTATCAAACAAAAGAACTCCATAAAAAAACTTGCTGGCCAAGTATTGCTTATTTATTCTTCATTTGACAGGCTATAGGTTTGAAACTCAACGTAAGATTGGGATATGTATTCTACCACAAATTGATGGCTTGAACGAGTTCCATCTTTGGTCTCTAGAGCAATTTTTAGATTATCCATGAAAGACCTGTGGTCTTTCATGGGTGAGATTTGCATAATCTGTAGCAGGCAAGAATAGAATTCTGTTCACTCTGACCTTCCTTATAGTACAGTGCTTGGAAGGTACCAAGCATAAGTCTGGCTGGTGCCACTTTTTTATTTTTTATTTTATAATAATAATCTGCCACACTTTAATGCTTATTACTTATTATTATTATTTTTTATTTATTAATTAATGAAACCAAGTTACTTTGTGGTTAGGCCAATAAACCTACTGTGTTAAGGGAAGGTAATATATTCTGAACATGGAAATTTACTTATTTAAGTCTGAATCTGGCTGCAGCTATGCATAGATAATTAAGCATGAAGTTTTCTATATATATGTTCAGAATATATTACCTTCCCTTAACACAGTAGGTTTATTGGCCTAACCACAAAGTAACTTGGTGCATATATATATATATATATATATATATATATGCAGCTGCAAATGCCATTGTCAACTGGTACTGTTGAATCAATCAACAGACTACTGTTTATAATCTGACGTTATATAGATCGTATCCTCTATAGCCAGGTTGAACATGATAAAAAGGTCTCCTACATGTTAACATTTCTGAACATTAGCCCATAGTCTCAACTAGAAATAAGTTGCTTACATAGATTAAGGCCTAGTTGTTTTGATGTTAAGTTTAAAAGGGGAGTACAAAGAAAACAAGTTTGTAATTGTCATATTTAAGTTCTGTGCACATAAAACCATTAATGTTAAGTTTCCTTCCAAATTATTCTGTATATAAGCTGAGTACTAAAACAAATTTAGACATTTCATAATTTTTTTCAACTAAATAAGTAATAAAATGTGCTTCACCTGCTCCAGTTCAAATTAGAGCATTTTCTAGCTTTCCCTCCCAGAGAAAGTCAGTTTTTTCATCCTGCTTACAGGAAAATTAGCCAGATAACAGACACAATTAAAGGATAAACATGTAGTATCCCAGCTTGGCTGACCAAGTGGTTAATATTTCTGCTCTTCAACCAACAGTCACCAGTGTTAAAAATTAACCCACCCACAGAACTAATGTACTGTATATTTATAACTTTTTATGACTAAAAATCATGAGTCACATAAATTAGCAAATTAGATAGTTGATTATACAGTGTAGAGGTGTCCTTCTGAGGGTACTTGGACTTCATGGAGGTGTTACAATGACTTTGTAAATTTTTTGTTGCTAAAGAAGTAATAATGCTGCTTGGAAAAAGTCAATGGACACCATACTGTAAAGAACAAACAGCCGTGGCTCCCACCTTAATAAGATGTAAAATTTCCTTTCACTGGGATAACAGCAACAATCCTATGGGAAGTACTTTCTGCAAGTGTATGAATAGTGATCAATGGGAATTTTGGATCATTCTTACTATAACTAAATATACACACATAATCACAGTAATAAGATTTTAATACCTAAAATATTTCGTCCTAAATATCATAGGACATCTTCAGTACAGTTAATTCAAACGATACTAGTAATCGCATACAGTTAGGATGCATGCTTAAAGAATATATCATCCAGGCGGTGACATTGCAGAAATGAATGAACCAGTAGATTATACGGGAATTGTGGTGAATGAAGTGGAGGTGAGTATATTGCATAACCTCAATGTCAATACATCTGTGGGACCTTGGATGGTATACCAGCTCGTGTCATACGAGAAGCAGCTAAAGAATTGTCAGTACCCTTGACATGATCTACCCTTCACAAAAGTGAAGGGTAGATCATGCCTCAGTAACTTGCTCATGTTTTATAACACAGTGATGGCTGAACTGGATATGGATAATGGGTTTACAGTGATACTACTGCCAAGGCCTTTGACAGGATACCACATGGAACCCTAATCAATAAACTGGAGCAGATGGGGATGGATATAGAGTTGGTGAGATGGATAGGAGAGTGGTTGATGGAGCGATACCAGAGAGTGGTTTATTCAGGAGTGGAGTCTAAAAGACGACTTGTGACTAGTGGTGTGCCACAGGACTCTGTTCTTGGACGACTGCTTTTCAATTTGTTCATCAATGAAAAAGGAAAGGATCTGAGAGGAAGTGCCCACTTGTTTGCTGATGATGCAAAGTTGGGTAGAGCAATTGTGAGTGCACATGATGTCAAAATTTTACAGGATAATTTGGAGGACTGGTCTAGGAAAAATGGATGTCAATTTAATGTGGCAAAGTGTAAGGTTATGCACTTTGGGGTGAAAAGAATAGCAGCAGTATATCACATTGGTGGAACCATACTCCAGGAGATTGATGAGGCCAGGAATTTGGGAGTGTTGGTGGATAGGGAATTGAAGTTTAGGGGGAACATTGCAAAAGTGGCTAAATCAGCTCATCAAATCAGTTGGCTTCTGAAAAATACTTTAACATGCAGAGACAAACAAGTTGTTGTTCCTCTGTATCGAGCCTTGATAAGACCCCATCTGGACTACTGTGCCCAGTTATGGGCACCAGGGTTTCTTCGTGATGGGGAGGAAGTGGAGAGAATCCAGAGATGAGTGACCAAGATGATAGCAGGTCTGTGGAATGAACCTTATGAGAATAGGTTGAAGATTTGTGGGTTGCAGAAATTGGTCGATAGGTGGAGGGGGGGGGATATGATTGAGACATTCAAATTACTGAAGGGTTTCTATAAGATTGATCCAGAAGATATTTTTAGGACTGGTGGTGGGAGAACTAGGGACCATGCATGGAAGCTGGGCAAAAGTGTGGTTGACAAGGGTGTTAGAGCTAGGTTTTTTACTTGGAGAGTGGTGAATGAGTGGAATAAGCTTCCAGAGTCTGTTGTGGGTGCTACGACTGTGAATGAGTTCAAGGCAAGGTATGATAGATACTGTGTGAATGTTGAATAGTTGTTGTTGACATGATGTTAGGGCCTCCCTCGATGAGTCTGTCGACTCTTTGGAGTTGCCCAGAATAATAATAATAATGCTTACAATGGAATCCCTCTATGCATGCAGTAGCCTTATAGAATTAAAATATATCTGAAAAAAAAAAAAAAAAAAGATTACATTAAAATAAGATAGCATATATAAAAATTATTTTACACAATTTAGGAGATGACAATTTCCCAGACTTTCGGGATAGTAAGAATGTCGTTATGGTCCAAATTGCGTCTGTGACATAGGACTTCAGCACTTTCTTTATATAAATGTTCATGTTTATATAAAGATCTATGTAGAAGTTTGGTCTTTTTCCCATGGTAATGTGGGTCTTGCATGTTGCGGTCCTACCATGGAAATCCATGTTGTGAGCCTCAGTTCTGAATGTTTTTGTGCAGATTCATGTTCCAGTTGATGCCCAGAACTCTGTTATGGTTTATACATGTTATCCTTTGTATCGTCCTATGGTCTCTGTCCACTCTTCTTGAAGCTTATGCAGTCATAAGTACATCAAGTACACTTGATTAGTGTGGTGGGTCACTGTGAGTAGCACTTTCAGTTGACTCCCTGCACCTCTGTCTCATTATGATATCACTGATTGGCAACCTGGCATAGTCCAATTTTCTACAATTTGCTGAATAGATAGGGCTGCAGCATGGCATCTTATCACAATGCTTCTTTCAAACTTCGTCAGTTCCCTTCTTGCAGCCATTTCTCCTGGACTCAGTTGTACTGACTTGGGAGCATCATATTCCTCAAATTTGTACCAACAACAAATGCATTTCTCGTTACATGGTGATATGTACCTTGCCCATTGGGTGTCCATTGACTTCTTTCCAAGCAATGCGTGTTTTACCTTTTTCAGTTCAAACTAGGTTTTTTTTTTTATGGATCAGAAAGATTTAAATTTGCACAAAATAAGTGGAAAAGATTACACTGAAAGACTAAAGTCCTACTGGAGGTGCCCTCTGTGGTTGCTGCTGGCTAGCCTTAGTTGTGTTGGGTGAGAGGCCTAAGAATTAGTTTTCCAAATACAAATCTTGGGAAGTTTAATTCAACTATATATATTTATTAAGATTAGGCTGATTTTTTAAATCTGTTCAATCTAAAAAAAAAGTTTTTTTTTTTTAGAATGAACAAACTGAAGAAGAATGAATGTAGGTGCTGGAGCCCCTTTTAAATTGTATTTTTTGTAGTGAGTATAGTAATTTTTTTTTTTTCCATTTAATTCTGAGTAAGGTATCTAAGGTATGGTCAGCAAGCCTGACTAACCATACTTATAGCAGATGTCCTTTTTATGTTATCAGATCTCTCAGTTTGACCACAATATAAGTTGCAGGGACAAGAAACTTTGTAGACCCCTAGAACAGAGAGAGGAGGTTGAAGACCTTTAGGAAAGCATATAAGGGCATCCAGCTTCAGATAAGGTTTGATATATCACTACCCAGGTCCTAGGAAAAAATAATAATTACTGGCCCTCACAAAATATAAAAATTCAGAATGGCACATATGCTGTCAATAGATATTTATAGGGTATGAGCCAACTCTCCCTTGGAAATTATTATTATTTTTTTTTGCTCTAAATGTTAATTACAATGATTTTATAATATGGAGCTATACACACACATTTGAAGAACCTAGGGTGTGTGTGTGGGGGGGGTAGTATCTCTCTCTCTCTCCACTCTTCTTGGTGCTTATGCAGTCATAAGTACATCATCAAATTCCTGATATATACCTCAAAGGATGTGCAGAATACTATATTTTCTTTTAACTCAAATCCCACCCATGATAAGGCTGATATTTGTAATGACACTGTGGGTGCTGGAGCCTCTGTAGCTCAGTTGATAAAAGTGAGACCTTTGGATAAAAAAGACCTGGATTCGAATTCCATCTGTGATGAGTGGAATCTTTATCAGATCTTTTCAATCAAATGCTGAGTTAGCTGGTCTCAAACTGAGGCAGAGGGTTTTCCCCCTCCCAGAAATTCATGTTTTTCATCCTTCAAAACAGGCAAATTGGTTCTGTGAATACACATATCAACAAACATGGGATACTAACTGTGAGATTAAAGCCTCACTATCGTATCATTCTACTGCACATTATGGATCTCAGGTAGAGATCCATAAGAGTCAGCTTCCATCCAGGAAGCTGACTATTATGGATTCAGGTAATTACAACATATACACTATATATATATATATATATATATATGCTGGGGGGCTTCCCCCCTCCTCCCAGTGCCTACGGTGCCGAATCCCTTCCGAGTTCCGGGCTGGTAAAACAAAAAACGTGACATAAAAACATTTAAAATTTCGGCTTATCTTTTTAAATATATAGAGTAGATATATTATTAGAGTAACTTTTAATTAATATTTCCTTTGCAATTTGATGTCAGAGAGTTGTATTTTTCATAAGTGAATTCTTGATCAGCATGCATGTGTAATAGTAATTAGCAAAGAAAGATCCATACAGCTTCATAAGTTGCTGGCTTTCTATCAATAATTTTCTTACAAATTAATCTGTTGGCTGACATCAAGATTATATGTTCTTTCCATGATCCATAATGATTCTGTTATAATTACAATGCGACTATTCATTTTCAATTAATATCCTACTTTTCAGTTTGAAACCATATAGTAAAGGAATGATTTTTAATACATGGAGTGACATTAATGGAATCACTATTAAAGTGATAGGGTATATTGTATTGAAATGTCCATCCTTTCATTATTGATCTCCAAGGTTAACTCAAGGGAATTTTTCCTCTATATATATATATGGCAAGCAAGAGAAAGATTAATTATGGCAGGTTGACACTGGTGGATAGTCATGGCAGCAGGATAACAGTTGCAAAGGATATAGTGGAATTATTGAATGAGCATGTGTCATACTGGTGTAAATGATGCGGTACAATATATATATATATAGAAGGGAAGCAAGTATTAGGAGAATCTGAAGTGAAAGAATCAGAGGTGCATCAGGTGTTGGTTGGGTTAGATGTTAATAAAGCTGTGGGAATGGATGACATATCACCACATATTATTAAGGAGTGTGCAACACAGTTGGCTATGCCCTTGACCTGGTTATTTAATGAAAGTCTTGCAATGGGTAGAGTTCCTAAGAAGTGGATGCTCATTTCCTATATCCATCAACTCAATCCTGTATTCTATTCCTAATCAATCTCTTCACCATCTTGACCACAACCACAGTTATACAGACTGGTGTCGGAGAGATTGGTCAGGAATAGAATACAGGATTGGGCTGATGGACATTGCATTCTTTAGGATGGTCAGCATGGATTTGTAAAGGATAGGTTCTGTTTTAGTAGTTCACTTGCATTTTATGATAGAGTAATGGGTGTGTGTGTTAGATAAAGGAGAATCATATACAGTGATATTCTTGGAATTTGCAAAAGCTTGATAGATTACAGCATAAAAAGTTGGTGTATAAGCTGCAGAGGATGAGAATAGATAGTATCTGGTTAGATGGATCAGAGATTGGCTCTCTGAACGATACTAGTAGGTTGTGTATTGATGGAACAATGTCTCAAGAAAAGGAGGGTAACCAATAGCATGTCCCAGGGTTCTGTTCTTGGGCCCCTGCTGTTTAACTTGTTTGTAAACGATATATCATGTGGAATGACTGGGGATCTTCAGTTGTTTGCTGATGCCGCAAAGTTGAGAAGAATTATAAGTAGCACTGCTGATGTTAATTCCCTTCAGGAAGATTTGAATAGACTTCATACTTGGACAAAGCAGTGGGGTTGTAGTTTTCATATCAATGAGTGCAAGGTGTTGCTTTTTGGAGTGCAAAAATATAAGGCTGTGTACTATATCAACAGTGCCATACTGCAGGAAGTGCATGAGATTAGAGATTTGAGAATGATAATAGACTGAAGTTTAGAGGGCATATTGCTAGTGTTGCAAAGGCTGCACATTGTAATGCTGCTCTGATAAGAACTACTCTATCATGTTGGAAGTTTTTTTCACTTGGTTAGACTATAATAAATTTAGTTTAATCCTTTATCCAAGTGTAAGCAAATAAAATTTGCGCCTTAAGTATCTTCAGGACTAAGGCAACTCATGGTAAAGGTGGATCAAGCTCTCATCACTTGTCTTAGTATCTCCCATAATGCAAAGCATATCTCCTTGCAGACATGTATAATGCTATGCATTAAGGGAAGAGCTGCTATCCAGACCGGTTTTGACCTTTATCGAGGTCTCATTCATTACTCTATTACTTACTTCCACATTAATATCCAAGCTCTCCATTACTTCCACCTTAGTATCAGCACTTCTGGGTCTGGCTCCCACTGACGAGACCTTAATAAAGGTTGAAACCGGTGTGGGTAGTGGCCCTTCGCTTAATGCATAGCATTATGCATATCTGGAAGGAGATGTGCTTTGCATTATGGGAGATACTAAGACAAATGATGAGAACTTGGTCCACCTTTACCATGAGTTGCCTCAGTCCTAAAGATACTTAAGGCCCAAACTGTTTGCTTACACTGTATAAAGGATTAAACAAATTTATTATAGTCTAATAAGTGAAAAAGGTTTCAACATCTTTCTCTCTAATCCAGAGTAATTTAATAATAAGGTGAGACACCTTTTGGCAACTTGTATAGGTAAATATGACCTCTCCATTACTTCCACCTTAGTATCACCGATGAAAGACATTCTGATGTTGGTTGTTCAAGATGGAGGTGTGCTTCAATGAATTTTAAGGATTGAGTAATGTGTTAATAAAATATGAGAAACTGGTTTTGTAGTGTAGCTGCTAGATTAACTAGCAGAGATGCATTTGAAGTTATTAAATTGCAGATTATATTTAAGAACAGCAACACAGGATTGCAATTGCAATGAGGGGGCGATTCGCTAGGCCTACTGCTGTTAGAAAATCGCCATTGTTGATTTAATTATTAAAAGCAACTGAATAGTAGGCTCACTGCCCTACTTTGTTGAAGGGTTTTTTTCGTAGCCCTCAGATAACTCCAGGAGACTCTCGATTGGTATGGAGGGCATCAAGAAACAGATGAGGACTAAACAAGACTGACTGGTCATTTTATTTAAACCTGTACGCCCAAACAAATGATCCAGAAGGAGAGGATGAAGAATCCCTTTGGGATTCTTCATCCTCTCCTTCTGGATACATTACTGTTCCATCATTTAAAACCCCCTATCATAACAACTCACAAGAAGAGCATTCAAACAAACGAAGAACAACAGACGATCTTATGGAGGATGACTCACCCATACAAGACACTACGAAAAACTCAGAGAAGATCCCCCCAGTTATATTACAGGACAAGGAGAAATGGATTTCTGTCATATCAGCCCTCAGGGAGCAAAACATCACATACTCCCAGGCAAAAAACTCAGATGAGGGAGTCAAAATCCAGCCAGCTACTGACACTGACTACAGGCAGATGACAAGGCTATTGGACAACAAAAATCTTCCTTACCATACATTCGCTTTACCAAGCGAAAAGACCATGAAGGTGATAATACGTGGTGTCACAGAAGAAATCTCAGCTGATCTAAGCAACCAGAGTCTGACCCCCAATCAAAGTGGGCAGGATGCTCAGGTCTGACAAAAGGACAATGCCTTTAGTACTTGTGGAGATTGATAACACCAGAAGAAAATATATGATCTACAGCCTCTGAATTACTACGGAACCGCTAACAAAGAGAGCGTTAGCAGGACGGTGGCACAGATGTCAGAGGTTTGGGCATGCCAAAAAGCTATGCTGGGTCAACTTCTGGTGCTTAAAATGTGGTGAAGGCCACCAGACCATCATATGCACCAAGCCAAGATCTACGCCAGCTAAGTGCACAAACTGTGGAGGTCCTCACCCCGCCAACTATAAAGGATGCATAGCACACCCAAAGAACAGCTGGTCTCCCAAATCTGCTCATCCATCACCCAGCAGTGACACTCCGGGCAACTGTGCAGATCGCCATCCAGTTCAAATAACCTCCACCTTGACAACTCAGAAAGAAAATCAACCTGAAACCAGGACCAAAACATATGCCGAGGCTGCACGATCCAAGAATACTTCCTCCAACGAATTTACAAGCTACAACCTTACATCAGTTCTAACTGCCTCACTGGCTACCATGCTTCAGGAATTCAGCAAAACAAATCCTACGCCATCCTCCATGAAGAAATTAATTCAGGATACCCATTCCATTCTGACAGCTCTCAATCATGAACAATAGGAAATATAAACCTAACTCCCTTAACATAACTGCAAGGAATGCAAATGGACTGAGCGACAAAATCCTTGAACTACGAAAGTTCATTCACAAATACACTCCTGATATAATTCTAGTAAACGAAACACATCTCAGGCCAGCTAATAACCTAAATTACGGAACTACGCAATGTACAAAACAGACAGACTCACTACCAGTGGAGGAGCCAGAGTCATAATCATTAAAAACTACATAAGCCACAATGTCCTGTCCAATTTGCAAACCAATAACCTAGAGATAACAGGCGTTGAAGTTCATACAAACAATGCTGGCAGTATCAAAATCTATGCAGTATACTACCCACCCAACATTCCATTACTGGTATCCGACTTGGACTCCATTCTCGGCTCTACAGACTCCATCATCATGGCTGGAGATTTCAATGCCAAGCATACAGTTTGGTATAACTCCACAATCAATGACAAAGGCAGCATCCTAAATGATTACTCAATGCAAAATTCTATTGTTATAGCTGGACCCACAGAGCCCACTCATCACAAACCAAATGGAAGCTCAGATGTACTGGACATCGCAATTCTCAGAAACATCAGATACCAATACCAACTGGAAACGCCAAACGAATTATCATCTGATCAAAACCCCATTCTGCTCAAACTCGGTAGACAAGAACAATTCTCTCCTCCGCACTCCTTTATATCTTGGGAAAAGCTCTCTAAAACTCTCTCAGACCACATTGGCCCAGCACCCGTTATCCATAAGAAAGAGGAGATAGATATAGCCGCCAACAACCTCACTAACCAAATTAAAAAAGCACTAACTTCAATCACACAAACCACAGTTTTTCACTCCAGTGGTCGGATCCCTGAGGAAATTATGGACCTGATCAGACTGAAAAACAGAACCAGAAAGAGGTACCATAACACAAAAGCCCCACAAGATAAAACAACTCTGAACAATCTAAATAGACAAGTCCAGGAAGCTCTACAGAAACATCGAAATAAAACTGAACAATCTTAACCCAGAGGATAACTCCATCTGGAAATTCTTAAGAACCGTCTGCACTAAAAGGCAACTCATACCCCCAATTCAGACCAAGAAAGGAGCAGCTCACACTGACCAAGAAAAAGTAGAGGCTCTGGTTGATAATTTGGAAACTCAGTGTAACCCCTCTTACGAGAATCTAAACATCAATCTAATCTACAAGATTCACTGCAGATTCAAGCAGATCATAACACAACAAAAGCAGAATGCAGAATCCATCACGCCCACCTCTCCAGCACAAGTTATGAATATCATAACCAATTTGAATAACAACAAGGCTCCAGTCCAGATGGAATCACAAACAGCACAATCAAACTACTCCCCAGAAAAACCATTGTGCACCTAGTCAATATAATCAATGCTATCTTCGGATTCAAATATTTTCCCTTAACATGGAAAACGGCTGACATCATGCCAATGAAAAAGATTGAAAAAATCCCTCAGCTCCCCGAAAGCTACAGACCTATGAGTCTACTGTGCAGCCTGTGTAAGGTTGCAGAAAAAGTCATCCTTACAAGGCTTAAATCAGCAACAGATAAACTAGGTATTATCCATAATGAGCAGTTCGTATTCAGAAAAAACCATAGCACCACACAACAGATACATCGACTGGTTGAATTTATCACCGCAGGTTTCAATTGGAACCTCCACACTGCTGCGGTCTTTATAGATGCTGCAAAGGCTTTCGATATGGTGTGGCATCAGGGTCGTCTACAAACTCATCAAATTTAACATGCCAATTAATCTAATAAAAATCATAGATTAAAAAAACCTTAAAGACAGATTCATGCAAGTAAAAATAAATGAAACTGTATCAACCAGACACAAGATCCTGGCAGGCATGCCACAAGGTTGTCTTCTGGCTTCCCTGCTGTTTTCTATCCACATAACTGATATTCCTCAAAATCCAAGTTCAACAATCACAGCATTATATGCTGTGATTGTTGAACCGCTTTATTAGCTAGATCTCTCAGTCCCAAATTAACTATCAAAACACTCCAAAACAGTATCCATATATTGGAGAAATGGCTGATGGACTGGAGGATCCAAGCAAACTCACTGAAGAGTCAGCCATCCTGTTCACCAAAAAGGAAGCTTCAGATCAAGGAAGACATACACCTGCTAGGTTTCAAGATCCCATGGCAGAGTGAAGTCAAATACCTTAGTGTCATGCTTTAAAAAAAACTCCAATTCACCAATCTTATAAAACACATAAGCTCAAAGACATCCAAAGCGATCGCTCAGCTCTACCCCATGATCAACAGAAGAAGTAAACTGGATAGCCAGAACAAACTACTCATATACAAGATGGTAATACGCACAGTCATCACTTACCCATCTCCTGCATGGAGCCACACCTCGAATGCAAATATTCAAAAGCTGCAGATAATACAGAACAAATGCCTGAGAATGATTTTGGATGTCCCATGGTTTATTAGAAACTACCAGATTCACAGAGAAGTCAACATTCCGTACATCACATCCCTTCTCCATGACCTAGCAGAAAAATTCTTCACCAAGACAAGCAATCACCTAAACCCATTGATCAAGCAAGCTTCAGACTACAATGAAGCAGAATTCTACAAATACAAAAGACCCAAGTCAATTCTATGCTCAGCTGAACACAGCTAATCTGACTGCCTTTCCAGGGCGAGCTTAACGCTCAATAACTCTCCACTCAAAGAACTCCCCCTCAGACAAAGGGGAATATGAAAAGCATTTATGTTTCACCCATCAAATCAGCAACGTTCTGCTTAGTATCACCACATCTGGGTCTGGATCCCACTGACGAGACCTCAATAAAGGTCGAAACCGGTCTGGGTAGTGGCCCTTTCCTTAATGCATAGCATTATATACATGTCTGCAAGGAGATATGCTTTGCATTATGGGAGATACTAAGACAAGTGATGAGAGCTTGGTCCACCTTTACCATGAGTTGCCTCAGTCCTGAAGATACTTCAGGTGCAAACTTTGTTTGCTTACACTTGGATAAAGGATTAAACTAAATTTATTATATTCTAACATGTAAGGATATGGAAGTGGTTGTGACACTGTATAAAGCACTGGTTGGGCCATACTTGGACTATTGTGCTGAAATCTGGTCATCTGGTTTTCAGTGTGATGTGGAGACAGTGGGGAGGGTCTAGAGGTGAGTGACTACAACAATATAAACTCCATAGCCAGCAGTCCAAAAAACTGGACTGCTGGCTATGGAGAGAAGTTGATAAAAATGTGGATTACAGAGTTTGGTTGATAGAAGGAAAAGAGGTGATATGATAGAGACATTTTAAGTTAATGAGAGGATTTTATCAGATTAATCATGATGAGATTATAAAAAAGTAGAAGGCAAGAAGGGAAAAACTAGAAGTCATCTCAATAAAGAGTGTGTTGAAGAGGAGTGTGAGGAGTAGATTTTTTACATGGAGAATTATCAGTGGATGGAATGCATTATCAGAATGTGTTGTTAATGCAAGGATTTTTTAAAGGATTTTAAGATTTGGTATGATAAATATGTTGTTAGTTGAATGAACTTTCCAGGATGAGTCTGCCACTCCATGGAGGGTGCAATAATAATAATGTATGTCAACATTAAATAAATACCCTGCTTAATGTGATTTGACATGGTTTGAAATTTATAAAGAACTGACCATACATTGCTATGCAACTTGCAACAATAATAGTGATGTAATATTTTAGGATGGTTACCTTACTCCTAGCAGTTACATGATAAACACTCCTTTATAGCTCAGTAATGGGTTGCAGACCTACAGTGAAAAATAATGGATGAACTAATTTGTGCAAGGGGGTAAGTTGTTTTCACTTGGATAGTGGCATGTGTGTTGAATACATTTAAGTAACTTGAAGGTTGGAGTGGAAATGGCAAATAAGGTATATAATAAACTTAGTCTACATGGAGAAGATTACCTGCCACAGTAGTGCACTCAGGATTTAATCTTAAGGGGGAACGAGTTGAGTAGACTATTTGAGAATACATACTACGCATCGCATACGACCTATGACTGAGCATCTGCAATGATCGCTAATTCATGAGTAGTATAGAAATAGAAGACATGACACAACATAAATAAAAAAAAATAAATTTTAATTGGGAAAAGATTTTTGGAAAATTTTGTAGTGTTTTTCCTTTTTCTTTGGAGGGGCCATGGCCCCTTCCCCCCCCCCCCCTCTGGGTGCACCACTAGATTGCCATGAACCTCATCATCATGGTGATCACATAATAAAGAAACTACCACTAATGAAGATTACTACTGCACATTTACCTGTTTATTTCTAAGGATTTCTATATGGAATAAGATTGAAATCTTTGGAGTAAAGCTATTATAATTAAGGTTTAATGAGTTCAGCAGATTTTCGAGGCCGTGAGGTTCTAAATATACAGAAATTTTATCAGATCTCTGCATTATTCTTCCATACGGGATATCATATGGAAGAATAAGTTGATTCACAAATGTTAGTGCTGATTAAACAAGAAGTCAGCTTAGTTGGCACTAGTATTTCTAAATCAACTTATCTCACACCACTTATATTAGCACCGTATTAAGTGAATTTGAATCTAGTGCAAGGCCATAACAGAATTCAGTAACTGGAATTAATTATGCATATTTCTAATACACATCCATATAATGGAATGACAGGCATTATATAAGTGGAAATGGGCGAGGGGTGCTTGATCACCCACTCACTAACATGTGCTAACCCCAGCAAGAATTTTATTTATATATTTATCACTTACTCAAATTATTTTTGTTATATATATATATATTTTTTTTTTTAATTATATAAATGTTCCTTCAACACTTTCCCATAATGATGAGATGACTTTGAAGAGAGATCAAGTTGGCTAATCATTATTATTATTATTATTACCACCCCCAAGACCTCATGGAGTCAAAGACTCATCTGGGAGGTCCTTTTATCAAACACATAGCTCATCATACCGTGTTTTATTCAAACTCTTTGCAGACACCACATTCTCAGGCAAGGCATTCCAATCATTCACAACTCTGCACGAAAAAAACCTGTCTCTCACTCCCCTACCTACACTCTCTTTATACAGTTTCCAGGGATGACCTCTGGTTCTCCCACTATTCTCTGTAAAACTTCTCCAGCATTGATCCTATAACAACCTCTTACCAACTTGTAGGTCTCTATCATATCTCCCCTCTTCCTCCTGTCCACCAGACTCTGCAAATTACATCTTCTCAATCTTTCCTCATACTCGACATTACAGAGGGTCAGAAACTACCTTAGTCAGTCTCCTTTGGACCCTTTCCAACATCTCTTCATCCTTCTGAAAACCCGGTGACCAAATCTGGGCACGATAGTCCATGTGTGGCCTAATCAGAGCCTTATACAATGGAACAAGAATCTCCCTACTTCTACACGTCAGTGTCCTCTGCATCATTCCCAGAAGTTTTTGTGTTGTCTTCACAATTTTGGCGATGTGTCCCCTAAATTTTAGATCCTTATCCACTATCACCCCCAGATCTCTTATTTTCTTATCCTCTATCACCCCCAGATCTCTTATTATAGTAATATCAAATCCAAGTATATTACTATGTATCCTTTTCCTCTGTCCAAGGAAGCAGTCACTTTATTGTAATAAGTAAGTAGATTACTAAAACATGACCTCCCTTTAGCAAATCCATGCTATCCATCAAATATAATACCATTGTTATCAACCCAACTCTCTCTGCGTGCAGTCAAGATTAGTCAGAAAATTTCATACAAACATAATTGCTGAAATGAAATATTTTATTAGAAGGAGAAAGAGAACATTTCAGCCAAAACAGTCAATGCAAAACGTGCTTCTTCTTTATGTGATGGATGTACTGCAAGTTCAGATAAGTTGGTACAGGCTGCACAAGATGATTTTCATTACAAAGTGTGAGGTCACCATCCTGTTTGTTTTACAATTGGAATAATTTACAAGTAAATTTCCAATAGGATTTTTGAATTGCCAAATCTTTATTCTACCCAACATTACACATACACACACAGAATCATTTAATTCATTGTTGAAATTTTTTTGCTTGGTTACACTATAAGTTAAAGATACCAAGAAATTATATTCTTGGTTTCATCCTTTATCCAAGTATCAGCAAACAAAGTTTGCATGTGAAGTAACTTAACCACTGAGCTACTTGTATATAGAGGCTAATAACTTCACATCAATTGCCTTAGTATTCCACAATGCAAGGCATATATCCTTACAGACATGTATTATGCTGTGATTATGGGAAGGACAACTACACAGATCAGTTTCAATCTTTATTGAGGTATGTTTAAGGAGATACCTCTCCAAAAACTCTGAGTGATCTACAAGATCGCTCAAAATCTCACTGAGTGATCCTAAAGGATCATTACTAAACTCATTACTCACCTGAATCACTTGAGGACACAAATCTTAGCAGTGGTTCCACTCAGTGACAAGCAAAAACTTGCCATCACATGCAGCCTCTATACTCCCCAGTAGTATTGAGGCTACACCTGATTTCATTTCAACTAATGTTTAAAGTTATTGCTTTGTGATAAGCATTATGTATTGGAAGCAAGAAGGGCCAGTAGCATAAAATTGCCAAAATATAGTTCACAATTTTCCAGAACATCAATGTAAGACCGAGCAGTCATTCCACACATTACACATTGGTAGTAAAGGTTTGGTGTAGTGGTGAAGACGGAGAGTTGTACAGTGGCACCTCCAAAGAGTCTGTAACTCATCGCGGGAGGGCACCCACTGTACAACTCTCCGTCTTCACCACTACACCAAACCTTTACTACCAATCACCTACATCAACACCATCTACTGCCCATCACCACCACAACTAGTATTTTTTGTCTGTAAATTGTGTGTGTTCTGAAGGGCCGATCTGTCTGTATGCAGGATGAAACCCGAGTTTCCGGGTGGAAAAAAATCATGCTACCTCCGTATGAGATCAGCTAACTCACCATGTAATCCATATGACCATAATCAACTCTGCATGGCTATACTGTCACCTGCAACCTTAATATTAGACCACTTGGGTAAAAGGCATTTAGAATTGTCCACACCTAAGTATGTTCATCACAATTCATCACAACCATATTTAGCATGACCTATTACCCTGGAGGACATTTCCATTGCTCCATCTTTCCAAGTCTTGATCATTCAAATCAGGATTGGCGTATAGTATTTTTCTTGTGTGTTCGATTAATGGATTAATGTTTGGCGCCTTTCCAAAAGTTTTTTTTTTTAATAGTGTGAATAAAACGAACAGGAAATGAAAAACAAATGAAAACCGCTTTACAGTATAATGTTAGCTACGGATTAGTCCTGCTTATACAAATTTTTTCAAGTTATATAAATTTTCAAAATAATATAAAATAGTAATATAAAGTTAAGAAATTTATTCAAATATTCTTTACATTAATTTTGCATTCGTTTCCGGGAAGATCTGAACGGGCCCGAACGGAAGACGACATACATTCATAATTATATGTACCATTCGTTGTTCGTTTAAACTCTTATCTCATATTTTTTGACATCTTTTAGGCGCCTTTTCTTCTGCGGCGCTTGTGTATATTGCACACTTTGCATACGCCACCAGTCGGGCCTGATTCCAATCAACATTGTTAATTCGTTAAAATATGTGTGGCTGCAGCTCTTTTATGAAAATTCATGGTATGTAGATCTATCTAAATAGTTGATATAATAATTTTATGGGATTACTTATTGTTTGCATATCCAAACATGGATTCATTTGAGATCCAACAATAAAATCAGTTAAACAGCCTTCTCAAGAAACATTGGTTTCTGTTAGTATTTTAGGTCTACTTAGTGGTATTTTGGGATCAGCATCACCTGTAGATTTCCATTTCTCCCAGCATATTTCCAACTGTAGTAATTCCAAAGATAAGAGGTTGTTCAACTTACAGTATGGTAGTACTGTAGAATAACAGATAAAATGAAGAAACTTGTTAATTTGGATTTGAAGATCTGTGAAGTGTATTCCTCAGGAAGCAATGATGACTCTTCCAAAGACAACAGCAGAAGGAATAACGAAAGGGAAGAAAAATTTGTTCTGTGAGTTTGCAGTTGAGCATCAAAGGAGAGTGGGGTAATCACCATTGTCAATTCTGATGAACATCTGTAGAAAAAGAGAACGGAGTGAATTGGTGTGAGAGAGAGGTAATTAATTTCACTGCACTTTCATATTGTGTAGAGTATTTTTATCAAGCTCTTAGATGCACCACCCCAAATGCAAGAACAGGACTGAAGGGTTAGATGGATTTCTGATTTATATAGAGCTAACTTCTTGCTCAAGTGTAAAGTAAAACCTTCACAAAAGAGAAAAACTAATTTCTTTGGTGCTGAGCAAGAACGTTTGTAAATTTTGCCAGCCTGGTTGGCACTGAGTGGGTAGTGTATCTGTTCTCCAGCCAAAAGGCTGTGGGTTCGAATCCCGCCGTGGGCATAGATGTTTGGGATTGTCTGTGAAAATACTAGTGGTGGTGGTGGTTGGAGGTAGATGGCATAATGTAGATGATGAAGGTAATTGCGATTGGTAGTGAAAGAGAGTTCTAGAGTAGGTACCCTCCCTCGATGAGTCATTGCACTCCCTGGAGGTGGTAAGTAATAATAATATTTATTATTATTATTATTATTATGATTCAGGTCCCCATGGAGTCACAACATCGTGGGAGGCTCATCCTAGAAAACACAAAGTCTATCATACCACTCATTGAACTCAATGACCGTTCATGCTCTCACCAGTCTATAAGGTAATACTGCATTCCAGTTCTTTAGCACATTCTCTCACAACCTGTGGCAAAATTCCATCCAGTTCCACTGCTTTACTGACATCGAGAGTACTAAATATTTGAAATACACTCTCTTCTTGCACATGCTATGCACTTGTATTGCACTTATATTATGCTAAGAAAGATTAACAGTTAGTATGATCTTATCCTTTAAAACATAATAATAATAATAATAATCAAATCACAGCCTCATAAGGAGGGACAATGATTTCTCTATCTGGTGTGTTTCCAACAAACTACATTAATTGTAGTTTATATTAATTACTAATTACAAATATTCTGCTTAAGGATTTTTACATAATACATTAACTGTATTCAAATCTCAGCACACTAGTCTAGATATGTCATGAGGACTCAAAGAAAGACGATTTCTATATCCAAACAGTGCTCTTCAACAAATTACACCAACCTTTTTATGAGCCATTTTAATCAGAACTAGTATTAGTTTATTATTAATGTAATTATTTACTGCCAATATTTTGCTTCAGTTTTACTACATTCCCTGTATGAAAACTGGCCTCTGCCAAGCACCACAGCTTTCACTATACTTTGATTTTTATTGAACTCGGGGTATCCTATTTGTTACGAGGGTTGTCTGAAAAGTTCTCAGTCTCGTCCATAGATGGCAACACTATCGGCAAGTCCCCCCCCCCAAAAGTTGGCACATCTGTCATAAGCATCCTTGTGAAATTGCAAATCATTTTATCAAGTAGTTTGTTTTATACAGCTGTCTGAAGCAAAAGTGTTGTCTGTATCCCTTGAAATGGATAAAATTGAGTATTATGCGTTATAAAATTCTTCGTAAAAGAAGGTTTAATTCCAAAAGAAATTTATTCGAAGTTCATAAAAGTTTATGGGCACTCTTCTACTTCGTTTTTGACAATTAAAAAATGGGCTGCCAAGTTTAAACGTGGGCGTACCAGCCATAAGTAGGGAGTGTAGTAGGTTTGAAACATTGTAAGGTTTTTCGAAGTTGGTGTTAATTGGGAGGATGAATGTTTAGTAACAGTAGTTAAGTTGCAAAGAGGGATAGATGTGCTGAAAGAAGTGGAATGTGTCGGGAACGAGCTGGGAAACGTGAAGGGCGAGATTAGGTGACTGGAAATAACGATGCAAAGCAAACTACAGTAGCAGTGAGGGAGATTTATAAGGATAATGGAAGGGAAGGAGAGAGAATAGAGTAAGTGAGGGAAACAAAGCAAGAAAGAGAGAGTGAGGGATGCAGGTGAGCAAGGAAAAAACAGAGTGGTAAGAGGTGTGATGTGTGGAGATTCGATGATCCATCATGTGAAAAATAAAATGTCTGAGGAGTGTTTGCTTAGAGCAGGGGTATCCAAACTACGGCTCGCGATATGATTTTATCCGGCCCTCCAATTGGACTAATTATTCAATAAGAATCCGAAAAAAAAAAAAAAAACACGGGGTGTTGATAGATTTCAAATGCACTAATTAAAATTGTGTTCAAAATATATTCCCAAATAGCAAAAAGTAACCGTAATCCAAGTTACGGTCTTTCTGACTGTAAAAGGTCGGTTAAAATGGACTAACGAAGAAAACATATTTGAATTTTACAAAATTTTACAAGCAAATTTGCTTGTAAATTTATCTCTATTTTTGGGACAACTTATCTTTGCGAACAAACTTTTCCCGAATGAAATATATCAAGTCAAAACACAGGGCAAATTTATCTGATGAACATTTGAAATCGCTACTTGAAATTAGCACTTCAAAATTTGAACCTGAGTTTAATAAGATTTTAAAAACACAAACACAGTTACATCATTCACATTAATGGTTTTTATTATAATTTGTGATAAAAATATGAGAATTTGCTGATAGTGTTCGTTGTCAATAATATACGATAATTTAATCTCACATACTCTGTGTTCAGTTTTTATCTGCTTTCAGTAAAACTCATATATCTAGTTGTAGAGTTTTTTTTTTTTACTACGGCCCGCTGAACAGTGCTGAAGTACCCAATGTGGCCCTCACGGCGAAAAGTTTGGAGACCACTGGCCTAGAGGAATGATAAATAGTGACTATGGCAATTAAGCAAGGCGAAAGGGTGGATGAGATGATTGTGATAGTGGGCACGAATGACTTGAGAGGCCGTGTAAGCTGAGTGCAAGAGATCTGAGATTCATGCTTGAGGGTCTACAAAAGAAAACTGACGGGGGGAGAGAAGTGAATGTGTTGCCCAGGTATGGTAATGCAGGGCAGTGGAGATGAGCATTAATAATGAATAGTATAACAGCCAGAATGTGGCAGAAGAGAGGCTTGGAATATGTGGATGCTTGGAGGACATCTGAAAACAGAAAGAAACTATGAGAGAGAGAGAGAGAGAGAGAGATGGCTTGCATTTGAATTAGGAAGGAATGCTGTTCTCTGAATGAATCAGTGCATCAATACAGGGAAATTACAATTATCAGCAGTGGTGCACCCAGAGGAGAAGCCAGGGCCCCCACCAAAGAAAAAGGAGAAACACTAGAAAATTTTCCAAAAATCTTTTTCTAATTAAATTTCTATTTTTTTTTAATTTATGTTGTGTCATGTCTTCTATTTCTATACTACTTATGAATTAGCGATCATCGCAGATGCTCAGTCATAGGTCGTATGCGATGCGTAGTGTGTATTCTCAAATCGTCTCCTTAACTCGACCCCCCCCCCGAGCGTGCTACTGATTATCAGGGTGGCCTCTTGTGGGAATAGGTGCTTGGGAGAAGCAGGAATACATTGGGTAATGCTAAAAACAGTGGAGTCTGAAGGAGATAATGATAGGTATTGAAAGAGTGACAATGCCTTGATTCTTTATACTATTACCGGGAGTATCCAGAATAAAGGAGATGAATCCGTGGTGCTGATAGCATCAGCCTGTCCAAAGGATCTCTGAAACGTGTTTGATAGAAGATGATATACTAACAGGAATAGAAGCAGCAAGATACAATATTTTTCGATAGGATAGGAAGGGAAAATGTATTGGTGGAGCAGAGTATTGCTTATGATAAGTCATCACTTATCTACAAGACAGGGTGTTGCTACAAGACAGGGAGAATAACGGGTGAAGAGCAGATGTTTAGGCAGTTGAGCTTGGCAAGTGCAAGAAGAATGATTATTATGGGAGATTTTAACTACAGCAGTATAAATTGTGAAGAGGAAACTGAAGTTAATAATAAGGGAGTTTAATTTCTAGAATTCTGTAGGGATAAATGTCTTAGACAACATGCAGCAGAAGGAACATGAGGTCAAGAGTTTTAGATATGGTCATAGCATCAGAAGAGCTGATTATAACTCAGATGGCATCTCTGTTCCCCCAGTTGGAGACAGTAACTATGTGGTTTGACTTGGAAGATGAATAGACACGTAGGGATATGAAAGAGAAAGGAATGTATGTGGAATTATAAGGCAGATGATTATAGTAGCCTTAGATACCAATTTGGGGCAGTTCCATGCAGAGAGGGATTAGAAGGACAAATTATCATCAGTGCTTGGGAACTTGTGAAGGAATATTTATTAACAGCAATAGCAAGCTGTATACTGTGAGTGAAGAACAGAACACAATTTGGTGTAAAGTGGATGACAAACAATATCCAACAGGGACTGCAGGTAAATAAGAGATTATAGAAGAGATATAAGTAGAGCAGATTCATGAAGAATATAACACTCAGGGGAGTGTCACTAGTATTGTAAGGATGACAAAACTGGAATGTGAGAAGAGATTGCCCCTGAGATCCAAAGAAAATTGGAAGGAATTTTTTAGATATGTTGCCAGCAGGAGGAGAAATGATTGTGAAAGAATGATATTTTTAGATAAAAATGGGAATAGAGTGATTGATGCGATGGATATAGTGGAGTTGTTCCATGAACACGTTATTGGGGTATTTAATAGTGGAGAAGTAAGTTTTAATACTAGAGGGGTAGGGCAGGTTTGAGGTTTAGAAGTGCAAGAAGAGTGTGTGTGTGTGTTTCAAATACTGAGTACTCTGTATGTCACTAAAATGGGACTGATGGGATTTCCCCACCGGGTTTTGAGAGAATGTGCTAAAGAACTGACAGCTCCATTCACCTGGCTTTTCAATGGAAGTCCCATGGGAACGTTACAAGGAGCATAAGAGTAGTAGAAGACCGGAAGTGTCAAACTATAGACCAGTTTGTATTTCATCAATGGTTGTTAAGATCTCGGAGAAATTAGTGAGGGATCATTTACAGCATCGGGCAGATGAAGGTCATTTTATCTGTGAGAGTTCAACATGGATTTGTTAAGCTGCACTATTGCTTTAGTAATATGATTGCCTTTTACAATAAAGTGACAAGAGTGATTGATTAGGGAAAGGAATATTCTGATATTGTTTGGGATTTTACAAAGGCATTTAACAGGGTAGGGTACCACATAATAAGCTGAAGTTGCAGCATGGGTTTAGATGACAGTTTAGTGAACTGGATTCGGGATTGGCTATTCGATAGGTATCACAGAATCGTGTATGGTGCAGCAGTATCGAGGAAGTAGAAGGCTACAAGTAGAGTCCCACAGGGACCTGTGTTGTTTAATCTTTATATCAATGACATTTTCAGTGGATTGGAGGGGTGGGGGGGGGAGTATTCAGTTGTTTGCAGATGATGTGAAGCTGGGAAGGGTTATTAGTAATAGTGCAGATGTGGTAGCCCTGTAAGAGGATTTGAATAAACTGGACAGTTGGACAAATGAATGGAGGCTGTTAGTTTAATGCAGCAAAATGTCAAGTCTTGAAGTTTGGGATATACTCATGAGAGGTTACATAATCTGTTGGAAGAACTGTACTGGAGGAAGTTGAGGAGGCAAGGGATCTGGAGATGATGATTGATAGAAATCTGAAATTCAGGTAACATATTGCAAAGGTGGTGACTGCTGCAATATTGAGAAGAACATTGACCTACAGATAAAAGAGATGCCATTCCATTGTATCAAGCCCTGATCAGACCACACTTGGAGTAATGTGCTCAAATTTGGTCTCCAGGATTTGAAGGGGATAAATTAACCTTGGAAAGAGTGCAGAGGTAGATGACATGAAGACTGTAGAATGCTAGTTATGAGGATAGACTGGGGGAACGGGGGCTGCGAAGTTTGATATATAGGAGAGGCAATATGATTGAAACATTTAAACTGTTGAAAGGTAGTTACAAGGTTGACATTTGGGAATTTTATCATTTGGTGGAACAGGGGGAAGGGCAAGCACAAGGGCCCTTCCTGGAAGTTGTGAAAGAAAGTCATGAATAAGAGGGCGAGGGTAGATGAGGAATGCATTGCCTGATAAAGTGGTGAGAGCCCAAACAATCACTTAGTTCAAGGAGTTTGAACTAATGATAGACTGTGTTTTCTAGAGTGGGCCTCCCACGATGAATCTTGTGACTCCATGGAGGCCTGAATAATAATAATTAATTTGGATCCTAAATTAATCTACTCCCCATCGGTCTAGTGTAATAGCAAAAAACCTAAAATATCTTACAAAGCCACAAGATGAAATTAATGGAAGAGAGATAATAGGAGAGAACAGAGATTATTAAGCAGTCAAAAATGAAAGGAAAAAAAAAACAATGTTGAGTCATATTCAGGAATAAACTATTCGAACTATAAATTGTAGAACAATTGTTCTCTGCTATTTGATAAACGTATATCAATCTCTGATAAAAAGTATGATCAGTTAACATTCTCTCTCTCTCTCTCTCTCTCTCTCTCTCTCTCTCTCCTTTATACCTTCCAGTTTCACGTGGTTTACCACTGGTAATCAATATTTAAGAAAAGCGGAAGGGAGTAAATCGATTGCACAACGTGGTATGATTTCCAAATTATTTAAATTCAACAATCCCCTCCCCCCTCTCTGCTCCAATCAGTCATATCTGCTCGTCTATTCGCGTAAATTAAATTTCTCCCTTAACATCATATCGTACTGTTTCACAGACCGCCCTTTACTTTTTTTTTTCCACTTTTCACAAACAGAGTAATCAAGAACCTGATATGAAAATAGGATGCATTCTGACATTGATCTAAAAATAGAATTTTCGAAACTGGCCCAGCCAATCAATGTTTCTCTCTTTGTTTTGGCTTCATTCCACTACTGTTCCCATTGAAAAAATTGACTGAATGATCTGAAATCAATATAAGCTATCCTTAGTTATATATTTTATTTCAGTGGCGCGCCTAGAGGAGGGACAGGAGGCCCTGTCCCCCCCCCCCGCCCAAAGAAAAAGGGAAAAAACACTAGAAAATTTTCCAAAAATCTTTTCCTAATTAAAATTCATTTTTTTCTTTATTTATGTTGTGTCGTGTCTTCTATTTCTATACTACTTATGAGAATAAACACACTTTTTATTCTCATTAACGAAGATGCATTTCTTTAGAATTACCTGGATTCTAATTTCTTTATGAGGACTTTTAAAACGATTGTCAGTTGCGTGTATTCTTCTGGCCCGAGGAAAATTAGAAGGTCCCATACAGAAGTTAAAGTGCTTCCTTTCACTGTTGTGAAATCAGATGGAGGTTCCGATTTCCTTCCGAAAAACTGGATTTGCCATCCTGCAAAACAGGCTTATGTTGCTTCTGCATTAGTTACAAAACTAAACCCGCCTTCTACCCTTTGGTCGTTCATATCAGCACTGTAGTCATGTTTCTGATAAGCCATTATTTGGCCTTGAAAATTATGAATCTAACATTGAGCGTAATGCTATAGGAAAATGGAATAAGTGATTTACATAAAAATGGCTATAATAAAAAAATAGTGGCTTCCTATGGAAAACTTCTTGCGACACCTTCAACATCCAAGAAAATAACAACTAGAAACTTCCCTTATTCTTCCTTACATTTAAATTTTCACGAACATAATAGCCGTGATTCCAAAGTGGCATTCAAAGCCTTGAAAAATATATTTTCAATCTTAAGATCACCTAGAGCAGTGATTCTTAACCAGGGGGGGGGGGAATATTTATTTATAGAACGTTTCTAGTTTTTAAAATTTTGAAATTTCTTAAAATACCTTCTATCGTTTTGTATTAGTAATCTGAATTATGCAATTTAATGCAGCAGTTTCTTTTGTGGTAGCGCCACATGTCGACTTTTCGCTGCTAGTAACACTGCAAATCGTGATATCTGCCTACTGGAGGTGTGATAGAAGTGTTAAACAATACTAGTACGAATGCATAAAACTTATGTAGCGCTTAACGTTGTTAAGCGCTACTTGAGTGCAATTACTTTTCGAAACTTTCAGTGCTGTAAGACTGATTTGTTATTTCTTAAAATTGACACCCATATAAAAGGAGCAAACAAAGAATATTGTTTAATTTCCTAATTATAAATGCAGTCAAGTTTTTATAGTAATATTTAAGTAAAGTTGATTTCTGTTTTCTGATTTTTTTTTGTCAATAAATAATAAGTAAACCACCATTTTTTAAAAAAAAATTATTATTATTATTATTATCATGTTACTACATAATAATAATAATAATAATAATAATAATAATAATAATAATAATAATAATAATAATAATAATTTTTGGATACTTAGGGGAATGCCGCGACTACTAAAATGTAAGAACCACTGACCTAGACAATCTCACCGATTTCTGAAGAATCCAAATGTTTACCAAGTTTTTTATCTGCTCTTGGCTAGTAGGTGGCAACGTAGAACACAGAACGTTACTGGTTTGATGGGTAAAGCATAAATGCTTTTCATATTCCCCTTTGTCTGAGAGGGAAATTCTTTGAGTGGAGAGTTATTGAGCTTTAAGCTCACCCTAGAAGGGCAGTGAGATTAGCAGTGTTCAGCTGAGCATAGAATTGACTTGGGTCTTTTGTATTTGCAGAATTCTGCTTCATTGTAGAATTCTTCATCAAGACGATTGCTTGTCTTGGTGAAGAACTTTTCTGCTAGAGCATGAAGGAGGGATGTTATGTAGGGAGTGTTGACTTCTCGGTGAATCTGGGAGTTTCTAATGAATGGGGCGTCCAGAATCATTCTCAACATTTATTCTGTATCCCCTGCAGTTTTTGAATATTTGTATCCGAGGTATGGCTCTATGCAGGAGATGCGTAAGTAATGACCAGGCATATTACCACCCTGTACATGAGTAGTTTGTTCCGCGTATCTAGTTTGCTTCTTCTGTTGATCATGGGGTAGAGCTGCACGATTACTTTGGATGTCTTCGAGCTTATGTGTTTTATGTGACTGTGATTAGGAGTTTTTTGTCAAGCATCACTCGAGATATTTGACCTCAGTCTGCAATGGAATCTTGACTCCTAGCAGGTGTATGTCCTCCTTAGTCTGGACCTTCTTTTTGGAGAAGAGTATGGCTGAACTCTTCTGGGGTTTGCTTGGATCCTCCAGTCCATCAGCCACTTCTCCAGTGTATGAATACTAATACTGGTTTGAAGTCTTGTGATTGCCAGTTTGAGGCTGAGAAATCTTGCTAATAAAGCAGTATCATCTGCATATTGTGGAGCTTGGGTTTTGAGGGATATTAGCTATGTATATAGAAAACAGCAGGGGGGGTGCAGAAGTGAGCCCTGTGGCACACTTTCCAGGATCTTGCAACTGGTTTATACAGTTTCATTTATTTTGACTGCATGTATCTGCCTTTGAGGTGTACGTCAACAATTTTTACTAGATTAATTGGTATATTGAATTTGATAACTTTGTAGAGAATACTGATGCCACACCTTATCAAATACAAATGCCTTTGCAGCATCTATAAAGACCGCAGCTGTGTGGAGGTTCCAGTTGAAACCTTTTGTGATATATTCGACCAGCTGGTGTATTTCTTGTTCAGTGCTATGGTTTTTTTCTGAATCCAAACTGTTCGTCCGGAATAATTCCTAACTTATCCATTGCTGTCTGAAGCCTTGTAAGGATGACTTTTTCTGCTACCTAAGGCTGGATAGAAGACTGACAGGTCTGTAGCTTTTGGGGAGTTGAGAATTCTTTCCAATCTTTTTGAATGGTGTGATATCCACCGCCTTCCATGTTATGGGAAAATGCTTGAATCTGAGGATCGCATTGATTATATTGAGTAGATGTGCAATGGCTTTTCTTGGGAGTAGTTTGATTATTCTGTTTGTGATTCTGTCTGGTCCTGGAGCCTTGTTGTTAAAATGGGTTATGATATTTATAACTTCTGCTGGAGAAGTGGGTGTGATAGGTTCTGAGATATCCTATTGTTGTGTTATGACCTGCTGGACTCGGCAGCGAATCTTGTAGATAAGATTGATGTTAAGATTTTCATAAGAGCGGTTATATTGAGTTTCCAAGCTATCAAGAACTTCTGCTTTTTCTTTATCAGTGTGGGATACTCCTTTCTTGGTCTGAATTTGGGGTATAAGTTGCCTTTTAGTGCAGAGGGCTCTCAAGAATTTCCAAATGGAGTTATCCTCTGGGTTTAGATTCGTCAGTTTGGTTTCCCAATCTAGGTTTCGATGTTCTTGCAGAACTTTGCGGACTTGTCTATTTAGATTATTCAGAGTTGTTTTATCTTGTGTGGCTCTTGTGTTATGGTACCTCTTTCTGGCTTTGTTTTTTAATCTGATTAGATCCATGATATCCTTGGGGATCCAACTGAGCCAGTGAAAGACTGTAGTTTGGGTGACTGACTTTATTTGTTTTTTGATTTGACTGGTTAGGTTGTTTACAGCAAACGTCTATCCCCACTTTATTGTGAATAACAGGGACTGGGCTAGTGTGCTGTGGGAGAATTCTAGAGAGTTTGTCCCAAGGTATAAATAAATGTGGTGGAGTGAGTTGCTCGAGTGTACTGTGCTTAAGGAGGATGGAGTTGTGATCGGAAGACAATTCATTTAGCGTTTCCAGCTGAAACACTTCCAGTGTTCCTCAGAAACATTAAATACTGGTATCTAATGTTTCTGAGGATGACTATGTCAAGCACATCTAAGCTTCCAGTTGGGCTGTGGTGAGTGGGCTCTGTAGGTCCAGCTATAACTATTGGGTTTTGGGTTGAGTAACGGTATAGAATACGACGTTTGTCATTGATTGTGGAGCTGAACTAAGCTGTCTTAGCATGAAAGTTTCCAGCCATAATAGTGGAGTCCGTTGCTCCGAGAATGGAATCCAAATTAGCTGCAAAAAGTGGGATACTGGGTGGGTTGTTTGCGGCGTAGATTTTGATGCTGCCAGTATTGTTAGTGTGAACATCAATACCTGTTATCTCAAGGGTCTCGGTCTCTGGTGTGGTCAAGATGTTGTGGATTAAATAGGTTTTGAGGTATACAGCTGTGCCTCCTCCACTGGCGATAAGTCTGTTTGTTTTATACATCATAATGTCCTGTAATTTTTGGGCTATTAGCTGGCCTATGGTACGTTTCGTTAACTAAGACTATATCAGGATTGTATCTGTGAATGAACTCTTGAATTTTCAGGATTTTGTTTAGCAGATCATTACCATTCCATGCTATTATCGTGAGCGAGTTTGGTTTGTATAGTGCTGTCAGTATGGATTGGGTTTCTAGATAAAATTTCTTTTTGAAAGATGGTGAGGAGCTTGCTTTGAAGAATTCCTGCAGCATGGTGGCAAGAGATGCAGTTAGAACTGATGTTAAGTTGTGGGTTGCTTGCTCATATGATGAGGGAATTTGAGAGTTCGAGCTGCCGCTGCATATGTCTTGGTCATGGACGAAGATCGCTTGTCTTCCTGTTCTGCTGAAGTTGAGGTTTTTCGAAAAGGAGGGAAACCTACTTGGATGCTTATGGTGTCATTACCTGGAGGCACAGGGTTCACTCTTGCTGGTCCACGATTTTTTGGGTTGGAAAGGCACCTCTTATAGTTTGCAGGATGAGGTCCTCTAAAATTGGCAGAACAGGCAGATGTACTCCTTGGCTTGGTGCAGGAGCTGGTCTGGTGTCCTTCACCACATTTTAGACATCTGTAGGCTGTTCTGCACAAATTTTGGGCATGCCCAAATTTTTGGCATTTATGGCATTGGCCTGCCGATGCCCTTTTCCTGAGAGGCTCAGTAATAATTCTGCGCCTGCAGATATCTGTCACTTTGTATATCCTTTTTCTGGGTGTTACTGATTTCTACTAGTACTAAAGGCATTGGCCTTTTGTCAGATCTCAGCATTCTCCTGACTTAGACTGGGATAATTCCTTGACCGATGAGATCAGCAGTGATCTCATCTGTTGTGATGCCCTCAGAAACCCTCCCCCCTCTGAGGACCACTTTTAGATTTCACTGGCAAGCGAGAAGATGTGGAAAAGCAATTTAGAATTGTTCAGCATTTCTGTCATTTTGCGATAATCTGAGACTGTAGCAGGATGAATCTTAATTCCTCATCTGTGTTTTTGGCCCTGGAGAAGTTGATGTTTTGTTCACCCAGGGTCATTGAAACCAATGTCCACTTTTCTTTGTCTTGCAGAATAACTGGTGGGACGTTTTCTTTTTTGTCTTCTGAAGTTTGTGGTGTTAGATCTTCCATATGACCTTTGGAGGTCTTCCATCTTATAGTTGCTAGTTCACCCTGGGAATCGATCTGTCGAGGGTTCTTAGGCGATTGGACGTTGTGAATTCGCCCTCTGTATCCTCATCCTCTCGTTGATCATTGACCTGAGCATATATGTTTATAAATCCTTGGAATTCTGTATCAATCCATTTTAATATCTTCTTGGACATTTCAAGCACTTTCTCTTTGCTAAAGGCTTGAACAATATCGTCCGTGATGTCCATACTTGGATATAAAGCGCCTTGGTAGATATATCTCTTGTTCAGTTATGCCTGTTTTGGCAATCCTGTAGGCTGGCCCTGTAGACTCAGGCGGAAGCCTACTAGCTAAGCAAAGCAAGTTTGAAATGCCCTACTAAAAGGGGAAAGGAGTGTCAAGAACTCACTTGGCCACAGAGTGAAACCTACCTCCCTAAAATACCATAAATCCACCACTGGTCCTCGTTTCGGGTGGGACCTACTAATCGGGATCAATCTAAAATAATACGTCTGTTCTCATCAAAAGTCGAAAGCAAAAGTCATTCCTTTAGGTTGATTGCTCCATTTGATAGAAATTCGTAACAAAGTGACGATAAATACGGATTAGCTGGCTGAATGATATTCAACAAACAATCTGCAGTTTCAAATCCCGCCGCAAGAATGGATATTTGCAATTGTTTTTAGGAGGTAAATGAATTTCGACGCCTGTGTGAGACCATCGTATCTCTTTATAGGAGACCTGAAGTCACTTGATGTTTCATGTTTGATCTCTAAAGCAGTGTTTCCAGACTAGTTAAAATGTCAGTACAATAAAATCAGAACTTTGTCTGGTTATGAGGCAGCTATTTTTAATTTTGATTACTTTTATTTTTTGAATTTTATATTTTATCGCCACGTGTAGCTCAGTGGAAGTGGTGCTTGCATCCTCTGCGCTTGGCTGCTCGAAGTTAGATCTAGTTCTAGTCTAGTCGCTGACTGGAGGAACTTTCTTTTAAGCCTACCTTCGACCGGTTTCCGAGTTAGTTGATCTCTGGTACAGGCAAGCGGGTTTTTCCTCCCGGAAACTCGGATTTTCCTCCCCGTAAACACAAGAAAATTGACCGTAGCACCCACATCATTTCAGACAGTGAACAATTTTGTTACGGTTAGGTCCAAGAGATGGCATCACTTGTTTACCAGCCTCTTCATCAATGGCTGCTATAATTAGTGATAGACATGGGCCAGCTATCTCTGATTGGCTACTGGTGGAGATTGAACTGCCCATCTCCAAAAGCTAGTTAGGGTATAAAATCCTCGCTTACTCCCTATCAGGGAATAAAAGGCATTAGCTGATTTTTTTTTATATAACTAAAAATAAAATTAAAAGAAGTTTTATACAAAATGTGTCTTTTGGATTCTGCTTTAGTACCGCATCCAGTTGACAGCCCAATCGAGTTCCAGCCATTTGATCCGAATTGTTTATCTTAAAAAAAAGGGGGGGGAATGCAATAGTTCGAATCGCTTAGTTACATTTTGGAATTATTCGCATTGTAACTGTTCTCAATAGCTGTTTTACTACCCGTGAGTGCCGGTGAAACAATTGGTTCTGACGTAAAGCCCATCTACAGATAAAACAACGAATAACGATCAGGATTCCACCCAACTGGCTTCTTCAGGCATAGTTTCATTTTCCTTTATCTAGTGATCCCAACAAAACATTAACATAGCCATGCTATCCTTTACAACTTGCAACATAATGTAATAAAAAAGAAATTGATTGTGTACAGCATATCAATTTATAGCAGTTAGCCTAGTGGCTTTGCACTTTGCAACCATATGCCCGGAGAAGGAGTGTCCTAGGTTCGATTCCCGTCGACGAAGTGAGGAACTTAAGGATCTTCCTCAGCCATAGCTAAGTTAGTAGGTCTTGGGCGTGAACAGCAGGTTTTTTCTGCCAGTTTATCTGGGGTTTTTCATCCCCCAAGCAGGCAAACCGGACCTGTGAACACACAGGCTACAGTCATAGAAATACGGCAAAGAACGCAACGAAAAAACCACCTTTCGTCATTCTCTTCCTAGTAATCAGCTGCAACCCTCCCAAATATCAGATCAGATATATTTCAATGTAAATAAGAGTGAACACTGATCATGACAATCATTATTGAATAAAAACAGAATTTTTAATTCAGTAAAGATTGTTAAAGAAATAACAGAAAAAAATCTAAATACAAATAACATAATATGAATGCACATAATAAACGAAACAATTTGCACAATATTACTCGTTTGGGAATCAAGGCTGGCATCGATTTATGGCAGCCAACATGAATCATCTCGCTGACGCTATTAATTCAAACCAATGACTAAGCTCCTTGGCGTAGGCATTTATTAAGCTACCAATAATATACAGACCACTATTTCTTATTGATTATTTATTTATATTTCGCAAACAAATTTATTTTCCTTTCTTCCATATTTTTCTTTTAAATTATGGCCATCATAAACGCAAACACGCATGTCTAGAAATTACAGGAAGACATGCAGTTCAGTCTAGCACCTAAGGTCAATCGCATCCTCGACTAAAAGTCATTGCATCCTCGATCGATTAGTTGAAAGAATTTTTTTTTTTTTTTAACTTTTCTGGTAGCCAGTCTTCTAGCAGGTCTACATGACTATCAAGAAATGGAGAGAGAGAGAGATTTAATTTATGAATACCATCGGGCAGCTTCCAGTTTTCGTAAAGAACCTGTACAAGCTATATGGTTAATGGAATCTTTCTTCAAGAGCGCGATTTTATCTAAAAACGAGTTGCAAAAATTCTTCGAGGGATAGATAAGCACTCTTGAGGTCGTCGTGGCAAAATGATCGATATAAAAAATTAAACAATCAATTGAAAGTTGAGGGGCAACCCTGAGTATTACTCGGACAGTGGAAGAGTATTCTTCACATTCAACATTCAGTTTTCCTTGCTTTGTTGTCGATTACATAAGACATTGGTAACCGACCCATCAGGAAATGAATTATCCCTTCTTGAGAATTAAACGACTGATTGATGCTTCTGTTTTGATCCATATTATCAGATAATCTTAAAAAGTGCAGAACTTGCTCATGACTCAAACTGATCAAACGATACGTGGAAAATAAAACACCAGGAAATCTTCTTGAATAAAATTTCATATTTATGTTTGCTATTCTGAGAAAAAAAGAGAGCCAGCGATTGGGGTGGTGTTCTTACAGTACCAGAAACTTCTCCTTTCCAAACCAGAGAGGATCAACAGCAGGCCACTTCAGTTCTTCTTCAGCGAGAGCACGAAAGCAGCTTGCACTGTACAAGCAGTTTAAGTTTCTTAAACTGCATGTACAGAGCCCCTCACGTCGTCGATACAAAAGCAGAGTTTCAGCCGTGGTGTACAATATGTGCCAATAATTTCCTGGTTTATAAAAGTGATAATTCTTTCGTTGTTCCAGTTCTGGTAGCAGTCCAGGAGAGAATGAATACTCTTTTTAGTTCAACTTTTTTTTTTTTTTTTTCAGTTGCAAGAGTAACAATCCTTTCTTAAAATAATTTTCATATCTATTAGCCGCGTAGACTGACTGACTGACCAGTTCAATCTCCACTGGTACCAATCAGAGATAGATGGCCCAAGGCTATCACTAATTAAGCAGTACACAGTGAAGAGAGACGGCGCAAAATGGCCTCGCCTACTCCCCGTATACGGGAATAAAAAGGCGTTAGCTGATTTTTTTTTTTTTTTTTGATTAGTCGAGTATAGTCTGTGTGGACATCACTTGCCTCGCCCATTTCAAATCAAGTATTAGATTTAGCAGCTACTGATCTTTATCGGGTTAACCATTAAGTACGTTTGTGAAAATTGGTTCATTGTTGAATATTCGGCAAACTCACCTTCGATTTCAATCGAAGGCGAGTTAGCCGATCTCATAAGGAGGTAGCAGGGTTTTTTCTCTCGGAAACTCGGGTTTTTCATCCCGCATACAAACAAATCGGCCCTTCAGAACACACGCAATTTACAGACAAAAAATACTAGTTGTGGTGGTGGAGTTGGGCGGTAGATAGCGTTGATGGAGATGATTCATAGTAGAGGTTCGGTAGTGGTTGAGCGAGTTGTAGGTGTCCTCCCGCGATGAGTCTTCGGACTCCTTGGAGGTATCAGGAATAATAATAATAATAATATTAATTAGTTTTTTTTTATTTAAGAATGTTGCTTAAAAAAACTATTTTTTCTGTACTCTGTGATGTAATGATTGTTTTCTGGGTTAAATTGCGTTACATTATTTAGAATTAATAATTTGAGAAAATTAAGTCAATCGGAAAATAATAATGGTATGGCTGACCATCCTTGTATTCTATGATTTTTCCAAAAAAAGAAAAAAACAAAACAAAACAGAAGTAGTAAAACAGGTGTAAGATAGGTGTGATGGGGCCTCTCATCTCTTACACGTTTAATCTGATTAGGCTGAATTTCGGTTCAAGCTACAACGTAAGAAACAATCGCACACGGATGGGATCCTTTCATTTCTGTTGGGCTGAAATTCTCAGTAGAGCTGAAGAAACAAGAAATGTCCCAGATGTGTTTGAAATCATTAGAAGAATGAGAATTGTAGATAGACGTTTGCGGAGGACGACAGGATTTCAAACTAGACTTCCGAAGTGTTTTTTTCCCTATTTTCAAGTACCTCCTTGAAAATAGTGAAAAAGCACTTCAAAAGTCGCTTGAAATAGTCTGTTTACAATTTTGGCCTTTCGATTTTTCATGTAGTGTTTTGTCAAATGCATCTGTCAGTTGCAAGTGGGGGATCGATAATATTCGAATGGCAACCACGTATTACTTAAAGAATTCGAACTCTAATGATTTATGAAATAAGACTTAATAACTCGCGGCAGTACTTGAATTAATATAATTGCCATGAATGCTTAATCTCAAGAAATACTCATTTACACTGTAACTCAATAGAACTGAATTCGTAAAGTACTTCTGCATAATCTGAATATACTCTGCAATTTATCTGTTTATTGTTCATGAGGTAAGCAGCACTTGTTGAGAAAGTAACGTGCATTTTGTCTACAAATGTATTGAATTTTTTCTGCATTTTGACCGGACACAAATGCAGCTGGTTACGTATTTGTTTTCCTAAAAATACCTCGATTGAATACTGTCTAACTTGTTACGTATTTCGAGAAATGAAAGCAACACAATAGAGTGAAAACCTTTTCTGTTTTGACTTGAAATAAAAGTACGTGATTGCGAATTCCGAAAAATACGAGTTAACCTTCTCCTATCACGCTCTCCAGTCTTTCATTAATCAAAATTACTGATTGCATATGACATTCATCGATAGCACAGTATTGGCTAGAACCAATGGTTTCTGTGAGTAAATACCAGCATAGACCACAAAGTTTACATTGCGATTCGTTTCTTGAATTACGGACGATACATATGCTGGTGAAATCATTCACTTAGTTTCTCTCTCAGATTAAAAAAAAAAAGTGAATGTATGATAGTACAGCTTTATTGACAAATATGCTGATTCGGTTACTTTATACATTATCTAACAATTGGCTGGACACTCGCATTTTGCAATTGATACCAGCAGGCGAACCCTAATATCAGGTATGTCTACCTTTGGTTTTGATCACCTCCTGCACCCGTTGAGTGAAGCTTTCCACCAATATGCGGCAGACAACAGGTGGAATTTGTCTCCATTCCTCCACCAGAGCCACACTGAGTTCAGCAACAGATCAAGGATGTACTGCTAAGAACAGCTGCAACTTTGTAGCAGGGGACATTGTCGTCTTGATAGTAACACAGGTCCGTTCCATGAAAACTCCACAGTGTAGGCAGCATCTGATTATCAAGGTACTGAGCTGCCTTCATGGAACCACAGACAACGACCAGTGATCCCACTCCAAACCAGCTGAATGCACCCCACACAAATATTCCACCTCCAAACTTCACTGTGGTTACAATAGTGGTAACAAGCATTCACCAGGCTGCCGCCACACCCTGGAAACAGGTGAACCATGATTCATCGCTCCAGAGTACCATTTTCCAGCAGTCAATTGTCCAGTTCACATGCTCTTTGCACTAAGCCTGATGAACCGCTTTGTTCAGCTTGTGTGCTGCTGCTCTCCTGTGGAAACTCAGTAAATAGAGTTCTTTTCAGTATGTGCTCACCATGGGTGTTACTGGTGCTCAAGAACTCATCATGGATGGTCTGTGCCGATTGTAGCCGGATTTTGCGTGCGAACTGTCTTAACGCCCTCCTCTCCGTCACTCATTTTCAGCTGCCGCCCTTGTTTTCCTGAACTAGTGATGCCAGAACGTCTCCATTAGTGATTTTAGATGTTCCAGTTGAGCAGTAATGACAAGTATGAACATGCCACCAATGTGAGTTCACATCGTTGCTATACCACCTGTATTCAACTGCTACGATGAAATACTGCTTCCTATCCGCACACTGGTTTTTGTTATTAACAGGGGCAGCTAGTGAATAGGCACTGCGCAACTGCAGCACCCCCAATTTTTCTCGATATATACATATATTGATTTATATTTTCTTGTCTTTAATTTTATCATCAACAATCCCATACAATTCTCTTATTTTGTATAAAAATCTATCTTGAAGCACTTAGGAGGGCGAAGGACGCTAGCAAGCATATGCATGTCATAGTGAGATGCCAGCGTAATGCGGCACTGTCCGTCGCACAGTACCACTGTTGTTTATATGCAGTTAGCTCCAGTAGTAGGGTGTTCATAGTGCTTATCGTGTTTACTCCTCTTAATATTTGGACATTACAATTAAAGGATTTAATTGCAATGTCCAAAAATTGTAAATCCATTCCTTTAATTGTAATTAAAGGAATGGATTTTATTTTTAAGTAATTTTGAATTATACCAAACTATAAGTTTATCGATAATAAATGATTTTTTTTAATGTTTAATTTTTTAAAAAAAATATTTACCATAACTTTGATATTTTATCCAAACACGCATACATTGTACTTAGTGTGTACGTATATTTCGAGTTTCAGCCCCCCCCCCCCCCCACGATTTCAAGCCGAGCTGCCATTGGTTATTAACAAACCTGGAATGTACCATTACTTCAAATAACACGGTGTCCGCACAATTATTAGATAGTTTATAGACTCAATTTGTACAGTGCATGTAAATAAATGATTTATTCCAGATAGTAATATAACATTATATAATTAGAAAAATATGCTGAATGGTCACTTTATTAGTGATCATATTAGTCATCACTGTATAATATTATGATTATATTTTCATAATTTACGAAATTTATGAAAATATAATCCTGATTTCATTGTTTTGAAGCGTTAAATGAAGAGTATGTGTTAAGAATGTTAAAGAAATAATATTAATCAGCTGACGCCTTTTATTAACTGCCATAGCCGGTCCCAAACCCGGTTGAGAAAGGAGGGCTTATCCCCCTTTCCAATAAAAACCAAATGATTATGATTGTGAACGTAAACAAAATGAAGGAGCGAGTGCTGTATGGAGATTCGTTAGTACGAGGTGTGATAGTTGAGTTTGACAAAATCGTATCAACCTGGTGCGACCATTAAGGACGTGAGTCTATTAGGGAGCAAAAGCAAAGGGTGAAAGAAATGATAGTACGAATGATTTGAAAGGAGATAAAATGGATATGATAGAGGACCTGAAAGAATTGTTTGAGGTAGCAAAAGAGTAGACTGGAAGAGTTAGGATGGTTAGTCTGTTGCCGCGGTATGACAGTTAAGAGTTTAGGAGGACCATAATCGCTAATGACTTTATGCACGGGTTATGCAGGATGTGGTGTGGAATTTGTGGACGCATGGAGCGAGTTCGATGGGTGAAAGGATTATATAAGATGGATGGTTTGCATTTGAATGGATTCGGTGTAAGGAGACTTGAAAAAGTGTTGTTGAATGAAGTGGATGTGCAGAATCAGGGAAACTAGATTAAAGAGGGGGAGTAGATACACAGACCTTAGGAAGGCAATTGAGTGTATGTGCATAATATGCCCGAGCGAATAAGGACAAGAAATCAGAATGGGATAGTTAGTATAAGGCATCAAGGTAGGGATGGGACTAACGGGCTTCTGCAATTCATGTATACTAATGCTAGAAGTATTAGGAACAAGAAGGAAGAAATTTTGGCCTTGGTTGGCACTTCCAGACCACAGGTTATTGACATTAGTGAAACATGGCTGACAGAAGATGATATAGCTAGTGGGATTGAATGTGAGCAGTATACTGTGTTCAGGAGTGACAGGGAGAATAAAATGGAGGGGGGAGAGGAGTATTATTGATGATAGCTGATAAGCTGCAGCCAAGGAGAATAGAAGTTGAATTGCAGGATAGAGAAAAGAGCACATTTGAGGCCATTTGGTGTGAGATTGAGGCTAGCAGAACAAAATATACAATTGGGTGCTGCTATAGACAGGTGATGGAATAGATGGTGGAGATGGTATGCATAAGCAAATAGAAGAAATGAATGGAAGTAATTATTATGGGAGATTTCAACTATGGTAGCATTGATTGGAAGGAGAGGACACATGGGAGGAAGGAATTGGATTTTATGCGGTTATTAAGGGATAACTATCTGCGAAAGCATGTAATGGAAAATACTAGGGATCAGAGTGCTTGACCTAGTAATTGCATCTGAGGATTTGACTGTAACGAATATGACCACATTGCCACCAATTGGTGAGAGTGATCATAGGGTCTTGACTTGGAAGGTGGCTAAAGGTGTGGAATTATCGGGCTGGTAAGTATGACACGCTTAGGAGTTTGACTGGTTCAGTAGCATGGCATATAAAACTGCAAGGGCTGGATGTTGATAGTGAAGTGTTTGCAGGAGGCAATGGCTGACTGTATACCTAGAGTCCGAATAATAAATCAAGGGATTAAATGGATGAATAACAACATTAAGCTTGAGCTGCAAAAAGAGAAACTGTGGAGGGAATTTAAGGAGAAAGGTGATCTGCAGGCACATGAACGGTATGAAGCCCAGGCCAGAAGGGTAACAAGTGTGGTAAGAAAAGCAAAAGCGGATTATGAAAGAACATCAGCCATGCAGGCTAAAGAGAATCCCACACAGTTTTTTCGATACGTTGCAAGTAAAAGAAAAAATGTGTACGGCAGTGATTTTAAAGAATGCCAATGGTAGGGAGGTAACCGAATCAGTTAATATAGTTGAATTACTGAGCGAGCACCATCCAGGTGGTGACATTGCAGAAATGTTATACAGGAATCGTGGTGAATGAAGTGGAGGTGAATACTCTATTACAAAACCTCAATGTCAATTAATCTGTGGGATTGGATGGTATACCAGCTCGTGTCATACGAGAAGCGGCTAAAGAATTGTCAGTGCCTTTGACCATTTTGTTTAATTTGAGTGTCGGGTCTGGGTTAGTCACAAGGGGGGTGGAAAGAGGGGAAAATAGTTCCACTGCATAAAAGAGGTTCCAAGACTGCTGTTGAAAATTACTGACTGATCAGCACATCAGGAATTGTTAAGTTCTTGGAGAAAATAGTCAAGAGAAAAATACAAGATTGGATAGATGAAAATGGGATACTGTATGGGGACAGCATGGTTTTGTGAAGGGTAGATCATGCCTCAGTAACTTGCTTACGTTCTACAACACAGTGATGGCTGAATTGGTAAGGGTAATGGGTTTACAGTGATTCTACTGGACCATGCTCAAGCCTTTGATATGATACCACATGGAATTCTAATCAGTAAACTGCAGCATATGAAAATGTAAATAGGGTTGGTGAGGTGGATAGGAGGGTGAGGGTGGTTGATGGAGAGAGAGAGAGTGGTTTATTCAGGAGTATAGTCCAAAAGACGGCCTGTGACTAGTGGTTTGCCGCAGGGTTCTGTTCTTGTACCACTATTGTTTAATTTGTTCATTACCGATATAGGAAAGGATCTGAAAGGAACTGTACATCTGCTTGCAGATGATGCAAAGTTAGGTAGAGCAATAGTGAATGCTCAGGATGTCAAAATTTTGCAGGATGATTTGGATAGTTTGGAGGACTGGGCTAAGGAGAATGGATGTCAATTTAATGTGGAAAAATGTAAGGTTTTGCATTTTGGGGTGAAAATATTAGCAGCAGTATATCACATTGGTGGAACTGTATTCCAGGAGATTGACGAGGCCAGGGATTTGGGAGTGTTGGTGGATAGGGAGTTGAAGTTTAGGGGACACATCGCAAAAGTGGCAAAATCAGCTCATCAAATCACTTGGTTGCTGAAAAACACTTTAACGAGCAAAAATAAACAGGTTATTGTTCCTCTGTATCGAGCTTTGATAAGACCCCATCTGGACTACTGGGCAGATATGGGCACCAGGGTTTCTTCTTGATAGGGAGGAGGTGAGAAGATCTAGAGATGAGTGACCAAGATGATAGGTCTATGAAATGAACCTTATGAGAACAGGTTGAAGATTTGTGGGTTGCAGAAATTGGTTGAGAGGCAGAAAAGGGGTGATATGATTGAGACATTCAAATTACTGAAGGGTTTCTATAAGAATAATTCAGAAGATATTTTTGAGAATAGGCCTGGTGGGTGGGAGGACTAGGGGCCATACATGGAAGCTGGGCAAAAGTGTGGTTAGCAAGGGTGTTAGAGCTAGGTTTTTTACTTGGAGAGTGGTGAATGAGTTCAAGGTGAAGTATGATAATTACTGTGTGAATGTTGAATAGTTGTTCTTGACATGATGTTGGGCCTCCCTCGATGAGCCTGAGGACTCCTTGGAGCTGCTCGTAATAATAATAATAATTATGGAAACTAAGAATCCTGAACAAACCATACTGAAGAAAGGAACAGAATACTCTGCAAGACACCAGACAGCTACTATCTCAGCTGGAAAGTAAAAAGAGCAAAAGTGAAATCTCAGAGTGTAAGCCTTTTGGAAGCTCTAATATGGAAAAAGAGTCAACTGGTGTCACCAAAATGTAAATTTAAACTTGCAACATGGAATGTAAGAACCTTATATGAAATTGAAAAAACAAGACAGTTTATCTTAGAAATGGATGCTTATGATATAGACATCTTGGGAATTAGTGAGCTCAGATGGTTTTGGACAGATGGTAACCAGAGCCTTTTAGCCTTTTTATTTGGCACTAATGCCAAATAAAAAGGCTAAAAGTTGCCTTATTGAATGGGAACCAATAAATAACAGAATCATTATAGCACGCTTCAACTCAACATATGTCAAAATGTCAATAATACAAATTTATGTACCTACAAAGGATGCTGATGATGAGAAAAAGGGGAAAAAAAATTATGAACTGCAAAAAGTAATAGATAAAATATCCAATCATGACATTCTTATAAACTAGGCGATTTTAACGCAAAAAAAAACTGAAGACAGTTGCAAAATAATAAGAAAAGAAGCAAAATAAATCAAAATTGTGAAAGATTAATAGAATTTTATTAATATCCATAAACTTACTTGGACTTCCCCTGATGGAAAAAAACCAGAAACCAAATTTATCACATAATAATAAATGGAAACACAGAAGATCACTTCTGGATGAGAACGTAAGAGGAGCAGATATTGGATCAGATTAATTATTAGGACTAGCCAAATTAAGATTAAAACTTAAAGCAAAGAAAACAAATGAAAGAAAGAATTGAAACAGATATGATATAGCAAAACTAAATAACAAAGAAATGAAAGAACAGTTTATCACCTCAATTAGAAACAGATTCATAAAACTGGAGCAAATTGACGAGGAAGAAAATGACTGTCAAAAGAGAGTAAATGATAAATGGAAAAAGTTAAGATGCTTACTGACCGTGCAAAAGAACTTTTAAAGATGACTGGATGAAAAATACTACAAGAAAGTACAAATAGACAAAAGGTTTTGATAGAATGACTTGCAATTTTACATGGATGCTTATGATAGATATACAACTTAGGAAAAAAAATCACGCTATCTATTGTCGAGGCCGAGAACTTTTTCAGACCACTCTTGTATATGGAAAACCTGGCAATGGAGCCACAGATAGTAGCAGATATAGGATAACTTAATACAGTATATGAAATAAGGCAAAAATGGTGTGGAAAGAAAAAGAAATTTGAAACTTGCTTAAAGGAAAAAAAAGGAAACTTGTTAATAAAGCAACTGGAAGTAAAAGACCACTGGATATGGTATTTTAGTGAAATTTTAATGTAATAGAAAATAATGACAAAGGTAACACACAAGAACTCCTAAAACAGTTAGAACGACAAACTAAACATAAGCATTTAAAAAATTACCCCAGATAAAGTAATGAACGCAATAAAGAAATAAAAGTCCGGAAAAGCATATGGAAATGAAAACAGATATATTGAATTACTAAAAGTAGATCAAGGCACTGCAGTGAATGAGTTAACTAAATTATACAATTCTGGAAGCTGAGAAATACCAGATCAGTGGAAAGAAGCAGTGTTGGTGAAAATACCAAAAACAGAAGACCTTACAAAATGTGCAATCTGGAGAGGAATTAGCTTTCTATCTGTGCCAGGAAAAGTATTTAGCAGAGTATTAATGGAAAGAATGAAAAATGAAATCCAAGTTATAATGAAGAAGGAACAAGCAGGCTTCAGAACTGGAAAAATACAACAGATCTTCATTCTGAGAAAGAAACATTATAGAACAAAATTTAGAATTTCATGTCTCCTTGAAGGCTTTGGCAAAGTCTATAAAATTCAAGTACAAGTATTTGAATTTTATAGACAGAGAAATCAACTAGAAAATTCTAAGCATCTATAGTATACCAGATAAGATAATTAATGTTGTGCAGAACTCAGTTCTGCACAAGTTTTGGCGCAGAACTCTGAAACAGAAGCTTTCCCAATTGTAACTGGAGTTCGACAAGGATGTGTATTGTAAGGCCTACTTTTCACAATATAATGATAAACTGGGTTATGATCAAAATCACAAAAACCAAAGCTGGCTTAAGATGGAATATGACATGTCTTGAAGATCTATATTATGCAGATGACACTGTTCTGATTTCTTCTCGTTTCACTGATTTGCAACAGATTAAGACAAAATGCATCTTCAGTAGGTTTAAAAATAAAGATAAAGTAAAAATGAAAAGGATTAATAATAAAAGTAAAGAAACTCTAAAAATAGACAACACAGAAGTGAAAGATGTGATAGACTTTCAATATCTTGGAGCAACAGTCAGCCAAAATGGTGGCACAGATGATATCAAACAGAGAATAATCAAAGCATGCAATGCTTTTACAAGTTTACAGCCAATACGGCAATCTGCAGCATATAAGATTAAAGCAAAATTGAGGATCTTTTTAAGTAAATGTTAGATCTGTCCTACTCTATGGAGCAGAAACTTGGAAAATAAACAAAATGCAAGAACAGAAGTTAAAAGTTTCCAAACTGAATCTCTTAGAAAAATTTAAAAAATTTATTGGGCAAACCAACTATATAAAATAACTAATACAAAAAAGTATTCAAGAGGAAATCAAATTGTGTAAATGGACAGAACGTGTACTCAGGATGAACCACAATGACATCCCAAGGGTGGCTCTGACTTGGACTCCTGAAGGAAGGCATAGGAGAGGAAGACCAAAGCTCACATGGAGGAAAGAAATGAAGCCAGATGGGCGAGCTGGTTAGCAGCGAGAATGTGGCTCTGGACAGAAAGTTGTGGAAAGAAAGGATCTTAGCCTTATGTGCCACTAGGCATGAAGAGGATAAATAATGCAGAAGTCATATTTTTACATACGAATTGCCTAAAGGTATCACACCTTATTAAAAATTAAAAATATGACTTCTGCATTACTTCAACTTTGGTATCACCTCTGGGTCTGGCTCCCACTGATGAGACCTGAATAAAGATTAAAACCGGTGTGAGCAGTGACCCTTCCCATAATGCATAGCATTATACATACCTGTGAGGATATGTGCTTTGCATTATGGGATACTAAGGCAAGTGATGTGAAGTCATACACCTTTACCAAGAGTTGCCCCAGTCCTGAAAATAGTTCAGGCACAAACATGTTTGCTTACACTTAGATAAAGGATTAAACCAAGTATATGATTTCTTGGTATCTTTAATTTAAACTAGATTTGTGTGATAGTCTCAGCTGATTTGGCCATGCCAATCACTAATTTAGACTTCTAGTTTCAAGCTGAATATTTTTAGTTTGAAATTTTGACAGAAGTTCAAGAGAAAAAAAAAAGCCTATCAAATTTGAAGCTTTAAATCCACTTCATAATACCATTGTAAATGACTAAGACAGTTAAACAACTTTGAGGAAATATAAAGTATAGTTTTTCTTGTTCTCCTGGGATACTTCTAGAGGTTATTTGTCAAATTTTAAAAGAAGTTAAAATGTAACTTAATGCCTTGGAAATCTGTACCATAATCAGAGAAGAGGAGGTGAGGGGAAGAACTATATGCAGAGGAGTTTATACAGAAGTGTAGAAAGAGAATGTTGAAAGCAATTTTAATTTATGAATCTGAAAGTTGAGTTAGAAATAACATACTTAATTGAGGGCTAGAGATATGAGAAAATCAGAAAGCATCCAGTACCAAAATCATATTAATATATATATATACATAAGACAAATTAAAATTAATTTCAGAATAAAGAACTTTTTTTTACATCTTTAAGAGGGCTTTGATGCGTTATTTAAACTAGACACATCATAAATATTATTTTACCCTACAGGAAAAATTACCTATTATTATTATGAAAATATATTTCAAAATACAAAAAAAAAAAAATCTACAAGGAATAATCAATTAATTGTAGACTTAATCACTAGTGTGTGCCAATGTGAAATTAGTCTACCAGGTTAAAAATAAAATTACACTTGTATTAAGGGTCAAAGCTGTATAACTGAGAGGAGACCTCCACATAGCCTTTAAAGGAATGCGGAAAACCGACCAGGGCTTCTGACCTAATGTCCAATCCTCACCTTCTCGTGGTGTACCCTGCACATAGCCTTTAAAGGAATGCGGAGAACCGACCAGGGCTTCTGACCTAATGTCCAATCCTCACCTTCTCGTGGTGCACCCTGATGGGTATCTACCTGAATATTGAACGAACGAGGATAGGCTGGCAATTTGGATTTAGCCGACCAAATTGTATTCTTATTGGTTAAACCAAAATAAAATATGATGGTACAACATGACAAAATCTCATGCTGGCTGGGGCTTCGCCCGGTTAAACAAGGCCCCCGTTGTTTTTGCCAGGGAACCAGGACGAACAGCAAAAAGTCAGTTATTGGAACAAATCTGAAAACACACCCAAACTCAAAATCACCAGAGTTAAAGATCAGTACTATCAACATAAGAAGCCTGAATGGCAAAGAAATGGAGCTAGCTGAGGAATTAGATAAGTACCAGATCGACATAATAGGGGTGACTGAAACAAAAAAGACAAAAACTGGTGAGATCTTTCTGAGCAATAAATACAAAATGTTATATTCAGGCAATAACAATCAAGGAAAAGAAGGTGTAGCCATTGTATTCAACACAAAATACGAGGCTAATCTTCTTGAATCGCAGTCAGTCTCAAGTAGAGTGTTGTGGGCAAATATGAGAATGGGGAAATGGACAATGAGACTTATTTGTGCCTATGGTCACACAGAAGGTTCTACTAAGGTAGAAGTGGAGGAATTTTTTGATGGTTTAGAAAAAGCAACTGACACAATGAAAAAGAAAGGAAAAGTTGGTCCGTGTTGGGGATCTGAATAGCAGAGTAGAAAATGATTGTCAGATATACAAAAATATTTTGGGAAAATTTGGAGAAAAGAGCAAAGCTAATAATAATGATAAATGCCTGTTGGATTTCTGCTCAGAACATGGATTGATTATTACTAACACCGTGTTCCAACAAAAAAATGTGCACAAATTCACATGGAGAGAAGAGGCAATGAATAAGAAAAGTCTCATTGACTATGTTATTGTTGATAGTGATGTTTTCTCCCTGGTGCAGGACACCAGAGTGTACAGAGGATTTGAAATTGGAAGTGATCACTATTTAGTCTTGAGCAGGATAAAACTGAATTTCATATTGAAAAGAATAACATGTAACAAGTTTTAAAGCGAATAAAAGTTGAGCAGCTCTCAGATATGAACTGTAGACTAAAATACACAAGGATTATTGAAAAAAAATGAAAGAGTTTGAGAACAGGAAATAAACCTTGGAGATTCAGTGGCAAGCCTTGAAGAAAACCCTGATTCATTCAGCCAGAGAGGCATGTGGTGAGGTTGTCTGCAGGGATAGAAAAATCAAAACTCCATGGTGGACACAAGAAGTTAAAAAGGCAGTGTAGGAAAAGAAGATAGCATATCAAAAGTTTCTGGCAAATAAGTCAGCTTGTGCTCTTAGAGAATACAGAGACAAATGTAAGAAAGTGAAACATTGTGTAAAACTAGCAAAACAAAAGCCATGGGAGGACTTTGGCAAGAACATAGAAAATAAATATTTTCATTATATCAAGAAGGTGGTAAGATATTCTGAAGGTTGTTGAAGAAGCTTAGAAATGGAAGAACAAGTGCTGTAAAAGGAGTTAGAGATGATAAAGGTGACATGAAAACAGGAGAAAAAGATATCCTTGAAGTATGGAGTAATTACTTCGAAAAATTGCTATATGAAACAAGCAGTGATAGCACAGTGGTAAAAATCACTCAACAGGCATAATCAGGAATACATATCTATACTTGAAGTAGAAAAAGCCATCAAAGGCTTGAAATGTGGAAAGGCAGCAGGAGTAGATAACCAGAAATCCTCGACCAGAAATGCTGAAGTATGGTGGTATAAAAGTCTTACAGTGGCTGCACTGCATAGTTCAGAAGGCCTGGACAGAGGGACGAATTCCCGATGATTGGAGTAGAGCTCTAACAGTGTCCATATATAAAAAGGGAAATAAAACTGAATGTGAGAATTACAGAGGTATTTCCCTACTGAGTGTTCCTGGCAAGATCTATGCAAGTATACTTGAGAAACAGTTGAGAAGAATTGTGGAAGAAAAGCTTGGTGAAGAACAAGCTGGATTCAGGCCAAATAGAGGCTGTCAGGATCGGATCAGATCTTCAGTTTATGACAAATAGTTGAGAAAGCATGGGAATATAACAAAGATCTGTATTTAAGTTTTGTCAATCTGGAAAAGGCATATGACAAGGTGCCAAGAGAGAAGCTATTCAATATGCTACAGTTATATGGTGTCAATGGACATTATATCAAGCAATACTTAATCTGTATTTGAGTTGTAAGTCAGCAGTTAGAATTGAAGGAAGTAGAGGAAGATGGTTTAATGTTAAATCTGGTGTGAGACAAGGATGTACATTATCCTCTCTGTTATTCATTATCTAATATCAGAATTGGAGATGTTAATGTCAGCTCTTTGCTTTATGCAGACAATGTTATAATTCTGAATAAATCTGCTGCAAGTTTGCAAGATTGAATGACTGTTGTAATAGATATGGCATGAAGGTCAGCATTAAAAAGACAAAGACAATGAAAATAGGTACAATTGTTGAAAATGTCAATTGTTTTGTGAACGGGAAACCTGTGGAACAAGTAAAACATTTCAGCTACTTAGGCACGATTTTTAGTGAAGATGGTAAATTAAATATGGAAATAGACAATAGAATCAACAAAGCTGGTATGATTAGGAAGTCAATTGAATAAATTCATATGGAATAAGAGAGAAATTAGTCGGAACACTAAATTAGCTGTATACAAGACAGTGTTCAAACCAGTTTTAACTTATGGATCCGAGAGCTGGGTCAGAAGTAAAACACTTGACCAAAGACTAGAGACTGCAGATATGAGAGTCCTGAGAAAGATTAGAGGCATGAACAGATGGCATCAATGGCAATATCATATTAAAAACGAGGATATTAGGAAAGAACTTGACATTGTCAGCATCCAGGAGTGCGTCAGCAGAGTTAATCTCAGGTAGTATGGTCACTTAAACAGAATGGGCGAGGAAAGATTAACAAAACAAGTGTTCTCTGCCAGGTTGGCAGGAAAACGACCCAGATGAAGACCTCTGATATAGATGGATTGATATGGTAAAATGTGCCTTAGACAATAGAAATACAAGATCTGATAATGATAATATTGGAGTCTTGAGAAATAATAAACTGATTTGGAGGAAAATTGTAGAGAGGAAGTTAGTAATGATGTAAATTTTTCATGTAGTACTATCATATCTTGTACACCTCTTGAGGGTACATGTCAGGAATTTGATGATGATATATATATATATATATATATATATATATCTCACTCTTTCCTTGAGAAGCCAGTTTTAAATTAATTGAGAATGCAAAAAAGAAAGAATAATTCTCTATACAGAATAATCATCTATATAGGATACTTTATCAGTGATTACAGACTCTCTCTCTTGAAAGGAAGTCTTTTATACTTATTGAGAAAATTAGTATAAAAAACTTGCTTTTTTGGGGAGAGGAAGAGAAAGTTTGTAATTTGACAGGATAAACCAACATTTACCTTATTTCCAACCTACAGAAACTAAAACTAATTATGGTATTAAAAACAAATCCATTGATGTAGTACAGCTAAACTGTTCTAGAAATGTCAAGGAACTTCCATTAGGAATTGGAACTTTGAATAGGCAAGCAAAGCAATTTTATACATAAATTTAGTTCAGAATTACAATTAGCTCTCAAAGATTTTTTTAAGCTCTAAAATATCAGAAAGAAAAAAATCTTGATGTTCTTCCACTTTTAATTTCTATCACTGCCAATTTAATAATCAGGATTCACTAATGATTTATTTGCTGACACTACCATTTTACAGTCTCTCCTCCATCTCACCTGATCCTATTTGCAGTATTAAGAAGTATAAGGCAAGAATGTTTTCCAACAAGTAACAATCTGTTATTTTGTCAGTACTCCTCACAGGAATAATTAATGCAAATCTACGCTAATCCTATGTGAGATCATATTAATTCTACTTGAGAGTATAAAGTACTTTCCATGTCGATCATTTCTGGGAATTTGGATGTTTACGTTAAACAAGCAGCACTTGCATAAAGCTAAAATCCTGTGACATACTGTAAGCTAATCTTGAAAACATGTGTCAGAAAATCATTAATTAATGAATACTCAACACAAATGTTTGTTGAAAGCTGATTTTTAATTCTTTGTTATATTATATATCTTTACTGGATGTTTTAATATAATTAATATGATAAAAGTTTAAAGAAATATTTTTTAACTTTATTAATATTGACATTCTCTAAAAAATAAAATCCATAAACATTGGACAAATTTTAGGTCTTATAAGCATGTCTAATCATTTTAAATTCCTATCAGAGAATATCACTATACAAAACAAAAGAGGAAACTAAATTATTCAGATCTATTATATCGTTAGTTATCTATAATATAATAACATGTAACTGCTCTATTTTTATTGTAATTCATATGCAAATTTAAAGTAAAATATTATTGAAGTAAAAATACATTTTAATTATATTCAGCCATAACTGACAGCCTCACAAACACACAGCAACTTTTTTTTTTTTTTTTTTAATTATTTGAGGTAACAAATATCAGCTATTCATTAAGCAATGAAAATGAACAAATTTAAAGTTTCATAAAATTTAATAAAGTTGAACAAATGGTAACACGCCCTGTAAAACCTGAAATTGCATAAGTTTCAATGATAAAATTGTAAAACTGACACAATTTCATCATCAGTGCAGAAAATTCACATACTATTAAAGAAAAAAACTGATGGGAACCAAAAATGTTTTCAATTGCAATACGATTCAAAATAAGTTTCTCTGGAAATGGTAATTTCATATGTTGCACTGGAGAAAAATTTTACACCTTAAGTGTGTACTTATTATTATTACAACACCTCCAAGGAGTCCAAAGATTCATCGAGGGAGGGCACCTACTCTGCATCTCTCTGTCTCCACTACTCAATCCACCAACTACAGAATACTGTATCATCTACACCAATGCCATCTACTGCCCACTAACACCACTAGTATTTTCACAGATAATCAACAAATATCTATGTCCAAGGTGGGATTTGAACCTACAGCCTTTTGGCTGGAGAGTGGATACGCTAACCAATCGGCCAACCAGGCCAGCAAAAAAAGTATCAAATTCTTCACCATCAAATTTTCAAATTGTTAAAAGAAACATTTTACATAACTTGTTTGCAATAAACAAGACTACTGTGGTGTAAAGACTGTAAATCCATTTCATACTTTTGTTATGTCTCTCAAATCAACGAAGAAATTTATTTTACTCAAAACCGCTACTAATATAAGCTGTTACATGCACTCTTAAATCTGGGAAAAACTATTCAGAACAAAAGTATGAAATAGATTTACAATCTCTACATGACAGTAGTCATGTTTATTGCAAATAAGTTACTGTAAAATGTTTCTTTTAACAATTTGAAAATTTGATGGTGATGAATTTGATACTTTTCAATTAATGACAACTTCTTGAATATTACAAGAATTCTTAGTTACTCCGAGTAACCTTGACAAAGGTAATTAAACTACAGATGTGGGGAGGGGTATTAATGCTGCTTGTAACCATACCTTTATCAGCTGTGACTGATCTTTACCAGCTCAGAATGATAGGTTGTTTCCATGAGGATTAGTAACATGGTTGGAAATCAAAGTGCTAGTGGATGGAAACAACGTATCATTTTGAGCATTCATAAAAGTAACCAGCAGGAAGAGAAAAACTATGCTAAGGGTTATTAAATGAAATTTACTGTACAAAATTAAGTGCATCTGTATGAAACAGGTGACAAAAGCTAAATATGCATAACTGATCTATTTTAAGATTATTAATGAAACAAATCAAAACAAATGTTAAATCACAATTTACATTTGTTTCAATTCTGATATGTTCTTTCTCCCCCCCCCCCCCCCCTCCCATCCACTTTATCTTCTTATCAGCAAAAAATAAGCCCAATAATGATAACCTTCAAAAATAAACTATTAGTAAATAAGAATTTCCTCTATTCCCAATATTTACATTTTGTGATGCATTATTGAAAACAATTCTCAATATTTAAAATAAGCTTTATTTATAATATCTTCTCTAACAAACAGAATAGTTCAATGGTATCAACCAGGTCTAAACAACAAATTAATAAGCAGTTAAGTCTTTAAAAATTCATTAGAAAAATGATTTTTATAGTAATACTAAACACAAAAAAATTGGAAACTGTATTACATTGGTACTGTGACACAGCAAGGGCTAGATGGTATACAGTGCAGGGTTAGAAAACTCTGCTCTTTGAACAATCAACCTAATTTTTGCTCCATTCCCAACTACTTCAGACCTCAAATAAGAATGATTTATAGTTTTAAGAAGATGACAATGCAGAGGATAACTAATTACATTTATATTTCACCCAAGTCAAAGTGACATCATCAAGGAACAATATTTTTATTATTATTACATGACACCTCCAAGGAGTCAAGAAATATGGCTTAAGATACATGTACAGAGGCACCAATAGATAAGTGAGATCAAAGTTAAAAAACATAGCAAAAGCCTAAGATCCACACTACCTAGTGGGCTTGATTGGGTACTCTTGGACACTGGGTTAAGCTAATGGTCTCAGGATCAACACATCCCAGATGTCAGGTAGTTTTATGTATCCAAATTAACAGAGATAAGGATAGTTTTTTCAAGGCAAGGGATACATCAGCAAATTTGGATGCATAAAGCCATCTCACATCTGGGAAATACTCATCTGGAGACAATTACCAATGTTCACCAATTTTATTTATATCCTTCATGTTGTCATTTCCTTCCTAAAAATATCAACAAGAGTAACAATCAATGGTATAAGACAGACTCTGATAATAAAATGATGTTCCATTCATTTAATTTAATAAAACACTTTGGCACATTATGAAATTTTCCAAAAAAATCTTCAAACCAAACAAGTTTTTCAGTTGTTTTGTGAGACGTTGGAATGTGCTGACAGACTGAATTTATTTAAGGTAGGTGCAATTTTCAAACTGATTCATGATCATGAATTGCAAATGTACTTTATGGTCACTGTCAGTCTGTTTTGCAGGAAGGGTGGGATAGACCAGCTTTTGGATCCCAGAAGGGAAGCATGGCTAATCAGTTATCACAGGTTTAGATGATTGTGAATCAGTTTGAAAACTGGCTCTACCTTAAATATTAAATAATGCACTTTTTATGATTATCTGCAGTCATTTCCTTACTTGTTTAAAGATGAATAGAATATTAGACACACATGTGCCACCCTTGCCATAAATGCATATTTAATTTTTTGTATAAAGTGTAATGTACAAGCTATTAAATATGCATTTATGACAAGGTAGGATATATGTGTCTAATATTATTATTACTCACGACACCTCCAAGGACGCTGAAGCCTCATCACAGAAGGACAACTACTGTACAACTCTCTCTCTCTCTCCATCACTACACCAAATCTCCATTCATCTTTAAACAAGTAAGCAAATGACTGCAGATAATCATAAAAATTGCATTCCATAATTGTCTTTGCATTTTCATATAATGACATGACTATCAGAAATAAACCTCGAGTGTTTTGTAAGCACTGTGAACAATTTTGTTTTGCCCAAATCTGTCACTTTGAATCATTTTGTCAATAAAATGGAATTACAGGGTTCCAAATGGAATTAGGAACTGTTTGGAGGTTCTCACCAAATTCATAATTCACTCACTGTACAAATGACTTAACGACAGTGTAATCAAACTTTGAAGATAAAAATCTGAAGTGTAATTAAAATGTAATCTCAGGAAAAGCAGTGAACATTTTACTTGTTTTCAACTTGTTACCTCTGAAAAAGTTTCTCATGACTGACAAACAAACATTAAAAGCAAAGGAAGAAATCTGCTGTCTGTTGAGAAAGTGTGCAGGAGTGTTAAAAATTGTGCCAAGCATTTAATATTTGCACAAAAAAGTCAAGTATCACAAATGTGAGCTGACTTTTTTTTGATGATTTGGCAGTAACTGAATTGAACTTTCTGCCACACAAACACTTTCATAGGCATTGAATCATTGGAATATGTAAAATTATTTCAGGTGTTTCTACGAAGAAAAAAGGTTGAGAATTGCCTTAAGTCACTCTTAATACAGAAGCATCACAACAATTTTTTAACTATCGATCACTGTCGATCTGTTTTGCAGGAAGGGTGGAATAGACCAGTTTTTGGGTCCTAGGAGGGAAGCATGGATAATCAGGTTTAGATGATAATTGCAAAATGGATATCATTCTCAGAGACTGGTCTACTTATATTTCATACCATTACAATCCCAATAAATCTCAGATTAAGACAAAAATTTTTTACTAAAAAAGTATCTTGTTAGTCTCCTGAAATTACTAAAAAAAACCTTTAGCCCTTTAGTTCTCCCTCAAATATATCATTTACCAAAAATCAATAAGTCTAATTATCCTCTGAGATCTATAGTAGACGCTACTAATTCTCCTCTTACAGATTATCCAAACAATAAAAAATCTCTTACCCCCAAACTCACTGGCCATACTCCTTACACAAAACCATTTTAAAACTTCAATTGTAAATAATTCTGATATGTTGGTCAGCTTTGAAATCACTTCATTATTTACCAATATTTCTTTCAAATTAAAAAAAAACAACAACAACTGTTTCTCCTCCTAATATCATAGATTTCATTCTCCTTTATCACCATTCTGGCTACTTCTCTTGGAAGAATAAAATGCACAAATAGAGGGTACTGCTATGGGTTCCTCCCTCTCATCTCATCTTTACTGATTTTTCATAAAATCTTTTTTAAAAGCATGCTCTTGACTAGCCAATTTTAAGCTTTCTATCTAGTCAAGATAAAGACGATGTGTTCTCCATTTGACATGAAGGCCCAGACATACTACTCCTTTCTCTGTCACTTCAATAATCAATACCCAAGAATTTATTTTACTATGGAAAAGGAAACAATAGGCTAGTCTTTCCAGAAACCTTGGTAACAAGCCTCTTCTGGTGGTAACCTTCCAGAATACACAGAAAACTTACTCACACTTCTTATTATTATCATCATCATCATCTGACCCCCCCCCCCCCCATGATGTCAGAGACTCATTGTGGGAGATACACACCATTGCACACAATGCTCCTCCAACTGTGGCTCAAACTGATCCAATGTGTCTACATTATTATTATTATTATTATTATTTGACACCTCCAGGGAGTCCAAGAACTCATCGAGGGAGGGCACTTGCTCTACAACTCCACCATTCAATCACCAACTGACTGCAACTACACCAATGCCATCTATCACCGACCACCACTGCTATTTCCACAGACAATCACAAACATCTATGTCCACGGTGGGATTCGAACCCAGAGCCTTTTGGCTGGAGAGCGGATATGTTAACCACTTGGCTAACCAGGCCGGCTTACACATTCACAACATACTCAGGTAATTCATTCCACTCTCCATGCAAAGAACCTGCTCCTCACTCTTCTGCTGACATCCTCCTCAAACAGTTTCCAGAGATGGCCTCTTGTTCTACTCCCCTCTCCCATTCTATGAAAAATCTTTTCCATGTCAACCTGATAACCAGACTAGCTTATATGTCTCAAATCAAATGCCCCCCACCCACTTCCTATTTATGAAACTTTGCAACTTACATTCTCTCAATTTGTTCTCATACTCCACATTCCAAAGGCCACTGACCACCTTTGTGACTCTTCTCCAGACCCTTTCCAACATATACCCTCATCACCAGGAAAACCTGGCAACCAAATCCATATGTGGCCTGATCAAGGCCTTATACAATTGCATCATAACCTCTCTCATTCTCATGTTAGGTCCTTGTCCAAATCTCAAAACCTTACACTTTGCGACATTGAAATGATAGTTACACCTACCTGTCCATTCATGCAATCTATTCAAGTCCTCCTGTAAGGCCATAACACCTGCTTGCATCATCTACATATCACTAGTTAAATCCATCACATATCACAAATGTCATTAGCATACAAACTGAACAACGATGGTCCCAAAACTGACCCTTGCAGTACATCACTTTTACCATACCAACAGTATGGCATTAAAGCTAACCAACTGAGCCAACAGTCTGTTCCATTGAGCCTGCTCTTAGAGATGACTCATTCATATATATATATATATATATATATATATATCACACCCTCCTATCTGATGGCTTTAAGAATCAACAAAATACTCAATCTCCCCCCACAATCCTCAGGAAGATTATAATAATGCCATCACCTTTCTTTTATGTCTGGAACACATCTGAAAAAATTGCTATAATTAAAAAAAAACCCTCCGCACCACCTTCAAGCCTCACTTGAAACTGGCTACTTTTGTCTGTTCACTTGAAGACAAATTCCTTTCTTTCTTAGTTCCTGGTATGTATAAAGTTCCTTGTTCCTACAAGTTAGCTTACTACTTACAGACTGGAAGTTCAGCCCACAACCTGTATGGAAAAGCATTAAAAACATATCCACAATCAAGACTATGGTCAGTCAGATCCAACAGACCATGCTTTAGATACCTATACATAGAATCAAATGAGAAAAAACATTGCCATGCTACATTGAAGCAAGTCTAGAAATGAAAGCCTTTTTAGAATCTGCAGCCACCTTTAAAAACCAGCCCAGTCTAAATGAATATAGATGCATCAAACTTCCAAAAACATTAATGAGTTAATAGGAAACATTAATTCTCAGAGATCCTATATTATAACTGAGGTCACCTGCTGGCACCCAGAGGGAAAGTTTCACTTAGTTTTGTGTTGTCTTGGTGTATTACAATTTATTCCATGCTCCCTGAGGATGTCTCTGTGACAAGTAAAATACTGAAAGAATTAAACATTGTTTTTAGTCCCTTTGCCATTGTTGTTTTCACCGCATTAATCCTCTAAGAACAAGAACAATGCAAAAATCAAATAATCAAATGCAAAAGTTACATGTTAAGGTTAAGTGTGATAACTAGTCAAATGATGAAAGTAAATGTCGAAGATGAAATGAAATCAAAAACCAGCAACATCTTCATTTCATAGTAACTTGGTTCAGTTCTTTCTCGGTTAACAAGTTTCATTCAATCTGTGGACTTGGATAGTCAAATGAATTGTATTTTCCAGCATGAGATTACCACCTTGCTTAAATGAAGACTTGAAATCACTAACAGCAGCATCATGCTTGGTCTCCAGAACAGTTTCTGGATTATCTAACCCATGTTATGAATTTTATAGATATCCAATCTTTCATGGATAGTTATCATTAAAAAAAAAAAAAAACACTATTACACAAAGTTACTTTTTAATTGAATATTTGAGGTTTAATAAAGTAAACAATGCATACAAATTATTTTACCATTTACCAATGAGACAAAAAGTGGTATTTAATGGAATAATGGGAAACCTAATGTCTATAGGAGAAAATTTTTAAGGAGCGAATATTTCAAAAATGTTGTACACTTCCAAAAGTAATATCATTCAAATATATAAATCTGAGTTTAAGTATACAGTACTTCTATTCTGGTTTATTTTTGTTCTCATTTGACAATACAATGGTACATATTTTTAAACCTTAAGCTTTATATTATTCAGTTTGGAAGAATTGCTGACAGGAAGCTAGTAATGTAAAATGTGTATAGTACTATCATAGTTTTAAATAACACATAGCATAAAGAGACTATATGAAGACACAAAAAGTTTATTGCTAATCTAAATAACCAGATATTTCATTCTGAAAACAAAAGATCATCTTCAGCATAAGAGACAATTTAAAAAAAGGTAGAATACCAGATTTCACAAGCTAGCTGCATGCTAGAGCAGTACCAGTATAGAAGATATGAAATTGATAGGAAAAAAAAGTATCATTTACAGATCACAGTATAGAGTTCTGAAATATATTTCATGTTGCTCCGATATTATATATTAAGATCACCACCTAACCATATTCACTTAATTGCATGACAAACTGATAGCTAGTTTTCACACTATCCACAAACTAACAATTTCAGAGAAATCATTAGGTAGTGGATAGCTTGACACATAACTGTAATTTTTAAGTCAGTCTTTTATCATTTTTATTTATTTGTGTCCTCAATCTTGCCATTTCATTTTGTGCACTGGTTCTTTATTTTTATATTTCAAATTTAATACTATTTTTTCAGCACCATTACCAATGTCTAAAAGTCTATACTCCTAATATTATTATTAACACCATGCCTCCATGGAGTCAAAAGATGAAAATATTCATGACTACTTTGTTTTTAAAAAATTTTAGTTATTAATCTGTCCAAAACATAGCCTACTGTTCATATATAAAAAAGTTAATATATTAATCATATAAAACAATGTGTAACAAAAAATGTAATTTATATTATATTATTATTATGTAACACCTCTAGGGGATCCAAAGACTCATTGAGGGAGGGCATCTACTCTACAACTCTGTCTCCACCAACCTTCATCATCTACACCAATGCCATCTATTGCCCACCACCACCACCAGTGGTATTTTCACAGACAATCACAAATATCCGTGCCCACAGCGCGATTCAAACCTGCAGCCTTTTGGCTGGAGAGTGGATATGGTAGCCACTCAGCCAACCAGGCCAGCAAAAAATAATTCACAATTCAATAAGCTAAGGGTTCTCCTTGCTGTACCAATTTCTAAATGTGCTGCATCTGTTTGTAACTGTTAATAAAGGTGCCATTCTCTGATATATTGAACAGAATGCTCTAATGAGAACTTACAAGAACATCAGTTCTGCATACTACAAAAGAGTCTGGTCAGCTTGATCAAATCATAGAATCTCCTGGTTGAGGACGTGCCTCTTACACAGATGCTATTTTAATTTGAGTGCTTATTCACAGAATGCTGAAGTGCATCTACATTGCCAACTTGAACCATAATGATGGTTCCTACCAAAATTTGGTAGTCTTATCCTTATTATTTTTTTTTTTTATGCATTGATTTAAATTTTATTATTTTCATTATATTTTTGTTTTGGAAATGTAAATTACAATGAAGATCTGAAAGTTTAAGATTGAAATATCTAGTTATTTAGGTTAATAAACTTTCTGTCTATATAGTTTACTATCACAATGTCTCATACATCCCTTGCAGGGCATAAAATAATTATGAAATTATTGAAATATGTGCACTTTACACTTATATTCTTCAATTATACGATGGAAATAATTTCAAACTGCTTCAATTCTAGCACTAAAATTGTGTTTCATTAATATATTAAATTCAATAGTAAACTTTTTATAAATATATGTACAAAAGTTTCACTTTTGAGATACAGTCAAAAGAACTTTCTGGGCAAAAAAGACACACACGCACGCAGTGTGTATATATATATATATATATATATTTTTTTTTTATTATTTTAAAAAATAAGTTGTAAGATTAAAAGGAACAATATAACTGAAGAACAAAAAAAAAAAAGTTAATACATGAACAAGCCTTGTATATGGTAATTTGATATATGCTGTATTAGACAATTCAACAACCTATTGTCATCTATGACATACTCTCAGAGATCCAAGTTACCACAAAAACTAATGGCATTTTTCAATTAGAATTAATAAAAAGATCATATCAGGACAAGTCAATAAGGTAGTAGGTAAAGTAAAAAAAAATTAAACTATTCATTAATAAACAAATATAAAATCCTATATGATAATGCAAGGATTCAGTGCTGGAAATAAATATTTTTCTGCACCTAGCAGTTTTATTCTATATTATACAAAGATTACTTTAGGAATGTGAAATGTCTGAGGCCAACGCACAAACTAATCGATACCATGTTCCCAATTTTATAATTATCATTAACTAATTATATCCTCAAAATAATTACCTAAGTTAATTATTTTGACAAGATGTCAATTCTTCAAAAACAAACATAATATTTGAGATTTATGTTTAATAAACATGTTCTGTATGTAATAAAATATTGTCCAATTATACAAACTCAAAAGATTACTAATAAAATTACCATTACTACAAAATTATACGATGGAAATAATTTCAAACTGCTTCAATTGTAGTACTGAAATTGCGTTTCATTAATATATTAAATCCAATAGTAAACCTTTTATAAATATATGTACAAAAGTTTCACTTTTGAGATACAGTCAAAAGAACTTTCTGGGCAAAAAAGAAAATATAAAGATAGAAAAATAAAGTAACATAACTCAAAATCTAAGGTAGTAGTGACTGTGATGTATTGCTCTCTGCTGCCAGCTGAATTTCTCTTCGGGCTTGCCGATTTGATTCTAGAAGTTCTTTTAGCCGAGCATGTAAAAAATCTGTTCTACTTTCTATAGCATCAAGACAAGAATTGATCTGATCTAAGGCTGCATTAACAGATTCATATTCTAAAAAAAAGCAAGAAGGGGGAAAAAAAAAGTACATATATGTTACACATATACACATCTTTCGCAAAATTACAGTAACCTATCATTTATTCGACCACACTTGAAAGGGAATTTACTGTTCTCATAATTGATGAGGGTTGGATAAATGGTAGATTACTGTATAAAAATAAAAAAATGATAAAAAATGATGGTTGCATAAAAAAGCGTATTATAATTTTATTTTGCTTTTAATTAAGTCAATATTCAAAATAAAACTAATATCAGCTTATGATTTCTTGTCTTATACTTACATGAAATAATGCATAGAACATAAAATGGTCCAATGAATAATTTCATTGTTATTCAGCACTCATTTTCCTATAAATTTTCTTCTAATTGGTCTGTTATTTATAGAGATTGATTTATTTTAACAGTGTTACAACACCAAACAAAATTAAATTATAAAAAGATGTCTATTAACTGGTTATATTTCAATGAACTTCAAATCAGCATCTTCAGAGCAAACATGTCATAGTTTACATTTGACAATAAGTGAAATAATTCAAATTTTAACAGACAAAAGATCTGAAGTCCTAATTTGGCACTGTAATGTTGTATAAAAGAAGTATTACAGTTGTGTAGTTGATCTTACAATGCCAGGCTCCCAAATTTTGGCAAATACAGCCATACTTGTTAAAGTTAGGAGAATACTAAATAGCCATTGCTGACTAAAAATAATCTGACCTGTAACAATTTCTATATAGCACACTGGTTTCTTCCATCTGATAATATGTGAAGGGGTCTCCAAAAGCATGGTCTGCCGGTCCCAACTTGCCATAATAATGGTAGTGAATGCATTTTTCATGTTCTTCAAGGCAATGTTAATAGATCTTCCTTATGTCTATAGTAGGACTAGTGGGAAAGGGAAAATAGGATGGCTATGTAGTATTTTATCTCTTTTCTGGCAGTTATAGCCATTGGCCAAGAAAGTAGGATGAAGATAGTTAAGTTCTGTGCAAAGAGCTGCATCATTAGAATAAATAGTAACTCTGTGTATAAGTATTTTTAGAATTCCATATTGTTGAGCTGGATGATGACATGATTGTTTATGTAGATATTAATAACATGATGGCAGTACTTATGAGGTTGACCAGTGTGACTCAGCAAGCACCGCAGAAATCAAATGGCATTAATGATATAAGACTTTTCAAAGATAATTCAATGTTGTGAGTGTAATATGTCTGCATGGAAGAATGTAAGAGATATGTTTGTGGGGGGGGGAAGAGAGAGAGAAAATAAACATGAGATGAGAGAAGGTATGGATTTGTAGGAAGTGCAATATATTATTAGGCTACGAGGCAATGATTGTGAACTAGACTGCATAAATGTAAAAGATAGAAGACTGCATAAATGAAAGAAATGGAAATGAAATGAAAGCTAGTGAAAGAATGCAAGAATGTTGAAGCAACAGTTAGTGATAAGGGAGTGAAAGAAAGTATGAATGAGGAAACGGAAGTAAGGTGGCAGAACGAGAGGTAGTGAGACTGCTGGAGTGACAGAGAGTGAAATTATCAGAATGCAAGTTTAATGAAACAGTTATTTAAAATGAAAAATGAAATGAGTAATATGTGGAGTGATGTTAGATGTTTAGTGGAAATTAATGAAAGTGTGCAAGAGAATAGAATGAAAGAAAAAAGAGTAAAAGAGGTAATAAGTGATTCCAGGATAGCAGTATAAGGAGATTCCATAGTTAGAAGATTAGTTAATGAGAGAGTCCATAAAGTCTGCTATCCAGGACAGAGAACGAGTAAGATAATTCAGGCATTGGACATGAGGAAGAAACAAGCAAGACAGTTAGCGGTTGTGGGGAAAAATGATCTTAGTGGACATAATGAGCATGTTAGGGCGAATATCACATTTTATTGAGAAGGAGGAAAGATAACAGCATAGTGAGAAAGGTTGTCAGTGTCTTGCCAAGGTATGACAATAGTGAGTTGCTTCGGAGAGTCAAAATTATGAATGGTATGCTAGTGGAGCTGTGCGAGGAGAAGGGAGTACAGTTTGTGGATGTATGGCATGTGATTGAAGAAAGAATGGTTTTATACAAGCAGTACAGGTTGCATTTGAATAGCTTTGGAGTGAGTGAGTGCACTGGAGAAAGTGACACGTGCAACAGATGAAGTGAAAAATCAGGAGAGTGGTATTGTAAAGACAGAAGTGCTTGGCAATGGAAACAATATTAGTGTGAGAGATAAAGAGAAAACGGGAATGCAAGAGGAACAGGGAAATGGGCGAAGCTTGGATAGGCAGGAAGACAGGTATAGGGAGAATGGATGTTGAAAGTGGCAGTGAATGTGTGTGTGTGTGTATGAAAATGGACTTTGACATGCAGAAATAGAGAAGTTATGATGCCATTATGTAGGACCTTGATCAGGCCTCATGTTTATTATTGTGCATGCACAGATTGGTCAACGTGTTTTCATGGTGACGAGGATATGTTGGAAAGGGTCCAGAGAAGATTCACAAAAGTAGTCAGTGGAATTTTGGTCTTTGGAATTTCAAGTGCGAGAAGAGATTGAGAGAATGTAAGTTGCAAGGTATATAGGAGGAAGGGGAGGGATATTTGAGCCAGTGTAGCTCAGTAGAAGTAGCGTTTGCACTTTATGGCGCTTGACTGCACGAAGAAAGGATTTGGTGGTTCAAATCTAGTCGCTGACTAGAAGAAATTTTTTGTCGAGAGGTGGTTACAGGGTTGACACTGGGGAGTTCCTTCGCTTGGTTGAACAGCGGGAAGGAGTGATGACAACAAGAGGCCATCACTGAAAGTTATGAAAGGAAACTGTGAGCAAGAGGGTGAGGAGTGGTTTCTTTGCATGGACGGTGGTTGAACCATGGAATGCATTGCCTGATGGAGTGGTGAGAGCGAGAATAGTCAATGAGTTCAAGGAGTGGTATGACAGACTTTGAGTTTCTTAGGGGGGAGACCTCCCCTTGATGAGTCTCGATAGACTTTGTGTTTTTTAGGAAGGACCTCCCACGATGAGTCTTTTGACTCCATGGAGGCCTGAATAATAATAATAATCTTCTTATGTGTGTGTGTTGGATTTTTATAACTACATGGCCTTTATAACTTCCTACTCCTAAAACATCACTATAATAATTCCACATCAAATTCCACTTTCTAGCATATCTTGGGGACAGATAAGAAGATCTGTTGACCTTGGAGAATATAAGACTTAAATCATCCTGCAAGCTCTCCACTCTCTTGATTAACTATTACTCTACCTAATACTGCATCAACACAGAACTGAATATTTCCTATATCATTTACATACAAATTTCATATAACTAGTGTCATATCTATCCCAGTTTGTTCTAATTTGCATAACAGAGTTCCATACGATATTCTGCCAAATGCCTTTGCAAAATCCACCAGAATCATCTAATATAAATATAATAGAAAAATATAAATCTAATATAATAGAAAGTTGTAGCCATTTCCTTTATCTAAGTCAACTCTCACTCTATTACAAAAAGTAAATTACTAAGGCATGACTTCACAAAGTCACATTGCCCCTCATAGAGAATCATATTTTTATCCACCCATTATTGAATTCTTTTTGACAAATTTTCCAGACTTTTACCAACACACTCCTGAGATACTGATTGGTCTATAATTTGCTACTGCAATCTTAGACCCCCCCTATGCAAAGGAATTGTTCTGCCCTTTTTCCAATCACTTGGAACTCAACCATAACTTAAACTGACTTAAAATGTCTAGTACTGTCAGTTCCCTTGCACATTCTCACAAAACACAAGCTAATTTCCCATCTAATCCCACAGTTGTATTTACATTGAGATTCTGCAATATCCTACAAACTTTCAAATTCATCCACCTCTGTTCTTACATAAATCTCTATCATATATGTTACAGCATTAACCACACTTTGTCATCATCATCAGCAGCATTCAATGTTATTATTCTATAGTCATTCTTTCTGTCTTACCACATAACTGAAGAACTCTTTGGGATTCTTCCCTTTGACCTGCTCAGCTAGTTTCTTCTCGTAATTTGATTTTACATTCATATTACTGTGCTGGTCACCTTTCTTGCTTAACCATAGCACTGTTCATAAGTTTGCTGGTCACCTTTCTCCTTATACATCTTTCACACCATTTTCTTTTTTGAAGCTCGTGCTTAATGATATTACTCATCCATTAGGTATACAATTTAATATAGTTTCCCTCCAGATGCCACTTAATTATCTCCCATGCACTACTAACAATCTTCCCTTGCAGGGGATGTGACAACCTCAAGTTTCCTCCTAAGCTTGTCATAATCACCTGTCTTGATTCTGCACATATTTCTTCTTGATCGAATATTCCTCATAGGACCTAGTCATGGGATCATTCTGATCTTATGACCAGGTCTAATATTCTCACATCCCTAGTCCCCTTCTCACACCCAATTAAAGGACAACCAGAATTTATAACCCTATGTAGTACATACTCACAATCGAGAACTTATAGAACAATCAAAAAGATTTTAACTATTTAGGCTCAAATTTTAGTGCAGATAGAAAATTAAATATGGAAATAGATAATAAAGAAGGACCACTACTAGTATTTTAGGAAGGTAGCTAAATTAATTTATATGGAAAAAGAAAGAAATCAAAACACTAAACTATATGAAACAGTGTTCACAGAAATTTTAACTCGTGGATCTGCAAGATGAGTTAGAAATAAAACAGTTGATCAAAGACTACTTAGAGTTATAAGAAAATCACAAAATGAAAGTAGGGCATTAATGGAAGAATCATATTAAAAAATATACCAGAAGGGGATTTGACACCATTGGCCTTTTGAGGGCAGAACTAACCAAAGCTAGTATGATCACTTACACAGATGAGAGAGGAAAGGTCAGGTGTTTGATCCGCGATAGCAGGAAAAGTGGCCATGATCTAGTTGGATTGATGCAGTTAGTAATATAGTGACTTTGATTATCATATATATATATATATATATATATATATATATATATTTATGTTAAAGATGGCAAGCTATTTTAAACCTGGTTTTACTCCATTTCCCAAATAAACAGACAAACAAGTCAAGTTTGTGCCTGCACATATTGCAAGTCTAGCTGACCCGCAAAGTAGTGCAAGGCAACTCATGGTAAAGGCAGAATAAGCTCTGATCACTATTCTTAATATTTACCCTTAATGCAAAGCCCATCTCCTTGAGGAGATGTATGATACTATGTATTAAAGGCAAGGGACCACTACCCAGACTGGTTTCGACTTTTATTGAGGTCTGATCAGTGGGAGCCAGGCAGAAATACCAAGATTTTAGTAATACAGAACTTATAAATATTTTACCAGAACAAGTTACCTTAAGGTGTTTTAACCTTATTAAATAAAAATCTCAGGATGAGAGATAGATGTAAAAAGTATTTTACCTTAGGTATAATGAATGTTAAAGATACCAAGTGACTTGCACTACGTGTGGGGTCACCTAGACTTGCAATACTTGCAGGTGCAAACTTAACTTAACTTGTCTGTGTTTGCTTACTTGGGAAATGGAGTAAAACCAGGTTTAAAATAGCTTGGTATCTTTAACATTTATTATGCCCAAGGTAGAAAACTTTCTACATATATCGCTCATCCTGAGATTTTTATATTTAATAAGGTCTAAGCACCTTATGGTAACTTGTTTTAGTAAAATACAAAGCTCTGTATTACTTAAATATTGGTATTCCTAAGAGTGGCTCCCATTGATGAGACCTCAATAAAGGTCGAAACCGGTCTGGGTAGTGGCAACTTGCATTTAATACATAGCATCATACATCTCTTCAAGGCTTTGCATTAAGGGTAAATATTAAGAATAATGATCAGAGCTTATTCTACCTTTTCCATGAGTTGCCTTGACTTGCACTACTTTGCGGGTCAGCTAGACTTGCAATACGTGCAGGTGCAAACTTGACTTGTCTGTTTGCTTACTTGGGAAATGGAGTAAAACCTGGTTTAAAATAGCTTGGTATCTTTAACATATATTATACCCAAGGTAAAAAACTTTCTATATATATGTATTTTTTTTTTCCAGGTGAAGGCTACATGGCAACAAAATAATTTATCAGTATCTTGAACGTTTCATGCCCACAATCTAATAAGACAGTTTAAATTAGTGAACAAATTAATTGTTACCAGGGCTGGTCCGAGAGTATCTGATGCCCCTATACATTGTCTCTCTCTATATATTTTTTCATACTCACACAAGCCCACGTACACCTGCATACAGGGTGTTCGGGATAAATTTGACAGTTTCGTAAGGAAAAAGAAAATCTTCTTTGTATCTATTAAATTTAATGAATTGACAAAAAAACATTACAGGCAGAGTTAATTACAATACTATCAACAAGATTTACTCAAAATAACCACCATTAGCATCGATCACAGCTTCAATTCTGCTTCGGAACCTCGAACAAGCTGATGCTACAGTCTCCCTGGGAAGGGCCGCAAAAACTGTTTTCATTTTATCCATTAACTGGGCTTTTGTATTACTGGAAGTGCGATTGGTGTCTTTTTCAACTGCGCCCCATACAAAATAATCCATGGGGTTAAGGTCTGGGGAGTTTGGAGGCCAAACATTTGGACTGGTGAAGTCGTAGAAATTTTCAGACAACCATTTTTGACTTTTCCCAGAGGTGTGGCAAGGGGCCGAATCCTGCTGCCATACATACGGCCTACCATTGGCTACCCTTGTTATCCAGGGCTTGACTACAGTTAGCAACTCCACGAACAAAGCCCGAATTCCAATGCCAGGGTTCTTCAACACCTGTTCCTGCAGATTTGCGAGGAATTCTGCTGTACGAACGCAATCAGATCGTCTGCTAGGGATCTTTCTTCTTGCTACATCCTCGTAGTCACCATTGCAAGTCTCTAGTTCATGCCTGATTGTTTTTACTGTATTCAGGGAGCATTGGGCAGCAGTCGTAATATCCTTATTTTGATGGCGGGCACGAATCATCATGATACAAGTTATTCTCTTCCATGATTCAGGTGGGTTCCAGCTATCCATCCTTTCTGACATCTTGTATATGAATGAAGAAGGGTCCAAACTTTTAAATGAAGAGAAGTGTGTGTTAATACATGTAACTTACGGAAAAATATAATTAATTATAAATATGTCAAATTTATCCCGAACACCCTGTATATGGATATTTATAAAAATAATATCATTATGAACATTAAAAAAAATTATTAATCAAAACCAATACATTTGTATACATATATGATTACTCCTAATATCTGTATAGGAAGAAAATTATTACATCTTAAATAAGTCTTAGCACCCCTAGGTTAGCCTAATGATAAAACCGGCCTTGATTGTTACTTGTGGGAAGCAGCCATGAACAAAAAATTGTTAACAAAACAAGATTTTCATTTTCACACATCCCACAGAAAATTCAGATAAATAACAATCTGATTTAAACATGGCTGGAAATTTCAAACTTTTTGTCATCTGGTAGCATCATCTAGCAAGAGGGTTGCAGCAGATGAGCAGCTCTTCTCCATTTTTCTCTGTCTGTCACTTCCATCATTCTTAAACCATCCGGTCCACGATGTCATTAAACCCCTCTCTAGTTGGTCTTCCACGTCTTCTCTTCTCCTCAACTATCCCTTGTAATATAGTTCTTGTCAGGTGTCCCAAAAAACCTCTCAGAAGATGTCCTGCAAATCTGGTCTTTCTTTGCATAATATTCTTTAGCAGTGTTCTTTTCATCCCAACTCGTCTTAAAACTTCTGGATTTGATATTCCTTCTGTATAGCTAATCTTTTCCATCTTTCTATAACACCACATTTCCAATGCATTAATTCTTTCCATATCTCTCTTTCTGAGTCCATGACTCACTTCCATAACTTGCAATACTCCAAACTGTTGCTTTAACTATTCCAATTATAACACCTATTTTAGTGTTCTTGTTTATTGAAATTCTCTTCATTTCCATAAATGCCGATTTAGCTTTGCCTATTCTATTTCTAATGTCCAACTCTGAAGTTCCTTTTTCTGAGATCCAGTTACCTAAATATTGAAATCTTTCCACTTCTAAAATCTTTCCTCCACATCTTATTTTTACATTATCTCCTATTTTTCTACCCATTATCATTATCTTGGTCTTTTTTGTGTTAATTCTTAGTCCATACTCTTTACAAGAGTTTTCATTTCTTTGAATAATTTGTTGTAACCCATTTTCACTTTCTGCCATCACCACTACATCATCCGCATATCTTAAGTTATCAAACTTTTCACATAACGTAATTCCTTACTTTTAGAATGTTTTCTGCACTGGTAGCCTTTGCATATATTCGAAAGAAAAAAAAATCAAAATAAGACAGGTGTTTTTTACACAAATTTATTTCCCACGACAGTGGGCACTATTTAACAAATACAGCTAAATGTGATGTATTAGAAAGAATACTGAGCTTATATTTATTAAATAAGCAGCACGGAATTCGCATGAAAACGAAATTCATATAACATTCATATGAAGGTAAAAAAGATTTAAATGGAATAATTATAATTCAACTTCCGTGTCATTTATGATTAAGTTGAAAAGAAAAACCGAAATAACCACCTGCTCTTTCTGAAAGTGTTAAGCCAGCAGTTTCCTCATTATTATCTGAGTGACCATCCGAATTATTTTCACCAGCAGCCATATTTGCTTCCGCGCTGGGAGTATCACTCATTCTGCTAAAACATACCACAGTAAACGCACTAGCGTATTATTCACAAATCTGATTTGATAAAAGATAAACAAGAATAAAAATATAAATTAAAAAAAAAATACATCTAATAAGCGTAAAACAAGCCCAAATCGATTTTTTAAACGTTATTAATCTCAAATTTATTTGTTTGTTTAAAATGAATCTATGGTTAATCTAAAAAAAAAAAAAAAATCAGCTAACGCCTTTTGTATGGTTAATCTATTCATCATTCAAAATTTCGAAAAAAATGGGTGATATTTTTGCGAACTTTTGACTTTCTCTATAGTAAAATATTACAAAGGTACAACAATCCCTAATGTCTATGTATTATTATTATGTGACACCTCCAGGGAGTCCAAAAACTCATCCAGGGAGAGGGTGCCAACAGCATCGACGATTGATCCTCTTCTAACTACTAACCGCGCTCAAACTTCCTTAACTGTTTGTTAAGCCATTAGTAGCAGAGGCTCTACCAATCGACCAACATTTGCTGGTCATATTAGAAATTAAAAAATAAAATAAAATAAGAGAGAGAGAATAAAAGAGAAAAGAAAAGAAAGACGTAAAGAAACAGATCACTGAATACGCAGTTTATTACGACAATTGTAACTTTAGCCAGTGATGCTGAAGACAGTTCATGCAAAAACCCTTCCTGGTGATAATCCCATTAATAACAGGATACTTTGTATTAGACTTAAGGTTCATCATGCCAAGCTACCAATCGTGATGGTTAATGCACCTCACATAAATAGGCTTGATGAAGGGAGCGAAGAATTCCATGAAAACTTACAGTTTGTTTTGGACTGCCTAACAAGGAGAGATGTACCTTCCATCTTAGGGGCCTTTGATGTAAAAGTGGTAAAGAATGTGAGAGTTAGGCCTGAGTGTGACATGTTTGGTTCGAATGAGCATAACACCAGTGGTGAAAGACTGTTGGAATTTACCCATGCTAAAACTTTAATTATTATCAATACCTGCTTCGAGAAACACAGACTAAGAGCCAGCATGTAATCAATCTACCACTGATAGGTCAGATTACCAGATTGATTACATCCCGGATCTTAGTCTTACTTAGACAAAGTAAGACTAAGACTCTGAAACCTTCCAAGTCAGGCACATCCCTTTAGACTGGATGTTATAGTAATCCCTAATGGGTTCACAGAAGAAACATCGACTCGATTGATTGTTTTTTTTTTGGAGACCAATGAGGAGAACTCACCAGAAATGCTTTGGGAAGAAGTCAAGGTGATAATACAGGATACAGCCAAGAAGTATTTGGGCGAAATAAGAAGACCAAGAGACCCATGGATATCAGATTCAACATGGATCTAATCGAATGGACTGAAGAATATGTGAAATGACATAGAGAAGTCAGAAGAGCCATCATGCAGAACAAAGAAAAGTTTTATAGTAACAAATGTGAAGAGATAGAGCTCCAGATGAGGAAGCGCAATTATAAAAGGATGATTGTTTAGTTCGTTAACTAAAGTATACATTTAAACACAAATTGAATGTCACCAAAAACAGGAATGGAGCGATAATAAGAGAAGAACTGGAAATCAAAAACAGACAGAAAGAATACTGTGAATATCCATACAACATAGAGGATAAAGAAAATTTCGATTTGGATCTTCCACCACTTAAGAGCAGTTAAAAAGCTTAATAGCAATAAGGCCCAAGGTGCAGATAGAATCCCAAGAGAGTTAATTAAGGCTAAGAGGGATAAGAATGTTTCATAGATTGATTACAAGAATACAGGAGACAGGATCATGGCCCAAAGACTGGAAGAAATCGGTTTTCATACAGTATATACGCAGGGAGATATGAAGGATTGCAAGAACTATAGAACTATTAGTTTAATATCTCATGCAAGCCAGCATTTATTAAAGATCATTCTAAATAGGATTGAGACCAAAGTAAAGGTACCAGAGATCAACACACTATCAGGGTAATAGCTAACTTGTAAAGAGATCAAGAAGCCATGGTAAGAACAGGTGTTGGATTAAATGATTGGTTTCAGGTTGGAAAGAGAATTAGAAAGGGATGTGCTACCCCTGCTGGCCGAGTGGTTAGTGTATCCGCTCTCTAGTCAAAAGGCTGTGAGTTCGAATCCCGCCATGGGCATGGATGTTTGTGATTGTCTTTGGAAATACTAGTGGTGGTAGTTGGCGGTAAATGGCGTTGGTGTAGTTGTGGTCAGTTGGTGGATTGAGTGGTGGAGGCAGAGATGTGGAGCAGGTGCCCTCCCTCGATGAGTCTTTGGACTCCCTGGAGGTATCCAATAATAATAATAATAATAATAATAATAATAATAATAATAATAATAATAATAATAATAATAATCAGCTAACGCCTTTTTATTCCCGTATATGGGGAGTAGGCGAGGCCATTTAGCCCTGTCTAACTTTTGGAGACTGAGTGGGCAGTTCAATCTCCACTGGTACCAATTAGAGATAGATGGCCTAAGGCTATCACTAATTAAGCAGTACACAGTGAAGAGCGACGGCTCAAATGTTCCGCCATCTCGTGGTCCCTAACCCTAACACAATATATTTAATGTCTGAAATAATGTGGGTTCTACGGTCGATTTTCTTGAGTTTACGAGACGAAAAACTCGAGTTTCCGGGAGAAAAAACCCGCTTGCCCGTGCCAGAGATCGACTAACTCGGGAACCGGTCGAAAAAAGGCTTAGAAAAATTTCCTCTAGTCGGCGACTAGACTCGAAACCAAGTGTTCCGTCGTGCGGCCAAGCGCCGTGGTACGCAAACGCCACATCCACTGATCTACACAGGATAATAATAATAATAATAATAATAATAACAATGATGATGATGATGATGATGCCTACTTTATCCTCACTTGTTTAGTATTTGTGCAGAGGACAACATGAAGTACTGGATGAGCTCAAGACAGGAATTAGGATAGGTGGTAGATTGATCGGTTATCTGAGTTATGGTGATGATGCAATCCGGTGGTATGCTGATGATGCTGACTGAAGAAATAGCACAAATTCTTGACAAAGTTAACGAGGTCAGTAAGAACAGAGGACTGCAGCTCAATCGTGACAAGACAAATATTATGGTTTTTCAAAGTAAATACAAAAAAAAAAAAAACGGAAGCTGCTGAGAAACAAGTGTACCTTAATGATGAAAGAATTGAGGAAGTCAGCAAGTTCAAATGCCTGGGATCCAATATTAATGTGAAGAATTGCTGTTCAGAAGAAGATTAGGAATGGCCAAAACAGCAGTCAGAAATTTGTTTAAAATCTGGAAGGATGGGTCTATCTATTTCCATGGAAATAAAGTTGAGGATTTTGGATGCAGCTGTTTTTAAAATAGCGATTTATAGTTATGAAATTTGGAATCTAAAAAGTCTGATGACTGCTTTCGAGATGTGTGGTTACAGAAGGCTATTGAGGATATCATATAGAGAAAGGAGGACAGATGGATTGGTGCTTGAAAGGATCAGTAGCACTTTAAGTCTCCTTAAGGATATTGACAGAAGAAAGTTGAAATACTTTTGACACATTGAAAGGATGGAGGGAGGACTTCTCAGAACAGTAATAGAAGGTAAATTTCCTGGAAATAGAGGAAGGGTAGACTGTTTATGAAATGGATGGATGGTGTCTCTGGAGTGACTGATCTTCAGATAGTTGAAGTCTCCAGAAAAGCATACAACAGGACCATATGGTAAGGAATGATGTCGGACATCACCGAGAATCTGAGTGACTATTCGGCATCGGGGATATCGAATTAACAGATGAGTGGATCATAGTTAGAGCTCTTCTAGGCCTAAATAACTTAAGAAAATCAGATACAGCCAGTCTTTAACTTTAGCAATTGGGGAAAGCTTAACTAAAAACTACTAATGATTTTCAAGGCATCAGAACAAGAACATTGCAGAATAATACTGACATCTCATGTTCCTGAACACAAATATTCACATTATTTTCTGAAATGCTGTTCTGAGTTAGGTGAAAAACCTGGGTGAAAAATCTAAGAGAGAAAACTCAATTTTATTTCTCCAAAGATCGATTATCTACAGAACTGGCCAAAAAAAGTTCTTCTAGTCAGAAACTGTAATGGAACATTTCATGTTCTATATTATGGTAGTTTGTCATTACGGTACTAGCTGGTATTGTCATGAGCTGGAATTAGTTGTATGCATAAATTATGTAGTTGGTAACAAGGGGAATGTAAGGTTGATATCAGGAGGTTGTTGAGGAAACTAGAATATTATAATATTATAGCTAAGTTAGTCAAAGTGTTGTCCAGGTATGATAGTGAGACAGCGAGGGAAGATTATGAATGGTATGCAAGCACTGTTGTGTAAGGAGAGAGGAGTTGAGTTTGTGAACGTATGTTATGAATTAAAGGGATTGATGAAGCTATGTTTGGAAAGATTGCCATTCTTTGGAAAGATTTGATTTCGAATCACGTCTAGAATGTGAAGAACGTTTTGTTTTGCTATCCAAGGTGAATTAGCCTGTCTCATATTAAGATCACTGATTTTCCTCTGGGAAAGTGAGGTTTTTCATAATTAAAAATAGGCAAATAGAAGAACATACACAATTAACAAGCATTATACACTAGTCTCAGCTCTTTAACTGCTTCGGACGTAATCGCAAACAACAAACCAATTACTTTATGGGTGTCATATTAACATCGTTCGAAGAAAAGGACTGATGCCAAGAGACATTAGTCTCTTGGAATCAGTCTTCAATAACTCATACAGATGACAAAGGAAAATCCCATCACCTATACCACACACAGTCCACTGCATTTCCTCCTCTGATCTGTTGCAGAAAGACAAAAAGATATCATTAATCCAGATTTAACAACTTTTTGGTTCATGTAGCTGTGTTTAAAGTCTTTAAACACAACCCCAGTTCTGTTTAAAGTCTCTAGTCTACAATTAACACCCATCCTTCATTGCTTGTTTAAGCAGCATAACTCGTTTAGTATCTAGCCATCAGCATGGAAGCAAGTTTATTTCTAGCCAACCATTAAAAAGGAAGACGAAATTCAGCTATCCAACCAGTTGTTTCGAAAACAGATGTGATATCCAACACTATCCACCTTTGAATACAAAGCAAGAACAGACTTGAAGAAAATCTTGTGGTCCCGTTTTGACATTTCTAGTACATGTTTTTTGTTCTGACGGGGGGCTTCTTACCAAGCCGACATCCTTGTGGACTGTTGCCACTTTCCATTCTATGCATATTATGATGAATGGTTTCTCCTTTTCAGATTCCTCTGACAAAGGAATCCAATTATTCGACAAACGTTGCAGTGCTTGAATGCTTCCAAGCTCTTCAATAACTACACTCTCAAAAACTGATCTTTATACTAGTATTGAGTAAAGTAAGGATAATTTATTTAACCTCGACACTACCGAATAAAGATCTTATTTCTTTCCCCATTACTTTGAATATATTTCAGATCTCCAGTTAAGATTAAATTTCTCTTCTTAGGCTAACTTATACACCTCACCTTTCCTGACACAAACCATGAAAAAAAAATAAAATAAATCAGCTGACACCTTTTATTTCCTTATAGGGAGTAGGCGAGGCCTTTTAACCCTATCTTGATTTTGGACACTGAGTGGGCAGTTCACTCTCCACCAGTAGCCAATTAGAGATAGCTAGCCAATGACTAATCACTAATAGTAAGCGGCCTCCGATGAAGAGACCGGCAAATAAATGCTGTCATCTCTTGGTAGCTGCCATCTCTTGGTACCTAACCCTAACAGGATATGATACTGTCTGATACTGTTTTGTCTGATATGTTACTGACGGTAGAGAGGTTTCGTAGGAGCCCCATGAATCAATGAATCCAGCATGCCTTGTAAACACAACTCAAGGTTCCAGAGGTAATATGGTGCAGGAAATGTTTTGTTTGTGAGAAACAGTCTCCTGATATTGCTGGAAGGTCGGATGTTCTCTAAGGAATATCTGAATATTTGTTTCTGATCAAGTCCATCCTGCAATGTTGACTTTTTATCGAGCAAGTAACGGTTGCTCATGGATGACAGTGCTACTGTCCATCGCCCAAGAATGGTTCAGCAATGGTTCAATGAACATGATAGCAACTTCCACCATCATCTGTAGCCACCACAAAGCGCGAATGTGAACCCCATTGAGAATGTATGGAATATGCTAGCAAAACAGATCAGGAAGCAATGTTCTCTTCCATCAAATCTGATCCAGTTAAAGGACTGTCTGGTGAACGCCTGGTATGTTGTAGGCATAGACGCACCTGGGATAGATTCCAACACCTTTTGGAATTTATCCTAAACTGCTATATGCTGTAATGCGGGCTAAAGTAGATCCAACACGGTGTTAAATGAAAGTTTCTTATTCAGTAGTATGTGTATTATTATTACCGTTTCTTTAGATTTTAATCTTATCATTATGACACTTGCAAAATTTTAAGGGTCCATTTGTGCAGTTATTTTATTCATTTATTCCTATTAACCAATAACAGCAACACAAAATCTTGTTTTTATATTTGTAATAATTTTTATATTATCTTTGAGAAGCATATTTATGGATCATTGTAAAATATTAGAATATGCTCCCAGTTGCAAAGTTCAGACACTTTCTATTCATTATTTCCTATTTCTCATTTTTTATTTATTAAAAAAAAGAAAAAGAAAATAAAAGAAAGAAAAAGCTTCTTTAATTAATTAACATGTTTATTTATTTACTATAAGATAATTATTACAAAACGAAACATTCCTTTATTTGAAAATGAAGTATATAAAACGAAGGGAATGGAGGGGGAACATTACTATATCATTTTTTTTTTTGGTAGAAAATCAATACTGACCGGATACAATTACAAACCATTCCAACACTTCAACAATGTTTTGACCATCTTATTTAACGTTATTATTCAGTAAGCATTTACTTTTTTTTAAATGTATAAATCAGTTGTCAAATGAACATGTAAACCTACAATGAATAGTTTGTTTCCGCTAAATAAACTGATTAGTGGTAATAAAATTTAAAAACAGCATCCCAGCAATTCTGGCAAAATATGGCATTTGATACACAGACAAACTAGATGTTTCTATTTGATGAAATAACAGCAACAGTCAATGCATATATTATATGTTAATAGAACTTTCAGTACAAAAACACTTGCACAAACATATATAGAACCCACAATACACTATAACCGATACCTAAAATTTTCGCTAATGTTTCTAATGTTCTTGTTTCATTTTTTTAGTTTATTTTATTGCTGAGTTGATTGACGGCCCTTTCTAGTTGGTGCGGAACGTAAAATTCCAGGGATGTTTCCTTGCAATGCTTCTTTTGTTTCCTCTTTATCTCCTTCCTTGGACGTTTCTGAAATCTCCTCGTGCACCACACTTTTCAGAGCCCTCGTTCTCTCAATGACGACTTCCTTTTCGGATGGCAGTTCTTCAGTAGAAGATGCATTTTCATTTTCTTCAACAACACGTGACATTTTCTTATTAAGAATTTTGTCGATCGGCCGTTTCAGCAACTGCAAAAATAAATGAAAATAATAAATTAGAAAAACGGCTTTCGATATCGATAAAGAATATGTGTGAGCGATGAATACTAAATATCTTCAGGCATCAAATTTTATCAAAACATTTAAGAGTCTGTCAAAACTGCATGAGTTCTCCGAATAGATTGTTTGCCGTATGAGAAGGAAAGCAGAGTTTCGATAAGAAAAACAACAAGAACAACAAGAACAACAAAAACTACTTCCTTTATCGAAGACAGCTCATCCTCGACTGGGAAAAGCTTAAAATACTGAAATCTCGCTGAATGGATTTGAATTCAGGTCTTTTTTCCAAACATATAACGAAAACTATTCAGGCGTCAAATTCAGTAAACTAAGAAAGTGATATGAAGCGTGAGGAGGGTGAAGACAGAGTCAATAGCAACAAAACATAATTTCTTATTCAGTGCTCTTCGGAGTAAAGATTTCTTCGGAGTTCGAGAAACATACTATAGAGTTTCGCATTTTACTACCTTCGGGCTGTCAGGTTAAGGATAGATTTATAAGTAGTCTAGTCTGCTACTAGAGGAACTTTTCTGTACATGTTCTTGATTTAGTCAATCTTTGACATATAAGCAAGTAGAGACCCTCCAGAAAAGATGGATTATTAATCCTGCAACTCAGAAAAAATGACCTCATCCTATTTGTGACTATAGTATATCAGCTAGCGTTCAGGATCCCCAAATGGCGGCATCTGTATTTTCTATGATAACTTCAAAAATAATCGGTCACCAGTCTCAGCTATCGTTAATGGTTAAACTTGGAGATTTGGCTGTCTACCACTTTCCAAAAGTTAGTTTGGATTAAAGGAGCTCTACCTACTTCCTTTGGGAATAAAAAGGCGTTACACGGTTTATTAATTAATTAATTTTTTTAAAGAAACAAGCCAGGCGTGTGTAGCTCAGTGGAAGTGGCGTTTGGTCGCTCGAACTTAGACTTAAGTTCAAGTCTAGTCGCCGACTGGAGGAACTTTTCCTAAGCCTTTCTTCTACCGGTTTCCGAGTTAGTCGATCTCTGGCACGGGCAAGCAGGTTTTTCCTCCCGAAACTCGGGTTTTTCATCCCATAAACTCATGAAAATCTACCATAGTACCCACATCATTTCAGACAGTAATATATCTTGTTATATCAAGAGATGGCAGCACTTGTTTGCTAGCCTCTTCATCGGTGGCTGCTATAATTAGTGGTAGACATGGGCCAGCTATCTCTGATTGGCTACTGGCAGAGATTGAACTGCCCACTCAGTCTTCAAAAGCTAGATAGAGTATAAAGGCCTCGCCTACTCCCTATAAGGGAATAAAAGGCGTTAGCTGATTTATTTTATTTATTTATAAGAAACAAGTCTTAATTCAAGGAGTTATACAAGCTCGTCCAGAGCAGGCTTTTAAAAAAAATCGTTGCTCACTGTGGGATGCGAACCAACTACCTACTTGGTTGCAGAGCATTTATGCTATCCACTCTGCCAACCAGAACTGTTTAATTTTATTTAAAAAAGTTAAATATAAAAATGAGAAAAAGTATGAAACTGAATTCCTGTGCGTTAGAAACATTTTCAACCGAATGTAGGTTTTTGCTGAATTATCTTATCTCTGTCATCCATATCCGAGATATATTTCATTACTGATGAGTAATTTATCATTAATCAGACGTGTTTGATTACATATAAATTAAATTGTAACGTTGCTTGAATGTGTTGCACAAAAACACATTAAAATTTCTTTATCTGTCGTATTATCTTTTAGTACTTTTGAGTTTTGAGTGAACTTTCAGTATCTCTGTGAAACAGCAGTCAGCACGAAATGATTCACAATGACTATCGATAGCACTTATCGCTGAATGTAATTGTATAATTCAAATCAGATTTTTTTCCTTCTATTTTTTGGTGTAATAGATGAAAATGGATTACTGTAATGCTAAAAGAGTTTGATTCACAGTTAGTTGTGTACATTAAACGTATCAAAAGTGCTGAAAATCCTTTATAATCAGATCATATTTCATTATGATCTGATTATGTTCCTGATCTTTCATTAAATCAATGAAAGATCAAAAACATGTTTCTAAGGATATTCTCTATAGATGTCGAATTATTCTTCCCACTGCCTTTTCCTCTTTGCCTGCTTATTACATGTCATAAATGACTCTTTTATAATCAACAAGTTTGACTGTTAAAATATCTCAAGATCGTGAGGAAATTTATTTTAAATATGTTCTTCTTCTTTTACACCAAATACTATCCATATCTTACTAACTATACTTCACTCTGTTTCTCTTTTCTGAATTTTTGTTAACAACCTAATCATCAATAGTGAAGATGATCATGTTTGCCCTCGTCCAGTTCACTTCCTTACAGAAGACTTAATATGTTTTCCATGCGTAAATTCATTGTTAAAAGACTTTTTCAGTTTTGCATATTCTAAACCAGCCATCGCTTAGAGCAAAGTTTCTTAAACACAGTGTAACCGAATGTGGAGGGGTCATGAAAAATTTGGCAACAGTAAAAGGTTTCTGAACGCGCAACGACCAAAAATTAATTCAGATTCGAGGTAATTGCTTGTAATTCTTTATTCAAATGATAAAATTATATGTTTATCAAAGAGTACTTTTAAAATAAATTTCTTTATGATTTATTATCAGTAAGTGTTTGATTTGTATACCTATTTATATACCTGTATACCCGGGGTCGCGTAAAAATTTCTCGGGCGAAAAGGGGTCGCGAGTGGAAAAAATTTAAGAAACGATGCCTTAGAGTATTATACCTTTTCTCTGGCACTCCCAAGCATTGATCAGTTAGATTATTCATCCGGTCATGCATTTTCTTCAAACCTTATCAAAACAGTGGAGTTTGTTGATCATTAGGCTGTAAACAACCACCTCCAAACGATATCCAGTTTTTCATCTCCTTATGAGTTTCCTCCTATTTCTGGTCTTTGGAAAAATTATTAAAAATTAGCACAGCAGAGCTTTTCAGAATAACTGGAAAGGAAAATGTCACGACATTCCTTATAATTAAATGAAGAAATATAAAACAAAGATCTGGAAACATTTCCAGATCTTTGATAAAGATCTGGAAATGTTTTCCAGATCTTTATCAAAAAACATGCATAAATACACCTTACGTTCGGAATAAATAAGGAAAAGATGAACTTATTTCTTGTTTAAATGGGACAATTTAAATCTGATTTGAACATGAAACACGCCTTTTATGAATTCTGTATTACTTCCTTTAGATTAATTTAAGATACATTGGTATTATTTATAGAGATGGCGGTTGTAATCCTGTTACAACATAATTCATCTATCCATCTTTCATTAATCCTTAACCATAAACTTGAGTAGCTCATTCTTCTGCTTTTCTTCGTCACATTACTTCTTTTTTTTTTATCTGCATGTTTTTCATGTTTTAAAATTGCAACTTATGATATCCAATTGCAACTTTAGGAGTTTCACAAAATTAACTAAGCACTTAGAAAATAAGGTGTAAGTCGCCCAATTTGGACGGCTAAACTGGCTTAATAATAGTAGACTTTAGCAGATTTTAGCTCACGAAGTGACCGAGGCGATGGCAGTTGGCGGGCAATGCCACACCCAAGGGCGTTCGATCAGATAAGTGTGATGATCGTACTGGATACATCAGTCGCTGGATATCTTCCGTTTCAAGATACTTCACCACTTGAGCTCTATGGGCAGTGGCATTTTTATGCATCAAAAGTCGTCTATAGAATTCGAGGATATGTTCTCATTACCTCTGAGCATCTCTATCAAAAACCACCATGAAGAAGAGTGCGGCCATTGATTATTCTTTTGCTATCAGACAAGAATACTGCCTCTACTATAAGTGTCCTTTACTCTGATGGTGAAGGGATGGCCCCGCATTCCTCGTTCTCTCCAGATCAAACGTCTCGATATGTTTCAGACAATTGAGAATAACGCTGATTCGATTTAGAATAAAGATATTTGGCTGCCTGAAGTTCTCGATAAGTGAAGCAGAAATTCCACAGTATTGTTCATTAATGCTTTGAAGCCACATTCGTGTTTGTCAACGTATTAAGCTAATTTTCATTGCAATTCACTGATTTTCAATGCAAGTAGGTTTCTCAGTACGTTTTCGCTCTATTACAAGACGCATCATTGATTATAATAGATTGCCTTCATTAATTCCATAACAACATTCAGTAATGGTATGTCCAGTGAATGAAAGCAATCCAGGTTCACAGAAAGGCGTTTGTTTTCCGGAAGTTCACGATTGCACAGTTGCAAGAATGTCGCAGAATTTGTCCTTCATTTAGGAATACCTTGGTTCTAATTCTAAGAACATGAGGAACTTAACTTTTGAACTAAAGATAAGTTAACTGGAGTCAACGCAGATGGCAGGATTTTTCTTCCTAGACACTCGAGATTTCCCTCCTGCAAACAGTCATAGAAAAATTGCAATATCTAGACAGATTTCAACTTTCGTTCGCTTACGCCATGTTAGTCCTCTGTGACAGCTGCGTTTGGCACATCGATAAATAAGTACAAAACTGATTAAGCTATGACGTCATTGCGATAAATTAATAAAAATGCAAATGGTCATGCATTTAAAGAAGTAAGCACATTTAATATTATTGCATACAATAATCCTACCACGCCGGCTATATTAAGACAGAGAAAGAAAAAAATCTCAAGTTTTCTTACTTAACTAATCAATAATTCAGTTCCGTTAAATTAGTTATGCTTGGACATCTTGCATAAATTAAACAGAACAAAAAACAATAGTGCATACAGCGCTATTTGCACCGTCTGCCGAACAGGTTATTCAAAGTGACCTCACTGAAATTTCCAAATGATTTTAAACCTTACCTTTAGAGTGACAAGAGAAAAATTCCAGTATCTCTGCACAACACGAAACAAACATTAACTTTCAGACGTGCGTATGCTACTTATATCAGCCACATATTTCATTATCAGACATTGGTTTTTATTCCTTATCTGTCAGGATGTTATTTCACCTCGTTTTGTGTACATAGTCATAGAGATCGTGTGTAACACACATATTCGATTTTGGAAATGTCGTTTTATTAGTTTCACTGGAAACCTGTACTTGCTGTGGAAGTAAATCATGGCCATTGATAGTGTTTGTACTGTAGATTACCTTTTTTTTTTAATGGACTGTAATAAACCCTCAAGTGCTAAATAAACTTTGTGCACTTTTATAATAAATACGACTTGAAAGACACGATAGTTTATCAGTTATTTATTGAGTGATTTATTTTTGTTCCTTTCAATCAACAATAAGGTAATAATTCGAAACAAAATAATTAGAATAAAACAGTTATTTAGTATGCAAGAAAGAATATATATATATATATATATATATGTGTGTGTGTGTGTGTGTGTGTGTGTGTGTGTGTGTGTGTGTGTGTGTGTGTAATAAATTTTTTACCTTGGGGATATTGTATATTAGGATAACCAAGTTATTTTATAAACTTGGTTATTTTAACTCCTAATCCCAAGTATGCAAACAATTATTAAGTTTGTGCCTGAAACAAAGTTCAAGTCTAAAGATGATACAACACCAGGGCAACTCATTGTAAAGGTGGGTAAAGCTCTGATCACTATTCTTAGTATTTTCCCATAATGTAAACACATCTCACTAGAAGATGTATACTGCAATGCCTTATGAGTGGGATCACTACCCAGACCGGTTTCAAACTTTTTCATTTTTATTAAAAATAAAAACACCTTGTTGTAACTTCTATGGGTAAAGTTGATAAGGCTCCGTATTACTATAACCTTGGTATTTAGGGTCTAGCTACTCACTGAGGAGACCTCAAAAAAGGTTGAAACCGGTCTGGGTAGTGACCCCACCCATAATGCATTGCAGTATACATCTTCTAGTGAGATGTGCTTTACATTATGGGAAAATACTAAGAATAGTGATCAGAGCTTTACTCACCTTTACAATGAGTTGTCCTGGTGTTGTATCATCTTTAGACTTGAACTTTGTTTCAGGCGCAAACTTAATAATTGTTTGCATACTTGGGATTAGGAGTTAAAATAACCAAGTTTATAAAATAACTTGGTTATCCTAATATATATATATAACAATATGTGTAATATTGTTATGCAACTGTTTTTATATAATTAGAAATTAGAAATAAACATGGCAAAAACCAATGTATGCCACATTATTAATATTATCAGAAACTATTCTACCAAACAATGAAAGTAAAAACAGAAAAAAAATTACCACTTTATATGGATAAGAGAGAGCAAAATATTCCTTAAAAAGACACAAGACGCAAAACCAATCCAAATAAAATCCATAGAAGTTCTCAACAGGCTGCCGCATTAAAAGTAATATTGACGACTCGTAAAGAAGGGAACAGCACACCAACCTACATGAATGAAGACCATCAAGCAGATGTAATCACCCCGGAACATGATAATTGCCACATTCTGAAATCAATAGTAGAATGGAAACAAGTGACTGCCCCCAAAAAAGACTATCTATTCTCCACATCAACATCAGAAGCATTCAAAAATACTGGCTGATCGTGCAAGCTTATCTGAAGGAAGATATAGACAACATAGACATTTTAATACTGACTGAAGTATCTACGATAAACAAAGAGGCAACCATCTACCAAATGTCACACTTCCAACAACACAAACACTGCAGACAAACCAAACGAGGAGGTGGTATAATAATATTTACCAAACATAAACTAGAAGTAACAGAAATAAACTATAACCTAGAATACGCAGAAAACATATGCATCGAAATTAAAAACATAAAAAAAGAAAACTCCTTGATATTAAACGCAATATACAGACAACCCAACTTAACCATCACAAATTTTTTAGATGAACAAAACAGATGGCTTTCAGCCAGTAAAGAAGGCGTCTCAGAATACTTGATAATAATAGGAGAAATGAATATAAACATTAGGAACATATATAACAACACAGAACAATACCTAGACCTGCTATCAGTATATAACATAACCCCATCCATAAAGTTGTACAAACCAGAAGAGATAATCGGAAATACAGCAACCTCACCCTGTATTGACCATATAAATATACGGGCCCCTCCAAACAGTCACACAGCAGCCGTCATAACATGCAAACTGGCAGACCATTATTTCACAGCATTGCAGTTACACACTGAACCAGATCCCATAAAACTCTCTGAGACTACAAAAGAGTATTATAGCATTCTAAACGAAACAATAGTAAACGACGAAATCAGAAAAACAGACTGGATCCAGATAGCATTTTTAGAATCTGCTGAAGCTGTATATAATAATCTTAAACTTGCATTTAATAAAATATATAACAAAGCATTAACAAAAATAAAAATATGCTCCCAAACAAAACAGAATCCATGGATAGCAGACAACATATTAACAGACATACAAAGAAAAGATGCCCTATGGAAACAACTTAAGAAGTCGCCAAACAATATCGCTTTAAAAGCTGAATACAAAAGAAAACGGAATGTCCTAATAACACAGAATGTCCTAACTACTACAGTAACAAATTAACAACAGCCCAGAATGACATAAAGGAAACCTGGCACCTGATTAATGAAATGCTGGACAATATACACAGAACCACTGCTTCAGAAACAATAAAACAAAGCTTTGCTTGCGACCCCGAATCCCTCAAACAGAGTTCACGAATTTTACAATTCGTGAACTCTGTCCAAAAACTACAAGAAACAACCTTTCCTCACACAAACGAACATGCTCCAGTAGGTCCATGAGCAACCCAGTCGATGTGGTTCCCCACAGTAACAAAAGAAGAACTATCACTGGAAATTCAACAAATTAGTTCTAACAAAGGACCGGGAATAGAAGGAATCGGACCAAAAGACATCAAGAAACACTCAACCAACCTATGTCCAGTTACACAAAAACTGTTAAATAAAATCTTCGAAACGGGTCACATACCTGAAACACTAAAGATTGCATTAATCACACCCATACACAAACATGAAAAAAGAAACATTATAAGTAATTACAGACCCATCGCACCGTTGTCTGTAATCAGCCAAATCATGGAACGCATCGTGCACTGCAAACTCTCCACATACGTTGAAAAATTTCAAATCATACCTAAAACACAATATGGCTTTCAAAAAAATAAAGGAACAGCAACACTCCAGGAACAGCAACATTTATTAGTTTCACAGACCTAATAAATGCTACATTGGATAAAAACAGAATAAAATTAGTCGTATTCATTGACCTAACAAAAACAATTGACACACTAACAGACAAAACCTTGTTAACGAAAGTAACGCATATTGGAATCGGAGGTCGTTTACTCCAGTGGTATAAAGCAAACATAAAAAACAGGAAGCACATCACACTGTTAAGTTCTGAATTAAACAAAAATTAAATTAATTTACGTTTCCTTCAGACTTAACATGGGCTTGCAATTTTGAATCAATTATTGATGTACCAGAATGTACTAGACTCTTGTAAATTTCACTAAAATATTACTAAGCTGAGAATCCTTCATTTAATATGTGATATTATAAAGTATTGTGAATTGCTGAACTGCTTAAGTGTAAGTACTTATAAATTACTGGGTGAAAGAGATAATCCGATTAAATAGAAATGGCCGGAATCGAAGCACGTGCATCAAAGAGTACAGGTGCACCCTTTCGTACGCAAATAAGTATCCCCCCCCCAATCATACGCGCAGAAGCGTTGGCTAAGATCTCCGTGTGTGGCGCGCAGCACTGGGTGACGTGAGGTGACGCTAAGAAAATGGGAGGATTACATTGCATACATTTGTTTACATATGATACTTACATTACGTAAATTTGTTTACATATAATATATATTTTACATATATGGGTTTACATGTGATACGTACATTACATGCATTTGGTTACATATGATTTATCTTGCATGAGAAGTAATTTGTCTTTAAGCTTATCTGAGGATGACACCTGTTGGTTATTATTTATTGTTTTTTTTTGCTGTGTTGGAGAGCTACGAAATCTATGATTGAGAAATTCGCGCGCGCACCCCCCCACTAACCTGGAATGTACTGATGCGTCGCTGAACTCGAAGCCTGAACGAATATATTTTGTTTCATTAAGTTTGTATGGTATTTTGGGTGCGTGTTTCTTGTTCATAGTATGACCTTAGAGCTCTTTTCAGGCTATTGTAGTTTGTAAGGTTTCTGTATTCAAAATGTAATTTGTTTATCATGTCTGGGATGTAGAAGAGTCGTGTGGCTTTTCCATGGTGAATATTGCATTTATATGTATTATAACCAGTATTTATATGTATTATAACTAGTAGTCTGAGGTCTTGTTATGCTATATGTGTTTCTGACTGTTTTGTAGTTGGCATAGAAATAATGTTTTAGCAAAGCATCATAGTGACATAAATGTTTTGCTGTCAGTATTTTGTATTCTGACATTGCAGTGTATATGAAGTCGTTATTGTCACTTTGTTCCCAAAAGATCAGTTTTATGATTTTGTACTGTAACGAGATCAATCTATTTAGTTTGTTGGGTGCACCGAAAGCATACGTTGTTATAGCGTATCTTAGTATATTTTGAATAGTGCTTTGTATATTAGTGTTTTTAGGTGTGTGGGGACTATGTCTTTTAACCTATAGAGTTTGCCACTTATTGTTCGGAGTTTGTTGTGTAGATGATTTATGTGCCTATTCCAATTCATATCTGCATCGAGGTAAATTCCAAGGAATCGTATTGTTTCAACCTGAGTGATTGTAACGGTTTTGCTGTTCTGTGTGTTGTTTATGTTGGAAAGTGAATGTTGGATGGTTATATATTTGTTATCAACTGGTCGAGTCAGTGGATTTCTGAATATTAATTTTGTCTTTTCTGAGTTTAAGTGTATGGAGTTTTTCGTGAGCAAGTCTGCGATCAGATTTATGTCATGTTGCATATTTGCTTGGGCTATGTTTGTGTTATTATGGATGGATATTATCGCTGTATCGTCTGCGTATTGGAATATCTTACCTTTGAGAGGTAGCTGGTTAATATCGTGCGTGTAAATGTTGAATACAGTTGGGGAGAATGCAGCTCCCTGTGGCACTCCACAGGTTACTGGTGACTCTCTATTTCGGTTTGACGCAATATGTGTGATATTTTCTATTTTGGAGATAGTTTGTAAACCACCTGTGCAGAGGCCCGTCTATTCCAATATGCATCAGCTTTTCTAACAATGTTTTATGTATGAGTGTATCAAATGCTTTAGTTAGATCAAGAAAGATTACCATGGCAATTTTTTTTGTCTAAGACGGTATTAATTACGTTTGTAATGTCTTCCAAGAGAGATATCGTTCCATTATTTTTCTGAAAACCATATCGTGCTTTGGGGATAATTTGAAAGTTCTCTGTATATGCTGTGAGTTTCTTCAGTATGATCCGCTCCATAATTTGATTGATAATTGCTAATGTTGCTATGGGTCTGTAATTGCTGATTAAATTTCTTTTTCCATGTTTGTATATGGGTGTGATTATGACGGTCTTTAGCATACTTGGTATCTGTCCTGTTTTATATATTTTGTTTATTAATTTTAGTAGGATAGGACCCAAGCTAGTTGCATGTTGCTTGATATCCTTAGGTCTTATGCCATCAATTCCTGGGCCCTTGTTTGGTTTGATTTGATGTATTGCAGAGAGAAATTGTGCTTCTTTTATCGTTGGGAACCATAATGTCTGTTTTGATAGTGGTCCAAGTGGAGGATCACGTTTTCTGATTGAGGGAATATTTTTGTGCAGTTCTTGGATGGAGTCTGCAAAGTATTGGTTAAAGTCATTTGCTAGTTGTTGGATAAGTTTTGCGTCTTTCATGAAGCTGTGTTTGTTTTATGGTTTCGGAGGCGGTGGCGTTGGGAGCACAATCCAGCATTTCGTTGATCAGGTGCCAGGTTTGTTTCATGTTGTTTTGTGCAGAAGTTAATTTGTCTCTGTAGTAGTTTCTTTTTGTATTTCTTATTTGTGTTGTAAGGTGATTCATTGTTATCCTATATTCAGTTTTTAAAGCTGTGTTATTTGGATATCGCTTTAATTCTCCATACAGCGTCCTTTCTGTATATTACTAGGATTAAGTTTTGTGTTATCCAAGGAAATTGGGTTATTTTTGAGCTAATTCTGACTTTCTTTGCAGCTTTCTTATATATTTCCTCCAGTGTGAGTCTAATGTTGTTGTATAAGATATCTGCGGAATCTGATGCCATGTGTTCCCAGTTGGTTTTTCTAATTTCATGGTTGACTACTTCTTCGTCTATTATTGTTTTGTGTTGCTTTTCTTCTGTGGGGCGTTGCATGGATATGTCTTAGTGTGAAGGGTTAGAGCCGTGAAGTAATGATCTGCTACTTTGCATTTTATGACTGATGCAGTGCAACAGTTTGGTGGTGCTCGGACGTTTATATGATCAGAGCAGGAAGCAGTGATAGTATTTCCGAATATTTCTTCTCTAGTACATGATGTTATTGTTGGTATTAGATTATACATGGATAGCGTGTCTAGGGATTGTACAGTGTTGTTCTGGTTTTCGTTTGCAATATTTATGTTTATGTCGCCGATTATCATTAGGTATTCTGTTGAGCATATTTCTTGGCGTGAAAGCCATTCTTGTAAGAATTTTATCATGTTTAAGTTTGGTGGCGTGTAAATAGCATTTAGTATTATGCGATGCTCTATTTGTTGTATTAGTAATTTTGAGGCAAAGGGTTTCAGCATGCTCAAATTGATAGGCAGTTTCTTTTGCTATTACTTTATATTCGATAAATATTAATATTCCATCCCCTCTTTTTGTTTGACTGCATGATCTATGTTGTTGGAAGCCTGGAATTTGGAAAGCAGTCGCTTGGTCATTAGTTATGGATCTTTCTGTTAGGACCAATATATCAATAATACCGGTGTAATTCTTCAGATAAACCTGTAACAATAACCAATGTTTTCGGATGCTTCTGATGTTAATATGCAAAATTGAGAGTCCTCCCGCCTGTACTGGGTGTTGTTTCCATGCATCAAGTGATTCGAAAGTACAATTGCTGATGTATTCTGGTGTGATTACATCTATCTGATGGTATTGTCTTGCGTTGCGTTTAAAACCTTGACAACTGTTTTTTTTTAGTGTGCTGGCTTTTATGAGATTGTCTCTTGCAGCCTTGCTTATCAGACGAACTATGACTGGTGCGGGTCGTGGCAAGCCTTGTTTTTTGTTCTTCCTGGGAATCCGATTTATGGTCTTAATAATAATAATAATATTATTATTATTTTATTATTAGTAGTAGTAGTAGAGCCTGTGTAGCTCAGTAGAAGTGGCGTTTGCACTCTATGGCGCTCGACAGCACGAGATTCGAATATAGCCGGTGACTAGATGAAGTTTTTCTAAACCTTTTCTCGGCCGGTTACCGAGTTAGTCAATCTCTGGCACGGGCTAGCGGGTTTTTTCTTCTGGAAACTAGGGTTTTTCGTCCCGTTAACTCAATAAAATCGGCCGTCGAACCCATACTATTTTCAGACATTAAAAATATTGTGTTAGGGTTAGGTACCACGAGATCGCGGCACTTGCTAGCCGCCTTCTTCAATGCATACCGATTAATTAGTGATAGCCTTGGGCCAGCTATCTCTGATTGGCTACCAGTGAAGATTGAACTGTCCACTCAGTCTCCAAAAGTTAGATAGGGCTAAACAGCCTCGCCTACTCCCTTTATTTTTTATTTTTAATATTATTATTAAGAGAGACCTCAAAGGCGTTACGGACTCATCGAGGAAAGTCACATGCTACACACAACTATCATGACATATATATTCTCCAGTTGTATTTGTAAGTGAAGGACAAGAATGCTCTCTTGTCCTTTTCCCACCCTCCATAAATTGAATAATTCCAACATTTGAAATCCCGTATGAACCTTTCAGAAGTTTATGCATCTCAATCATATCTCCCCTCTTTCTCCTGTTTGCTGGTGTCTGCACTCTACAAATTCTCAATCTGACTACATAATCAGAATTCCACAATCGAAATATCATTTTTATACTCTCCTTTGCACTCACTCCAATATATCAAAATCGCAACGGAAACCAGGAGACCAGAGCTGTGCACAATAGTCCAAGTTAGGTCTTATCAAAGCCTTGTAAAGAGTCAAAATGACATCCTTATCTTTACATGTGAACTTTCGTTTCAGCATTGTAATTATCTTTTGAGGTGTATTTGCCATCTTTGCTACATGGTCCCTGAACTTCAATTTTCTATCCACTAGCACTCCAAGATCCCTAGCCTCATTAGTTTCTTCTATCATAAACCCACCATTATAATACAACATTGGATGTCTAATCATGCCGAAGTGAATCACAACATTTACTGACATTAAACTGAATAAATTTTCCCATGCCCACAATTCCAGCCTATTCAAATCATTTTGCAAGTACTGGATATTAGCATCATTCTGATTAACCTACCAATCCTTGCATTATCAGCAAATAGCTGTATGTCGCTTGTCAAATCCTTCCAAATATCATTAATGTACAGATTGAATAGCAGTGGAATAAGCACCGATCCTTGTGGTATACCACTGGTTACCTTAAATCTTACAGACTCACATTCACCCTATGCGACATTTTGATATCTGTCAGTCAGCCACCCTGTTGTTCACGCTAATATTCTATAACCCAAACCCATATTCTCCAGTTTATGCAACAGTCTACCATGCTGTATTCTCTCAAAAGTCTTAGCAAAATCCAAAAGTATCATTGTGTATCCTTTCCCCTTGTCTAGTTCAATGGTAACATTATTATAGAATGTGAGCAAGTTGCTAAAACGACCTTCCCTTAGTAAATGCATGTTGTTCATTGCAAAGTAGAGATTCACTGTCAACCCATTTCTGAATACGAGCCATAACTAATTTTTCCAAAATATTCACCACCACTTTTGAGATACTAATTGGTCGATAGTTGGATACATTGGTCTTTGCACCATCCTTGTGGTGCAATGGAATTACCGTACATTCTTTCCATTCTGCAGAATGGAAAGAATTTTAACAAAAACTCATATTAATCAACCTGATCAGAGGAATAGCCAGTTCAGCTGAACACTCTTTAGCACACGTGCGGATATCCCATCAGTCCCTATTGCTAAATTCTTATTCAATTTGTGCAATAGCTCTGATACCTCATCTTCACACACCTCAGTTTATTCATCCAGTGAAGAGATAGCAGTGAGTTCAATGTGACGTAATGTCAGGTTGATAGCTTTTAACAAAATCGGCACTCATTAGTTGAACAACCTTTTCTGCATCTGTAACCCTCATGCCATCTGCATTTAAAAGAGTTATTTTTTCATATGAATCTTTCTTTTACTTGCAGCATATCGCTAGAATTCTTGTGGGTTGTCTTTAGCACTCAGAACCAGTTTATTTTCATACTCATACTTTGCTTTTGAACAGTTGTGGCTATTCTAGACTGCTGCTTATACTTTTCATAACGGACATCATCTTATGCAGACGGTATTCCTTCCCTATCATTATCATCATTTTCTTATGAATCTCTTGCTTAATAAGATTACACATCCATTTGATTCATGCCCTATTTATTCCTCGAACTCTCATGACACATTCTGATATCGCATCATTTAAGTATGGTTTAAATGCTTCCCATCCAGCAACCGATCCCATTCCATTGATCTCAGTATACTTCTCAGTTGGCCATAATTTCCTACTTTGTTGTTCAGCATGTAACCCTTTCTGGATGGAACATTCGTAAACTTAGTCACTTACCAAGTAAGTATCGAATGATCACTGTCACCATCCGGAGGCAGAATAGTTACGTCTTTAACTGAAACGCCCTCTGACACTATAATCATTCTTTCACTCCATGAGAAGTAATTTCACAAAATTAAAAATTAAATAGTTGTATTAACAAATGGTGATATCACTCAGGGTAATATATATTGTAAATATTATTTACTATGATGTATTTATTGTTTGTTTAATAAGACAGTTTCTGTGCAAATGACGTTTGCGTCCATAGTACTAAATCACCAGAACAAAAAATCGCTCTCAGTTTCGATTCCAGTTACGGACTACAGGAACTTTTTTCTAAACCGTTTTTCAACTAGTTTCGTGTTGGACGATCACTGATAGTCTCATGAAATGTCTGCCATAATTTCTTCCCTGGGTGCCAATTAAAGTCCTTAATTGTGTCGGGACATCTATTCTGTGATAGGCGAAGGATAGAGGCTTTGAAGGCTAGTAGCCAGATGCTCACTAGCCTTCAACATTAGTTGGGATAAAATGGCCTCGCCTACTCTCTTTGGTGAGGAAAAGGCGTTAGCAGATTATTAATATGCTAACATACCAGTATATTAATATTCTTATTAACATAATATAAAAGCAGAAGTTATTTACGCATAGTACATGTGTCTATGGTTTTGGTCCATGAATATATATATATATATATTCATGGACCAAAACATTATAACCGTGGGAGACCCAAACATTATAACTGTGGGAGGACAGAAGAGAGATCTCAGTCCTTTTTAGGACTAACAGGGCAGCGGATCGCAATGCTGTAGCCAATGAAGTTTTAACTGAGGCTCGGTTAATGCCGTTACTCAGCCATGACTAGAGCTTTTAGCTCAATAACACTCCATCCATACAGATTCTCTTCATTCAAATGACGAGATAAAGAGTCAAGGACTCAGTTCATCGCCCAGTTCTTTTTAGGACTTTACTTTCAGAATTATAACCATCGAGTTTTGGAACGGCGCTAGACGAGGACGTGTTTCAATTTCAGTGGCATTTCGTGTTTTTCGCATTGCACGGGCTCCATCCCAGTTCGAATTTCTACTTTCTCCCCCTCTGCATGAAATGTGCATGGGGGTCAATGGATGTGTAGGCCACAACCGAAAAGTCGAACAGTGGTGTATGTATGGATTATATAGGGAGGTAGAAAGCTCTAGCTGAGGCCCAGTGAAAATCACGGCTCTTCCACCGTTACTTCGAGCGTCTCTTTGTGACTGTGGGATTTTTACTTGCTGGTAGATCATCGATTTGATCTACGGGATTTGGGTAGTGGGACCCGCTGATCAAACTCTAAGGTTTGATACTTGACATTGATAGACATATGGACATGTAAAAACTAATAGATGAAACAAAATTCGAAGACGTATATCGGGAATTCATCAGATTAGGGGAAGTACTTAATAATAACTGGCCAGGAAGAGTTAAACTCTATGACACGATTCCCCCACAATCGTCACAGAAGACAGTCTAGAAAAATGACACCATGAGAACATGACGGCGTTGGCCATCGATCAGCGGAGCTCGGGGAAGTATAAAAAACAAAAAAAAAAAAAAACGGAAAATCTCCTTTACTAGAGAAACAACAAAACCAATACAAATAAAAATTGATAATAATACAAACTGAAGAGAAAGAATACCCCCAGTCATTCTAAGTGACAAAAATCAATGGACATCAATAGTCACTTCACTCTGAAATCTGGAAATGTCATTTACGAAAGTCACCAATATAGAAGAAGGAATTCGCATCCAACCAAAAACTTCTACCGATTACAGACAACTTACCAAATTATTGGATAATAGCAACCTACCCTACCATACATTTGCACTCAGTAGTGAAAAGAATCTCAACGTTGTGCTGAGAGGGATAACAGAATCAATCTGAACAGACGAAGTTGAAGCAGACCTCGAAAACAGAGGTTTCAGACCTACAAAAGTAAGATCTACTAAAGTCAGACCTACTGAAGAAGCTATATGCATAGAGCTGATAAGACACCATATCCTCTAGTACTGGTAGAAATCAGCAAAGACCAGAAACACATCTACGATCTTCAAACTATCTGTGATTTAGTCATAAAGACTGAATCATCAAAGCACAAATCAATAAGAAGATACAACTCCAAAACAAGAGACCCATACAAGAACGCACGTCTCCCATCAAGCCACAAAATCCACAACGGACGGAAGCACGTACGCTGAAGTAGCAAGACCAATCTACATAAAGACCCAAAGCTAAGAATAAACCATTCACAGCAAACTAACAAACCTATCCTACAGACCATAACAGGCTGCATAGAAGAAATGCTTGCTGAATTCCAGCAAACCAACACAACTCAACTCAAGAAGTCAAGGATATCCTAAGACACACACACAGTCATTGTTCTCTGAAATCCTTAATCGCAGTAATCGTAGCTGGAGATTTTAATGCCAATCCTTCAGTCTGGAATAGCAGAAACTCAAATATCAACGGAAGGATACTCTACTCTTATACACCTTCACGAAATATAACAGTAATAGGACCCACGGATCCGCACGCTACGGAGCAACCAGCAGCCCTGAAGTACTCGATATAGGTTATACTAAAAAATAGTGCACAGCTACCAAATGCAAGCAATTAACGACTTGAGTTCTGACCACACTCCCATCACATTGCAACTAGGCACCATATAGGAGTTAACTGAAAATACCACCACAACTGTTAACTGGAATCGATTCTCCTCAGCACTTCCGGAAAATATTGGCCCACTACATCTCCCGAAGAAACAGAAATGGCAGTGACATCCTTTGAAAAGCAAATATTAACTGCAATATGACATTTAACAAATATGGTTATATTTGTTACCCGTACACCGCCAAATTGTCTCCCAGAGGACATAAAACCCAGAAAAAACCGGTTACGTAGACAATATCAAAGAACAATGGATCCCGCAGATAAACAGGCAATCAACAGAGCAATGAACCAGGTTTGATATACTCTGAAGAATCACCGAAACCAGCTCTGGAACAAGTTACAACACCTAAAGACGGAAGATCAATCTTTGTGGAAAATTATGAGATCGCATCGCTCAAAACCTTAACACTCTTCCTCCATTCAAAGGTGAATGTGGAATAGCCTGCAATGATGAAGAAAAAGCAGAAGAATTTGCAGGCAGCTTGGGAAGACAATTCAGCCCCAATTATGTCAATATAGATATAAACTTCATAAGAAAAATCCATACCTAAGTGCTTAAATAACTCTGAACTCCACACTCCCATCCCACAACAAATCCATATCACCAGTCGAGATATATCAAATTTTAAGAAAACTAAATAACAAAAAGGCTCAGGACCCAGATGGAATCACAAACAAGGCGCTAAAACTACTTCTATGTAAAGATAATAATATTATTATTTATCTGGTGGCCAATATTAATGCCATCCTACGGCTAAAGTACTACCTAGAATGATGAAAACGTGCAGATGTTTTCCTAATTCCAAAACCTGGAAAACATACACAGTTTCCTCAGAACTATAGACCGATTAGCCGCCTATCTTGTAGGGGTAAGATAGCCGCATGCCTATATTCACACGGATTCAAGAGGCAGCAGATAACAACCACGTCATACAGGATGAACAATTCGGCTTTAGGAAACATCACTCCACAACACTACAAATCTACATAGTCGTCGAATACATCACACAAAGTTGATGGCAACAACACTCAGGTGCAGTCGTCTTGGACATAACTCAATCGTTTGATAGAATTTGGCATTATGGTCTAATTTTCAAACTACATCAAGCAAGATTCCTATTACCACTAGGTTTACTCATTAAATCATATCTGAGCTTCAGACAATTCAGAATAAAAATGAATGGAATCAGATCCACTACAAGAAGAATTACGGCTGGAGTCCCTCAAGGCTCTTTGCTATCTCCCTTGCTCTTTTCCATATACATGGCAGATCTCCCCAAGTTATCTCCATCCATCACCGATCTCTATACTGATGACACGATTACCATAGTCAGGTCACTCCATCCTTAACTGGCCATAAACAAGATGCAGATACAATCAACGCATTAGAGAATTGTTACTGCAAATGGCGTATATCAATCAACCCATGGAAAAGCTCCGCAGTACTAATTACCAGACGTAAAGCAGACCGGAACACAACCATACAAATGTTTGGAAAAATCATCCCTTGACACAACTCAGTCCAATATCTAGGAGTTCAGCATGATAAACGCCTAAACTCCAAGACACGCAAATAAATCTCCACTAAAGCTAATCAGACTATAGCACAGCTTTATCCACTCTTGAATAGAAACAGCTTCCTAAACATAAACAACAAGGTTCTCCTCTACAAATCAGTAATAAGACCTCAACTAACTTATGCCTCACTCACCTGGGTACATATGGCTAAGCGAAACATCCAAAGATTACAAACGATCCAGAATAAATGTCTAAGAATGGCGATTAATGCCCCTTGTTTCATCAGAAACCTTCAATTACACCGAGAAGCCAACCTTATAGATATCAAGACCTACATGATAGGCGTTGCAGAAAAATTCTTCAAAATAACAGATAATCACGCAAATCATCTAATTCGACACCCAGCAGAACACAAGCCATCAGATCGTTTCAAGCACAAAAAAACCCCAATCCTTCATCGCAAGAGAAAGCTGATACAGCGTAAAAAGCTCACAAAGACCGGTAATTAACCCACAATAATCCCATCATCCACTAACTAAAATTCAGATGAAGGGCTGAAGAGCCAAGGACTCAGTCCATCACTGAAAGAAGTTCCAAGTTCCAAATTATAACCGTCTGCCTAGTGGCAAGCTGAGTCTCCTTTGGTCAAAACTACGGAGGGTGTCCTGAGGTATTCTAGACTAAGTAGACAAAATAAAGTTTGGAGATCCGACATTGAGCAATGTATGGCTTCGAACGGAGGACAGGGTGTTCCACGTGATCTCCACAAATGTTCGATGGGATTCAAACCAAGAGAATTATGTGACAAGGAGCGCACATTGTTATGCTCCTCGAATGGATATGTAAATTTCGGATCCTGCCACATGCACTTATTGAGGGAGCGTCTACGTAAGTCCGGTAATAAAAGCTGGGATGCGCTGCATGTTTTCAACTGCAATCGATGTCAAGATACGACGTTTAGCTAAACTGAGAGATTTCCACCATGTAATGGTATTTGGGTACGAGATCAGTGATCAGTCTGTTTATGCCATTGCTACCCGTCTCAATATACCGAATTGCCCTGTTGCTTATGCCATTCGTAGATGGAATGTTGATGATGCTACCACAGCAAGAAAATGCCCTGGGAGGCCACCGACACTCACTGACGAGATCGACAAGCTCCGTTTGCGTATGTTCGAGGAATCCGCTATAAGAGGCGGACATCGTTCTCAATCTGGGAAATGCTGCAGGGACATCTGTCAGCACTTTAATCCCCGCCCCTTCTCAACGCAAAACGAAATAAAATAAATTTGTTTATTTATTTCGGATTGGTGTCTTTCACATCATTCCTGGACAGCAGATGATTGGAAAAGGTTCTGTGGAACGACGATTCAATCTTCCAAATCTTTCGCTCTGATGGTCGTGTTTAGATCTGGAGATTACCCGAACGGTTCCAACCGGACTACACCAATCCAACTGTCAAATTTGTTGCAGGCTCAAAAATGTTATGGGGTTATTTAAGTTGGCTGGGGGGTTTGGTCCATTGATGAACGTGCCCCAGACCATAGTCTGATGGATACCTGAACATCCTGGAACACTTGATGCTTTCACGCTGTGACCCTTACATGTTTCAGCATGATAATGCTTTGTGACATACTGCAAGATAGCTCTCAGAGGCTCCAGACCTCTGAGACGCTGAATTTACTCTACACCAGAGGGGCAGTCATCAACATCATCAATGGGGTAGCTTTGCGCGAGGAATGGAAGAATATTCTTGTTGCGACGTATCATAAATTGGTTGAAAGCATGCTCAGAAGGGTAGTTGCTGTCATTCAAGCCAAAGGCAGTTCATCTCGGTACTAGAAATGTAATTCAAACACTTTTTTTTTTTTTAACAGAGCTAATGTACCAAATACTTATGTCAATATAGTGTATGTAGTTAAGATTAAAAACCTACCTTCCCAATATCATTTAGTAAACTGCATGTATGATTAAAAGCTTTCTGTGCTTTGGTGACTTTCCTTTCTTTGTTTGGTAAGTTTTCTTTCTTTTTATTTTCCCTTTTTGTTGTATCTTCTGATGTTTTACTGTCAATAGTTTTGTCTTCTTCACATGAATCATTAGATCGGCTTTTTTTTGTTTTAACGTTTGAAAAATTTGATTTTCTCTTCTTCGTGTCAAAAGTAGCGCCGTAATTCCTTTGCATTCTGATGCTTTTCCTGCAAATGAATAAATAAAATGCATTTAAAACAAGTTTTTAAAGACAAGACATTTCTGCTTACAAACCTTGCAAAAATCACGTAAATTGGTAAAAGAGGTAAATGTTTTTTACCCTCCTCCAACTAAATTTATTTAACTGATTTTAACGTATTTCATGAATCCATATCTGTAATCCCAAGTATTTTATCAAGTAAGTAAACAATATTTAGGCATTAATAGTTTTTGCAATATTTGTTATGAATAAATATTTATTACATATTTCATGCGCTTTATTCCTTTACGTAGCTCTCGTGGTTCCAAAGGTATGTGTAATACTACTGTCAAAATGATTGCCTCAAGGAATAAAAATAAGCGATTGAAAAATGTCTAAATTAGCGTTCTCATTCGAGGTTAGATATTTTTGAATCTCTCCTCTCGCCATTTTCAAAAGGGAAAGGCTATATAAACAGACAAATGTATCAAGGTTTAATCTATTGGCCACTGATGGAAATTCTATCGAATAATGATGATGATGAAGTTGATGTTATTGTTGTCAGAGTGTGGGCGTATCCAGAATAGCAGATTTGACATTTGGATCCAATATGAGATACTGGTAGAAGTTACTAGTTTCTAGTCGGTGGCAATGCAGGCTACATTCATTCCCCGATGTGTTCTGTGTAGATATGGGTGGTCACGAGGCATGTTTGTCTATTTTGAAGGATGAAAAAAATCTAGTTTCCGGGAGGAAAACAATTCACCTTCGTATGAGGCAGGCTGAACACCTTTAGCCGAAAAGACCCAATAAAGGATCCTCACGTCATGGACAGGAATCGAACCTAGAGTTTCGTTTACCTATTCAGCTACGGAGACTCCACGAAATCGATGACGACTCTTGATGTTGATGAAGATGAATGATAATAAATTGATATAAAATATGATAAACTGCCAATAGAACGAATGGAAAGAGGATGTTATTGTTTTGGCTTATCTACTATAGGTTGATCAACCAACCGTTCATGTATGGACTCAACATTAAAAAAAAAAAAATTAAGACAATAATTTTGTCTGTTTATTGAGTATGTTCTTCTTTCCGATTTGTTTCCTTTGAGGAATGAAAACCCTAACTTTCAAGCAAGAAAAAATCTTGCCATCTCGCACGAGACGATGGTGATTGTGAAAAATGATAAAAAATATAAAAAATAGATGAAATAAAAGTATATGTTAATATGTATATGTATGTACACTGGTGTCAAAAACTTAAGGAAGAACACTATTTCTGAATATTACAATCGCAACTATAAGTATGTCCACTTTTGTAGATCTTCGCTTGGCTTGGAGTCAAGAGTAGTCGATTCATGCTGAAAGGGAGAAAGAAATAAAGGACGTACGAATTGGTTGCCAACACACGAAATCACGCGCTTTTTAGATAACATTTTCCAATTGTTATATAAGAAAAATAATTACCACTTTAAAAACTACAATTATCATAAAAGAGAAGTTAATTTTCCGACGTGTAATAATAAACAACTCATCCCAGAAGACGGATTTATTACCCTATTATCGGAATGGATTCTCCTTTTTGTGACATGCGCAGAAGTGTCGAAGGGTAGCGAATATGTGGGCGTACTATAACAGACGAATTAGTTTCTGGAAATTTCTATATCGGACGATTTCGAGTAGAAAGTGGGTACAGGATAAAATCCAAAAGGCTGCGTTAAGCGAATTGTGTTTGAAGGAAACTCTTTTCGCGAAGAAATAAAGTTGCAAACTTGGATATCTTGTAATGTCTCAAAGATATCATCTAGATGAATTCACGCGGGAAAAAAGTATTGGAAAGCATTGATGACGGCTGCAGAATTACTGATATCGCCAGGGAGTTTGGAACCTCACATAGTGTTGCATCCAGGCTCTGTCAGCGTTTAAACCAATGGAATGCGTTTCAGACGTTTCCTAAGCGGTTGCATCTCGCTCAATCGGGCATGAAGACAGAATTTTGGTTATAATAGCAAAATGCAAGAGCCTGTGTAGCTCAGTGGATGTGGCGTTTGCACACCACCGCGCTAGGCCGCACGAAGGAAGTCTTGGTTTCGAGTCTAGTCGGCGACTAGAGGAAATTTTTCTAAGCCTTTTTTCGACCGGTTCCCGAGTTAGTCGATATCTGGCATGGGCAAGCAGGTTTTTCCTCCCGGAAACTCGGGTTTTTCGTCCTGTAAACTCAAGAAAATCGACCGTGGAACCCACATTATTTCAGACATTAAATATATTGTGTTAGGGTTAGAGACCACGAGATGGCGGCACATTTGAGCCGTCTCTCTTCACTGCGTGCCACTTAATTAGTGATAGCCTTGGGCCATCTGTCTCTGATTGGGTACCAGTGGAGATTGAACTGCCCACTCAGTCTCCAAAAGTTAGATAGGGCTAAATGGCCTCGCCTACTCCCGTATATACGGGAATAAAAAGGCGTTAGCTGATTAGCAAAATGCAATCAAAGCATCACGGCAGTTCAGTTTGCACTCGGCTTCATTCAAGCAGAGGTGCGGGGATATCTCGACAAACTGGGCCGATAAGTCTGTGACAAGTAAGCCCATAGGCCTGTACACCCGCAGCTTGCAGTTTGCGTCTCTTTATCCACAGCTCATCGTGGAGCACGTTTTCAGTGGTGTTGTATCCATAAAAAATGAAAAAGGCACCAATAGGCTAATGTACTCTATACAGATGAGGGTCGTTTTAGTCTTTCCTCAGATTCTAACCACAACACTTGATCTGGCATGAAAGTGGTACTTTCGAATCGATAGTATTAATCGAATCGAGTGGCCAGCCCGCTCCTTCTCAGACCTCAATGCCATAGAACACGTTTGGGACATAACAGGGAGAGGCATTTGCTGGTCGAAATTCCCCTCCAGAAAACAAACAAGGCTATAACCTTGCTCTGAAGGAGGAGTGGGCCAGTTTGCTTCAAGAAGTCCAGAATCATTTGGCGCTAAGCATGGTACGACGTTGTGAGAGCTGCATCGCAGTTCAGTATGGGCATATTCCATACTGAAATGTCTCTCTGAATCGATTTCTGTAAGCACTGTACATTAATTCCTTAACTACGTCATTAGGAAATTTGTAACTTTTGCCAAAAACGTATTGCAGTTTGTACGAAATTTATAACATATTTTTTGTTTATATATATATATATATGAATATGTTAATTAATTAAAATGAATTAATTCGTTTTAAAAAAATTAAAACGAAAACGTAATATATACAGCTGCGACAAAAATAAAATAAACATACCTACACTTCAATTGCTGTTTTCGATCTTCACTCCTTTTGTTACTGTTCGATTATTTTGGTGTCTTCCCAAAGATAGAACAAATCGTTATATCACAGAAGGAATCCAAAAGGAAAAAGTTGTGAACAAGTAACTTTTATGTGAATCTTAAATGGTTGAACTCGCAGTTGAAACTGACAGGAATTCTATATTGGAACCTAAATATACGTAAATGACGTTGGGCTTTTGTTAAATCAAAAGCAAAGTTACAGACCTGTTCAAAGTACACCCGTTTCTTATATTATAAGTATTTCTTGATATGATAAAGAGGAAAGTAAATATGCTTTTTCTTCCTTCCTTTCTTCTCTTTTATATGTTATCTCGCAAAAAAGGTGACGCAAAACCTATGGCATATCAGGGCCTCGAGTGGATAGTTTTCATCTTTAAACTGATTAAATTTATCTTTCTTGCTTTGTATATTGGAAGATGTTCTAAGAATACTTATTGTAGATAATTCTAAAGCATTCTTTTATAATAATGCATTGATAACACGTAGTTGTTGTTAGTTTTTAAAAATATCTTCTTCTTCTTCGAGTAGCAATTCTTTTTTTTTTATATATACATTAAAATATCAACCTTTTATGTTTTATAAAATACAGTGGGATATAAATGAATTAAATGCAACCTTCTAAATCAACAGGAGATATATTCCGAATGTGCGGACTTTGTATCAGTGAACACTGACGCTCTTACTCAGGTGTGTGTGTGGGGGGGGGCAGTTAATGTCCCAAATATTGCATCCTGAGAAGGCCAATATAACACAAGGCGAGTTGAGGCTACCATAAACCAACTTTCTACTCTAATCTGTTGCCATCCAAATTATTTGCATGTGTTCAGACCACGTATACTCTTGATGCTTTCCATCGTTTTCGTTGTAAGTCTCCCTGGTCATTTCTTTCTTTTCCATTTTGGAGAATTTTAGGATACCTGTTAGTAGGCATTCATTAAACATGTTCATGCAATTGTAAATGTTTATCTTTGATTGTTATTATTGAAATATAGTAATATAATTATCCTCTGGTCTCTTGATTCACTTTCATTTCAGTCCATTGTTGGTATAGGTGGAACTGTCTACCTGCTGATTTCCAAAATTTAGCCAAAAAGAATCCGTCTGTTGTCTTTGGAGAATAATAAAGGCAGAATGTATATAATTTCGACAGTTATTTAGCCGTGACAGGACAGTTAATCTTCTCTGTGACGTCTGTAAATTATATATATTTTCTAGTTGGTTTATCTGTCTTGTTCTAAATGGAACACCACACTTTCCTGTAGTATAAAAACGAAACTTCTGTATAAGACCTCTCCTTCCTTCTATTCACTTGCCCACACATGGCACTAGTGTGCTATAGGTCTTGTGGCTTTTCATTTGTGGATCATATAAAAAGCTAACTCATCGTCAAGTGAAAAACAGTTATAAAGGGTATTAGTGTCCTACACGGGATTTAAACCCAGGTCTTTTATACTGAAGGGAATTATCAGTACCTACTGATGATTCCCTTCTCACACACACACACACACACACACACACACACACACACACACACACACACACACACACACACACACACACACACACACACACACACACACACACAAATAAGACGTTGTTTGGTTAGAAATCACTTTTTTTTTCTTTCTTGTGTTGTTTATTTTTTAAGAAATAAAATTTGATTACTATAATTGATAATATGATTTATCGACTGGGCCGTATTGATACTTTTCACGAGGCTGGCGGGGACTCTAGTGCGTGGAGGTCACCTCCTCATTGTTTGGGGCCCTTGAATTGATCCTAATTTTTCGGGGCTCCAGCTAGCGCTTCGTACGCCTGTACATAAGTACCGCCCTGTTCATCGTACTATGAAGTGAAGCTCTTTCTTTCTAAGAATGATATACACATACATACCGATCACTGAACTAGAAACTTCGCAGAAATCACTGGTTTCCGTATATACGCATACTGCTGCCAATACCTATTCTCTTCCATTCTCTGCGTATAGTTCAGTGAGATAAGGGTCGGGAACAGCCTTCGTTAAATGCTCTGGTCAACTGTTTCACATAGGAAGTTCTGTTTGTACATACAAGCCTTTTCAGACGAAGGTGATCTCGTTCCTGACCAACTGTCTTGTCATAGGACCACAGTTATGCCTCTTAGGCAAGCCAGTAGGTTATTTTTCCATTGATTAAACACCCGGCATATCTCACCTTTTGAGAAATCAAAATCAGGTTTTCAAAACGACTGACCAGTAGCATTTTTAAATAGTTGCCTAGATCACGTGACGAAATATTTTGCATGTATGTTGCGTAAATGACGTTTACCGTACACATGGCCGGCTCTACCAACGGTGCAAGACGTGCATTTGCACGGGGCGGCACGATTTTTGGGGGCCGGCAAAATTGGCATAACTGTACGATAAATATGGGGGAAGGGGCGGCAAAATTCCTAGTGGCAGTCCTTACTGTACATCTTCATACAGATTTCTTTTTCAGTGGCCGGTATATGTATCTGCATTAGAGAATAGGTAAATGGATATGTCGCGTAGACAAAAGGAGTTCGCTTAGGATTTAATCTTGTCGGGGGCCCGAGTTGAGTGGACGATTTGAGAATACACACCACGCGTCGCATGCGACCTATGACTGAGCATCTGCGATGATCGCTAATTCAAAAGTAGTATAGAAATAGAAGAAACGACACAACATAAATAAACAAAAATGAATTTTAATTAGGAAAATGGTTTTGGAAAATTTTCTAATGTTTTTTCTTTTTTTCTGGGTGCGCCACTGGCGTAGACTGTTTGTTGTGTAGTGTCGAGGAGAAATTCTTAAACTTATTAGACTGAATAGCCTTACATTTTTTTTTTTCGCGAAACTCCTATGACACTTTTCATAAAAATTACCATCATCATTATCAAATTCCTGACATGTACTATCATATCATATCTTTCATCTAGTACTATCATATCCTTTACAACCCCCCCACAACTGTGGGGGGGGTTGTAAAGGATATGATAGTACTAGATGAAAGATTAACATCATTACTAACTTCCTATCTACAAATTTTCTCCGAATCAATCTGTTACCTGTCAAGACTCCAACATTATCAGATCTTATTATTTAAATTAAGGGGATATTAAATCCCACATTGTTTTAAAACCGAATAAGAAACTCAGAGATCGGAATCAAAGAGTTTCATGCCGAATATAGTGACTATAAAAGTATCGGCGACTACTGGCGTACGCTAAAGCACGTAGTCCAAGTACGTAGTACAAACTAGGGCAACTCGTAGCAAAGGTGGAGAAAGTACTGATCGTTATTCTCAGTATTTCCCATAATGTAAAATTCATCTCCTAGAAGATATATGATGTTATACATTATGGAGGGAGGTCACTACCCAGACCGGTTTCGATCTTTATTGAGATCTCATTCGATTTTAAAACAATGTGGAATTTAATATCCCCTTAATTTAAATAATAATGTTTACCTCGCCGAAATGAAGCCTATTGGCTCTTTATTTTAAATAATTAGATCTTATATTTATATCGTCTAAGGCACTTTGTACCGTACAAATCCACCTATATCTTGGTCTTCCTCTGGTTTTTTCTTGCCAACCTGGCAGAGAAGACTTGGTTTGCTAATCTTTCCTCTCCTATTCTGTTTAAGTGACCATACCACCTGAGATTAGTTCTGCTAATGCATTCCTGGATGCTAACAATGTCAAGTTCTTTCCTAATATCCTCGTTTTTAATATGATATCGCCATTGATGCCATTTGTTCACGCCCCTAATACTTCTCAGGACTCTCATATCTGCGGTCTCTAGTCTTTGGTCAAGTGTTTTATTTCTAACACAGCTCTCAGAACCATAAGTTGAAATTGGTTTGACCACTGTCTTGTATACAGCTAATTTAGTGTTCCGACTAATTTCTCTCTTATTCCATATAAATGTATTCAATTGACTTCCTACCATACCAGCTTTGTTGATTCTGTTGTCTATTTCCATATTTAATTTACCATCTTCACTAAAATTCGTGCTTAAGTAGCGGAAATGTTTTACTTATTCTATGAGTTCTCTATTCAAAATGCAGTTGATATTTTCAATGCTGCTGCCTATTTTCATGGTTTTGTCTTGTTATTGCTGACCTCCATACCATATCTATTACAACAGCTATTCAATTTAGTCAGAGAATCTTGCAGACTTTTAGCGGATTTATTCAGAAGTATAACATCATCCTCATAAAGCAAAGAGCTGACATTAACATCTCCAATTTTGATTTAGTTTAATACCACTTTCAGGTTCTTTGATCAGTTTTAATACCACTTCCCTTCATAATGTGATCCATATTTATAATGAATAACAGAGGGGATAATGTACATCCTTGCCTGACACCAGATTTAACATTGAACCATTTTCCTGTACTTCTTTTCAATTCTAACCGCTGACTTATAACTCAAGTAAAGACTAAGTATTGCTTGATAAAATTTCCCATTGACACCATATAATAGCTTCTCTCTTGGCACCTTGTCATATCCCTTTTCGAGGTCGACAGAACTTAAATACAAATTTGTTATTCCCACGAATCGTAGGAAGTTGACAGATAGTTGAGAAATCGTGGCCCACGATTTCTCAACTATCTGTCGTAAAGTAAAAATCTGATCCTGACAGCCTCTATTTGGCCTGAATCTAGCTTGTTCTTCATCAAGCTTCTTTTCCACAATTTTTTTCAAGCGCTTCCATTCCCATAAAAATTATGAGAATGGAAATTATGCCAATAAGGGGTAACATGCTTTTTTAAGAAGAAGACATATGTGGCGCAAGGTTACAAATGATAACGAAACTTAACTGTCCTAGAAATAAGTCAGTTTTATAAAAATATTCGCTCATTTAATGCACAAATCGTAATGAGAAAAAGGAGCATGTATTGAATGTAATAAATTGTCGATGTTTAGCGTGCGGTTGGTTAGAGTTAACTGGTTAATACCTTTTCATCGCACGATATTGCCAACAGTGTTGAATTAACAGAGCTCGAGTTTATAAAATTCACTAATCAGTAAACGTCTGTCGTTAATGCCCGATTCTGCTCATCAATCAAATGTTTCCTTGCTAAAATTCTCATTATGATGCAAAGTGTGTCTTTTCGATATTCCAAACCCTCATTTAGTTTTGGGGACTAATCCTGTCGTTGACAGGATTAGTTACCAAATACACTATGTTGACAGAAAGTATTTGGACACCTTATGTGCCATGTAAATTTCGAATCCTATCACATGGAAATATTCAGGGAGTGTCTGCGTATGTTTGGTAATATAAGGTGGGATGTGCTGCATGTTTTGTACTGTATTCAATATCAAGATGCCACGTTCAGATGAACTGGGAGACTTCCAATATGGGATGGAAATCTGTCAGTTTACAATTGATTCATTGTAATTATAGGATTCGAACTGGTATCCTTGGAAAGGGGTATTGTTTTTGTAGTTGGGTATCAGATCAATGGTCCTTCTGTCCTTGACATTGCTATCCTTCTCAGAATACTGAAATCCACCGATGCGTATGTCATTTGTAGAGTTGATGTTGTTACCATAGCAGGAAAACCCCTGGGGGTCATCGACACTCACTGACCGAGATCGAAGTGGTCTGTTTCGAATTGTTTAAGCATCCGGCACGTCATCAGCGGTGGATGGAAAATGCTGCAGGGACATCTGTTAGCACAAGAACTCTGTTTGCAGAGAGTTGTATGCCTTAAGTTACCATGGCAGAATTGCTGCGAACAAGCCACACATCACCCCGTCAACGCCAAATGAGGTCTGGACTGGTATCTTTCGCGCCGTTCCTGCACCTTAGATGATTTGAAAGGGTTCTGTTGAGTGACGAATCACCCTTTCAAATGTTTCACTCTGATTGTAGTGTTTGGATCTGGAGAATACCCGACAGATGGTGACAGGACTGCATCTTTCTGACTGTCAACTTTGATGGAGGCTCGGTAATGGTATGGGAGTGTTTCAGTTGGATACGGCCCATTGGTGGACGCGCTCAAAACCATGATGTCTGATGGCTACCCAGACATCCTGGACTCTTCATGCTTCCGACTCTGTAGAAATATTTCGGCAGTGATCCTTGCAAGTTTCAGCTAGACAATTCTCCATGCCGTACTGTACTTCGTGTCAAAGACTAGCTTCCACAAAACAATGTTGCAGTGTTGGATTGGCCGGATCAGAGTGCAAACCTCAACCCCACCGAACATCGTTTGGACATATTAGAACGTAAAATTCGCGTCATCAGCATGAGCAACGGAAAGTAGCTTTGAGCAAGAAATGGAAGAATATTCCTTTTTACGACGTATCAGAAATTGATTGAAAGCATGCCCGGAAGGGAACTTGCTATCATTCAGACGAAAAACTGGTCTCAATCGTTACTAGAAATGTAATTAAAACGCTTCTTTTTTTTTAACACAACTAGGTGTTGAAATACTTTTGCCAACATAGTGTATATTACGCGTGGCTTCAGTAGTCTATAAATTTTAAATCAGCACTTTAGAAATATCAGGATAATGCAGAAAAAGAAATCCATCGTCAGTTGTATGACTCCTCACTTCCAAGCAATTCAAAAGTTGAATTTAATTTTGCTTCCAGCTTACATAACGCGGGAAGATATCCGTGAAATCATATTTCATAAATTAACAATAAATTATCATCGTAAACAATACTTTAAAATATTCTAAATACGTGTGCCAGAATGTTCCGGAAAAGGGCACAACGAACGTGGAAAATGCAATGTTAGGTACAAAATCATGTTAAAACATATACGATGATGGATGTCAATTTAATGTGGCAAAATGTAAGGTTATGTATTTTAGGGTGAAAAGATGAACAGCAGTATATTATATTGGTGGAACTGTAGTCCAGGAGATCGATAAGGCCAGGGACTTGGGAGTGTTGGTAGATAGGGAGTTGAAGTTTAGGGGACACATAGCAAAAGTGGCTAAATCAGTTCATCAAATCACTTGGATGCTGAAGAATACTTTGACGAGCAGAGATAAGCAACTTATTGTTCTTCTGTATCGAGCCTTGATAAGACCCCATCTTGATTACTGTGCCCAGATATGGTCACCTAGGTGTCTTCTTGATGGGGAGGCGGTGGAGAGGATCCTGATGCGAGTGACCAAGATGATAGCAGGACTATGGAATGAACCTTATGAGAACAGGTTGAAGATTTGTGGGTTACAGAAATTGGTTGATAGGCGGAAAAGGGGAGATATGATTTAAACATTCAAATTGCTGAAGGGTTTCTATAAGATTAATTCAGAGGATATTTTTGAGAACAGGACTGGTGGTGGGAGGACTAGGAGACATCCATGGAAGCTGGGAAAGAGTGTAGTTAGCAAGGTGTTAGAGCTTGGTTTTTACTTTTAGAGTGATGAATGAGTTGAATAAGCTGTCAAAATCTGTTGTGGGTGCTATGAGAGTGAATGACTTCAAGGCAAACTATGATAGATACTGTGTGAATGTCGAATAGTTGTGATGGACATGATGTTTAGGGCTTCTCTCGATGAGTCTAAGGACTCCTTGGAGTCGCCTGTAATAACAATAATAATAATAATAATAATAATGGTCGGAAAGGTTCTCAGCCTAACATTGAAAAAACGAATTTATAATTTCAAAATTATTTTTATTTTTCAACATAATCTCCATTAAGACTAATACATCTATTCCAGCGATACTCTAGTCGATTATCCCCTTCCTGTAGTGGTTCTTAGTAAGATCTGCAAAATACCCGTCTACAACTTCAACACCTCTTGATTCGAAGAAAAACGTCGACCAGGAGGAAGAGTTTTAGTTTAGGGAAGAGACAGAAGCCAGAGGGAGCCATATCTCGGGAATAGGCTGGATGGTCCAACAATTCGTAGTGCAGATCCCTTAATTTTCCCATAGCCAAAACACCTTTGTGGGCAGGTGCATTGTCCTCATGAAAGATGATTTTTTTCTTCTGCAAACCGGTCCTTTCTCACGAATTTTTTCGTCTATTCTGGTTAAAAGATCGAAATAATATTCTCCGATTATTCTTTTATCCTTTTCAATATGATTAATAAACAAAATGCCTTTAGCATCCCAAAACACCGATGCCATGACCTTTCTTGCTGATGGAACTGACTTTGTATTCTTTGGCGCTGAACAACTGGCTTCTGTTTTGACTAAGTTTTAAAAGAGGTATACCGTGAGTAGACATATCGATACAAAATTAATAACGGGAAAAACTCACGTACAAAGATTATTTAATAGTATAATTTTCGCCTGTGTGTCACAGCATCTTCAGTACATTAAGCTCAAATTAAACAATAAATGACAATTCCAAAAAGCGCCACCTAATTAGCTGGTGTAAGATAACTAAAAACTAAAAAGGATGAACTTCAACAATTTTACATTAAGTTAAACGCATTTCATCCTAGGATCAAGTTTACCCTAGAAGTAGAATCAAATAAGCAGTTAGCCTTTTAAGATCTTCTAATTCTTCGCCAACCAGATGGTAACCTACATTTCTCAGTTTATAGAAAGAAGACTCATACAGGCCATTATATCCATGCGGAATCTCATCACCATCCCAGTCAAAAGGCAGGAACTATTAAAACACTGGTTCATCGGGCTCACTCCTTTTGTTCTTCAGACGATCTTTTACAGAAAGAACTACAATATATAACTTCTTCCTTTCTATGTAATGGTTATAAGAATTGCTTCATTAACACTTTCATTGCCAAGCTGAAAATTGGAATTTTGTGTGGTGGCCAAATTTTTTTTATTTTTTTTATTTAGTTAGCGACGTCCACGCGATAACGCGTGATTGGCCATTTGGTGAGAACTCGCATCGCGCGATATCGCGTGATTGGCAATGAACGTGTTAAAAGAACTTTGAGTAGTTTTAATATGTCTTCCTCTTCAAACACAGAAGAAATAACCCTCATTACTATCCCTTATGTACAAGGCATCAGTGAACGTATAGCAAAAGTTTTAAAACCACTGAGTATTTTTTGTTGCTTTCGACCGTTTAGAAAATCTCCACCTTTCTCACTTCTCCTAAGGACAAGCTTCCACATCTTAATCATCCAGGTGTCTACCAGATTCCTTGCTCTTGTGGATTATCTTATTTCTGACAAAAGGGAAGATCTGCCTCTATTCGGCTAGAAGAACACCAATCTTATATTGAATACTTTAAACCTGAAAAGTCTGGACTTGCAGAACATGCCATCTTCACTAGACACAGAGTTCATTGGAGAAAGACAAGAGTTCTTCACAGAAGTCAGTTTCTCATGGAACGCCTTTATAAAGAAACATGTGAAACTCTACTTCATTCTCCTAACTTAAACAGATCCGACGGCTTACGCCTATCCCCTTTATGGGAGATAGTACTTTACAAATCAGCTAATCTTTCCTAACTTTTTACTGTATTGATTTTTTTTATTTATTTATTTATTTCATTATTATTATTATTATTATTATTATTATTATTATTATTATTATTATTATTATTATTATTATTTTATTTTATTTAAAATTTTTATTTTTATTTATTTTTATTTCATTATTATTATTATTATTATTATTATTATTATTATTATTATTATTATTATTATTTTATTTTATTTAAAATTTTTATTTTTATTTATTTTTATTTCATTATTATTATTATTATTATTATTATTATTATTATTATTATTATTATTATTATTATTATTATTTTATTTTATTTTAAATTTTTATTTTTATTTATTTTTATTTTTATTTATTTTTATTTTTATTTTTAGGAAAGTTATTGACCTTTTTAGTTATCTTACACCAGCTACTTAGGTGGCGCTTTTTGGAATTGCCAGTTATTGTTTAATTTGAGCTTAATGTACTGAAGATGCCTGTGACACACAGGCGAAAATTATACTATTAAATAATCTTTGTACGGGAGTTTTTTCCGTTATTAATTCTGTTTTGACTGCTGTTTGGATTCTGTAGTGTAACGGGGAATCCAAAACTCATCCATAGTAACAAATCGACGCAGAAAATCAATCAGTTTTCTTCTTGTTCAGACGCTCCAAGCACTGTTCAGAGATTTTCATGCGAGTGCGTTTTTGATCTACTGTGAGCAAGCGCGGTACCCATCTTCCGCCAAGCTTTTTCGTATGCAATTCTTAATGAAGATATCCCACACGTTCTTTTGAAATTCCTATAGTCTCAGCAATGTCACGCACTTTGACTCGTCAGTCACCGAATACCATATCGTGCACTTGATCAATTGATTTTTAGTGTTGTTACACTTTTTGGACGTCCTTCACGTGGACCATCTTCAAAGCTGGTATGGCCTCGTTTAAACTCGACAGCCCATTTCTTAATTGTGGAAAACGAAGGAGAAGAGTGCCCATAAACTTTTATGTACTTCGAATGAATTTCCTTTAGCGTTAAACATTCTTTTACAAAGAATTGTATAACCGCAGGATACTCAGTCTTGCCGATGGTGTTGCCATCTATGATCGAGGCCGAGAACGTTTCAGACCACTCTTGTAGTATATACTACAAGAGTGTAAATTCTGAATGTTCTGAATATTAAGTTAAGAAATAATTGAATTAATTTTAAGGTTTTTTAAGTGTTGCGTTTCTTGTAACCTTGAAAAGTTCGTTGAAACATTTTTATTGAAATTAACAGGAACTCTGCAAGTTCCTGTTAATTGAGAGGTTATGACGCAACTAGGCTGAAACTGTTCTGCCTGTCTAAAAGATTTTATGATTCTTGTAGGCTATTTTTACACAAAATAGCATGTAAATGTGATTAATTAAGCAAGAAATTTGCTTGAAATTAAGCGGATAAAAATCCTATGTTGTTATATAGCCAGTAAATATGAGTTTCAATGCCGAAAAACTATCGGCGAAGGCAATTCGAAGCAAAGGTTTAGCAAGCTGGCAAGCATTACTGGCTATATAACAACATAGGATTTTTATCCGCTTAATTTCTATTAACTTGCCAGAAAACTAGCCGTTTGGCTTTTCATTTTAATTAAGAAATTTGCTTATTCAGAAAGAAATAATGACTGTGATACTGTTAAGTGTCGGCCTGGTGGTTAGCGTATCCGTTCTCCAAACAACCAATTCAACGAGCTGTATAAGCAGCTTTCTGTAGCAAAAGTGAATCATACCCATATTCGTTCTTAAATAGTAAAATGTTGCTAAACAATCTATCAATTTTCACTTGTCAGTTAACATCGATTTATTTGTACTACAACAAACTCATTAATATGTTCTGCCAAGAATCCAGTTACCTGTTAACAGTTACCACTTGAGATTATCTCTACTAACTTCCTGAATGTAATATGTCTTGCTGATATCTTCATTTTTTTTTTTTAGTCACTGATGCGATTTGTTCACTCCATAGATTTTTTTATGAACTCTCATATCAGTAGTCTCCAGTTTTTGATTAAGTGTTTTATTCTTAATCCGTTTCTTAGAATCATAACTTAAAATTGGCAGAAACAGGTTACAAATATTCTTTTTTTCAGCATCCAAGAAATTAAATTTCTCTTTCGTTCAAGGCGTTGCTTTACCCTTGAACAATTATTCACAAGGAGAGCTGTTCAGAGAAGTTTGTCCAAATTACAATGCTTTTCTTTGAACACCTGTCTGACATTTAAGATACCCATAAAAGGTTCTTAAAAATTCTTGACTTAATTAGATTAATTAATGAACATTTCTCACGAATTAATCTCGCTGTTTCTTTGACATATGTATTGTTTCTGTTGAGTGCATTTTCTACAGATATTTCTATTGTCATTGTTCATTACAACTGGCATCGATAATCTCCTTCTTTCTGCTCTCAATGCCATTTCGAATAGTCTCACTTCTTATTAATATTTCCTTTGTTCTGAGATCACAATCGAAATAAAATAAAAATAAAACAGGGACCTATATAGCCTACATTCTGTAGATTCCAGTCTACTCATCATTCCATCCTATTCCATTTATAACCCAGCTCTTCACTTCTCTTACAACATAGAAGAGGAAATACTTCAGCATGATGTGATATAGAGAAAGGTAGACGTTATATCTTTTAGGTCGGAGTTAATCTAAATCTTGCTATGTCATTTTACAATTACTGTATTTACATATTCAAAGGACTTTGTAGAATGGAGATACGTTAAAATATCCGAATAGTGTGTGTGTGTGTGTGTGTGTGTGTGTGTGTGTGTGTGTGTGTGTGTGTGTGTGTGTGTGTGTGTGTGTGTGTGTTCAAAATGCAGCAAGTAAACATACTTCAATTCATGTTTGGCGTACATAATGTCGACATATGAATTTACTATGCCTAATTTTACTATTATGGATCAAATACTATCCTCATACGCTTCGTATCCATCATATATTTCAACGTGATATCAATGGTATTACAGTTTTAATATGCACTTCACATCCATGATAACCTTCACGTCTATAGACGTCTTAGCTGGTAGCGTGGTTAAAATAGCCCGATTGCCATCAACATAGACAACTCAATAAATTTTAATGGCGATCCATATATTAAATTCCATCCAGCCTGAGAACAGTCCAGCTGAGACCCAAAACTTTACTATGTGGATATATTGTAGAACAACTATCACACGCCACACTTTCTTCAATTCCATCTACAGAGGGGAGCTTATTGCTTTATACAATTTCATCTTATTACTTATATAAATTCGAAAGTTTTTTTCTTGCACATAGGCCGATGAAATAAAAAACTGGGATAGTTGAACAAACTTTAGAAGGATACAAAATATTCAATTTGCAATTATTTATAAAAAAAAATAAATCTGCGGCTGTCCCTTTTCTTCCTATATGTGGACTAGGCAAGGCCGTATTAGCCCTAATTTTTGGATATTGAGGAAGTTCGTTCGCTACACGTAGCCAATCAGGGATGGCTGGCACATGACTAACACTAATCATACACGGTGTGCGGTGAAGAGAGTCGGTTGGAAAGTGCCGTCATCTCATGGTCACTAATCCTAACACAATAATTATTTTCTGAAGCAGTGGGGGTTCTACAGCCGATTTTCTTCAGTATACCAGATGAAATTTTCGGGAGGTAAAAAACCTGATTTTGTGATATTAATATTCATCAGTAAAAATTCAGGAAAACCTTCAGTAGATACTATGGAAATGAAAAGTGGTTACGCATTTTGCGAAACTCCCCACAGAACGGCTGTAGGATGATTTATGGGAAAATGAAGGATGGCATTATACAGTACACGAATTTTTCTTCAAAGGGCATCTTTTATTATGATTATCTGGAATCATTTCTGCCTGTTTGCTAATAGAACAGTAACTGCAATATAAATAATTTAAGAATTTGAATAATTTTTTTTGTGTGCCAATCATCCATAGTCCTCATCGTTTCCTTGGTGGGAGTATTATTACAAATCTCTGCTCAAAAAAGTCATCTTGGAGATATGAGAGTACCAGAAACTATATTCTTGTTTTAATCCACATTATTGTCATGATAGTTTAGCCACTATCACGATTTTAATATATTGAGAGAAGTTCGATATTGCAATATGAGTTACTTTAAGTATCTGGTGGAATTTGAAAGGATGTCTCTGAGAGAACATGTATTGTGTCCTATTGTAGTGTATTTGAAAGTTACTATCTGTAGTATGTTCAGGCATTAGTACTGCTAACACAAAGACTGAAACAATGGTTTGAAATTTAAATTATTTCCTTTTTTGGACTGAAGGCGGGGAAAGAGCGATGGAAGTTTTTGTTTTTTGGTCGGAGTCCTGCATTGCTGTAACAGCACTCTCAGTACATACTGAGAGTGCTGTTACAGCAATGATCTTTCATAAGATCATTACAGCAATGTTACAGCAATGATCTTTACATAAGATCTTTCATCACACACACACACACACACACACACACACGTTTTCAATCATTCTGAATGCGGCAGTGGTAGAAACTCGCTGATTCAGACATAGACCACGTTCAACTTTAGATTACTTTACTGATCTTTTTTTAAATGCAGTATTTTGATTTGTTCTACTTGTTTCAATCCTTTTTAAACGGGTTTTCAAACTGAGAATTGCATACTCGAATTGTTTTTTTATTTCTATAATTAAATTTGTTTGGGTTGAAGGATTTCATTCGATTTAGAATCATTATTAAAATCAGTCGAGTCATTTCGCTTGTGGTCTGAAACAAAACTATGCTCATGCAATATAAAATACAATTCGCAATAATTAAATATATTATGGATTCCACTCTGGATTGAATTATAACAACCTACAAGAATTACAAATTCTCAGCTTGTTTTATTGTGCGGAGAATATTTTCATAATCATTTGATCGGGTGTTTAACTCTCTCTGTCTGTCTCTTTGTACACGTTTGTGTGTGAGTGTATGCTTGCGTGTGTGTGTGTGTGTGTGTTTACCAAAAGAGTGCACACCTATTATTCCAATAATTTATTTATTGCCTATTCATCCACGTAACTTACTCACTGAGCTCATCACATCCATTTGGAGCTGAAACGGATGTTCACTGGTCTTCGTTTTGGGACTTCGAATATTAGTGGATTATCTAAAAAAAAATCATCAAACAAGAATTGAATGTCATAATTATTTGATTCAAACTTGCGTATTGTGCAGTCATACGAAAACATCTGTACGTTTTTTTTATTGCATGGATATTTTATTTATACAAGAGTATTGCAAACTAGGTAATTTCTTTTCCATGGTGAAAACATTACCAAATCCCATGGCAGTGTTGCGGATCCTATGGCCTAAACCTGCTGAGACTAGTAAGATTACAAGAATTGATCCTGAATGTCGTACTTCTAGTCTTAAACTACATGATAGGCTGTTCAGGATCATTCATTTGAAAGGAAGAATGAAGAGTTTAATATTAGTGTTACACCCTGATATCTTAAGAATGTAAAATTCTCAGTTATCATGGTGTAACATGAAGAATAAATAAAATAAATTAAAAACCTGCATAAAAATAACAGTTGAATTAATTAAAAGAAAAAGAAAAATTCTTGCATCCAATAAAATAAAAAAAATAAAGGTCTTTGTTAAACTAACTAACAAAAGAAAGAATATATTAATATTGTGATATGATTTAAATGAGAAAAGTTAAATAAATAAGACAGAAAAGGATTAGTCACAAGAGATGGTATGTGAGAGGCTAGAGATTAAGTTATTAAGTAAGTTAATAGAAAATTTTTGGAAAGGGGATTAAATTAGAGGCTAGCAAAAGAAAAACAGACTATCGCTCAAGGCCGATTCCCGGATTGAGACATCGTCACAGGCTCGCCGATCAAAGGACGTTTGGTAGAAAAACGCCACCCTAATTGGTCGGTGAAGTAAAATCAAGTAGGGGGCGAATAAAAGAAGTTATAGAAGGTGCCGTCAGGAGAGCAAGTATAAAAGGGTTGGAAACCCTCCCCACAAGGCTTTTTTGGTTTTGGTTTGATTCTGTTCCAGGAGAGTCCTTCGCGAGCTCTTTCGTAGGGATTTCACGGTGTTTTCCTGAGTGGCAAGATAGGGGTTATATCTTCTCGTCACAACACGGAAACGAAAGTGAGCGGAATTTCAATTCCGTATTTCCTATGTGAGAAGCGAAGAATGCCATAAAGTCGAGGAAAAGAAAGCACATTCTTTGTGTTCCAACTTCAGTGACAACTACGAAAAACGGAAGGAGGTAAAGAAATCGATGTCCACGTGGCGAGTTGCACAGCCGATATATAGATGATTCAAAGTATGTTCGGAGTTACGAAAAGTTAAGCCAGCGTAAGGCTAGTTCAATTCCAAAAAGAATGTAGGAGAAGCAGATTATCGGTGAGGTTATACCAAGATAGTTCAATCAGAAGAAGGTAAAGGCCCATATGAAAAACCCAAGAAAGAAAGGTACTGTAAAATATATCTAATGTTAACTAAAATTTGTCTGTAATAAGTATCATTATTCTAATACGGAACTGTTGAAGTGACCAAGGAAAATTTATACTAGGACTTTAGTATCTGACAGAATATATTAAAAGTAAGCTGGCTAGTGTTAATGTTATAAAAAAGAAAATTTAAGTGTCCTGAGAATTTTGAATGTCTATTGTAATGTATAGGAAGGTTAAATGTCATAGTTATGTGTTAGTGCAGTAAAAGGTTTAGTTAATCTACTTAAGTTTGAATAGTTAAATAGTGTGAATTAATCTTATATGTCCATGTCAAATGAGTTTATGTGTTGAATTGTTATGGCGGCATGATCGTACTACCCATTATAGGATCATAGCCTAATTACTTGTAATAAGCTAATGTTAGTTTGTAAGTATTTAGTTTTGCATTAAATTGAGTAATCACAAAAGTTGAATTGTACCATGTTAAGGAATTTAATAAACCTTTGTTCAATGATAAAAGAGTTGTCTGAAATTGCTGTCCAATGCACCACTTGAAAAATTACGAACCTAATCACGCGGGAAATTAATGTTAAGAAACGAGATAAAGTGTCACGACTGCAACATAGTTTCACTTTCAGACATATTTGAGTTCTTTCTCCTTGTTTTTGAATATAATATCTTAAACTAAATATCCCAAAAGGCGTAGTATAAATACAAATATTAGGGGTACTAAGGGGAGAAATAATTTAAGTATTAGTAGAATTTTTGGTGATATCTCGTGTGTAGAATATAGAAGAACATAGATAAGAATTAATTATAAAATAGAATAAAAATCGTAAAATGGGACACAACATTAGGCTGTCCGCGCGTTTAGCCTAGTGACTATGCGCTTCGCAACCATATGCTTGGGGAAGAAGTGTCCTAGGTTCGATTCCGTCGATGACGTGAGGAGCTTAAGGATTTTCCTCAGCCATAGCGAAGTTAGCCGGCCTTGGGCTTGGACGAGGGTTTTTCCACCAGTTTATCTGGGGTTTTTCATCCCACAAGCAGACAAACCGGCCCGGTGAACACACACGGATACTCTCAGGAATACTTAAGACAATCCCTCCAGCTGTAGATCTGAATTGTCAGCTATGCCTGTCCCGAGTCCGGATAAATATAGGGGGGATTGAGGTGGTGCAGCACCTCTCCGTAAAAGGGGCTCACAGCCGTTGAATCGCAGTTAAAAATGAATGAATATTAAGATAGAAGAACTTACAGTAAAAGATATCGCATTTTTGCATGCCTGTTTGATTCCTCCTACAATTATACTTATTTTTTAAGAAATCCATGCAAGGTATGTTAAAATCTGTGAAATGTCTTTGAAAGATCAGGAATTTACAAATGATCCATGGAAGTAAGATAATGTAGAAATTGAAGCATTAATAATAATTTCTGTTCCAGAATCTTTCTGTGGTACTCTAATTATTGGTTAAAAGTAATTTACATATGACAATGGAGACGGTTATGTAGCAATAGCTCTATTATTATTAAGCAAATTATGGGAAGGATGAATATTCCATAGGTCACGATATTTACTGGAAATTTTTTTAAATATAATTTTATTATTATTACATGGCAGTTCCATGGAGTCCAAAAAGAACACATTCGTTTTGTTTTTGTTTGCTAAAAATTTGCAATAATGCCAGAAACAGAGAAGCCGAAAAAAAAGGGGTGAATCTTAGAAGATTATTAAAACTTATTCAAGATAAAAAGAGCACTGAAGACTAGGAGAGATATTTCTGCGTAAATGGGACAGTGCAATGTGAAGTGCGATGAAGTAATAAAGTTGGTTAGAAGGGCCGAATTAAATCTTGATGAACACTGAAGAAGTACGAGAGATATGGATAAGATCTTAATGTTCAGAATTACATAAGACATGGAGAAATGTTAAGCTTCAAAAGAGGTTAATTGAAGAATCGAAGGAAATGTGACCACTAAGCATGGACGGAGACACAGATACTAAAGGATAAGATTGTAGCACCATAAAAGTCCCATTATGGGATCATTAGGGAGATCCTAGAGAATAATGATGGTAAAGGAAGTACACTGGTTGAGTAACATTGTGTGGAATGAAAGGAAAACACCAAAATAATGGACACGGTGATTCTAATATCCATTCACAAAAAAGAAAACAAAATGGACAAAAACTACAGAACAGTTACCATAATGAGTCTAGCGGGAAAAGTACTTATGATGAGATTAACAGAAACAATAAGGAAACTTATGGAAGCTGAGGAAGTACGATTGAGAAGACACAGGAGTACTGTGCACCAAATAATGTCACGATCAATTGTAGAGAAAAATTTATTTAAAATTATAAATATTCACGCTTGCTATGCTGGAATACTATCAGGAAGTATTCCAGCATAGATCAGAAATGGCAAGCTGTACTCGAATCTTATGGAGTGGACAGGAACCTGAGAAAAGGTTCTTAACATGAAAGAAGAAATTGTGAGAAAAATATGATCCTGGACAATGGGTGCAAGAGACCCAGTATTCCTTACATCTTCATCATGATTCTGGAAAGAACAATGGATGTCGTAAGGGAAAATATAAGGGGAATTTCAGCTCAAGATACAAACATCAATAATTTAAGATTTGTAAATAACAGTCGTTGTTGAAGACCAAGAAGAAATAGAAAAAAAAGTGCAGAAGTTAAGCGAAGAAGAAAAGTGGTATGGGTTGATAACGAACATCTAAAAATTAAATATTCAAAGAGAAATGGATGAAAAGGCGAATAAAGGTCAATGAACATGAGCTGGAAGAGATCAGGAGTTTCGCATACCTGGGGAGAAATATGACGCACGATTTAGATTGCAAAAAGGGACATGAAATCGCTGATAAAAATAGCTAAAGTAAATTTACAGGCAATAAACAAGATAAGACAAAGTAAAATAGTGAGGCCTGATCCACATATTTACTAGCACTCTCCATTGATGTGAAACATCGGTAAAGGTCAAAGATTCTAAGAGGCAAATATTGCCAATTGAAAGAACAGGCTGTAAAATGGTTTTCTAGGAATTGGATGGATGCAAAACGTAACGAATAAACTCTATAAGAAGAAAATTGGAAAGAGAATGTAATGAAGAAAGAAACAACGATTTTTTTGGACATATCTATGGGATGGATGACAGCAGAAGGTTCGAAACCTTAATGTCCGGTATACGAGTACAGTAGAGTAGAGTAGACAATACAAACAAAAGAGAACGGGCAAGACGAGAGTGGATATACGGATTTAGAAGAATGGTGTCTAAAAGGTTTGTCGGGCCACCTGGCAATGGATGGAAGGGAATGTGAGAAATAGTGGAAAATGCATCGGATGCTAATGGGTGCTGGATGATATGCGTAACATATAATTATGTAGAGTTATTATTATTATTATTATTATTATTATTATTATTATTATTATTATTATTATTATTATTATGTGACACCTCCAGGGAGTCCAAAGACTCATCGAGGGAGGGCACCTACTCTACAATACTCTGTCTTCACCACTCAATCCACCAACTACAACTAACCGCAATTACACCAACGCTATCTATCGCCCGCCGCCACCACTAGCACTTACCGTCACGAATCTGGCTGTTGGCTTGTTTATTTGGTCCATCGTTTCATAAATCTGTCTATTAGGTATTTGCCTTGCCATGTAACCCACTTTACATGGCAAGGCGAGTTTGGCCTTGCCACTGGGCCAGTCAGACTGGCCAAGAGGTTAGCGTATCCGCTCCCCAGCCAAAAGGATGCGGCCTCGAATCCCGCCGTGGATATGGATGTTTGTGATTGTCCGTGGAAATGCTACAGATGGTGGTCGGCGATAGATAAAGTTGGTGTAGTTGCGGTCAGTTCATGGATTGTGAGTGGTGGAGACAGAGTTAAAAAGAAGAGATACCCGTACTTGTATTATAATTTTCAATCTACCTCATTTTTTTTAAAAATGTAGATGGCGTATTTCGAAAGGCAGACGAACAAATTGTTATGTCATAGGACCTAATTCAGAAGAAAAATGTTGTGAGCGAGTAACTTTTATGCGAATGTTAAATAAGTTAACTTGCAATTGTAACTGACAGGAATTCTATATTCACGTGAAAATCCATATAAACTAGTCTTCGACTTTGACTCCTGTTCATTCATTCATTCTATCATTACAACTTGATATGATAAAACAAGATAAATATATATTTTTTTATTTTATTTCGTTTTTTATCTGTCCTAAAGACACGAAAGGTCAAGCAAGACCAATTTGATATCAGGAACGTATGAGGAAGAAGTCAATCTTTAAACCAATGAAATTTAAACTTGCCTTCCTTGTTTCTTATATTGGAAGATGTAAGAATACTCATTGTAGATAATTCTAATGCATTCTTTGATAACAATGCATTGATAATAGCTGTGTTTTTTTTATCTTCTTCTTCTTTTTTTTTTCTTCTTGGAGTAGCAATTCTTGTCAACGTTTATATTTTATAAAATACAGTGGAACATAATTAAATTAAATCCAACCTTCTAGACGGGACGTGAAGACTTTGTATCAATCAACAATGAAGCTCTTATATTTGTTAGATGGGTTAATAAGAACTTACATATCGTAATCTAGCCATTTGGTTTCTAAATATATATATATATATATATATATATATATATATATATATATATATATATATATATATATATATATGTCAATTTTGTGTGTTATAAGCCAGACAACTGCTGCCATCTCGTGGGAGTAAACCACAACAATAACATATTATGTTTGTAATGGTGTCAGTACTACTGTTTCTTTCCTTATTCTTTTTTATGGTTCAGAGTTTAAAACCTGAGATTCTTAATAAAACATTTGCTGTGTCAGAGATGGACTAACATGGAAAATGGTCGAAGAAAGGTTTAGAAAAGGTTCCTGTTGTTGGCCATTATAACTGAACTTACAACAGTCTTTCTTTCAGTAGCCTACCTCTATGGATGCAAACTTCATTGCGTTTTGTATTTAGTGTTTCAGTTAAGGAAATAACGAGATAAATAATAAATAAATCAGCTAGGGCATTGTTATTCCCAAATGAGAGGGAATAATAGTCCAGTCTCCACCAGTACCAAACAGAGATAGATGGACCACGACTATCATTAAATACAAGTGGCATCCAATAATGAGATGGCAGATGTGCTGCCGTCTCGTGCTAACTATCAATAAAAGGGTATTTTCTCTGAAATTAAATAGTGTGAATTCTAAAGTCTATTTTATTGAGTTTATTGGATCAAAACCCAAGTTCCTCATATAAAAACTAGCTATCATGCCAGAGATCGACTAACTTGTGAACCAGTCAATGAAAACTTTTTCTAAACCGGTTTTAAGAAAGTTCCTCTAGTCTCAGATTTCCTCTAATCTCAGATTGAACTCAGAACAGCTTTTTTCAGGTGACCCTGCGCTATGGATGTAAACGGTACTGCCACAGGGCTTTTAGGCCTAGCTAATTTATATCGTGATATTTTACAGCTGCTATGACTTGGTGCACTTTGTTATACGGAAGTCCTTTATTAAGTAATAATGTTAATTAAATTACATGGAAATACACCCATGTAATTACAGACAAAAGTGTTATCAGTGGCGATAGATGGTGCTGCATCTAACTGATAGATTGTGGCATGGTATGTAGATGGTGCCATTGTTTGTAGACGTTCTGAACAGTCTGGACCATGGGTTTTGTAGAGTGAAGTGCTTTCTGCAATGAGTCTTTGGACTACTTGGAAGGTGTCGCACGCATAAAATGTATTGAATAATTTAATTTTGTTTATGTTGAACCCACTCACGTAAGGTTATTTTTAAACCTATAGTACAGTTTTGTACTATGGGTGGGCTAGAGATATTTTTTTCTATTTTTATCAAATTGATAAAAAAAATTCATATCCGGTATCAATATATATATATTGATACCGGATACATATATATATATATATATATATATATATACATATACTCTGTTGGGTATCTACCTGGATACTGCACGAACAAGGATCGGCTGGCAATTTAGAATTTAGCCGAAAAAATTGTATTCTTATTGGCTTAAACCAATATATAAAATGATTGTACAACATGACAAAATTTCATGCAGGCTGAGGCATCGTCTGGTTAAACAAGGCCCCCCCCGTTGTTTTCGCCAGGGAACCAGTGCGAACAGCAAAAAGTCAGCTACTGGAACAAATCTGAAAATACACCCCAACTCAACATCACTAGAGTTAAAGATCGGTTCTATCAACATAAGACGCCTGAATGGCAAAGAAATGGAGCTACCTGAGGAATTATATAAGTACCAGATCGACATAATAGGGGTGACTGAAACAAAAAAGACAAAAACTGGTGAGATATTTCGGAGCAATAAATACAAAATGTTATATTCAGGAAATTACAATCAAGGAAAAGTAGGGGTAGCCATAGTATTCAGAAATTAGATCCCCTTGTTGGGGATCTAAATAGCAGAGTAGGAAATGATTGTCAGACATACAAAAATATTTTGGGAAAATTTCGAGAAAGAGCAAAGCTAATAATAATGATAAATGCCTGTTGGATTTCTGCTCAGAACATGGACTGATTATTACTAACACCGTGTTCCAACAAAATAATGTGCAAAAATTCTCATGGAGAGAAGAGGCAAGGAATAAGAAAAGTCTCGTTGACTATGTTATTGTTGATAGTGATGTTTTCTCCCTGGTGCAGGACATCAGAATGTAGAGAAAATTTGAAATTGGAATGATCACTATTTAGTCTTGAGCAGGATAAAATTGAATTTCATATTGAAGAGAATAACATATAAGAAAGTTTTAAAGCGAATAAAAGTTGAGCAACTCTCAGATGTGAACTGTAGACTAAAATATACAAAGATTGTTGAAGAAAAAATGAAAGAGTTTGAGAACAGGAAATAAACCTTGGAGATTCAATAGCAGGCTTTGAAGAAAAACCTGATTGATTCAGCCAGAGAAGCATGTGGTGAGGTTGTCTGCAAGGATGGAAAAATCAGAATTCCATGTTGAACACAGGAAGTTAACGTTCCTGGCAAATAAGTCAGCTTGTGCTCTTAGAGATTACAGAGACAAATGTAAGAAAGCTAAACAGTGTGTAAAACTAGCTAAACAAAAGTCGTGGGAGGACTTTGGCAAGAACATAGAAAATAAATATCAAGAAGGTGGTAAGATGTTCTGGAGGTTGTTGTAGAAGCTTAGAAATGGAGGAAAGAGTGCTGTAAAAGGAGTTAGAGATGATAACGGTGACATGAAAACAAGAGAAAAAGATATCCTTGAAGTATGGAGTAATTACTTTGAAAATTTGCTAATTGAAACAAGCAGTGATAGCACAGTGGAAAAAATACTTGAAGTAGAAAAAACCAACAAAGGCTTGAAATGTGGAAAGACAGCAAGAGTAGATGATATTCGACCAGAAATGCTGAAGTATGGTGGTATAAGAGTCATACAGTGGCTACACTGCATTGTTCAGAAAGCCTGGACAGAGGGACGAATTCCCGATGATTAAAGTAGAGCTCTCATAGTACCCATATATAAAAAGTGAAATAAAACTGAATGTGAGAATTAGAGAGGTATTTCCCTACTGAGTGTTCCTGGCAAGATCTATGCAAGTATACTTGAGAAATGGTTGAGAAGAATTGTTGAAGAAAAGCTTCGTGAAGAACAAGCTGGATTCAGGCCAAATAGAAGCTGTCAGGATCAGATCTCCACTTTACACAAACAGTCGAGAAAGCATGGTAATATAACAGAGATCTGTATTTAAGTTTTGTTGATTTGGAAAAAGCATATGACAAGATGCTTGTCATATGCTTTTTCAATACGCTATTCAATATGCTACAGTTATATGGTGTCAATGGGGCATTATATCAATCAATACTTAGTCTTTATTTGAACTGTTAGTCAGCAGTCAGTTAGGTAGAATTGAAGGAAGTACAGGAAGATGGTTTAAGGTTAAATCTGGTGTGAGATAAGGATGTACATTATGCCCTCTGTTATTCATTATCTATATGGATCACGTTATGAAGGAAAGTGGTATTAAACATGATATCAAAATTGGCGATGTTAATGTCAGCTCTTTGCTTTATGAGGATGATGTTATACTTCTAAAGAAATCCGCTACAAGTCTGCAAGATTCTCTGACAAAATTGAATAGCTGTTGTAATAGGTATGATATGAAGGTCAGCATTAAAAAGACAAAGACGATGAAAATAGTTCACCATTCACAACTGTGTTGTGAATGGAGAACCTGTGGAACAAGTGAAACATTTCAGCTATTTAGGCACGATTTTTAGTGAAGATGGTAAATTAAATATGGAAATAGACAACAGAATCAACAAAGCTGGTATGGTAGGAAGTCAACTGAATAAATGTATATCGAATAAGGAGAGAAATTAACCAAAATACAAAACTAGCTGTATACAAGACAGTGTTCAAACCAGTTTTAACTTATGGATCTGAGAGCTGGGTCAGAAGTAAAACACTTGACCAAAGGCTAGAGACCGCAGATATGAGAGTCCTGAGAAAGATTATAGGCGTGAACAGATGGCATCAATGGCAATATCATATTAAAAACGAGGATATTAGAAAAGAACTTGATATTATCAGCATCCGGGTAATGTATTTGCAAACTAATCTCAGGTGGTATGGTCCCTTAAACAGAATGGGCGTGGAAAGATTAGGAAAACAAGTGTTCTCTGCCAGGTTGGCAGGAAGAAGACCCAGGGGAAGACCAAGATATAGGTGGATTGATACGGTACAAAGTGCCTTAGACGACAGAAATATAAGTTGTGATAAATGTTGGATTCTTGACAAGTAACAAACTGATTTGGAGAAAAATTATAGATACGAAGTTAGTAATGATATAAATTTTTCATATATATATATATATATATATATATATATATATATATATATATATATATAAACCAGTTTTATATATATAAAATTAAGTGGTTTAGGCGCCATCCCCAAAACACTGAAAAACATTTAGAAGCATTCGAGTTAGATGTATTTAAAACTGGGCAGTTGCAAAAGAGACCAAACACGAAACATTTTCAGCCATTTCAGACATCTACTAAGCAGGGAGAGTTGTCTCATACCAGGCGATGACATTCTTCTTCTAACTGACGACCATCACAAAAATCCATGCTCATGGTGGAATTTGAACCCGCAGCTTGCTGTTTGGAGTGCAGGTACGCTAAACCACTTCGCCGACTGGGCCGACGTTCATCACAGAGATGATCCAGTGCATTCAACAAATGCCGTATTATAGCCTTTGTTGAATGTTAGAAATCATCGTTTAAAGAGGTCTATCGTTTTTTTGCTTCCATAATCCATTCCACTTTTCTTGACTACCCAGAATATAACTTTATATTCTTCATTTATAAATGCCAACACATCAGTCTCATCGTTTATCATTCCTCCGGTCGTTGCATCCGCAAACAGATGAAGATCCTCTGACTTTCTCCCAGTGTACCATCTTACTATTGAGAGATAACAACAAGAGAAACCCAGATCATAAGTGGGTGCAGCAAAATCGTACAAACTGAGTACCATAAAAGGCACGATAATGTAGCTAAGATAATTCACTGTAAAAAGTACGGGTTTAAAGTATCTAAAGACTTTTGGAAGCATAAAGTTGACCAAAAGGTGATTGAAAATGAAAAAGTTAAAATACTCTGGGATTTCTAAATCCAGATTGACAAAAGCTTGGAATGTAATACATCAGTTATCAGAGTGATTGGAAAAGGTGAAACAAGGCTGTTCAGTTTATCGAAATATCAGTACCAAGAGAAAGCCGAATTTACGAAAAAGAAACTGAAAAAAATACAAAGTATCGCGAGTTGCAAGTTGAAGATGGACGAATTTGGCAAAAGAAAACGAAAGTTGTTCCCATGATAATAAGTGGTTTAGGCGCCATCCCCAAAACACTGAAAAAACATTTAGAAGCATTCGAGTTAGTGTATTTAAAACTGGGCAGTTGCAAAAGGCTGCTTTATACTACACAGCACTACTCTGTAGCGAGAAAGAAAAGTTTAATGTTAAGATACGACTAGTTTCGTTTTGAAATTCAACTTCTTCAGGTATCACAGGCAAAGAATTAAATAACAAATAACAGAGACATGATAAAATACATTAACAGATCTAGTATAAAAACACACAAGTACATTTAAGAAAAGGAATGCGTGCTTGAGTTCCAAATGAAGTTGACTACGTGCGTGAGCTGACACGAGTGCGCCAGTATTGGACAGTGGCAATGTGTGCATCAGAAATATTGTAGCTAAGGCTGTTATTAATATGAGATGAATCAAGCGATATTTCTCTAGATTCAATTATTCTTCTTTCAAGTTCATCATAGCACACATGGATATTAGAAGTTTGTGGCTAGTCTACGAGGTGTTGGCGGCCTTCATCCGAGTTGATAGAGAAGAGAACGTGGCTAGAGAGAGCGCTGGCCCTGGTTCTGTTGTAGGAAATGTCTCTTTGGTGTTCTTCCATGCGTAAAAAGATGGATTTAGCTGTCAGGCCGCAATATGGTTTGCCACAATCACACAAAATCTTGTAGACTCCTGGATATTGAGTAGGAAGATGTTTCATTTTAGGTCTACTTAGTATGGCGCGAAGTTTAGGACACATAATGAAGTAAGTTCTGATGTTGAATTTCTGAAGCATTTTGGCTAGTTTTGGGGAGAGAGAGAGAGAGAGCTGATGTATGGTAACGAAATAAAAGCTCTTGGTGGAGAAGAATCTTCAAAAGCAGTTGAGCGGTGGACAGTGAGAACTTTATTAATCTTTTTAAGAGAGAATCCATTGTTAACAAAGGACCTTTTAAGAAAATTGAGTTCATATTCAATTTCTGTTTCATCTGTTAATAAAGATCTGGCTCGATGTGCCAGGGTTGAAATAATACCAAACGTTTGTGGAGGATAGTGATGGGAAGAAGCATGAAGGTATCTGTCCGTGTGAGTGGGTTTTCTAAAAATGGAGATTTTGATGTTCTCAACGCATCTAATAAGTTTTAAGTCCAGAAAGGGAAGACATTCGTCGGATTCTAGTTCACAGGTAAAGTTGATTTTCTGATGAAACTTGTTGAGGTGGTCCAGAAAAAAGTTGAGGTTGGTGACACCGTGTTCCCTAGATGAGAAATGCATCGTCAATATAACGATACCATACTTTAGGTTTAAGAGTCGAGGAATTAATTGCTTTTTCTTCAAAATCCTTAAGAAGCAAGAATCGGAGAGAGCGGACTGCCCATAGCTAAACCTGAGTTTGGTTTATAAATCTTGTTTTCGTATTTGAAGTATCCTGAGTTCACACAGTGAGAAAGTAAGGGGAAAAAATTTCTTGGATGGTTAACATTTAACATATACATTTTCTACCGAGTAAATTATGATCAATAATATATATATATATATATATATTTTTTTTTTTTTTTTCAAGTTTTTTTATATTTCGTTGCACATTTGAAACAAGCATCAAGGGAAAAAATGTCAAAGAGAAACAAAAAATCAAGTTAGTCGAATAACAGATTCTGTCGATGGTAAACAAATAAAGAATAAATAAATAAATAAAATGCCCCAGCACTTTTCTTACCCGACGATAGTGGGCAGAATTCTTGTCATCGTAGGTTTTATAAATAGGCAGATGTGTGATAACCATTTCTAATCTACCTAATAATGGAGAAATTGCGGTGAACAGAGTAAGGATAAACAACTTCCCACAATTCTTTTTGTAACCTGACTGGTTTTTTTTTTCCTGTAAAACTATTAATTTTAGGCTGATTTTTCTGTTGTGCGATTAAAAATCTTGGTTTCCAGGAAAGAAAGAAAAAAAAAACGGCCACCTACCGACGATCAACTAACTCAACTACGAAAATATTCCTCTAGAGCTCGAGCAGAATCGAACTTAAAATAGGTCTCCTTTTATGGATTTGGAGTGAGCCAGAATTTATAAACAACCCTTGATACCAGATGTGGTATGAAGAATTAACCAAATACTTATTGATGATAATAATAAAAATACTTACCAACAGGTGCATACTCACATTCAATAATTATTATTATTACATCATACTTCCAGGGAATCCAAAGACTCATCGAGGGAGGGCATCAATTCTACGTCTTACTACTCCACCAACCTTCATTATCTAACACCAACTACCAACACTTGTGTTTTCACAGACAATCACAAACATCCATGCCCACAGCGGAATTCGACCCCGCATCCTTTTGGTTGGAGAGCGGATACGCTAACCACTCGGCCAACCATGCTGGAATAATGTTTATAAAAATTTGTTTTCTTTGAAGTTACTCATATGACTAAACGCATCGCGTGCTGAATGATCTATAAAATCATAGATATGATTTTGTTCCTTTCTTGTACTAACTTAGTTTTCTTTATTTTCCACATCAGGAGAGTTTACATTACACTATTTAATATCCACGATGACTTGATCCAAGTGCACATAGCATAACAATAGTTTCGACAACAAGTTCAAGTTTATTGTTAGCTACATTATCATAGAGAGGAGAAGAATTTTTTTCTCTTCTCCCGTTCTATTGTTACAACGTTTCATGAAGTCACAATGCCATCAATGGGTATATATTCCGATCCAGTGGACGAGAAATCAGGTTTGAATGTTCAGGTCTAATATGTTCTGAAGTCGACGTTGTTATAATAGGTTCTCAAGGACCCTTAGACAGCAAGGTTTTCATAGGCACGGATTCAATTGCAGTGGAAGAATGGATTGTCCCATTAGGCATAATGGACTGTACATTTAATTGAAGATTGATGTTTCTATGACGATCTCGTCATGGATGGTGAATCAGAGGCGGTTGGAGGTACACTGGTTCATTGTTTTAGCGTTGAAGGGTCCACTAGATGATAGAGGTTTAAAGGGCCACCAGATGGTAGGTCAATGACAGTCCATAACATTCGCGCTGACCGAGGTCTGATGGTTGTTACGAGAGACCAATGTAATCGCAAGGAGGGGGAGGAAGTGGTATGATTACTCTGTAATTCCATGAAAGATTTAGGTTACACTTTACATGCAGAACTCTTACGGGAAGTCGGAATGAGGACTCGTAAAAGAAACGCGCCGTCAAGTGTTCTTGAGGAGGCGAGGGTGGCAGATTCTACTCTTTAAAAGAATAAAACTCCGTCGTGGGAATTTTCTTGAAGAGATAATGGATGGCGTTCGGTTTCAACGGAATCCACCAAGCAAGCAATTATGAGTGTAGATCATCATTCCTTAGAGATTCCCCGTTGAATCTCAATGTTTCCATGAGGATCAAAGTCATCCAGCGCTGAAGCGTTGGGACGGTTGGAGGATGACAATTCAGTGTTGTTTCTTGATCATTGTGTCCATGGTCTTTTGTTTCCGAGGATTCTGAGGTCAAAACGTTTTTGAATGCAATACTTTGCGTAATTCTGGAATCTGGGACGGGGTCACGCTTGAGGCAGATATTTGACAGTGAGGCGGTGGAGGAAACTGGGCACTGTGTGTTCTTACAGGGAGTCCCTCCGCAAGGGTAGTCCTAGCTAGTTTCAGAGTTTGTTGACATAAACAACACAACCGACATGTACAAAGAGGTTTATCTAGTTCACTTTTAATAAGCTTTTATTATTGTAAATGTTTTGAAATATCTTTTGAAATTTGACGTATTAATCACAGTATTTATCTCTTAGAATTCAATGATACTTCAATTAATTTTGTATACTAATATAATTTGTTATTTTCTTACGTTGACGGTATATTATTTGGAAAATATTTTTTTAATTGAATATTATTTCGTAAGTAATTTACTAAGGAAAAAATAATTGAATATAAATTTATGTATTCACAAAGCTGATAGCACTATACAATCAGATTTGTGATTTTAACTTTAATTTTAATATAACTTTAGGAATAGGAAATATTTTCATTTTTATGTATGATTTTATTTTATTTTTGTAGTGTATTATAAATGTTTTAATATTTTTAATGATAAAATCTTTTTTATCATTAAAAATATTGATAATGATAAATATTGATATTGAATATTGATAATGATTTTTTATTCATGTATTTCTTTCCAATACGTTCATCAGAATGTATTGGAAAGAAATATTAGTAGCAACTGTAGTTATTTTCCTTATTTTATAGTAAATCTGGATCATAATGCACCGTGGGGTGATTGGATTCTACTGTTGGGGTAATGGACGATAGCAGAATGGCCTTCACGGAGAGCGGACAATGCGGAGAGAGGACAATGTCTAGAAAGTCTCCAAAATCCGACAGTGTGATCTGAATTCGAATTTAGGATTAGAATCCGAAAATCTAATTCAATTTGATTCACTTCGAATCGATAGGAAGGACAGGTTCTCCATTTTCAGTAATAGAGAGAAGACTATTTAGAATCATTTACAAGTGTAGCTTGGACAGAAGTGCATTCTCTGCTTTCAATGCACAGTGCTGTTAATTACATGCGAAAAGGAAGATTCCATTTTGTTGCAGAATTCAAACAGGGCAGTAATTTATTACAGCAATTTATCTTATTTGCCAATATTTCTATAAGTCATTATCAACTCACTTATAGAAATTCATATTTCTACCCTTTTTAATCTGGAATGTTTCAATGATGTCCATAAAGTGAGAGTGTATTCTTATGTTGTCTTTTCGTCGTCAAAAATTCCGAATTCAGTTATTAGGAATTCCGAGGGAGGTCTTTTATATGTGTGATATATGTCTGAATTGTTTCTCCGAGTTTTATATGTTCAAGAAGGTGACTTAGATTCTTATCTCGTTCAGAAGATTTTTTTTTCTCGCAAAAAGGAAAATTGGATTCTTTCCTTCCATCTGTAATCCTGAGAACGTAGCCTTGTAAATGTCTATGAGCATACCGTTATAAATGCCAGCGAACGTGAACCTTATGCTACTGTGTCAATATGCTACTGTGTCAATATATATTGCATTAATTTTACAGTAACAAAATCTGGAGGTATGCCACACTGGAATCCCAGTCACCTAACTAAAAAACCAATTTATTTAATTGGATAATCTTTAATTATGGCTTCGGATTTCTGTAATGCATTGAAGACTTTAAAGATGGACGAACACTTCCTTCTTATTTATCGCAAGAATGGCCCACATACAGAATTTTCACTTTGTGTATAGAATTATTGAGAACTCAAGTAACAAGAGACATTTATTTGGAGTTTTTCTTCGGAGGAAATAAAAGATTACATCGAAAGAAAAGAAAAAATATATAGGGGAATATAAGTTGGTCGGCTAGGGAAGCTAAAAGGGGCACATTTGAGGAGAAAAGAAAGAAACACAACAGGCTCCTTATTACGGTTGGCCATCTGTTCGAAGATTGAGTGATAAAAGTTTAGTAAGTTAAAAGCAGAGAACTCCTGATATACGTGTATCATATACAAAAATCAGTGGCCATATCTGAAGACCACATTGACATTTCAGTAATTGAAACTATTGAAGTGAATTTAGTTCTTTCTAGCAATCCGCTCTCCCATATTTGAACTCTTCGAGGAACTTCATTTCCAGTAGTAGAATTTTCATTGTAATCAGAAAGTGGTCTGCATGTAAATCTTGCGGTTTTCTCTCCCTCGTGGTTTGAATTGAAGTTGCCGATTAAAGTTACTGATGTCAGGATACCGGTATTTATCTTAGACATATGATGGAATACCTTTTGCGCTGAATAGCATTAGCATGTGTTATACTGTATAAACGGCAGAAGAATTTTCCAGCAGTATTTTTATATGAAGTCGCAAATTGATTTTTCTATCCCACTCTCGCGAATTCAGGAAATTCTGAATTTTTTTCAAAATCTATCCTGGTCTTCGTTCCGATTTGGTTTTTTCGTTGCAGTTTTGCCATGAATTACAGCATTTTACAATTTTAACAGAATTAAACGGCTGGTCTCGCCTTTTTACAGTTTTATATCGACGGTTAACAGCGGTGGTGTAAGAACATTTGAGTTTATTGGAATTTCAGTGAACTGTTCAATCCTATATACAATCCAAGGTCCTCTTCAAGTTGGTTCAGCAGAAGACGAATGTTCTCGAACAGCCGAAACAGGGATTTTCTTCTCAGAATATCCTTTCCCTTAGCTTGAATTCCAACTGCTAACCATTTATATCTCTCCAGTGGTGCAAGAGTGGATTTGTTTCGTGAAGATGTTCGAATCATGTTTAGAAGTAAAGAGCCTTTCAAGTTATTTGAACAGAAGAACTTTGTGTGCACATTCAAATAGAGCAGGGATTTTTCTCCTAGCAATCTCGGGTTTTCCCTCCCTCGTGGCTGGAATTGAAACTCCTTATCCTTTATATCTCTCTAGTGGTCCAAGAGTTGATTTATTTTGCGAAGATGATGGGATCGTGATTAGAAGTAAAGAGCATTTCAAATTATTTGAACAGAAGAAGAACTTTATATGCTCATTCAACGAGGGTAGGGTTTTTCCTCCTGGCATCTCGAGTTTTCACACCCTAGTGGCATGAATTGAAACTCCTTATTCTTTTTATTTCTCCAGTGGTGCAAGAATTGATTTGTTTTGTGAAGATGTTCGAATTATGATTAGAAGTAAAGAGCCTTTCAAGTTATTTGAACTGAAGAAGAACTTTGTGTGCTCATTCAACTACGGCAATTTTTTTCCCCCTGGCATCATGGGTTTTCCCTCCCTCGTGGCATGAATTGAAACTTCTCACTCCTTTTATTTTTCCAGTGGTAAAAGAGGGTATTTGTTTTGGGAAGATAATCGAATCATATATATAAGAAGCAAAGAGCCTTTCAAGTTATTTAAATAGAAGAGGAACTTGGTGTGCCCATTCAACTACGGCAAGGTTTTTTCCCCCTGGCATCTCGGGTTTCGTCTCCCTCGTTGCATGAATTGAAACTCCTTATTCTTTTTATCTCTCCAGTAGTGCAAGAGTTGATTTGTTTTGTGAAGATTTTCGAATTATGATTACAAGCAGAGAGCCTTTAAAGTTACTTAAACAGAAGAAGAACGTGGTGTGCCCATTCAACGATTGCAAGATTTTTCCTCCTGGCATATCGGGTTTTCCTTCCCTCATGGCATGAATGGAAACTTCTTACTCTTTTAATTTTTCCAGTGCTGCAAGAGTTGATTTGTTTTGTGAAGATGTTCGAATCATGTTTAGAAGCAAAAAGCATTTCAAGTTATTTGAACAGAAGAAGAACTTCGTGTGCTCATTCAACTACGGCAGGATTTTTCCTCCTGGCACCTCGTGTTTTCAGTCCATCGTGGGATGTATTGAAACTCCTGACTCTTTTTATCTCTCTAGTGGTGCAAGAGTGGATTTGTTTTATGAAGACGTTTGAATCAAGTTTAGAAACAAAGAGCCTTTCAAGTAATTTGACCAGAAAAAGAACTTTGTGTTCTCATTCAACGAAGGCAGGGTTGTTACCGAGGCTCTCGGGTTATCCCTTCCTCGTGGCTGGAATTGAAACCATTTACCGTTTTATCTCTCCAGTGTTGCAAGAGTGGATTTGTTTTGTGAAGATGATGGGATCGTGTTTAGAAGTAAAGCTCTTTTCAAGTTATTTGAAGAGAAGAACAACATCGTGTGCTCATTCAACGACGGCAAGGTTTTTCCTCCTGGTATCTCGTGTTTTTCCTCACTCGCGGCATGAATTGAAACTGTTTACTCTTTTTATCTCTCCAGTGGGACAAGAGTGGATTTGTTTTGTGAAGATGTTATGTTCGAATCATGTTTAGAAGTAAAGAGCCTTTACAGTTATTTGAACAGAAGAACTAGGTGTGCTCATTCAACGATCGCAGGGTTATTCCATCTGGCATCTCGGGTTATCCCTGTATTGTGGCATGAATTGAAACTCCTTACTGTTTTTATCTCTCCAGTGGTGAAAGGGCGGATTAGTTTTGTGAAGATGATCGGATCGTATTTTGGAGTATCCAGTAGTGCAAGAGTGGATTTGTTTTGTGAAGATGATCGGATCGTGTTTAGATGTAAAGAGCCTTTCAAATTATTTGAACAGAAGAAGAACTTGGTGTGCTCATTCCACTACACAGGGTTTTTTCCTCCAGGCTGTCGGGTTTTCCCCCACTTGTGGCTTGAACTGAAACACCTTACCATTTTTACCTCTCCAATGGTGCAAAAGTGGATTTGTTTTGTGAAGATGTTGGAATCATGTTTAGAAGCAAAGAGCCTTTCATGTAATTTCCAAAGACGGCAGGGTTTTCCCACCTGGCATCTCGGGTTTTCCCTCCCTCGTGGCATTAGTTGAAACTCCTTACTATTTTATCTCTGAAATGGTGCAAGAGTGAATTGTTTTGTGAAGATGATCGGATCGTATTTTGGAACTAAAGAGCCTTTCAAATAATTTGAACAGAAGAAGAACTTTGTGTGCTCATTCAACTACGGAAGGGTTTTTCCTTTCGTAATCTTAGGTTTTCCCTCGCTCGTGGCTAGAAATGAAACTCCTTACCGTTTTTATGTGTCCAGTGGTACAAGAGTGGATTTGTTTTGTGAAGATGATCGGATCGTGTTTAGATGTAAAGAGCCTTTCAAATTATTTGAACAGAAGAAGAACTTGGTGTGCTCATTCCACTACACAGGGTTTTTTCTCCAGGCTGTCGGGTTTTCCCCCACTCGTGGCTTGAACTGAAACTCCTTACCATCTTTATCTCTCCAGTGGTGCAAAAGTGGATTTGTTTTGTGAAGAAGTTGGAATCATGTTTAGAAGCAAAGAGCCTTTCACGTAATTTCCAACGACGGCAGGGTTTTCCCACCTGGCATCTCGGGTTTTCCCTCCTTCGTGGCATGAGTTGAAACTCCTTACTCTTTTATCTCTTCAATGGTGCAAGAGTGGATTTGTTTTGTGAAGATGATCTGATCATGTTTTGAAGGAAAGAGCCTTTAAAATTATTTGAACAGAAGAACTTGGTGTATTCATTCAACGACGGGAAGGTTTTCCTCCTGGCACCTCGGATTTTCCCTCCTTCGTACGATGAGTTGAAACTCCTTAATCTTTTTATTTCTGCAGTGGTGCAAGAGTGGAATTGTTTTGTGAATATGTTCGAATCAGGTTTAGAAGTAAAGATCCTTTCAAGTTATTCAAACAGAAGAAGAAATTTGTGTGCTTCAACGACGGCAAGGTTTCTTCCTGGAATCTCGGGTTTTCCCGCCATCGTTGGATGAATTGAAACTTTGACTCTTTTTTTCTCTCCAGTGGTGCAAGAGTTGATTTGTTTTGTGAAGATGTTCGAATCATGTTTAGAAGCAAAGAGCATTTAAAGTTATTTGAACAGAAGAAGCACTTCATGTGCTCATTCAACGACGGGAAGGTTTTTCTTCCTGTCATCTCGTGTTTTCCATCCTTCGTGAGATGAATTGAAACTCCTGACTCTTTATATCTCTCTAGTGGTGCAAGAGTGGATTTGTTTTATGAAGACGTTTGAATCAAGTTTAGAAACAAAGAGCCTTTCAAGTAATTTGACCAGAAAAAAAACTTTGTGTTCTTTTTCTGGTCTTTTTCTGAGGCTCTCGGGTTATTCCTGTTGCAAGAGTGGATTTGTTTTGTGAAGATGATGGGATAGTGTTTAGAAGTAAAGCTCTTTTCAAGTTATTTGAAGAGAAGAACAGCATCGTGTGCTCAATCAACGACGGCAAGGTTTTTCCTCCTGGTATCTCGGGTTTTTCCTCACTCGCGGCATGAATTGAAACTGTTTACTCTTTTTATCTCTCCAGTGGGGCAAGAGTGGATTTGTTTTGTGAAGATGTTATGTTCGAATCATGTTTAAAAGTAAAGAGCCTTTACAGTTATTTGAACAGAAGAACTAGGTGTGCTCACTCAACGATCGCATGGTTATTCCATTTGGCATCTCGGGTTTTTCCTGTATTGTGGCACGAATTGAAACTCCTTACTGTTTTTATCTCTCCAGTGGTGAAACAGTGGATTTGTTTTGTGAAGATGATCGGATCGTATTTTGGAACTAAAGAGCCTTTCAAATAATTTGAACAGAAGAACTTTGTGTGCTCATTCAACGACGGAAGGGTTTTTCCTTTCGTAATCTTGGGTTTTCCCTCGCTCGTGGCTTGAAATGAAACTCCTTACCGTTTTTATGTGTCCAGTGGTGCAAGAGTGGATTTGTTTTGTGAAGATGATCGGATCGTGTTTAGATGTAAAGAGCCCTTCAAATTATTTGAACAGAAGAAGAACTTGGTGTGCTCATTCCACTACACAGGGTTTTTCCTCAAGGCTGTCGGGTTTTCCCCCACTCGTGGCTTGAACTGAAACTCCTTACCATCGTTATCTCTCCAGTGGTGCAAAAGTGGATTTGTTTTCTGAAGATGTTGGAATCATGTTTAGAAGCAAAGAGCCTTTCAAGTAATTTCCAACGAGGGCAGGGTTTTCCCACCTGGCATCTCGGGTTTTCCCTCCTTCGTGGCATGAGTTGAAACTCCTTACTCTTTTATCTCTCCAATGGTGCAAGTGTGGATTCGTTTTGTGAAGATGACCGGATCGTGTTTCTATATAAAGAGTCTTTAAAATTAATTGATCAGAAGAAGAAGAAGAAGAAGAAGAAGAACTTGGTGTACTAATTCAACAATGGAGTGTTTTTCCTCCAGGCTCTCAGGTTTTCCCTCCCTCGTGGCGTGAATTGAAACTCCTTACCGTTTTTATCTCTCCAGTGGTGCAAGAGTGGATTTGTATTGTGAAGATGTTCAAATCATATTTAGAAGCAAAGAGCCTTTCAATTTATTTGAGCAGAAGAAGAACTTTGTGTGCTCATTCAACGACGGCAGGGTTTTTCGTCCTGGCATCTTGCGTTTTCCGTTCTTCCTGACTTGAATTGGAACTCCTTATGCTTTTTATCTCTATAGTGGTGCAAGAGTTGATTTATTTTGTGAAGATGACCAGATCGTGTTTAGAAGCAAAGAGCATTCCAAGTTGTTTGAAAAGAAGAAGAACTTGGTGTGCTCATTGAACGACGGCAGGGTTTTCCCTCTTGGCATCACGGATTTTCCCTCCTTTGTGGGATCAGTTGAAAGACACTAACCGTTTTATCTCGTTTTATAAGTTTTATAAGTTGGCATCATGTGTAGAAGTAAATACCCTTTCAAGATATTTGAACAGAAGAAGAACTTGGTGTGCACATTCGCCTACGCAGGGTTTTTTCCTCCAGGCTGTCCGGTTTTCCCTCGCTCGTGGTTTGAATTGAAACTCCTTACCGTTTTTATCTCTCCAGTGGTGAAAGAGTGGACGTGTTTTGTGAAAATGAGCGGATCGTGTTTGGACCCACCCCCCCCCCCCCCCACCCCCCCCCCCCCCCACCCCCCCCCCCCCCCACCCCCCCCCCCCCCCACCCCCCCCCCCCCCCACCCCCCCCCCCCCCCACCCCCCCCCCCCCCCACCCCCCCCCCCCCCCACCCCCCCCCCCCCCCACCCCCCCCCCCCCCCACCCCCCCCCCCCCCCACCCCCCCCCCCCCCCACCCCCCCCCCCCCCCACCCCCCCCCCCCCCCACCCCCCCCCCCCCCCACCCCCCCCCCCCCCCACCCCCCCCCCCCCCCACCCCCCCCCCCCCCCACCCCCCCCCCCCCCCACCCCCCCCCCCCCCCACCCCCCCCCCCCCCCACCCCCCCCCCCCCCCACCCCCCCCCCCCCCCACCCCCCCCCCCCCCCACCCCCCCCCCCCCCCACCCCCCCCCCCCCCCACCCCCCCCCCCCCCCACCCCCCCCCCCCCCCACCCCCCCCCCCCCCCACCCCCCCCCCCCCCCACCCCCCCCCCCCCCCAAAGAAACGCGCCGTCAAGTGTTCTTGAGGAGGCGAGGATGGCAGATTCTACTCTTTAAAAGAATAAAACTCCGTTGTGGGAATTTTCTTGAAGAGATAATGGATGGCGTTCGGTTTCAACGGAATCCACCAAGCAAGCAATTATGAGTGTAGATCATCATTCTTTAGAGATTCCCCGTTGAATCTCAATGTTTCCATGAGGATCAAAGTCATCCAGCGCTGAAGCGTTGGGACGGTTGGAGGATGACAATTCAGTGTTGTTTCTTGATCATTGTGTCCATGGTCTTTTGTTTCCGAGGATTCTGAGGTCAAAACGTTTTTGAATGCAATACTTTGCGTAATTCTGGAATCTGGGACGGGGTCACACTTGAGGCAGATATTTGACAGTGAGGCGGTGGAGGAAACTGTGCACTGTGTGTTCTTACAGGGAGTCCCTCCGCAAGGGTAGTCCTAGCTAGTTTCAGAGTTAGTTGACATAAACAACAGAACCGACATGTACAAAGAGGTTTATCTAGTCCACTTTTAATAAGCTTTTATTATTGTAAATGTTTTGAAATACCTTTTGAAATTTGACGTATTAATCATAGTATTTATCTCTTAGAATTCAATGATACTTCAATTAATTTTGTATAATAATATAATTTTTTTTTTACATTGACGGTATATTATTTGGAAAATATCTTTATAATTGAATATTATTTCGTAAGTAATTTACTAAGGAAAAAATAATTTAATATAAATTTATCTATTCACAAATCTGATAGCGCTATGCTATCAGATTTGTGATTTTAACTTTAACTTTAATTTAACTTTAAGGAATTTATTTTTGTAATGTATTATAACTGTTTTAATATTTTTAATGATCAAAGATTCATTTTGTTTCTTTTAAGATATTTTTTGTTCATGTATTTCTTCCTAATACGTTCTGATGAACGCATTGGAAAGAAATACTAGTAGCAACTCTAATTATTTTCCTTATTTTACAGTACATCGGGATGTAGATCATAATGCACCGTGAGATGCATTATGGATGCATCTCATGGTGCATTATGATCTGTTGGGGTGATGGACGATAGCAGAAAGGCCTTCACGGAGAGCGGACGAAGTGGATATAGGACAATGTCAAGAAAGTTTCCAAAATCCGACAGTGTGAGATCCAACTCACGTCCAGCTCAGCCGTGGTCAGTCGCACTGTTGACTATCAAGGAGTGAGCGACATCAGTTTAGCAGGATTTTCGTTATCTGTCAAGTGCTAATGTGGCTCAAATGGGGATTAAAATCCAAAAATCGAATTCAATTTGATTCACTTCGAATCGATAAGAAGGACAGGTTCTCCATTTTCAGCAATAGAGAGAAGACTGGAATGATTCTAAATGATTATATAGAATCATTTACAAGTGTAGCTTGGACAGAAGTGCATTCTCTGCTTTCAATGCAGAGAATGCACTTCATTGCACCTCCACCTTATTAATTACATGCGAAAAGGAAGATTCCACTTTGTTGCAGAATACTAGCACGGCAGTAATTACAGCAATTCATCTTATTTGCCAATATTTCTATAAGTCATTATCAGCCCACTTATACAAATTGATATTTCTATCCTTTTCGCAATTGGAATGTTTCAATTACGTCCATAAAATGACAGTTTAGATTGGTTTTTCGCTCACGAGAGTTTAGGTATTCTTATGTTGTCTTTTTGTAGTTGAAAATTCCGAATTCAGTTACTAAGAATTCCGAGGGAGGTCTTTTATCTGACTGACATACACATGAATTGTTTCTTCGAGTGTTATATGCTCAGGAAGGTGACTTACATTCTTATCTCGTTCAGAAGATTTTTTTTTTCTCGCAAAAATGAAAATTGGATTATTTCCTTCCATCTGTAATCCTATGAGCATACCGTTATAAATGCCAGCGAACGTGAACCGTATACTACTGGGACAATATATATTGCATTAATTTTGCAGTAACAAAATAAAGAGATATGCCAAACTGGAATCCCAGTCACTTAACTAAAAAACCAATTTATTTAATTGGATGGCCTTTAATGATGGCTTCGGATTTCTGTAATGCATTGAAGACTTTAAAGATGGACGAACACTTCCTTCTTATTTATCGCAAGAACGGCCCACATACAGAATTTTCACTTTATGTATAGAATTATTGAGAACTGAAGTAACAGGAGTCATTGATTTGGAGTTTTTCATTGGAGGAAATAAAAGATTACATCGAAAGAAAGAAAAGAAAAAATATATAGTGGAATATAAGTTGTTCAGCTAGGGAAGCTAAAAAGGGCACATATGTGGAGAAAAGAAAGAAACACAACAGGCTCCTTATTACGGTTGGCCATCTGTTCGAAGATTGAGTGATAAAAGTTTAGTAAGTTAAAAGCAGAGAACTCCTGATATACGTGTATCATATACAAAAATCAGTGGCCATATCTGAAGACCACATTGACATTTCAGTAATTAAAACTACTGAAGTGAATTTAGTTCTTTCTAGCAATCCGCTCTCCCATATTCGCATCCATATTTGAACTACTCTTCGAGGAACTTCATTTCCAGTAGTAGAATTTTCATTGTAATCAGAAAGTGGTCTGCATGTAAATCTTGCGGTTTTCTCTCCATCGTGGTTTGCATCCTAGACATATGATGGAATACCATTTGCACTGAACAGCATTAGCATGTGTTATACTATATAAACGGGAGAAGAATTTTCCAGCAGTATTTTTATATGAAGTCGCAAATTGATTTTTCTATCCCACTCTCGCGAACTCAGGAAATTCTGAATTTTTTTTTTTTTAATCTATACTGGTCTTCGTTCTGATTGAGTTTTTGAACTGCAGTTATGCCATGAATTACAGCATTGTGCAAGTTTAACAGGATTAAACAGCTAAATCTCGTTTTTCTACAGTTTTATCTCTCGGTTAACAGCGGTGGTGTAAGAACATTTGAGTTTGTTGGAATTTTAGTGAACTGTTCAATCTTATATACAAGCCAAGGGCCTTTTCAAGTTGTTTTGTGAAGATGTTCGAATCGTGTTTAGAAGCAAAGAGCCTTTCAAGTTATTTGAACAGAAGAAGAACTTTGTGCGCTCATTCAACGAAGGCAGGGTTTTTCCTCCCGGTATCTCGGGTTTTCCCTCCCTCGTGGCATGAATTGAAACTACTTATCCTTTTTATCTCTCCAGCGGTGCAAGAGTGGATTTGTTTTGTGAAGATGATTGAATCGTGTTTAGAAGCAAAGAGCCTTTCAAGTTATTTGAACAGAAGAAGAACTTTGTGCGCTCATTCAACGACGGCAGGGTTTTTCCTCCCGGTATCTCGGGTTTTCCCTCCATCGTGGTTTGCATTCTTTCGGAGAAATTCTGCATACACAGCTAAGACTCTTCGTATGGATTAAGCCAGCCGCCTTTCACAATCAGGATTTCTAATGCAACAGTTGAAGTTCTACAAGCAATATTGAGTTGTGTAACATTACCTTCAGATATGTTCAAAATAGTACAATCAGTGATAGTAAATAAATGCAATTGAGCCAGAATTTTAGTTGAAATCATTAACTAATATAGTTTTAATCGTTTTAATCACTGTTACTTCTATTGTCTTTTAGTTTGTTAACTACACGAAAAATCATGAGCAAACATTAGAAAGGTTGAGTAGAATTTAAATATTAAAACAGAGAAATGTGCTCTCGTGTTGGACTAGAATGAAACCTGATCTGAAATCTATAAGATAGCTAAAATTTATAATAAAATGATAAATGCTAATGGACTGATCAATGTGAACATTATCATCGCACTGTTCCAAGACTGCTCATTTCAATCTGAGAATTAGAATTAGAATTATTAAACCAGAGAAATTAGTTGCATGTTGTGGAGATTTCTCAACTTGGCTTATTTACACAACCTTAATTATAACGTTGTCAGAAATGACCGAAAAAAAAAAACAGAACTGTAGTATTGCTTATCAGAGAAGGCTTAAACTATGAATTCCTAGTCGGCACCAGAACTGAACTTTAGACAATGCGGTGCGTAAAGTCTAAGCATGTAACAGTTAGGGGTTAGAGAATGTTACCGCGGTGGAAATAGTGATAATATTATGGACCGGTTACTTAAAGAGAAAGCAGAAAGTATCGTTTGTGAAATTTTTTAAAAAATGCCAACTTTGAAGGTATGCTAATGTCATGAAGAAATATTAAATCGAAGACATTATTTATTGAAAAAGATCCAGGACAGTACAGAGGAATTATTCCTATAAGTAAATTTCGTAATATCTTTTGAATACCTTGAATACTACACATGGTCACTTATAAAGTAAAGAAAAAGACTACTCCAGTCATCGCTAGTAAAACAAAACAATACAAAATATGGAAGAGGGCATCTGCTGCTGAAAAAGCACAAGAATCGAATTACAAAGGTGCAATGAAAATGTGGCCTCACTATAGCTGAATATTTAATTTTACCTATCTGCAAAGAAACAATCAAATCGATGATAGGTGAGGGCGCTTTTGTTGTTGTGAAATAATACTATTAATGAAGTTTTCAGAAAGGCAACTCAAAAGATGAGTGACGGGCAAAAATCTGCGTGGCATTTCGATGAGCCAATTAGTATAATTCAAATATTAATTACATTAATCACAGTTCTTTTGAATTACTTCAGGAGGGATTCATCTAATCCCTCCTGAAGACATGGTGCCGAACAGCTTAAATTCCCTGGATTCAGTTGTTAAATGGCCAACTACGTCTGCTGAAGAGCGGTTCGGATAGACATGAAATCGAAGCCTTCTTTTCCCCCCACACTACGTATTCGTGAAAAGTAAAATTCATATTAAACAATTATGTAACGAATCAAAATGTCGGGACAAGCTTTTGAGCCATAGTGCACCTTTTTGAGAACCACTCATATATTGACTAAAACGTAAGCCAAGCGATCCATTGAAATCTTTACGACAATATTGGTACATGAAATAACTTAAGAAAATGACTTAAATTGCAACCTGTATTTAATTCTTTAAGTCTGTCGCTTTGTTAGGATTGTTCTGAAACTAGACTTTCTATAGCGAGATTTGTTTTTTACTGATTACAGGAGCTTTTTCTGTATCTCTTTCTTCGTTTTTTTCCAAGTTATTTGATCTTTTCCCAGGTTGCTTAACCTTTCGGTTTTAATACTCTTGATTTCGCATTCTTTTTAAGTGTATAAATGTGGCAATACTTTAAAAATTCTGCTAAGTATATTTTCCAAAACAACTATTTATTGCACACCCATCCCTGATCTTAAAATACCCAATCAGGAAATATTCAAATACATTGCAGATCTGCTGATCTCATGAAAAAATTGAAGAAATTAATTAATATATGTGGTAAGTTAAATGTCTTCCTCCCAAGAGCACTGCAACTTTCTTGGCATATTGCATTATCTGAAAAAGAAACAAATTGTCATAAATTGACCATCATCTTAATTTTCTTTTAACTTGCATGATTATTCTGAATTCTAATAATTTTGGGTATAAAGATATGTCATTCAAAGTCATACAACAGTTGTTGTCATACTTCTCATCTTAGAAGTATGACGATAACTGAAAAGTTTAGCTGAGAGAGAGAGCGAGAGAGCATCCCTCTCCTTGCTAACTTTGCAATAAGTAGAAGTAAAAAAAAAAAAAAAAAAGGTAGAAAATCTCATCGGAAAAAAGATACCATGGCAGACAGAAACCAAATACCTTGGAGTACAGCTAAACAAAAAACTAAATTTCAACAACCACATCAAGCTCATAGGCACAAAGACATCGAGCCATAGCCCAATTGTACCCCCCTGATCAGCCGCAACAGCAAATTGGATACACGCAACAAGCTGCTACTATATCAGATGGTAATACGACCAGTAATCACATATGCATCCTCATCATGGAGTCACACATCCAAATCCAACAACTTGAAACCACAGAGGATACAAAACAAGTGCCTGCGGATGATCCTGGACGTCCCATGGTTCGTCAGAAACACACAGATCTACAGAGAAACCTGAACTCCAGACATCCATTCCCTCTTTCGCGACCATGCGGAAAAGTTCTTCAGCAAGGCACACTCTCATTCCAACAATACAATATTCACCGAATTCAATATTTTATTTAATTATATATTAAAAATATTTTGATGTTACAATCTTCATGAATTTTTAAAGAAATTTTCAAACCAATTTTTAAAATTACAAAGAATTTAAAATAACTTTATATTTTATCATATTTCGTATATTGCAAATAATTTTTAATTAGGTAAGAATATGTACTTACAGAAACTTGTAAGATGGAGACATGTCACCCGAAACACACCACATCAGTTTTGGCGCACTACTCCTTCTCTCTCTCTCTCTCTCTCTCTCTCTCTCTCTCTCTCTCTCACACACACACACACACACACACACACACACACACACACACACACACACACACACACACACACACACACACACACACACACACACACACACACACACACACACACACACACACACACACACACACACACACACTTTGTGTAGTACGTGTGATTTAAAATTCGTTCTTTAATTTCAGGAACCAGTCATTATATTAATATAGTGTGCATTGCTTAAATAAAATAAAATAAAATAAAATAAAATAAAATAAAATAAAGACATTTTTTTATTGACAAAACAATATGAAATTGCACAAAAATTCTGGAAATGAAAATCACGTAATGATAATAATGAAAGTAGCCAACACCTCATACTGGTTGAAATACACTCGTACTCATAGTTCAGTGATGGCGAACCTTTTTACCCAGGTGTGTCGAACATCTTTTTTTTTTAAATATTGACGTTGTTGATGGCCACTTGCATACATGCATTATAAATTTAACTACATAATCATAGATGGTGACTTATACATATCATATTAGTCTATTTATTTAATAGGATTGATATAAAATCTATGAATTCATATTATACAATTAATTTAATAAAGTGAAATTCCAAACTTACGTTACATTTAATGACTTTTCTGTTGCTGAGTGCTGGTAGAAAGTTGCTTTATAGAAGGGCTATAGTGTGTATACATTTTAATGCTGCACAGGCAGCGCTCAAATCATTGCTCAATCTATTTCTCCCTTTCGATTTGATATTATTTAAGGCAGAAAATAGAGTTTCACAAGAGTATGTAGAAGACAAAATTGTTAGAAGAGCTTTAGCAAAGATTTTAAGAGCATGAAAGTTTTCGGGAAGGTTATTCCACACGCTAAGAATTTCACAGTCTTTACAAGCGGTATCATGCAGACGTTCCTGCTCAAGTTCTAATTCATTTCTAAGAGCAATAAACTTTCTTTTCCAGATAGGATTACACTGGAAGTCGGCTAGTTGCATTTCTAGATCTTTTAAATCCAACCACTCAAAGCCATCTAATTTAAGATCCATGAATTCTGTTTCATCAGGATACTTCATGAATTGAATTGTTTGTTTCAACATTCGAAATTGCTCAAATCTAGAAGAAAACTGCTCAGTTACTGACTAGAACTTCGATAGACTGGTTGATATGCTCACGATTTTTGGGGCTGGTTTCGTTAAAAAAAAATTTTCACTCTTGGGAAATACTTAAAATTGTTACTTTCTAAATCACGTTGAAATATTTTGGGTTTATTCTCATAGCTCTTGATTGTGCCAAACATAACATCGACAGATTTTCCGAAACCTTGCAATTGTATTATATTGATCATACAATTGATATTGATAATATATTTTTATAAGTATAATATTGATAATAATTTTTATAAGTTTTTATAATATGATATGACTATGCATAAATTATAATGATTAAGAAAGAAAACGTAAACTTAAAACGCTCGTTGTTTACAGGCTAGTTACAAAATAAAAAAGAAATAAGCTAACTATAATATAAAATAGAAATAGGCTAACTATAAAATATAATTCATTCAATGAACCGAAACCTACCTTCGCCTTAATTGAGAGTGATCCCAGTTTTTTTCATCAGAATACCAATATCTTTCACCATCCAAGGTGTGTCACCTGAAACCCTCAAGTGTCATGTGTGATGATGAACCTATGACACGCGTGTCATAGGTTCACCATCACTGTCGTAGTTGATGAGTTGCATGTTGATGGTATTGATATTAGCAGTGTCGGATATTTGGAGAGCCGATGATTGTGGTGTGCCTACCATGATGAGTCCTTAGAGTCCTTGGAGGTATCGCGTAATAATAATAATAATAATAATAATAATAATAATAATAATAATAATAATAATTTATTATATTAATAATTTTTATTAATATAACAAATTTTATTATCTTAATAAAATTTATTATATTAATAAAAATCATATTATTATTAATAATAATTTTTAATTATACATATTTACATAATACATACAATTTAATATAATTACATACAACTTAAAGATAATACTATAATTTTTCACATGTGGTTCAATCCAGATTCCAATTTATCTCATTCTTTGTACAGTGCACAAGTCATATAGCACAAAAATGTGTGTGTTATTAGCACTAATAACGATTTTTGTAATAGTTTACAATCAGTTATAGTTCAGTTACACAGGATAGATTACACAATTATCTATCTATCTATATAATTTTATTTTCTGTACAGAATGCTAGGAAATTTTCTTATTTAAATTGCATAAATAATGATATTCACAATGTGTTTTACATCTTTTTTCACATTCATATTTACAATGATTCACTTTTTATTAAATCGATAATAATATTTACTTGTTTCTTTGGGTGGCATTTCTGATTTCTTCCTCGAAGCTTTGCAGAGCTTATCTGAGGAATAAGAGATAACAGATGGCGGGGGTTTCGTGGTTATGTTTCCATATCCGTCGCAAGCCAGGTGTTGATTTTACTCTTTGTAGGTAGGTGCTTAGAAAACTACTACTACTGCTTGTGCACGGTTTAACTTTTTTTTTAAGTGGGGTTGATTTGGGTATCGTTTGCATGTTGTGTGTGTGACTGAGAGAGAGAGAGAGAGAGAGAGAGAGAGAGAGAGAGAGAGAGAGAGAGAGAGAGAGAGAGGAATTTCTCTAACATTCATTATCGCTATAACATTTATATAGCGCTTTTTTCAGCTCTCTGTATGTTCCTAGGTTTCTGTTGTCGAACGGCAGTTCGTTTATCATGTCAGGTACGTAGACGTTAGGTGGCTTTATCGTAGTGATTATTGTACTTATATGTTATCTGGTTTGTTGACTGTGGTCTTGTTATCTGATATGTTGTTCTGGTTACTCTGTAGGTTGGACTGGAGTATTGTTTTAACATGACTGTGTAGTGGCATAAGTGTTTCACCTTCAATAGTTTGTGTTCTGTCCATGCTTCCCACATAAGTGTGCATTATTCCCAGAATATCAGTTTTACCATTTTATCTTGCAACCATTGTAACCTGTTAAGTGTGTAGTCTTTGCAGAATACATATGATGTGATTGCGTATATTAAAATGATTTCACGTAATGCTTTATAGATTAGTATTTTTGTGTGTGTCCTACAAATCAAATGTTTTGTTTGCTCTTATATCATATAGAAACACTAAATTTCATAAATATTCGACGCAAATAATTAAAAAATATATATATATATATCAATAGTATCTTTCTATTCATTAGTAAAATACGTTTGATGACGCTAATGTGTTCAGAATTGCTCATTTAGTAATTGTCAGTGAGATTTGGTTGACTGATTGATCTCTATATAAATTATTATATAAAACTCTGATAACAGCGATTAACTGAGTTTTGATTAAATTTTGAAATGTGAATTGCATTGAAGGAGCAGCTGCGATAAACGCAGATAAGGAAAACTTTTTTTTTTTTTTTTTTTTTTTAATTTTAACAAATAGCAACATTGATAGACATATAGACATGGAAAGAGTAATAGATGAAACGAAATTCGAAGACGTATATCGGGAGTTTTTCAGATTAGATGAAGTGCTTAATAATAACTGACCAGGAAAATTAAGCTCTCTGGGACATCCCCCCCCCCGCACACACACAATCGTCACAGAACACAGTCTGGAAGACAGAAACCACGAGAACATGATAGCATTAAACATCAGTCAACAGGACTCAGAGCAATCACTAAATCCTGAGAATGCGGTAAAACTCCAAATAGAGAAACACCCAAACCAGTAGAAAGTGAGACTCATAATAATACAAATTCGAAAGAATGAATGCTTCCAGTCATCCCAAGAAATAAAAATCACTAGACAGTAATTTTCACCTTACTCCGAACTCTAGATATATCATTTACCAAAGCCACCAATAGAGAAGAAGAAATTCGTATCCAACCGAAAACGTCCACCGATTACAGAAAACTAACCCAATTACTGGATAATAGCAACCTACGCTACCATACATTTGCACTAAATAGTGAAACGAACCTCAGAGTGGTAACAGAATCAATTAAAACAGAAATGAAATTACATCAGACCTCCAAAACAAAGGCTTCAGTCCTATTAAAGTCAGCCGTCTGCACAGAGCTTACAAAACCCTTTATCCCCTAGTGATGGTAGAAATCAGCAAAGACCAGAAGCACATCTACAATCTTCAAACTCTCTATGACTTAGTCATAAAGAGTGAATCATTAAAACACAAATCAATAACGATGCAATGTCATCGCTGCCACAACGCTGTTGTAAAGCAGATTACTGATACGTTAAATGTGGTGGCAAACATGCAAAGACTGATTGCCAAAAATCATGCACATAACCAGCAAAGTGTGCAAATTGCGGTGGCCCACACTCAGCAAATTACAGGGGCTGCACAGCATTTCCTCCAAACCAGAAGACACAACTCCAAACCAGCAGACCTCTACAAGAACACAGGTACTCTCAACAGACCACGGTCTCTACAACGAACGGAAGGACGTACGCTGAAGTAGCAAACCAACCTACTTAAAAGACCCAATGTCAGGAACAAACCAGTCAGAGTAAACCAACAAACCTAACCTCCACAACATAACAAGCTGCATAGGAGAAATGTTCGCAGAACTCCGGCAAACCAACCCAACTCAATAAGCCAAGGACATCATCCTAAAATACACACAGTCCCTATTCTCTGAAATCCTTAATGCATAAGACCAAAAGAAAACCCATTTCGCTACAGATCGTCAGCTGGAATGCCAACCGACTACCCAACAAAACACAAGAGCTACAGGAATTTGCAGCAGAGACCTAAGCAGACATCATTCTCATAACCGAAACACACTTACGTCCAAGAGACAAGATAAGAATCAACAACCACACTACATATCTTACAGACAGAAGCTATGGAAGAGGCACTGCCATCTCTATTAAAAGAATTATAAAACATAACACAATCGCCATGCCCAAAACACAACACATGGAAACAACAAGAATAGAAATGGAATGCATATGGAAAACACAAGAAGTATCATGATCGCAGCCTAAAACATCCCAAAAAAAAACTCCTAGAATCAGAACTGGATGAGACTCTGAACGCAGGTAGAGCAGTAATCATAACTGGAAATCTCAATGCCAAACATTCATTTTGGAACAGTACAAACTCAGATATCAACGGCAGAATGCTCAATTCGCATACTTTTACGAGGAATATAACAGTAATAGGACACACAGAACCCTCACACTCTGGAGTAACTGGATGTCCAGATATGCTCGATAGAGCAATACTAAACACCATAGCGTACGGATATCAAATACATGGAATTGACTACTTGCGTTCTGATCACATCCCTATCATATTGCAACTAGGCACCACACAAGATCTAACTGAAAACACCACCACTTTTATTAACTGGAAACCACTCCCCTCTGTCTTCCAGGAAAATCTCGACCTAGTACCACATATAACATCCACCGCAGAAATAGAAAAGGCAGTGACAACCTTTGAAAAACAAATATTAGCAACAATATCACATGTAACTAATATAACCACACCTGCACTGCCAAACAGACTCCACGAGGACATAAAACAACTCATCAGAGAGAAAGAAAAAAAACAGTTTACGAAGAAAGTATCATGGAACAATGGATCCTGCAGATAAACAGGCAGTTAACAGAGGAACGTTTGGGTAATCACTAAAAGACCACCGAAGCCAACTTTGAAACAAGGTACAGCACCTGAACACAGAGGATCAATCATTATGGAAAATTATGAGATCGCTTTGCTCAAAACATAATACCCTCCTCCCAATCCAAGGTAAATGTGGATTACCCTGTACAGATGAAGAAAAAGTAGAAGCATTTGCAGATAGCTTGGAAAGACAGCAGTGCAGCCCCAATTATGCTCAAGTAGACTTAAACTTCAGAAGAAAAATCCACACCCACTTGTGTAAAATAACTAAGAACGCTTTATCCCTAAGACCACAATTGGCCACAAACAAACTGCAGATAGCAATCAACGTATTGGAGAATTGGCACAACAAATGGCGTATCTCAATCAACCCAGAAAAAGCCTCCACAGTACTGTTCACCAGACGTAAAGCTGAACCGAACACAACCATACAAATGTTCGGAAAAATAATCCCTTGGCACAACTCAGCCAAATATCTCGGAGTTCAGCTTGATAAATGCCGAAACTTCAAGATACACACACAAATAATGTCCCCAATAAAGCCAACCAGACATAACACAACTATATCCGCTCATGAACAGGAACATCATCCTAAACATAAACAACCAAGTCCTCCTTTACAAATCAGTGATACGACCTCTGCTTACTTACGCCTCACCAACCTCGGCACACACACGTCTAAACAGAACATCCACAGATTGCAAACGATCCACAACAAATGCCCAATAATGGCGTTTAATGCTCCTTAGTTCTTCAGAAACCTCCAGTTACACCGAGAAGCCAACCTGCCAGATATCAAAACCCACATGATAAGCATTGAAGACAAATTCTTCACAGCAACAGATAATCACCCAATTCAACAAATTCGAAAGGCAACTGACTACAAATCCTCAGATCGCTTCAAACATAGAAAACCAAAATCCTTCACCGCAAGAGAAAGCTCATATAGAACGAACTGCTCACAAAGAGCTGGTTAATCCCCTCACCCACAAACAAGAACTCAGATAAAGGGATGAAGAGTAAAGACTCAATCCATTACCCAAAGAAGTTCCAAGTTCCAAGAGTGATTTACATTGGAACAAGAATCTGCAGCAATTATTTTGAATAGTTAATTGATTTAACTATTTAACTTTTAAGATTATAAGTCGTAAAGCAGGAAAAGGCACTTTGAATTTAAGCATAACCAGAAGCAGTAGAAAACCACGAATATGAATTGCCTCTTGATTAAGGACAACTTTTTTTTAAATTTTAAGTAATTGCGACATAGGTTATTTGATGTATAGGTGTTTCCTGACTTCTAATATACATTTACTGGAAATATAAAATATAATAATTATGTATATATTATTTCTGGGAAGACTCCCATGTTACTCCTCTTAATAAACTATTATAATTACGACTATTTTGCCTGCTTCGGTTTAGGAGTACCCCTGTTTAAATGTCATTGGCTATTTACTCATGGATTCTTAGGGCATTGTGAGTGTAAATGTACCAAAAATATATGTAGCATAAGGAAGAGAAATTTACACATACCTTTTTCTGGGTGTTGCGGCTTTTCTTCTTTCTGCGATGTCCGAAAACTGAGTGTGTGTGTGTGTGTGTGTGTGGAGGGGGGGTAGGCAATTTGGGAGAATTAAATTAGAAAAACCCGGGTTTTTTTCAGTAATATATATATATAAACATATATATTATATTATTATGTTATATAGGGTGGGGAAAAGGTGAAAGGGTTGATTTTTTATATAGGGAGGGGGAAGGGGAACCCCCTTCCCCCCTCCCTATATTTCCCCCTTCTCCCTCCCTATATAAAAAATCAACCTTTCACCTTTTCCCCACCCTATATAACATAATAATATAATATATATGTTTATATATATATATATATTACTGAAAAAAACCCGGGTTTTTCTAATTTAATTCTCCCAAATTGCCTACCCCCCCCCCCCTACACACACACACACTCAGTAGTTTTCGGACATCGCAGAAAGAAGAAAAGCCGCAACACCCAGAAAAAGGTATGTGTAAATTTCTCTTCCTTATGCTACATATACCTTTTGGTAAATTTACATCTACAATGCCCTAAGAATCCATGAGTAAAAAGCCAATGACATTTAAACAGGGGCACTCCTAAACTGAAGCAGGCAAAATAGCCGTAATTATAATAAAATAATATAATAATTATTATTATTATGTGACACCTCCAGGGAGCCCAAAGACTCATCGAGGGAGAGTGTGCCAACAATATCGAAAGATTGATCCTTTTCAACTACTAACCGTGCTCAAACTTGCTTAACTTTTTTTTGCTGAGCCATTAGTAGCAGGGGCTCTACCAATCGACCAATCTTTGCTGGCAAATACTGGAAATTACATTACCATTCTCAATCTTGATGACATATATTCTGTACTTTAAGATTTCAAAATAAGGATTTAGTTAAGAATTTAAAGGACCCGTAACCTACCTGTCTATGTTTGGATACTGTAAACTATATCCACTCGCTTCAGTTGGAGTAGTTGGAGGACTCTTAGAGGTTCTCTGTGCTTCCGGATCCTTTGAGATTACTTTCGTTTTCTGTTTAGATTTTGGATCTCCTTCGGAAGTGGTTTTTCCATTTATAATTTTCTGTTTTTCATCTGAAAAATTTGACTTTCTTCCATTTCTATTAAAAGCAATTCCATTACATTCGTCGGACATTGTGAGACTTCAGTTATCTTTTCTGAAAAAAAAAAAAACACTTATTAGCTGATAATAATTTACATAAACTAAACAGAAAACGAAAGTAATCTCAAAGGATCCGGAAGCACACCTTTGAAACATTATCACCACAAATGAACTTGAGTCGCATTTGTGGTGATAATGTTATCACTGTAGAGAAAAGAGAGACCGAAGCTCACTTTTTTTGTTAGTCTGTAATAATTCCCTTATTTGTTTATTTGCAAGTATAACTTTCTGACCAAACCTAATACTTCTGCATCCATGGTTTAGGGTTGGACCTTCTAATTCGACTCCAGGTTTCTTGTTCATGGACTAGATAGAAGCTATGCATGAATTTTAATCTACCCGAAAGACGTCGCATTATAACCAGTATAGAAAGAAGCATTTTTGAATAACAATAAGTAAAATCGTCTGATGTTGTGTTATTCATCAAAGGAAGTAAATGACGAGTAAAATTCATCAAAGGAAGTAAAAGAAGAGTTTTTTGAAAATTGGCAAGTAACCGAACGACACCGACATGATCTCCCACAATCGAGTACATTTCTACGATGATAAGAGATGTTCTTAATCCATATTAGTGTCTGTTTATACGTATTCGTGTGTTCTGTTTTGCTGCGTTTTTAAAAACCACATTTCCCCCCTTAAAGCTTACTTACTTGCGATGAACTAATTCTAGCACTAGCTTGAGTTCTGACTGGAACTGAAGCTGTAAGATTTCAGAGTAGGCATGAGTTTAAAAGTATTTTTAATTTTCTTAAAAACATAACGCTTTAACTTATATAATTTATTGCCGGTAGTCTCCAGATTACTTAGAAACACAGTTCGCTGACAAGTTTTCCAATATTTTTGGAGGATATGCGCACGCTAAAACTACAACTAAATGTTCATCTCATCGTGAAAGAAGAAATTGAAAGTCATATGAAAATTAGCAATCAAAAGCAACAGTGCATTCTGAAATACACAGTTCAGAATTATTCGATTAGATTCTAAAATTTGAATGTGACTTTGGTAGAAGTGCAAAACACGACTGGAAAAAAATGTCTTGGTATGGAAACATCGAACTGTGTTTTTTGGGGATCTTGGGTAAAATAAGCCACTTCTGAAAGCAATGCAAGCAACTCAGTTGCCGGTTGTCACACGGACCCAGATTGCGCCAATTAACTTGAAATCTGAATCCAGACCGCTGCTTAAGCTCGAAAACCGTAAGGCCTCTACTGTAAGGAATTTAGTTATATTTAGAGATAATAATTTTATCAGCAAACGTTATAAAATAATTACAGTCATGATTAAAAAAACATTTGGCGAGCTTTATGAGGAATAAGTTTAATATATTCAAAACATACTAGTATGAGGTAATATCTACCGGTAATATCTCAGATTCCCATTTGCTACTTTTCTAATTATCTAGCGCAGCCAAGGATGTAAAACATAATGAATAACACCGTTCACGTATCTTGAATAATGTATCCAGACTTACAGTACTTTAGTGTATACACTGGGTGCTACAAAGCAATAGAGAACGTGAGTCTCAATAGATCGCAGTATGGTGGCAGTTCCTCTAAGCTATATATTGTGTTCGACCTTGCTGTTCTTGCAAACTTCTATTTAAAACAATGTAGAATCTAACCTTTAGAACCATGTTTTGTGCCAGTTCTTATAATCTGATCAAGCACATGAGTCTGAATCCCTTTCTATCTTAATCTGGATATCCTATCCTACCGTAATCTAGATTTAGCTAACTTAAATACTAACTAAATTACCTTACTAGATCCTGGTCTCTGTTGTGTATGCACTGCATTATACTCGACTTTTTTGTCTTATATTTTATAGTAGAGTGGCCCTTCCACGATGAGTCCTTGGATTTCTTGGAGATGTCACGTAATAATAACAACAACAAACAATACTAATAATAAAATAAACAAATTAGGTGCTATACAGCACAGCCTTTATCATTACAGTGGAGATTGGTTGCAAACCGCAAGCGCAAAAGCCAAGGATGAAGCGATCTGAACCATGGAAAATCCGGTTGGAACGAAAAGATAACAAATGTCGATCTGATCTGAGCAACTTAAAGAGTTTTAAAGAGGGACGGCTGAAAAATAATAACATCAAAAACAAACTCAAAGATACATATAGTTTGTCCCACAAAACAATTGCTGAAGTTATCGAAGAGCTAAAACAGAGAATTACAGCGACTGCACCGAAAATTAAAAGATACGAAGCAAAAATAAACCAATATGTGAAAAATATGCAATTTCGACAGAAACAACGTCAATTCTTTCAGTCTCTCCAGAAAAATACAAATGCAAACAATCATTCACCAGAAAAAGAAGAAACACTCAAATTTTAGAAGTCAATCTGGGATAATCCTATCGAACACAATAAAGATGCCTCATGGATTAAGGAAATAGAATCAGAAATGAAACAAAAATAAATGCAAAATGTCAGTACCACTAAAGCAATTATCAGTGCACAAGCTGGAAAATTAAAATTAAAATTAAAAAAAAAAAAAACTGGAGCGCATCTTGCAAAGACAAACTACATGGATTTTGGTAAAAGCATCTAACCAGTTTACATTATCGAATGGTAGAACAATTTAATTATTTGTTGCAGTCAGGCTTAGTGGAAGACTGGATGATGTCTAGGCGCACTTTTCTCTTCATGAAAGATAAAGAGTGCTGACCCAAGTAACTATCGTCCAATAACATGCTTACCAACTATACTTAAGCTGTTCACTGCAATCATAACAAATTCCATATACTGCTACTTATCAGATAATCAGATTTATCCGATTGAACAAAAAGGCAATTTCTTTCCCACACTCCTGGATCCTTAAATCACTACAAATATTTGGAATTAGCAAAAAAGATATGTTCGTCTCTGGCTGCTGCTATGAATTCACGGAAAACAACTTTAATAGTCAATAAGGAACAATTCGGAGATATTTGCATTAAATGTTGAATTTTCCAAGGTGATTCCTTGTCACCATTGCTCTTTAACATTTTTTGATACCTTTTCTGCGATTCTGAAAAGAACAAAACTTGGATATGAAATTCCTAAATAAAATATTAAATTTTCCCATCTGTTGTATATGGATGACTTCAAGTTATATGAAAAATCGGCACAGCAAATAGGCTCTTTACTGAACACTGTTCGTATTTTCAGTGAAGATATCAAAATTTTATCTATTAAACGAGGAAAAACCAATGATACTAACAATTTTAATTTTGATCAATAGAAATATGAAAAGCAATTTCAGCTAACGAACACTATAAATATCTAGGAATATTAGAAGCCAGTGATATTCTCAACTCGAAAGTTAAACAACAGGCAGCAGTACAAATTAAAGACGCCAAGAAATTATATTCTTGGTTTAATCCTTTATCCAATTGTAAGCAAACAAAGTGCAGCTTTAATTTATAGTATAACCGAGTTGGAAAAACTTGTAACAACTATCTCTAACCAAGAGAATTTTAATAAAAAGCTGTGGCACCTTTTGACTAATCGTATATGAAAATATGATTTCTGCATTACCTTGGTATCAACTAGTTGGTCTGGCTCCCACTGATGAGACCTCAATAAAGGTCGAAAGGTCAAGCCCTCTAAGTCCACTGCTCTTTGCATTGGTTCGTGAACCTTTCTTACAGTAAGTCAACAATACACATGCTGTGCGAGGAATAACAGTTCCTTCTACTAAAAAGGAAAATAAGGTATTAGTATATGCTGATGATGTAGCCAGAACTTTGAAGGATAATGATCGTTATATATATTTTTTGGTATTTTGGAAAAAATCAGCAAAAGCAGCGGATTAATTATTAATACAGACAAGGCAAAATTAAAAACATGGAAAGTGGGGTATATTCCTTTTGGACTAACCCCTAAGAGAGAGAGAGAATCCCTTATTATACTTGGAATTCCCTTCTCCACTTACCCAATATTACCATTACAAGAACTTATACACAAGAACTTTGAAATGTTAGAAGACTAGAAAATAGGGCCACTTTCCTTTTCTTCTAAAGCCATAGTACTCAAAACCATAATCTTTCCTGCTCAGTTGTACCTAGTGACTACTACAGACATCAGAGAAGCTGAAGAAAAGCAATTATATAGTAAACCTGTGCAATTGTTTTGGTCCAGCCGATACCAAGAAGTTAAAAAGGAGTTTCTTCAACTATCAACGAAGCATGGAGGATTTAGACTTCCAGTCTGAAAATTCTGCTATTTAAGTAATACAGCTTCAAAAATCCATAAAATATTGCAAACTAATCACACATGTGCAGACTTTCTCCGGCACTACTTGGGTTTTCATCTTCCCCTGTTTGGAGTTAATGATTATAAAAGTCCAAAAGCTGATATTGTTCCTGAATACTACAACAGCCTGTGCTTAACTCTAAGACTTCTAAAACACTCTGGAATTGATATTCTTTCCATTAAAAAAAGTAAAATTTGGTACAAAGAAATCTTTAATCTCTTTCACCGCAATATTCCACAATTGGGTACTGACAACAATATTTTGTTTCATAACTTCATGACGTTATAAGGGTACCCTAACAGGAGGGATCTTGCGAGAATTGGATGTCGCCGTCTTCCAGTCAATACCATCAAATGGAGGTACTTTAACATCGGAGATCCAATCTGTGACATCTGTTACCGATTGGAAACAGTAGAACATGCATTCTACAGCTGCCCTCTTGCTCTGCGTGTTTGGAACAGATTATGTAATGTGTTGGGCATTCCATTGCTTACAACAGAACAGATTATTTTTTTACAATACTCATCACCTGTCAGCAATGGAAAGAGAATTTAGATCTTTATAATTAATGAATTAAAATACCATTTATGAAAGGTTAGAAAGAAACATGGATTTAAAAACCAGCAATATGACATCCAAATGCTTTATAATATTCTACTGTGGAAATTTTATTGTTCCATCAGACGATTTTTGTATTTAGAAAGAAGTATTCTAGGAGATATCAAAAATAATGTGGTTGGTCTATCCCATCTAGTCAATTTATGGCTAGATGGTGTACACCACCCACATTATGCAATATTCATCAGAAGTGATAAAATTCTGTCTATTCTTGCTATGAGAGGTTTTTAAATAGTTCCATCCTCCTAATTCAATGTAGTCTTATAGTCAATTGCAGGGATGATTGGAGAGCAATCCCGGGCAGAGAAGGCCAACTCAAGGGGGTTAACCCAAATGGGGCTGACCACCTGGGCATCAGTCATTTTCGCGCTTTAGTTTCCATTGGTCTTTTGGTTGTTCATCTATATGAGATTGGTGAAAAAGGAAAACTGATAGTCTTTGGCTATATGATGATATAAAAGAGCTGAGACCTTTTCTCTATCTCTCATGCTATCTATCTCTCTTTTTTCCTCCTAATACTCAGGCTCTCTTGCACCCCTATAATAACTACAGTATTCAAGGCCCATGATACACAGCCAAAACAAGATATCATTTAAACAATTTGACTGGTGATACAGAGCAATTCAGATTCTGCCCAAGAATCTAAGAATAGTCTTTAGCGTCGTAAAATATGGACTGTTCCAAGTAATACTGTTTTTTGTAGATCATATGGGGTCACTTCGTTCATGTTTAATTGCTGTAAATAGTTGGATAGCTTCTTTGAAGTTGCACCAAGTGCACCGATAACTATTGGGATGACTTTCGTGTGTTTAGGCCACAGCCGGCAAACTTAGATTGCCAGATCTCGATATTTAGTAATTTTTTCCAGTTCTTTGTTGTTAATGTTGTTATCACTGGGTACTGCGATATCAATAATCCAAACCTGTCGATGTTCGATAATTGTGATGTCAGGTCTATTGTGTTCCAAATGCAGATCAGTTTGTGTTCTAAAGTCCCAGAGAATTTTTGCTGTTTCGTTTTCCACTACTGTCTCTATTTTATGCTGCCACCAGTTATCAGAAGTAGGAAAGCCATATTTTTTGCATTACATGCCAATGAATTATTTTGGCTACTTCATCGTGGCATTATTTATAGTCAGTTTGAGCTATCTTCTGCATGCACTGCTAAGATGTTCTTTTCCGATTGCGTAATCTGCATTTGCTGTTATTATTGATGTTCAGAATGTTTGCTTTGATTGCATTAGTTTATAATGCCTGTTCTTGAGCTGCTAAAATAAATCTTTCTGTTTCTTTTTTAATATATTCATATTGTAGCTATTGCCACGTCTTGATCAAGTCAGTTTTGTCCTCGGCATCTCGAAGAAATTATCCATGCAAGAGTTTATTTTTCCAGCGCACATATCGGTTATTTTTCTGTTCCTTTTTGTTATCGGATTTGTTCCCTCTTGCATTTAGAAGGTCCTCTTGTGAAAGGGCTTGAAGCATTTGCTCACTGCTATTATGGATGTAATTTTTTACACTAATTTCTTCTTCTTACATAGTCTGTCTCACTTGCAGCAGACCCCGTTCACCGGTTCCTCTTGGTAGGTACAGCAGGTCAAACATCACTTCGTGGATGTAATGCATGATGCATAGTCATTTTTTCTAGTTTTGAGATAAAATTTGTGCAGGTTTCCTTTTTCTAATCTATTATTCCAGTTGTATATCGGATCACTAGTATAACCCAGCAGTTCATTGCTCTAATTCTTTTCATTTTGAATATTTCTAACTCATTTGGCGTATTTTGCTGCTGCCTGTTGTTGGAAGTTTTTCGACTTGGTTATACTATAAATTAAAGTTGCTAAGAAATTATATTCTTGGTTTCATCCTTTATTGAAGTGTAAGCAAACAAAGTATGCGCTTCAAGTATTTTCATGACTGGGCAACTCGTATATAGAAGTTAATGACTTCATATCACTTGCTTTAGTTCCCATAATGCCACTCACATATCCTTACATGTATGTATAATGCTATACATTATGAGAAGGGTCCCTATCCAGAACGGTTTCGACCTGTATTGAGGTGAAAAAGTAAAGGGCTGCTCATCATAGGCCTAGAATACAGTAGTTATTACAGAGGTGCAAGAGAGCCTGAGTATTAGGAGAAAAAAAGACAGATAGATAGCATGAGAGATAGAGAAAAGGCCTTTATTATTATTATTATTATTATTATTATTATTATTATGATGATGATAATTTTTAATAATAATAATAATAATAATAATAATAATAATAATAATAATAATAATAATAATAATAATAATAATAATAATAAAAGGAGGTGTCTGCAGCACGCGATTCACGAAAACATGTTCAAAAGCGTAGTGACACGAAACATATGTTTTGTTTGCCTCTTATCATATAGAAATACTAAATTTCATGAATATTCCATGTAAATATATATATATATATATTTTTTTTTTTTTTTAAATATCAATATTAAATTTTTTTAAAATATTTCTATGGCTCTTAAAGCAATCGGAAGAATATTTAGAATCACTTTTATAAAATGTTAATTTCATGACATTAATTAAATCAATGACCACAAAAAAAAAAAAAAGTTTTTGTAGTGTATTGTGGTAATAGTCTTATATTATTGAGATATTTCAAATGAGGTTTTATATTGGAACAATAAGAATCGGCAAGAAATTCTTGAATAGTTAAATGATTTAACTATTCAACAAAAATGATATTAAAGCAACTAATATATCCACAAGAAAGAACACATCTTAAAACCCTTTAATCCCCATGTTTCATCTGATATAAGAAACTGATATAACTATCTAGCTGATGGTTATATCAGCTGCTTTAAAATCATTTTTGTTCTAGGCGTTTATCAGAACCTCACCCCTCTTACATCTTCCCTGATTTTTAATATACACATTAACTGGAAATATAAATTTTTACATTCCCCTTTCTCAATCTTTATGACATATCTTCTGTACTTTGCTTCAATATTTCAAAATAAGGATTTAGTTAAGAATTTAAAGGACCCGTAACCTACCTGTCTATGTTTGGATACCTCCAATTACTTCCACTCGCTTCGATGGGAGTAATTGGAGGACTTTTGGAAGTTCTCTGTGCTTCCGAATCCTTCGAAATAATTTCCTTTTTCTTTTTGGATTTTTCTATCTCCTTTGGAAGTGGTTTTTGCATTTGCAGTTTTCTATTTTTCATCTGAAAAGTTTGACTTTCTTCCACTTCTATTATAACCAATTCCATTAAATTCATCAGACATCGTGATGGATTTCAGTTATCTTTTTTTGAAGATAAAAAAACACTTATAAGCTGAAACAAATAAATTATTCCCACCTAACACATACACGCACGCACGAGTAAATAAGTAATTAAGTCTCTGAAATCATGCAAAATTACAAGTTACAAATGATGGTAAATTAAATAAACCCTACATAAGCCAGAAACTATATAAGCCAGAAACGACTCATTTGTTGGAATAGTGAATGTTGTTTCTGTAGATAAACGCTACACCGATTCTGACATTCGGTTCTCATTCGCTGTAAGAGAACCTAAAGATATCCAGTTACACTTCTGCTACTGTTAGATTAAGACAGTTATTCTAAGGTATGTATTTTGTTGGAGCCTGCTGGTCTTACAAACTTCTAGACAAGGAAATGTAGAACTATTTATTGCATCAGTTCTGATAATTTGATCCAGTAGATGACTCTGAATCCCTTCCCATCATAATCTAGATACAGCTAACTTAAATACTCACTAAACTATCTTACTCCATCCTGGTCTCTATTGTGCATGCACTGCATTATACTCCACTGTTTTTTGCCTTATACTTTATAGTAGGGTACCCTCCCGCGAAGAGTTCTTGGAGGTGTTATGCAATAATAATAATAATAATAATAATAATAATAATAATAATAATAATAATAATAATAATAATAATAATAATAATAATTTCCTATCTGCGATTCGTATCCCAACTAATCATCAGTCCCATCATGCCCACAGTATCCGATTTAATCAACATAAGGACATCATTTGAGAGACGGTTCATAAATTTGTCTTATCAACAAATTAAGGAGGTATCTATTTAGTCTGAAAATGCTCCCATTAAAAAAAATAAATAGGATGCTGTATTATTATTATTATTATTATTATTATTATTATTATTATTATTATTATTATTATTATTATTATTATTATTATTATTATTATTAGAAATCTTAGGAGGTGGGCTTCGAATCTCATGAGCACTCCTAATTTTAATCATCTATTTCTTTCTGAATTTTTTTAAAGGGTTTAAATAATTTTATTCTTACCTTTTGCCACTGCTTTAAGCAATTAACAAACTTTTCTGCAACAGTTTTCAGAATATATATAAAAAAAAACGTATCACGTAGCTTAAGAGCACAAAACGAACTTTTGGACTACCTAGCTTCTCAGTAAATGCAAATGTAGGTCCCAAATACGAAAAGAACCGGTTTGTGGTGTTTTCCCGCCTTTTAGTCTCATTTCTTTGAACATCTGAAATATATTAGTGACGTCATGCCGTTGGTATCGTAATGTGCCGCAAGAGAGCAGCACTACACAAATAAAGGTCATAAAAATCGTAGCGATCATTGTTAAAGTGATATGACATTGTATCTACCTTTAATTTCAAGGTAGTTTGGGTGTAGTGCGAATGGTAACCTTGAATCGGTCGCTGGCAGCATTTCCATTGAACTCTGTGGTTAAGATTCTATTGCGCAAGGATAATTGCATTCAGATAATGCTTATTCGAGTGAAGATTCTTTCAGTAATTTTAAAAGAACACGAGTTTCGCAGTTTGTATCGTACAAAATTGCACAAAGAATATTCAGATTATTATATCTGAATACACTATCTAATTATTATAGTGTCTGGACAACCGAAAAAAAAAAATGGAAACTAAGATTATAAATCAAAATAATGTCAGACGGTTACCAGGTTATATTTAATGAAGGCAGAATAAATCACTTTATATTTTCAGAAATATTTCGCGACATTCATAAAATTTATTCGATAAAATTCTTCGATAACAAAAATTTGTTTCTTGCAATTTAGTATTGAAGAAATATCCTTAAAAGTGTCTGATGACTAAACTATTTAGAAGGAACCAGGATCAGGATCAATATTTAATATTGATCCTGAAAATTCAGATACAGCACAATTAAATATTAAATTAAATTAATTTAATATTTTAGTATGTGCAGTATCTTCAATCTTTACAATTCTTGAAAGGGACGAAGTTTTTGAAGTGGAAAGTAGAAATTGCGCTATAAATGTCCTAAACTATTTACCCAGCACTTTTTGTTGTTGTTGTTGTTGTTGTTAAAGGGACAAAATATATGAAATTTTAAACGTTTCCATTCAAAACTGTCGTCATTGTCATCCAGGGATACAATCAAAATTCACCTGTGATGAATTGAAAATCTTCATAAAAAAAAAAAGATTTCGAAAGCCTGAACTAGTGAGTAAAGCTGAACGAAGAAGAAAAATGAAATTTTATTGTATTTTATTTTTATTTTTTAAAGAAGCATGTCGATAATATATTCATTATAAATTTTCATTTACTTAAAAATGCAGTTGAATTTTGAGTTTAGTAGTGCAACACACACTACGAACACAAACACAATACGAACACAACACGTGTTCGTATCTTGAAAGTTCGTAAGTAGAGGTTCGCCTGTTATGGCATCGAATTACGTCGTTTCCATCATAGAATCCAGACATCGTTTGAAAAAAAAAATAAATAAATAAAATAAAAAATAAATTGTAACTCTTCGATGGACTTTTCGCTAGATACGCCCGTCCATTGCTGTTAAGTGTTGTAATGTATTAATTATCAGGAGAAAAAAGAAAAAAATACGCTATTAATTCGAGTTGACTTGATAGCAACTGAGTGAGTGAAAGGCTTAGTATAATATTTTGTATCTATTGCCACTACAGGTACTGTTTATTTCTTCTTTTTTTTATATAAATATCATTATGTGGAGAGAGAGAGAGATTCTTAATGCTAACCTTAAAAGATTGCGAACTGTTATCATCTTGTGTCTGCAGCCTACAAATTTTCAATCTGTCTTCATAATTAGTACTCCAGAATTCTGATAAAAATTTTGACGCTCTCCTTGGCACTCCTTCCACTATCAGAATCACAAGAGAAACTAGGAGACCAGACCTGTGCACAATAGTCCAAGTGAGGTCTTATCAAGGCCTTGTAAAGAAGCAAAATGACACCCTTATCTTTACATGTGAACGCTAGTTTCAGCATTGCAATTATCTTTTGAGTTGCATTTACACTCTTTGCTACATGGTTGATGAACTTCAACTTCCTATCAGCTACTGCAAAATCCTTAGCCTGATCAGTTTCTTCTAGCATAATCTCACCAATTCTCGGCCTCGATCATAGATGGCAACGCTATCGGCAAGATTTTTTTTTCTAACTTGGTACATCTGTTATAACACCTCCAAGTGAAATTGCAAGTCATTCCATCAAGTAGTTTGTTTTATACAGCTGTCTGAAGCAAAACTGTTGTCTATATCTCTTGAAATGGATACAGACAACAGTTTTGCTTCAGACAGCTTCAGCGGTTATAAAATTCTTTGCAAAAGAAGGTTTAAAGCCAAAAGAAATTCATTCGAAGTTCATAAAAGTTTATGGGCACTCTTCTCCTTCGTTTTCGATAATTAAGAAATGGTCTGCAGAGTTTAAATGGGGGGCCTTGAAGCTGATCCACGCCTTGAAGGTGATCCACGTGATGGACGTCCAAAAAGTGCAATAACACCAGAAATCATTAATCAAGTGTATGATATGGCTTTGGATGACCGGCGAGTCAAAGTGCGTAAAATTGTTGAGACTATAGACATTTCACAAGAACGTGTAGGATATATTTTGCATGAAGAATTGCAAATCAAAAAGCTTCGCGCAACGTGGGTGCCGCGTTTGTTCACAGCAGATGAAAAACGCACTCGCATGAAAATCTCTGAACAGCGCTTGGAGCATTTTAACAAGAATAAAACTGATCGCGTGCATCGTTTATTACTATGGATGAGACTTGGATTCACCAGTACACAACAGAATCGAAACAGCAGTCAAAACAGTGGACAGCGCCAAAGACAAAGTCGGTTCAATCAGCAGGAAAGAACATGGCATCGGTGTTTTGGGATGCTAAAGGCATTTTGTTTACTAATTATCTTGAAAAGGGAAAAACAATAACCGGTGAATATTATTTCGATCCTTTAACCAGACTAGACGAAAAAAATTCGTGAGAAAAGACCGGTTTGCAGAAGAAAAAAATCATCTATCATCAGGACAATGCACCTGCCCACAAAGGTGTTTTGGCAATGGGAGAATTAAGGTATCTGCACTGTGAATTGTTGGAACATCCACCCTATTCCCCAGATTTGGCTTCCACTGAATTCTATCTCTTCCGAAAACTAAAACTCTTCCTCGCTAGTCAGTGTTTTTCTTCGAATCAAGAGGTGATTGCAGCTCAGCTGTAGAGGGGTATTTTGCAGATCTTACTGAGAATCACTACAGGGACAGGATAATGGCGCTGGAGCATCGCTGGAATAAATGTATTAAGGGATTTCTTTGAATGAGATGAATTTAGGCATGCTTCACTCTGTGCGTATATACAAGATGAATATTGTATTATGACAATTTTGTTGCTCTGATTCCAGATAAACTGAAATCGACGCACTTAGGTCCTAATGATCTAGTGGTACGCAGTTTATTCAGGTTATACGTGAAGAATTTTTAGCACAAAACCAGATGACCATATTGTGCTGTTCGTAAGTAGTTAAGGTGATTTGTCGCGCTACTCTCTGAGAATGAGAAGGAGGAGATTTAGGACAGGAAGCCAGTATTATCTTTAAACAATGTAACAGTGATTTAGGAAGCCACTATAGCCCTGTGGAAGAGGCATTTGCATCCATAGCTCTACGCCTCCCGAAGAAAGCTTCTCGGTTCTAATCTAGTTGCCGATTAGACCACTTCAAATCCTTTATACCACGGTTCCCAAGTAAGTCGATCTCAGGAGCGAGCAAACGTTATTTTTTCTCTCTCGGAAATTTTGGTTTTCTGTCCCGTAAACTGAAGAAAAGTCTACCGTCGATCCTATACTATTTGAGGCAAATATCATACGTACTGTGCTGGGAATAGAGTGATGGTGGTTCTTGGTTGCATCTCTTCACCGGATGACGCATAACCTAGTGATGCTTTTGGACCAGCTATCTCTGATTAGCTTCCGGTAGAGACTGAACTTTCCTCTTAGTCTCAAAAAGTTAGATAGGGCTAAAATGGCTTAGCCTACTCTCTGTACGGGAATAAAAGGCGTTATTTGATTTTTTTAAATAAACATTTTACTTGCATTTTGTACTGTGAGTATTCATTGTTGAATTACTTCATTTGCAAATATTAATTAAAATCTGTTTTTACCTTGATAGAACAAGTTCGTAGGGTGGGATTACATAGAAGTTTTCAACAGAACATCTTCAGAAAGTGATTATTAAGGAGAGCAGCCATCGTACATTACAAACTGCCGATATATAAATTTAGAAGGCTAAAGGCACAAAATAAAAGCATTTGTATTGCCGATGTGTTAGATTTAACTTCACACAAAATAATTGAGGATGGATATCACGTAAACTATGGGCTGTTTCCTCTCAGAAGAAAGGACTACATCCAGGCAAACAAGCTATGAGAACACACGCATATAACGATCAGCTCACAGGACACTTTTCGTCTAGGACCAAGGCCCATTTTATATAACGCTTCTTTCGTTTGTACGACGGTTGAGCGACATGACCTTCCCGTGAATTAGCAAATACATAGTTTTCGCGAAATGTTAGTTTACTTAGTTATTACTCTCTACATCGTTCTGCGACTGGGTGTTTCGCTGTGAAATTTGAACTGTTTATAACTATTATTTTATTTTATTTTTGTTAATAATAGCAGAGAAAATTCAAAGACCTGTAAATTTGTTACATCACTTGCTAAGATTAAAATGAGTAAATTTAATAACGATAGTGCATCGACCACGGAGATAAGCCACAGAACAGTTATTACTAACAAAGATAAAGTTAATTACTACTACAGTAATCCGTAAACGTAACCAGGTTATTGCCGAACTAGTGTTAATTTGGTCGGTTAATGACCAAACTAGTATTTGAATATTAGAAATCAAAATCTGAAATTACCGTTATTTCACATGAATCATTGTTCGTGTCTTATACAGGCAGGTCGTGTATATCTTGCATTATATATGGCTAAATCTTGCATTATTGTAGATTTACATAATCTACAATAATGCAAGATTTAGCCATAAAAGTCTTTACGTAGTCACTGTCACAGCAGTGACATAAGTTAGCAGTTAACATACGAGTATATTAGCGTGAACAACCCTCTTGGTTTCAGTGCCAGAACCTTAAAATGGCATTTATATCAATTAAACAGTGTTTAAACCATTAAAGTGTGTACTTTGTCATCAGATTACACAAGATATTCCAATTCACATTCTGTATCTGGTTGTACCCACTAAATTAAGCAGTTATTGATCACCAACTATCAGTAATGATGGAGTTTTCATTGATCCTGCAGACGAACTGTATTCTCTCCAACCTCTTTAGACTATAAATACGCATTAGTCTAATAAAGCCTGCTTTATGATTGCGAATATTCCAGCAGTTGACATTTATTTGAGAACGTTTGTTGCTGATTTTGTTTTGGTCATTCGCAGATTTGCGTTTATGGAGACACGTAACATCAGTGACACGGTATCGTATGAGAGTGCTTTTCGGAGTTTTCAGTTGGAAAGAAGAAATTAAGGGATCCTTATTACATTTATTTTTTTAAAGAAGAACTACAAAATAATCCAAAACAATTATTTGGAAATACCAGTGACTTCCAAGTGGGATTCTGTTCCACTGAAGGTCCTGGTGATTGAGAATTCAAGATAATTCATCAAACTCATCACTTTTTGGAGACGTTTCTTCTCTAAGAGTTTCAAGATCTTAGCGTAACCCTCGGAACTCAAGATGTGGACGATTATCTCACCATCGTATCTGATCAGCGCCTAATAGTTGTGTGAAAATTTCAACTGTTTCGCCTGCTGCTAATCCGTGCATTAAATGCAACCTCAGGAGAGGAATAATACTTCACAGTCCGTAGGAAAGCGCTTGCCTTGTATCCCCACCCCCTTCTTCCTCACCTATCCGTAAAGGTTTCCTCCTATACCACACGATACCCGAATCGAAAACTTCACCTCTTTTTCGACGCATCTCATCAAGTTCGTGTCCTCACAGATGCTTGAAAGCCAGGTTGCTTAATGGAACTTAGTCCTTATCCTTATAAGGGGCGAAACAAAAATGCTTTTCATCTTCCCCGTTATCTGTAGAGGACAGTGTAGGGATAAGGTGTTATTCAGCTATTAAAGCTCTGATCATGGGAGGAGGGTAACAGCAATAGCCTCGCCATATTTACAACTTCATTGGCTACAGCATTATCATCCATTACCATCCAAGGATATTAATCACCGCATCTCACAGTCGATTGAAACCAATTCGCTTAATGAAACTGTTCACCCACAATAACAATGATGATAATTCGTAACAGATAGCTTCGAGTGACAAGAATATAGCTGAAGTTGATCTTCAGCTATATTGTTCGTACTCGAAGCTATGTTACAAATTATTATCACTCATATTGTGACGTAAGAATAGGTATCGTGGTATTCAGAGTATAAATAAAGGCAGTGATCAATTCAGATGACACATTTCGCAGGATAAACTTCACTTGCATGTTTGGATGAATAGTCCTTTATGTCTGCCTGGTTTAGCCAAGTGGTTAGCGTATCCGATCTCCAACCAATAGGCTAGGGTTCGAGTCCCGTTGTTGGCATGAATGCCTATCCACAGCTTACGTAGCTTAATCGGTATACACGAAGCCTTTTGGTCGGAGAGACCTTGGTTCGATTCACGTCTATGATTTGAAGTACTTTTATCAGGTGTTTTCGGCTAAAGGTGAGTTAGCCTGTCCCATACGGATTTGTAGGGTTTTTTCTCCCGGTTACTCGGGTTTTTCATCCCTCAAAACAGGCACACCGACCCCATTAACACATACATCTACACACAAAATACATGTAAGGGCAAGGAAGGCAACGGGAAACCACCTTAAACAATGTTCCCTGTTAAAGTGGCATATTGCTATCCCAACCCACCTGTAAGGGTGAATACTCACCACACACAGGCCCATTAAGCAACTCGGCTTTAGGGAGTCTGGGTGGGCAAGAACTTGATGAGATGCGTTGAAAAAAGGGGGTGAGGTTTTCGACTCAAGTATTACGTGGTATTCAGGTGGTGGCTAAAACTAGGTGTGGAAGAGGGGGGATATAAGGCGAGCGCTATCCTACGGACTGGGAAGTGTTATTCCTGTCCTGAGGTTGCATTTAATGCACGGATTAGCTGCAGGCGAAACGGTTGAAAATTTCATCAACTGTTCGGCGCTGATCAGATAAGTTCCGTGGGATGAATATGCTTAGATCTTAAAATACGTTTTTAGTCCGCTCGAGAGACCAAAATTCTTTCGAAAAAGTGACGACAAATCACATCTTGCATTTTCTGGATTGTCTTGCTGTACGATCGCAAACAGCAATACCTTAAGTGGAAGTGGATCCCATTTGAACTGAACAGTGATTTGAAATGTGAACATTTCGAAAATTACAGCCATCTCGTGACCCTAAGCATTAACTTCGTATTATTAGTTTGTGTAATCGTATGAGTTTTACGATGTTTTCAGATGCCAAAGTCCGGAATTGCCGAATAAAGGCCGCGAAGGTCTCATCGTGTCAATGAGAATCCATGCTGTAAAGGACCATCTTGGTGCTACAGAATGTTATTATAAAGAAGACTTTCTGTTTAATATAAGAAACTTGGCTAAGAAATAAAAAATAGTATTTTCAATATTAATTTTAGTAATAGTTATTGAAAAAGATTATCTGCATGATACCACTACTTCATGTCAGGAAGTACTGTTAAACTAAACAGTAATACTACCAATATTCTTTTACAAATTCTTTACAAATACGAATAATTCTTTTCAGCGATTTAATTATTTTAAATAAAATCTTAAAACATATGTATCATATCGTATACCCACGCACGGAAGCGCATCCTCATACGATACCGTGTCACTGATATCAGGTGTCTCCATAAAAGCAAATCTGCAAATGATGAAAACAAAATAATCAGCGTAACTTCTGTGCTCAAATACACGCAATTGCTACAATATTCACAATGTCCCGATTAAGTCAGGTTACATGCTAAACTACAAAGTTATTGAATGGGAAAATATCAGCAATGTATGGGAATATTTGACCATTGGATGATGAGTTAGAGTTTCATGAAAATGAGGTTGAAGAGCTCTTGTTTAACCCGAATAAGAATTTGTCTATAGGGACAGATGGAATATCAGCCCATTTGCTAAACGAACGTTCAGACGATTTGGCTAGGCCTTTCACATGTTTGTATAAATTTGAGTCGTAACTCAGGAATAACACCACAGGAATGGAAGGAATGTATGACAGTTCCATTGCACTAGGGTGGAGCAAAAATTGATGTCTAGCTACCGACCTATCAGTATCTCTGGTGTGGTTGAAGATTTTTGAGAAATTAGTAAGAACTCGCATACAGAAATTGGTAGACAAACAAGCTATACTCTGCAAAGAGCAGCATGGGCTTACTAAAGGAAGGTCATTCTTTAGCAATATGTTCAGATTTTATGACAATGTTACGACCGAGTTGGATAAAAGGAATGGATACACTATGATAATGTTGGATTTTGATAAGACATCTGATGGGATACCACGCGAAATGCTGTTGCATAAACTGGAGAATATGGGATTGGAATATAAATTCTTGACTTGGATCAGGGGATGGTTGACAGACAGATATGAAAAAGTGGTATACAGTAGGTGTGAATCTGCCAGATTTAAGGTGACCATTGGTGTACCTCAGGATTCAGTCCTTGGGCCATTATTATTCAATCTATACATTAATGACATCAGGAAGGGTCTAACAACAGATCTGCAAGTTTGGAGATGATGCCATGATAAACAGGGCAATCAGGGATGCTACTGATATTCAGCAGTTACAATATGATTTTAACAGGCTGGAAATTTGTGCAGACGAAAATCACTCTCAGTGTAATGTTAGTAAATGTAAAGTTAAGCACTTTGGTGTGGTTAGAGGTTTCCAAGTTAAAATATCGATATCTATGCCGGTATTAAGATTTTAACTGGGAGAGTTAAAGAGTGTTTCAGTTTTGATTACAGTATCAGAGGGCCTTTTAGTTAAAGATATAACTATTCTGCCTCTGATTGGTGACAATGATCATGCGGTACTCACTTGGGAGGTGGCTACGTTTATAAACATTCCATTCAGAAAAGGTTACATGCTGAACTACAAAGCAGAAAATTATGACCAACTGAGGAGAATACTGAGTCAGTGCAACGGGATGGGAAGAATATCGACAGTGCATGGGCAGCATTAAAACAATTCTTAAATGATGAGATATCAGAATGTATCCTGAGAGTTCGAAGAATAAATAGGCAAGGAGTCGAACGGATGCGTAATCTTATTAAGGAAAAGATTTGTAAGAAAAGGACTATGTGGAAGGAATACCGTTTGTTCAAGGAGGACGTCCGTTATGGACGTTACAAGCAGCAGGCTAGAAAAGTTGTACGGAAAGCAAAGTTTGAGTAAAAAAAAGGTACTGACTCTTCCTGTTAAAGACACCCCAGAAGAGTTCTATAGATATGCTGTAAGTAAAAGAAATAATGAATATGAAAGAATAACTCTAAATGCAAATGGTGAGAGGGTGACAGATGCAGACGTTGTTCAGTTCATGAGTGCTCCTTTTGCTAAAAACTATCAACCTGGAGTACGTAACACTGAGCTGACTGCTACCTTTTCACCAGATAAAGAAACCCAGGTGTATGAGGACGATGTATTACAGGTATTGAACAAACTGAATAAGAATTCAGCAATACGGACTGATGAGATATCAGCACATGCTAAAAGAGTGTTTAGCTGAACTGGCTGTTCCTTTGATCAGTCCATATAAATGGAGTCTCAGTACAGGGAAGAATCCGTAGTAGTAGAAAGAATGTACGCTAATCCCATTGCACAAGGGTGGCGCAAAGACCGTATATCCTACTATTGATTATAATAGTGTTACCATTGAACTAGACAAGGGGAATAGATACACCATGATACACGTTTGGATTTTGCTAAGGCGTTTGTAAGAATACAAGACTGTTGCATAAACTGGAGAATGTGGGTTTGAATTATAATATATGAGCTTGGATAAGAGGATAGCTGACTGACATATATCAAAACTTGGTATATGAGTGTACAAGATTTAAAATTTAAATGCACTAAGATTAATAAAAAAATAAAATAATAAAATAAAATAATAACCAGTGGTGTACCACAAGGATCAGTGCGTGGTCCACTGTTATTCAAACTGCATATTAATGATATTGGGAAGGATTTCTCAAGAGACATACAGCTGTTTGCTGATGGTGCAAATTTAGGTAGGATAATCAGGATTTCTGCTGATATGCAGTACTTGCAGAATGATTTCAATAGGCTGGAATCGGGGGAATTGGAAAATCGAAGTCAGCTCAATGTCAGTAAATGAAACGTCATTCACTTCGGAGTAATTAGATATCCAATGTTGTATTATATTGGTGGAATTATGCTAGAAGAAACTGATGACGCTAGGAATCCTGGAATGTTAGTAGATAGGAAGTTGAAGTTCAGGGACCATGTAGCAAAGATTGAAACTACAACTCAAAAGATAATTGCAATGCTGAAATATGATCGTTCACATGTAAATATAAGGATGTCATTTTGTCTCTTTACAAGGCCTTCATTAGACCACATTTGAACTACTTTGCATAGTTTGGATTTCCTGGTTTCCGTTGTGATTCTGACATATGTATTAGCACGAATATGCAAAGGAGAGTGTTAAAAATGATATCAGGATTGTGGAATACTAATTACGAAGACAGATTGAGAATTTGTAGACTGCAGACATTAGCAAACTGGAGAAAGAGGAGTGATAAGATTGAGACTTATGAAAGTTTTGAAAGTGTCATACAGGATTATAGTTGATGGAAGTTTTCATTTTATGGAGGGTGGGGAAAGGACATGAGATCATCTTTGCAGCTGAGAATGAATGCTATCAAAAACGGGAGTTAGGGATAGATTTTTCTCTTATAGACTAGTGAGTGACTGGAACTGATTGTCATCAGTTCCCGTCACCCACATACTACTTATTCTTAAATTCATTCAAGCAAGTAGTTTGAATGAATTCAAGAATAAGTAGTATGTGGCATCCCTCGACGAGTACTTGAATCCCTCGAGGTCTCGCTTAATAATACTTTTTTTTTTGAGAATCGCACGGTTTATTATCATATAGAGTATGTGAGTCGTCTGAAACGTTCTCGGCCTTAACGATAAATGGAAACACTACCAGCAAAAGTTTCTGTTTCTGACTTGCTACATCTGTCACAAGCATCGATGTGAAACTGCAAGTCATTCTATGAAGTAGTTTGTTTTATACATCGGAGCATTTATGGATGTTTGAAGTTAAATTCCAGTGTACTTGATGTTGTCGTCCTTCAACATTGGTATTGGCGGAGAATAAAACGTGGCTAGATAGGGCACTAGCATGGGTTCTGATGCTAGTGCCCTATATATATATATACACACACACACAGACAATTAGATATATTTTCTGTACAGTACAAAGATTTAGTACAAAAAGCAGAGTACTTAATGCTTTTTAAATATAAAAATGTGTGTGTGTGTGTGTGTGTGTGTGTGTGTGTGTGTGTGTGTGTGTGTGTGTGTGTGTGTGTGTGTGTGTGTGTGTGTGTGTGTGTGTGTGTGTGTGTGTGTGTGTGTGTGTGTTAAACAGAATGCGACATAGACCCGCTCCTTGTGACAATCCACAGGTTCCGGTGGTACCTCTTTGATGTGCGCTGATCCTATACGTGTGATGTGCTTCCTGTTTTTCATGTATGCTTTGAAACACTGGAGTATAACGACTTCCGTTCCGATTTGTTTTAGTTTATCCAACAAGGTTTTGTGTGTTAGTATGTGTCAAACGATTTTGTTAGGTCAATAAATACAACGAATATTAACCTGTTTTTATCTCACACAGAGTTTATTAGGTCTGTGAATTCTTCCAGGAAAGTTGCTGTATGGACTTTATATTACACAATGCGCTCCATGATTTGGTTGATTACAAAAAATGTGGCAATGTGTCTGTAATTACTTATAATGTTTCTTTTTCAATGTTTATGTATGGGAGTGGTTAATGCAGTCTTTACTGTTTCAAGTATGTGCCCCGTTTTGAAGATTTTATTTAACAGTTTTAGTATAACTGGACATTAGAGGTTTTTTTTTATGTCATTTGGTCTGATTTCGTCTATTCCTGGTTTTATTAGGGTTATCTAAGTTAAGGGATATTACATCCGATATTGTTCCATAGCCGAATATAGAAACTATATATAAAGTTCGGCGAGTCCAAGCGTAAGAAAATACCTGGCTAGTGCAACACATAGTCCATTTGGTAGTGCAACACTGAATCAACTCATAGCAAGGGTGGAGCAAGTTCCGATCACTTTTCTTGGTATTTACTCATAATGTGAAACCCAGCTCCTAGGAGCTGTATTACTGGTCTACATTATGAGAGAAGGTTACTACTCAGACCGGTTTCAACCTTCATTGAGGTCTCATCAGTGAGTAGGTAGACCTAAGTAATACCAAGTTTGTAGCGAATAGAACTTACCTATCCTACTATAGGGTATGTAAGGTTGTTAGGGTTAATTTGTTGAACCGCAAGTGATAGTTCTTCTTTTGTTACTGTGGAGAACCACACTGACTTAGTTTCTCGTGGACCTAGTGGAGAATATTTCTTTGTGTGAGAAGAGAATGTTTCCTGCAGTTTTTGGGCGGAGTTCGCGAAGTGCTTTGCCAACTGTGTGAGGGATTTGGACTCAAGCAAAACTGTATTTTATTGTTTCTGAGGCAGTGGTTTTGTGTCTTTTTAAGGAATACTTTGCTGCCTGTTATCCATGTGACTGGTAATTTCTTTCTCTTTTTACTTTTCTTGTATGGTAGCATAATTTCTGATAATATGGTGTTAAGTACTAGGACAGGTAGATTGGGATATTGTCGTGGGCTCCATTCAAATCCTTGGCTATTTTTTTATTTTTTATTTATTCTGCTAACTTTTATGAGGTTAACAGGACGTGGGGGTTCGGGGAAAACCTTCTTTTTTCCGTTTTTTGAGGTAATCATGAACCGGCTGGATATCTTTTGGTTCTATGGGAGCGCCAAATTTCTGGTTTAGTTGGACTGCCGTGTCGTTTAAATGTTTATTAGAAATTTCTGAGAGGCCATCTATGAGAAGATAGTTTTATGCTGTTTTTGGTTAGGAGTTCGTAAAGTTGTTTTAAAGAATTTAGCTCTTGCAATAGATGCGTTGTCTCTTTAATTAAGTTATGCTGTCTCCCGGTTAACACTTAACGCTGTTTGTAATTTCTCTAACGGTCTGAAAAACGTCTTCTGCTGAACTGTTAATAAATTTGATAAATTCCTCATATTGGTTGAATTTTTGTAATTTGCACAGTATGTTTTTCAAATAGTTCTCCAACAAAATTGATGAATCAGTCTTTTAGGTTTTGTAATCTATTTTCTAGCAATACATTCAAAATGGGTTCACCTGCGTTTTTCTTATTGTACTCCTTGTTTTGCATTTTCTCTGCGTTGGCTGTTTCCTGCATGCCGTTGAAGGCGACATTGCTTTGTTTACTCTACAATGTGAGTACTTTCGCTCGTCACACCTCTTGTTCGAGTTTCGCTGCAAGTGGCGTCGGACAATCCAGACCAGAGAAAATCAGTATTTCTTCGGCAGTTCCCGCATGTTATTTCTTCTCCCATTATGTCTTCCTGGCTTTTATAGCACTTCATCTTCCTTGTTTTGGCAATCCTGGTGTGACTGCTAAATGATCTTGGAATGGCCGAAATATGAAATGAGGGAGGTGAGGGAGTTCAATAGCATTTTGCACTTAATATTTCTGTACACACCGAAAGAGATTGCAAACCAAAATATAATAATAATAATAATAATAATAATAATTTTTTTTTAAAACATTTTATTGTCTCAGATAAATTACATACATAGATACAACAATAGTCTGGCGAGTTATTAATATTTTTAAATTATAATAATTTTTTTCTTTAAATAAATAATATTTTTGTTCACTGCTAAAATATTTACACATACATATATACAATAGTTATCTTGAGTATAATAGTAATAATTTTTTATTTTTATTTTTTATTTTTATTTAAAAAAAAAACAATTTATTATGTCTCAGTATAAGTTACTTACAATAATAATATTTACAGTAAACTATAAGGATTATACAGAATTTTTGATTTTAGAATTTATATATAAATAATAATAATAATAATAATAATAATAATAATAATAATAATAATAATAATAATAATAATAATAATAATAATAATAATAATAATAATTTATTTATTTTATTCATTTATTTATTATTATCATTATTTATTTATTTATTTATTTATTTTTTTTTTTTTTTTTATGTCTCAGATGAATTGCATACATAGTTGCTGTAGTAATTATATATATATAATATTTATAACGCATTACAAGTGTGTATAACAGATTCTTGCAAGTTAGTAATTTTCTTCTTCGAAGCTTAGCAGAGCTTATCTGAGGAAGATAATAGATGACAGAGGGTGGGTGGTTTCATGGTTGTGTTCCTATAGTGGTCACAAGCCAGGTGTTGATTTTACTGTTTGTTGGTACGTGCTTGGAAGACTTCGACTGCTATTACAGTTTAACTTATTTTTATTTTTATTTTTGTGCAAATAGGGTTGGATTTAGATGTGGTGTGTTTGTTTCTTTGTGTTCTTGTAGTGATAGTTTTTGAGAGGGGGGTTGACATAGGTGTGTGTGTGTGTGCGTGCGCATGTGTGGTGGGGGAGAGAGAAACAGGAATTGCTCTAATTTTCATTCTCGCTATAATATTTATATAGTGCCTGTTTCAGCTCTCTGTATGTTCCTAGGTTTCTGTTGTCGAACGGCAGTTTGTTTATCATGTCAGGTACGTAGAAGTTTCGGGTGGCCCGTGGTGATTGTTGTACTTATATGTTATGTAGTTTGTTGACTGTGGTCTTGTTATTTGATATGTTGTTCTGGTTACTCTATATGTTGGGCTGTAGTAGTGTTTTAACATGACTGTGTAGTGGCGTAAGTGTTTCACCTTAAATATTTTGTGTTTTGTCCGTGCTTCCTGCATAAGAGTGGGTTGTTCCCAGAATATCAGTTTTATCATTTTATCTTGCAACCATTGTAACCTGTTAAGTCTGTAGTCTGCGCAGAATGCGTATGATGTGATTGCATATCTTAAAATGTTTTCACATAATGCTTTATAGATTAGTATTTTTATGTGGGTTGGGGCAATGTCTTTTAATCTGTATAGTTTGCTTGCTATTATCCTAAGCTTGGTATGTAGATAGTTTGTATGGCTATTCCAACTTTGATCAGCATCGAAGTGAAGTCCAAGATAGCGTGTTGTTTTCACCTGCGTGATGGTTGTGATTTTAGGTTCTGCACTTTGTGTATAGGATGATGAATGTTTGATTGTGAGATATTTAGTTTCTATGGGCAGGGTTTGGGGGTTTTTGAGTATCATTAGCTCTGATGAAAAGCCAAACGGCTATTTTTTTTTTTTTTTTTTTTCTGGCGAGGTTAGTCAGTTAAGGGGTTAAAAATCCCTTATTGTTTTTCAGCCAGTAAGCGAAACTAAGATCGAAAACTACGATCTTAGTTTCGTAAACTAAGTTACAAAAACTAAGTTTTCGTAAACTTAGTTTCGTAAAAAAAAAAATTTCTGAACGTTTCATGCTGACGAACTGTCAGCGTATCCAAGCATACGTGACCACTTGGTAGTGCCATACCACGGCAACTCGTTGCAAAGGTGGAGCAAGCTCCCTCACTGTTCTTGATATTTTCTCATAATGTAAAACACACAGCTCTTAGGAGATGTAGTACTGTTTTACATTATGAGGAGAGGTCACTACCCAGACCGGTTTCAACCTATTTTGAGGTCTCATCAGTGAGTAGCTAGACCTAGAATATATCAGAGTTTTTAATTAGAAGAAACACACGTATAAACCACATTGAAAATTATTTAATTGAAAATATTTCATCCTAAGTATCTTAGGACATCATCAGTACAGTATCTAAACAAAAATTAGGAATAACATACAGTTAGAGCGCATGATTACAATAGAATCTCATGAAAGCGTGCATAACGTGCTAAAGTAGTACAAAAAAAAAAAAAACGTTAATTATTTAACACAGTTTTGTATGATAATTTCCCATACTTTAGGAATAGTAAGAACGTCGTTGCGGTTTAGGTTTGGTCTGTGTAGTAAGGCTTCAGAACTTTCTTTGTATAAACGTTCATGTTTAAATAAAGATCTATGTAAACGTTTAGCCTTTTCCCAATGGATCCTATGGTTTGGATTTTCAATTCCGTGTTGAGAGAGGCCAGATTTCTGCTCCATACCCTTTAAGAAGACGAATGTGGTCTTGATGTTGATAAGTTTGTAAGTAGTGGCAAAATTGTATTTCTTCATAATTTTAGAAAGACGTTCTGAGATGCCTTTAACGTAAGGTATGGGAAACCTATGCACTTCTTCCTGTCTGGTTTGATGTATGCGGAAGTGACTGATGATTTTTTGAGTTGTTTTGGGATTATATCCATTTAGGATGGCTGTATTTTTGATAACTTCTAATTCCTGGTTTAAAGATTCTTCAGAGGAGCAGAATTTGTGTGCTCTGGAAACTAGTGATTTAATAATGCCAGATTTCTGAGATGGATGATGAGCAGAAGAATTGTGAATGTAGCGACCTGAGAATGTAGGCTTGCAAAGACGGAAGTGGCGATGGAACCGTCTTCTTTTCTTTTGATGTGTAAATCCAAAAAAGAGATACCCTGTGGAGATTCTTTTTCTAACGTAAAGTTGATGCGATGATGAAGAAGGTTAATTTTATCTAGAAACAGTTGTAATTCAGGTTCGGAATGATTCCATGCTGCAAATATGTCATCGACATATCTTAGCCAAATTTTTGGTTTGGGTTCAAAAGTGAATATTTTTTCCTCAAAATGTTCTAGAAACAAATTTGCTAGGTTTGGTGATAAAGGAGATCCCATTGCTGTTCCTTCCTCTTGCTTGTAAATTTGACCTTTCCAGGTGAAGTAACCTGATGCAATAACAAACTTGAACAATTCAACTATATCATACGGAAATTTTTGAGTTAGTAATTCTATTGTTTCTTTATGGGGAATGTTATATTCCCATAAACGTAAGGTATAGATTCCCATACCTTACGTTAAAGGCATCTCAGAACGTCTTTCTAAAATTATGAAGAAATACAATTTTGCCACTACTTACAAACTTATCAACCAAATTTACAACTTATTACCTTCTCCAAAGGACAAATTCTCACCCTTGATGTTACCTGGTGTTTATGAGATTCCATGCTCATGCAAATTATCTTACTTTGGACAGACAGGTAGGTCTGTTCAGAAACGCATCTCGGAACATCAAGACCACATTCGTCTTCTTATACCGCAGAAATCTGGCCTCTCTCAACACGGAATTGAAAATCCAAACCATAGGATCCATTGGGAAAAGGCTAAACGTTTACATAGATCTTTATTTAAACATGAACGTTTATACGAAGAAAGTTCTGAAGCCTTACTACACAGACGAAACCTAAACCGCAACGACGTTCTTACTATTCCTAAAGTATGGGAAATTATCATACAAAACTGTGTTAAATAATTAACGTTTTTTTTTTTTTTTTTGTACTAATTTGGCACGTTATGCACGTTTTCATGAGATTCTATTGTAATCATGCGCCCTAACTGTATGTTATTCCTAATTTTTGTTTAAATACTGTACTGATGATGTCCTAAGATACTTAGGATGAAATATTTACAATTAAATAATTTTCACTGTGGTTTATACGTGTGTTTCTTCTAATTATGAGCGCACCACAGGTTTCGTTATTTAAAAAAAAAACATATATCAGAAGTAACGTCCTTATCCTTATAAGGACTGGCTTAAAGGGGCAAAGCAAGAATGCTTTTTTTCTCCCCCGTTATCTGTATAGGACATTGTAGGGATAAGGTGTTATTGAGCAATTAATACTCTGATCATGGCAGGAGGGTAACAGCAAGAGCCGAGCCTCAGTTAGAACTTCATTGGCTACATTGGCTACAACATTGCCATCGGTTACCCTCCAAGAGTATTGGATTGAAGAGTTTAAGTGAAAATAACTTACATACTTTTGCTATACGATTGCCAGAAAGGTGTGTCAATATATTATATTATAACATAGTATAACTAAGAGGAAAAGCCAAACGGCTATTTTTTTCTGGCGAGGTTGATCAGTTAAGGGGATAAAAATCCCTTATTTTTTTCAGCCAGTAAGCGAAACAGAGATCGAAAACTACGATCTGAACGTTTCATGTCGACGAACTGTCAGCGTATCCAAGCGAAAGTGACCACTTGGTAGTGCCATACCACGGCAACTCGTTGCAAACTGATCAACCTCGCCAGAAAAAAAATAGCCGTTTGGCTTTTCATAGAAGTGAAGAGTTTTGATTCCCACAATTTCGGGTTTTTCACCTTTCAAAGAGACGTTCAGTCCGAAACACAGACTCACCAAGCCGGGGTGCTTGGAATAATCCCCTATATTTATGGAAATTAAGTTTATATTAAAAAAAAAAGAAAAGGAAAATTTGCTTGCTGATCAGAAGCCGAGAACTGCAATGCATAACAGAAGAAGATGAACCGAGAGTAAAATATTCGTGTTTAGAACCCCTGAGTTATCAGAAGAAAATACAATCGCAGTAGGTAGCGCGTCGGTCTCATAATCTGAAGGTCGTGAGTTCAATCCTCACCTGGGGCACAGAAATTTTTCTTCAAATATTCAATGTAAAGTTTCATAAGCAGAACTAATTCTATTCGATGTGAAGGCAGCATCGAATATAAAATGTCAGTGCAAAGAATAGCACAACTTTGTCCAGTCAAAGAACAATATCTTGATTTCAATTTCTTGTAGTCTCCACACACACCCAGTTTGATTAAGATTCAGTTACTTTTCACAGTTTGGATTTTATCGTTTTCTTTTATTTACGTACAAAAATGTAATTTCATTTTATTAAAAAAACAACATTGTCTTCGCGTTATGTAATTGCACATTTAATCATATTTAGGGTAAAAAGAGCTTTTGAAAAAATAAAAATTATTCAGCAAAAAAAAAAAAAAAAACCAGAAAATCCTGGCTACTCTAAACCTGTATTAATCTTTTCAACATCAGTGTGATACCTTCACTCCGATCTGTGTATTTAATTCTTTTGCTTCTTAAACCAGTACGGAATTTTTCTTTCCCATGTATTGTTCTTTTCCTAAATTCGTCATTGTGAAAATGCCCAAGTTAATCAACATTCTTAGATGCACATAAGAAAACTAAAACGTTGATCGTTAATACCATTTCATATTGGGGGGGGAACCATTTCTCCTAATTGAACGAGAAATTATAACTATTTAAAATGCTTTTAATATGTGAAATTAAGATTACTGATTTCAATTGTAGGGTTTTGTTTTGTTAGTTGGTTTTTTTTTTTTTTCATATTATCAACAATTTGATATTTGTATTGAGTTTTTAAAAAAAGATCTGCACTTGGGCGAGGAGGGGGGGGGATAAATATTTGTTGCAAACCTCAAATTAAGAGAGATTACTTTAAACAAAATGGAAAAGTTCAAAAAATAAAAGATTGCCGTGACCAGGATTTGAACCTGGGTTATTGCGGCCACAATGCAATGTCCTAACCACTAGACAAGTAATATTTTATTAACCATAAAGAATCTACATACATTCCAAATAAATATATATACATTTGTACATTTTGATTGGCATTTTGATTTACATTCTTGGTCTTAATAATATATTATGTACAATTTATTTTTCCTTATTTTTAACATCAGTAATCTGCTCAGTGTCTGCTTCTTCCTACAGTCCTTTTTACATGAGTTGAGCAGTATTTTTCTTTTAATGTAACATAACTTAGCCCTTTGTTATGTTTGACTTGACACTTTTACATTTGGCTGTGAACATTTTGGATTGTACATTATACATTTGGATTATACAGTTTGGATTATACAGATTATAGTTTGGATTATACAGTTTGGATTATACAGATTATAGTTTGGATTATACAGATATAGTTGGGATTATACAGATATAGTTGGGATTATACATTATTAATTTATCATGAAGTGTTAAGCGCTGTTTACATATACCTTATCACTTTCAGATTGCAAATGTCTATATACATATGTAGTATTTGTTTTAACATAGAAGGAGAGGGTTACATTTTGGCAGATATTTGAGTTACCCACCGGATCAGCAAAATGTCATCGACTTCTTCCACTATATAAACCGTCACTGACATTTTTTGATACATAAAACTAAACTACTACCTCTATAATTGTTCAAATATTATGCACAGAATTACAACTAATTATAGCATAAAGCAATTAATGTACAAGTGGTTATACAGCTTAATAAAGAAGTTTACAATATGCTTTTCTTTCGGTTATGTATATTTTATCGTGTATATGTTTTTTTTTTTTTTTTTTTTTTTTTTTTTTAAATTTATGGTGGGTCCTTTATTTCTATGATTTGCAGTTGTTCTTCGAATTCTGAGATGAGACCTATTTGTCGCCATTGGTGTTTTGTTATTTTGTTTCTGTTTATGGTATCTGTGATTGTTTCTTTTAGTATGTTGTTTATTTTTCTGAGTATGTCTGGTCCTGTTTCCCTTCCGTAAATTTTGTCGCATCTGTATGTCCAAATCGAGTACATGGTTGTTATAATAATGATTGCTTTAGTTGTGCTAATTTTCCCTTCGTGTAACCAGTATAATGTGTGTTCTGTAAAGGGTTGTTTGTGTTTTATGAATGTTTGAACCGTGTTCCATATTCGGGAGGTGTGAGGGCAGTACATCATTAAGTGGTAAAGTGTTTCTGGTTGGGGGCAAAAATGACATCTGGCGGGGCCTTGAAGAGGGATTCCTTTCGCTGTGCACCACATTTTGGTGGGCAAACAAGCGTGGTGTACTTTGTAGTAGAAGGTTTTTAATTTGGGGTTTATGGGCAGATTGAAGGCTTTTTTAAGTGCCTTTGATAGTCTTAGTGTCCCTCTTTCAATCTCCCGGTGTTGTCGTGGTGGTATGACTGTGCGCGTGAGTTTGATATGTGCTGCTTTAGGTCTCATCTTCAAGAATTCGTTTATTCCTACGTATTTGTTAATGAAGTTGTAACCTTCCGCAATCTCGTGGCACATTCTGGGTGTTTTGCCACTCGAGCGCGGAAGGGAACATATTACTTTGTCGGGCATTATCTTCTGCATATAATATATTATATATGCGCTCCACGCTTTTTCCTCTGTGTAAGCTCTCTCTATGATTTTTGCTCTCGCACTTAGAGTTTTTAGGTGTACGTTTATTAAGCCGAGTCCTCCCGCCTCGATGTCATGGAATATTGTGGATCTTCTGATGGGTTCGTATTTGGAACCCCAGATGAACTTTGCGCATTCTCTGTGTATTCTGTCTACTGCTTGACCGTTGTAGTTGGTATTGTTCATGAGGTACCATATCTTAGACAGTAGGTATTGATTGCATATTTTAGCTTTACTTGTTAGTGATAGTTGTCTGTGTCTCATCTGTGTAATTTTCTTGGTTATTTTTGTATGTGCAAGCTCCCATTGTGTGTTGTGTTGGATTTGTTCTCCTATGACGATCCCCAGTAGTGGTAGGTGTTTGTCTATTTTTATGTCGTTCGGCATGGTAGGCCTTTTTACCCACCTGCCGACGAACATCGCTTGGCACTTGTGAAGGTTTACTTTGAGTGCTGACGCTTTTTCAAATTTTTTGAGTATGTTGTATGCGAGTGTGAAGGACTCGGCTGTTGTTACGGTTAGTATTACATCGTCGGCATAGGCGAGCACTTTTGTTTTTCCTTCACCTCCTATGTGAGTGCCCGCTATGCCGGGATGCTTAGATATTTCTCGTATCACCGGCTCTAAGGCGAGACCAAAGAGGATCATAGAGAGACTGTCTCCTTGTCTGACCGAGCATTTAATTTTTACCGGTGCAGACAGTTTCTTGTTTATGATTAGGCGAGACTCTGCTGTGGTGTAAATATTTGAAATCAGATTCTGAAAATTTTTCCCAAAACCTGCAGCTTTGATGACTTCATGTAGGTAATGATGACTCACTGAGTCAAAGGCCTTTTCAATGTCGAGACCTACCAGTAGACATGGTTGTTGTGTTGCCTGGTAGTGCTCGTATATACATCGAATTTGAAGGATATTGTCCTCTATTTTTCGGCCTTTTATTCCGCAGGTTTGGGATTTGGATATGATCTGGTTTATGTGTCTCTGCACTCTTTCGGAAATAATTTTAGTTAAAATTTTTTGGTCTGTATTTAGAAGTGTAATTCCTCTCCATTGTGTCTCTTCGTTGTTTGCTGTGTCTTTCTTTTTGGGAATTAATGCTATGTAGCCGAGGTTGAATTGTTCTGGGATGCTCTCCGAATTGTGTATTTCGGATAGCATTTTCACAAATAGTGTCTCAAACATGGGGTAGTACGCTTTGTAAAACTCCGCAGTGAGGCCGTCGGGTCCTGGGGATTTGTGTAATGATAGGGATTTTATGATTTTTTTGCATTCTGTTGGCGTGATTGGTGAGTCTATGTGTTCTGCTTCCTTGTCTGTGAGTCTTGGTAGTTGTGTCAAGAAGTTTTGTGTTTCTGTTTCGTCATTTTCTTTTTCAGAGAATGTATTCGTGTATTGTGAGTGGAAGAATTGGAGGAGATTTGCATCTCCCTCGATTTCTACCCCCTCGTGTTTTATTTTATTAATAGTGAGCATTAATTGCAATGGTCTAAACAGTCAGCAGTCACAGAAATTATTAAGAAACATGATACATCAGAACCACACAGACATTGTAATGCTACAAGACACGAGACTAAACACAGACTCAGAAACAGAAAAAAAATTTCACAGAAGCCTGCAATGTCATTACTACATCGTTGGCGAGCCAGCACAAGGTAATGGCATTGCAGGATTATCAACCCTCATAAGAAAAAAAAGCAACATACAAATCATATCCCACAGCACCATAATAGAACACAGAGCCCTCGAGGTTGAAGTGGTCTGGGGAGATCAAATAGTGTCGTTAATAAACATCTACGGCCCTACTAATCATAACAACAAAAAACACTTCTGGGAAACACTTGGAAATAAAATGCTAAACATAAAAAACATCATAGCAGCCGGGGACATGAACTTTACCGAAAACAACAATATAGACAAGGAAATTAAAAACACTTCAACAAAGAACAACTTCACACACATAATACAACGATGTAATATAAAGGACACATTTCGCATACTATATCCTACACGGAGGGAGTACACACATTTTTCCCCCACCAATGCCTCACGGCTAGACAGAATATACATAAGCCAGCATCTAAAGTCCACTGTTAAGGAAGTTTGCCATGCACCACTAACTTTTAGTGACCACCACTTGGTCAAGGCTAAACTGTCCCTTGAGACCTTAGACAGCAATATATACACTAACAGAAATTACCCACTATGGAAACTAAATAACAGCATTATTAACACAGATCAATTTACATTGGAAATTAAACAAATACTAGACAATATAATAAAAATAACAAATGTAACGGAGGCATGGAACAAATTTAAAATACAAGTAAAAAAAGCCGCCATAAAGATAGGGAAACAAAAAAAATACAACACAAACAAAGAAAAAATAAACATAATTAAAGAACTAATGCAGAAATACAACACAGACAGAACCCTTCCAGAAAATAAAATAGCCATTAATGCACTCAGAGCAAAACTAAAACAAATTGAAATAAAAGAGGCTGAAGGGGCCTGGGTTCGCGCTAAAATAAAAACAATGGAACAAGATGAAGGAAGGACCAAAGCTGCGTGGCTCTTTGAAGAGCAAAAAAAGCAGAATGTCCTAACCACTAGACGATCACGGCTGTTTAGTCACATGACACTTCTGATTATTTTCTTGAATATCCTCTGAGTAAAGGTTGTACCGGATGTCCTGTGTATCATGCACGGTGAGTTTTTATCTAACTGAGTGTTTTAGGGGTAGTCTGCCGTGCACTCGACAGAAAATAGCAGCCCTATGAACAACAGTCGAGTGTCGTCACTACCAAAAAGATCGCTTACTTTTTATCCACTTTCAACATTCTGGATTTGCTACCGTAAAAGCTTCTTTTGTTATTCTATTGAATGAGTTAAATGGAAACATTTGAGCTGTTTATAACAGCAAACAAGATTTTTTCCTTTCATAGAACTGGTATTATTATAATAAATTTTTCTAGTAATCGCATGGTTATTAGCTTCTTGTTAACAGGTATTTGCATATTAATTGTTATTTATAAATTGCAATGTCGGTTGAAAGAAATTACTTCACAAGTGTGTTGGTATTTTAAAGCTGATTACATCAGATTTTGGACATCGATTTCCATTTGAATGATTCATTTCTTAAGATTTCTTACATACGAAAGATTGTTCACCTGTAAATGTTTTATGAATTTGAAATCTTGGGATGGAAGAGGAAATTTATAACGTGAAACTCTATTATGATTCTACCAGTGAAGTTTTTTCATGGCAGAAATAATCACACAACCCTCTCTATTAACACAACACACATACTGTGTATTTAAAATAATTTAGTGCTTAAATTTCAATTTTATCTCTTTTATTCTCCACCACAAAATAAACAAATGAATTCACAGAATATAAGGTGTATTACACAAAGTAACTGCGAACGGTTTTTGGTTGCACTGTAACCTTGTAATAAATGTCTCGCATCGAAACCTTCCAAATACAGATTGAAGGATCTCCTCTGGGATGAACAGCTAATAATTGAATGAAACAAATCAGGTGTGATTATCACAGAAAATTGACAACCAAAACTATGCTTTGAATTTTTAAGTATTTCTTATTTTTAGAAACTATTTTTATATAATATATTATTGAAAATAAATGGTTTAGTAAATATTTCTGAAAATAAATTAATATTTTTCAATTAAAATTAAACAAACTATATTTTTGTTAATACACCTTTTTATAGAGAATTGTAACTTATTATAAATAAGTATCTTATCGTTGAATGAATATTAAGGGAGTGAATCAATCGACCGTGAGATGCGGTGATTGATTCATTCAATCCAATACCCTTGGAGGGTAATGGATAGCAATGCTGTAGCCAATGAAGGTCTAACTGAGGCTCGGCTATTGCTGTTACCCTCCTGCCATGATCAGAGCTTTAATAATAGCTCAATAACCTTATCCCTACACTGTCCGCTACAGATAACGGGGAATATGAAAAGCATTCTTGCTTCGCCCCTTTAAGCCAGTCCTTATAAGGACTATAATAATGAATATTAACCTTGTATTCTATTCTAGTAAGCTACTTGCTTTCTAGTTATCAAATTCTTATCTTCTCGCCCTTTTTGCTTAGGTGTAGTATATGTTTTCGGAACGCGTTTTTTCGTGAAACAAACAAACTGAGCATCTGTTCTTAACCGTTGATATCGGTACGAGTCCCATCGGGCCTCACGATATGTAGTCAAGGGATAAAGAGTCAAGGACTCAGTCCATCGCCCAGTTCTTTTAAGAACTTTAAGATGAATATCAACCTTGTATTCTAGTAAGCAACTTGCTTTCTAGTTCTCAAATTCTAATTTTTTCTTTCATGGATTACACTGAGTATCAAAGAGAAATACTAATAGAAGACCAATTCTTTAGATTACTCTCAAATATCTGAAGGTTGTGAGTTCGACTTTCATCTGAAGCATGGCATTTCTAATAAGGTATAGTTAGTTATATAATCGAAACAACAGGCTTTTAAAAACAAGGTAAGCGAATTGCATTAGGAGTGAAAATAAAATGGAATAGAAATGTCACCGTGCCGAATAGTCCCCGATGCTACAAGAACAACAACAACAACAAAAAAAAAAAACTAAGATTTCTTTCCTCCACCTTTTAAATTCTTGTTTTCCACCCTAACACATCTTGTACTATGGCTAGATTACTTTTCACGGCTCGTTTGCTAAAGAAGTGCCACATTTTATTTAATTCAGTTACTGCATTGTTTATTTAGAATAGATTCCTAAAATAGATTCCTTTCATGCAGACAAGTAACTTTTCTCTTCTGTGAAGAACATTGCAGTCTTGATCTCCTGGTTATATCAAATATCGAGTTGGTGAAAGAATTTCGGTGAAATTGTTCCAGCAAACTTTTGATGAAATATATCAATTTGATATTTCAATCATAACTGTTCTCGACGACAATTTGCAATTAAAAAACGTCTATTACCTTTCAGATATCCAAAAAACGAGAGATTAGTCAATTGTAACCTATATGAAAAGGAAATGTTGGGAAGAAAATAAAATTATTAACACAAAAGTGAATAGGAGTCCATCAGTGATTACATTGTTTTAAAATATCCACCGAAAACAGTTCACAATCTCACAAAATAATGTAACCTTTATTTCCAAAGCAGTAAAGTTTAATTATTTTATAATCTTTATTTCTAGGAGATCTCACTTAATTCCACAAAATAGACAAATAAATCAGTAGAACAAGGTCTTTTGTTGTACTAGAAGTTAGCGATTATTATTTCTCACTGAAAAATCAGGTTGGCATGCAGAGGCAATGTATCCAGCTCAGTTACGGACAGGAACACTCTGATATAAATCTATTCATGATTGAAATATCCTAACAGAATTAGGGGAAAAATCTATCTAGAAAACTGAGAACCTTTGTTTTCATTTGCTTTTAAAATTATACACCATCCAAGGGTACACTTCTATAAAAAATATCACCTAACGCCTTTTTATTCTCATAAAAGTAGGCGAGGGCGTTTTAGCCCTATCTAACTTTTTTGGAGACGTCTGCGGTGCGATAGAAACCATAGGGCACCTCTTCTTTCACTGCCCGCCAGCACAGCGTGTTTGGCACAGACTGGCTGAGGTGCTTGCGATCCCAGCGCTCACATTCCCCGAAATAGTCTTTCTACAGTTTCCTCCCCCAGTAACCAAAAACAAGAAACACCTGATTTTCCTAATAAATGTGATTAAGCACCTCATTTGGAAAACCAGGAAAAAACACCTTCTTAACGAGGGGGATCGCATCTATCTCCGTGTTAAGAACTGTCTCTCAGCCTACCTCCGCCGCTTCCTGGAGCAGGAAAGGTACTTACGAGGAGAAGAGCGGTTCCTGAGGAGATGGTGCGATCCACCAACCATCTGCCAGATCATACAGGGGGAATCTGGTTGTGTCTGCACCTATAACACCTTCAAGTTGTAGGTGTTGACGCTATCTCGATCTTCCTTCCTGATCAGCGTTTAACCCACAGGTAGGTCTAGTCCTTTCACAGTTGAAAGTTTTTCTGTCCCCAGGTTGGGGTTGACCTGAACAAACCCGGACTGCGAAGGCCAACATCGAGGTGGTCCCAAGCCCTTTTCAGGACGGGGTCTTCCGGGCCAGGTCATCTCCCTTCTTTTCCTGGTTATACTGTTCTGGGTTTGCTCGGCAAACTCATTCCTCTATAGAATTGTCTTCCACATAGTCTTTAGATTTTACACTTGTTAAATTTGCTTAGTCTCTCCTTTTTTTCCTTTTCAGGATTTTTCCTTTTTAAAAGTGAAAAATCAACGACCGTTTTAGAAGCACCCCTTGGGGGTCAACAGCTAAAACAGGTCAACTGAGGCCTCTTTCATCTACTCTACTACTATGCACTCTATCTTTATTTCCTCTCCTACTATCTGCTGAATCTCAGCCTATCTTACTCCACAGGCCAATGATGAGATACGTTGAACTTTTTCCTGTGGTAGGAGATCTGTTCCAAGTGACTCAGGTGCTGTTTCCTCTGGTGGATGTGGAGAGTTAGTATCCTTCCGAATTTACTTCCGATTTGCCCCATTTCCACTAGGAGTGATGAAGGCGTCGTTCTGTTGTTGGTTGGAGGGTTCATCTGATGTAAGGTTGGAGGTTAAGTGTGTCCATTCTTCTGTAGTCATTCTTCTGGACTGGACCGAATTGGTGATCTCCTCCTGGATGTAGTGATGTAATTTCGATATTGTTCCGGGACTGTCTTCCCTTCCATACGCTTGTGAGCCCAAATTGCGTACATCGTTAGGATTAGAACAATTGCTTGCACCCTGTTTATATGTTTTCCTTTTAGCCAGAATAACATTTCTTCATTGATTACTTTGATTTCTGGAAGCCATCTTTTAACGGCTTTCCAAGTTACTTCTGCTTCCTTGCAATATAACATTAGGTGGTATAGTGTCTCCGGTTCCTGGCAAAACTGACATGTTGCATGCCCTTCAAGGGGTATACCTTTAGCCACTATCCACATCTTGGTTGGTAGACCGGCATGGTGTACTTTAAAGAAGAAGGTTTTATACTTTGGATGTATTGGGAGCTTGAAGATATTGTTTAATACCGGACTGAGTGTGATTTGTCCTCTTCTTAATTCTCTATGTTGTGGTATGGGAATGGTTGTTCTGCTTAGTTTGTAGTATGTTGCTTTTGTTTTTTGACTTATTAAGGTTTCAGTGTTGAGCGCTCTGTTACAAATACGTATCCCTCCGCCATCTCTGTAAACATTCTGGGAACTCTTCCGTGAATCTCTGGCATTGTGCTGATTATTCTGTGTGGAAAGCATTTCTGTAGGAATGCTATTGCATATCCGTGGTATGACTTGGTGTTTGCTGTTTCTGCCATCTTCGCTCTGTTGATAACTGTTTTTAAGTGGATATTAATTAGACCTAGACCTCCTGCTTCTAATTCGTGAAAGAGCGTTGTTCTCCTCATCGGTTCGTACCGAGAGCCCCAGATGTAGGTGGCGCACAGCCTGTGGATCTTGTCTGCCCATTGCCCATGGTACGGGATGTTGTTCACTTTGTACCAGATGCGAGAGGATAAATATATATTGCATATTCGCGCTTTTCCTCTTACAGAAGGGTAGCACGTACGCTTCCATATTCTGGCAAAACGAAGAGTCCCCAGACATAGAAGGCGGAGAAGAGGATGTGCAAGACACAGATCGGCATAACAAAGGTAAAGAAGAAAATAGGGAGAATAACAAAGGAAGCAACAACTCATCAACTGACAAGGAAGAAAAAAAAAAACTTCACGTTACAAAAAGACAACAAAACCACTGTTCCAGAAATGTCTATATCAGACGATAAGAGGGGGGGGGGGGGAAGGCAGAGAAAGTGAAATTCCAGAAAGTCGTCCTGAGCCATTACCGAGGGAAGAGATTAGTGGAAAGAACTGTACAGGTGACAAGCAGGAAATCTCAAATGAGTCACAAATAACCTGTAATCCGAAATCCCAAGGGCAAACAAGTAGCAAGTCGCCAGAAACACAAAACGTAGCTAAAACACAGCGAAGAACAAAAATTAAGGTCACGCCAAATACCACCAGAGCCAGAAGCAAAACATAAAACTACCCGAATAATTGTAACAGAACAAATCAGAACCAAAATGAAGTTAATGAGCCTAAATTGTAACGGGATAAATACCAAAGAATGCCAAAACCTGCTGATCAATGAAATTCACAAAAAATTGCCAGACATCGTAATGCTGCAGGAAACAAGAATTCACGCGCCAGAGCCAATAATACGACTAGAAAAAAGACTAGCCCATCACTACATCCTATTCAATGAACCTGCCAGCAGTAGTTCTAGCGGTGGAGTAGCTGTCCTTATCAAAAAGGCACCACACATGCAACTGCTGTCCCACGAAGTCTCTGTCAGGCACAGGACCCTAGAAGTTGATATACATCTCGACAATCAAATAATAACCTTAATGAATGTGTACGGTCCAACAAAACGTGAAGAAATAACAACATTTTGGCAGATAATCAAAGAAAATCTGCAACAGAAGAACATAACAGTAATTGCAGGTGACATGAACTTCGTGGAACAGCCCTTCATTGATCAGGAGAAAGTGTCACAAGCGCCACAGAAAGGACACATCAAGACCTTTGTAGATTGCGGGCTAACAGATGCCTTCAGATTCTTGCATCCAAGAAAAATGGAGTTCACACATTTCACTCCTGGGAACGCCTCAAGAACCGACAGGGTTTACATGTCACAATACAGAGGCTTCACTGCGAGCAGTGTTGAACATATCCCTGTAACTTTCAGCGACCGCTACATGGTAATAGCAGAATTTCAACCCCCTCACAAGGAAAAAAGAACAAAATTCGTCAACAGAAATTTCCCACTGTATAAATTTAATCAGAACTTAACGAAAGATGAAGAATTCAACAAAGAAGTATACAAAATATAATATCAGACGTAGAAAAAATAGTCAATCCAATAATAGCCTGGGAAACTTTCAAAAGAAAAATTAAAAACGCAGCCATAAAAATTAGCACTAAAAGAAAACACCAGCAAAACCAAGAAAGAGAGACAGATCTAAAGAAACTATCCAGCCTATACTACATGGATCGGACCAAACCAGAAGCTAAACAAGAAATAAATCTAATTAGAGAAAAAATTAAGGCGCAACAACTTCAGGAAATAGAAGGAGCATGGCTCCGCTCCCGGTTAAGAACCATAGAAAATGATGAGGGCAAAATATCCACAGCTTGGATTTTCGAAAAAAGGAATTATGAAAGAAAGAGAATAGAATGTTTACACAACGATGGGAAAATCATTCAAGAAGATGCGGAACTACTGCATGCTATTCACGAATACTTCGCAACACTATTTTCGAAAAAACAAAGCGAGGAACGGGACAGAAAAAAATTCCTCCCATTCATACCTAAGATAACCCAGAAAGAGGCGGAAGAATTTGACATCCCGATAACAGCAGCAGAATTCAGGCAAACAGAAAGGCATTTACCAGACAAGAAATCCCCAGGAGAAGACGGTCTTACAAACGAATTTTACAAGCACTACTTCCAAAAATTCGAGCATTTATTTATGAGAATGACCCAAGAAATATACCAAACACAAATAAAGCCAGACAGATTCAGCACAGGGTACATCACACTTATCCCGAAAACTTCAGACACAGAAAAATTAAAAGACATAAAGCAATGGAGAGGGATAACACTTTTAAACACCGATAACAAGATCATCTCAAAAATCCTATCCAATAGAATCCGGAAGTACCTACAGAAATTAATATCTCCCGCACAGACTTGTGCAATTACGGGCAGAAATATAGCAGACACAATTACTCATTTAAGATCAGTATACGAGTACTACAGTCTGACTGACAAACCCTGTGTCCTACTAGGCTTGGATATAGAAAAGGCATTTGACACCATAAGCCACGTATATATATTCAAAGTTGTAGAGGAAATGGGATTTGGCCCAAAATTTAGGAACTGGCTGCAAACTTTCTACGAGAATGCAGAAAGTCAAGTAATCGTGAACAGGAAGCTATCCGCATCTTTTAAAATGAAATGCTCAGTGAGACAAGGAGACCCCCTCTCTATGGCCCTCTTCGTCCTTGCACTAGAACCAGTCATCAGAGCGATCAACTCCAACAAAGAAATCAAGGGAACAAACATTCACGGGGAGAGCCAAGCAAAAATATTGGCATATGCTGACGACATCACATTAACCCTAGAGACGGAAACATCCATTGAAGAGTCAATGAAATTACTAGACGCCTTTGCAAGAGCTTCTGCCCTGAAAGTAAACCTGAATAAATCTCATTGCATGCTAATAGGAAAATGGGAAAAGAACCCTGAGATTCCTCAAGGCATAAGAACTCGGGAATACTTACCGGTTCTGGGAGTTAAAATAGGCGGCCCAGAAACGTATGAAAAACAGTGGAAAGAACTCCACGCAGCTGTTGCGTGGAAAATAAATACTATGCACCTACTGCGCTACTGAGGCACTTGTTAATATTTCGGATGGTAACTTTTTCCAACTGAAAATGCTTTGCGACATTATCATTATTCATATGACTGTATTTTCTTCTGATAACTCAGGGTTTCTAAACACGAATATTTTACTCTCGGTTCATCTTCTTCTGTTATGCATTGCAGTTCTCGGCTTCTGATCAGCAAGCAATTTTTCCTTTTCTTTTTTTTTAATATAAACTTAATTTCCATAAATATAGGGATTATTCCAAGCACCCCGGCTTGGTGAGTCTGTGTTTCGGACTGAACGTCTCTTTGAAAGGTGAAAAACCAGAAATTGTGGGAATCAAAACTCTTCACTTCTATGAAAAGCCAAACGGTTATTTTTTTCTGGCGAGGTTGATCAGTTTGCAACGAGTTGCCGTGGTGTGGCACTACCAATTGTGTTTCGCTTACTGGCTGTAAAACAATAAGGGATTTTTATCCCCTTAACTGATCAACCTCGCCAGAAAAAAATAGCCGTTTGGTTTGGCTTTTCATCTTAGTTATACTATGTTATAATATAATATATTGACACACCTTTCTGGCAATCGTATAGCAAAAGTATGTAAGTTCTTTTCACTTAAACTCTTCAATCCAATGCTCTTGGAGGGTAACCGATTGCAATGTTGTAGCCAATGAAGTTCTAACTGAGGACCGGCTCTTGCTGTTACCCTCCTGCCATGATGAGAGCATTAATTGCTCAATAACACCTTATCCCTACAATGTCCTCTACAGATAACGGGGAAGATAAAAAGCATTCTTGCTTCGCCCCTTTAAGCCAGTCCTTATAAGGATAAGGACGTTACCTCTGATATGCTTTTTTTTAAATAACGAAACCTGTGGTGCGCTCATAATTAGAAGAAACACACGTATAAACCACATTGAAAATTATTTAATTGAAATTATTTCATCCTAAGTATCTTAGGACATCATCAGTACAGTATTTAAACAAAAATTAGGAATAACATACAGTTAGGGCGCATGATTACAATAGAATCTCATGAAAACGTACCTAACGTGCTAAAGTAGTACAAAAAAAAAAAAACGTTAATTATTTAACACAGTTTTGTATGATAATTTCCCATACTTTAGGAACAGTAAGAACGTCGTTGCGGTTTAGGTTTGGTCTGTGTAGTAAGGCTTCAGAACTTTCTTTGTATAAACGTTCATGTTTAAATAAAGATCTATGTAAACGTTTAGCCTTTTCCCAATGGATCCTATGGTTTGGATTTTCAATTCCGTGTTGAGAGAGGCCAGATTTCTGCGGTTTAAGAAGACGAATGTGGTCTTGATGTTCCGAGATGCGTTTCTGAACAGACTTACCTGTCTGTCCAAAGTAAGATCATTTGCATGAGCATGGAATCTCATAAACACCAAGTAACATCAAGGGTGAGAATTTGTCCTTAGGAGAAGGTAATAAGTTGTAAATTTGGTTGATAGGTTTGTAAGTAGTGGCAAAATTGTATTTCTTCATAATTTTAGAAAGATGTTCTGAGATGCCTTTAACGTAAGGTATGGGAATCCTATGCACTTCTTCCTGTCTGGTTTGATGTATGCGGAAGTGACTGATGATTTTTTGAGTTGTTTTGGGATTATATCCATTTAGGATGGCTGTATTTTTGATAACTTATAATTCCTGGTTTAAAGATTCTTCAGAGGAGCAGAATTTGTGTGCTCTGGAAACTAGTGATTTAATAATGCCAGATTTCTGAGATGGATGATGAGCAGAAGAATTGTGAATGTAGCGACCTGAGAATGTAGGCTTGCGAAAGACGTAAGTGGCGATGGAACCGTCTTCTTTTCTTCTGATGTGTAAATCCAAAAAAGAGATACCCTGTGGAGATTCTTTTTCTAACGTAAAGTTGATGCGATGATGAAGAAGATTAATTTTATCTAGAAACAGTTGTAATTCAGGTTCGGGATGATTCCATACTGCAAATACGTCATCGACATATTTTAGCCAAATTTTTGGTTTGGGTTCAAAACTGAATATTTTTTCCTCAAAATGTTCTAGAAATAAATTTGCTATTTTTGGTGATAAAGGAGATCCCATTGCTGTTCCTTCCTCTTGCTTGTAAATTTGACCTTTCCAGGTGAAGTAACCTGATGCAATAACAAACTTGAACAATTCAACTATATCATACGGAAATTTTTGAGTTAGTAATTCTATTGTTTCTTTATGGGAAATGTTATATTCCCATAAACGTAAGGTATAGATTCCCATACCTTACGTTAAAGGCATCTCAGAACGTCTTTCTAAAATTATGAAGAAATACAATTTTGCCACTACTTACAAACCTATCAACCAAATTTACAACTTATTACCTTCTCCTAAGGACAAATTCTCACCCTTGATGTTACTTGGTGTTTATGAGATTCCATGCTCATGCAAATGATCTTACTTTGGACAGACAGAAACGCATCTCGGAACATCAAGACCACATTCGTCTTCTTAAACCGCAGAAATCTGGCCTCTCTCAACACGGAATTGAAAATCCAAACCATAGGATCCATTGGGAAAAGGCTAAACTTTTACATAGATCTTTATTTAAACATGAACGTTTATACAAAGAAAGTTCTGAAGCCTTACTACACAGACCAAACCTAAACCGCAACGACGTTCTTACTATTCCTAAAGTATGGGAAATTATCATACAAAACTGTGTTAAATAATTAACGTGTTTTTTTTTTTTTTTTTTTTGTACTACTTTAGCACATTATGCACGCTTTCATGAGATTCTATTGTAATCATGCGCCCTAACTGTATGTTATTCCTAATTTTTGTTTAAATGCTATACTGATGATGTCCTAAGATACTTAGGATGAAATATTTACAATTAAATAATTTTCATTGTGGTTTATACGTGTGTTTCTTCTAATTAAAAACTCTGATATATTCTAGGTCTAGCTACTCACTGATGAGACCTCAAAAAAGGTTGAAACCGGTCTGGGTAGTGACCTCTCCTCATAATGTAAAACAGTACTACATCTCCTAAGAGCTGTGTGTTTTACATTATGAGAAAATATCAAGAACAGTGAGGGAGCTTGCTCCACCTTTGCAACGAGTTGCCGTGGTATGGCACTACCAAGTGGTCACTTACGCTTGGATACGCTGACAGTTCGTCGGCACGAAACGTTCAGATCGTAGTTTTCGATCTCTGTTTCGCTTACTGGCTGAAAAACAATAAGGGATTTTTATCCCCTTAACTCTTCACTTCTATGTTAAATCTTGCGAACTCTTTTAGGTGCATAATACGCAAAAAAAAAAAAAAAAACATCATAGGGTAATATTTTTCTGAGATAAGTTCAAAATATTTTCTTCTTACCTTAAATAAGAAATTTAATACTGCATGAAATTTTCTTACAAATAAATTAAAGGATTCTAGGGACATGAAGAACCCGCTTCGCTGGTGGGCGTTGTTGGGGGCATATACATTAAGGAAGCGGATGACTCTACCTCCAAACTTCCAGTCTATAGAGACTAGACGTCCTGCGGCATCTTTCTGTACGTTTTTCAATGTACAGAAAGATGCCGCAGGACGTCTAGTCTCTATAGACTGGAAGTTTGGAGGTAGAGTCATCCGCTTCCTTAATGTATATGCCCCCAACAACGCCCACCAGCGAAGCGGGTTCTTCATGTCCCTAGAACTCTATTTACACGGGGCTCAGTATATCATCGCCGGGGGGGACTGGAACTGCATCGCTGACGTAAGACTTGACAAAGTTGGTGGCAACATCAACTCCGGTACCGGTGGCTCTAGGGAACTGCAACTCTGCTGTGATAATGTCGACCTCATCGACATCTGGAGGGAACATAATCCAGACACAGTGGGTACCACATGGGCGAGAGGAGGAGTCGCAACGCGACTAGACCGCCTTTATATTTCCAGGAACCTTGGGCCACAAGTTATCTCGGTCAGGCATATAGCGGTTGGTAGCTCGATAACAGACCATGAAATGGTTCTGATGAACATCGAACTACCCGAGGTCGTAGAAACATCGAGAGGACCCTGGAAAATGCCTCCAAGCTCCCCCAAAATTTATAGCAAGGATTTGCAGCTGCTATGCGAAGGAAGGAAAAGGGCCCACTGGGACTGGGCCGCGTGGGCTCAGTTCAAAACCGAGGCAAAAGAGCTCTTCCAAAACATCTCCAAAGAAAGAGCTCACGCGCAAAGGAAAAAAATGAGAGAGCTGTACCGAGAGCTAGGGTGGTACCGGGCTAACCAGAGAAACGGTATTCCTAGCGATTCGCTTATTAAAGCCGTGGAAATCGAACTCGAGGCACTTCGACGAAAAAAAGTCGCCGAGCTCGATTTTCGCACCAGATTGTTTCTCCGGCAGGCGGAAACACCTTCGGCCGCTTTTTATAACCGGCAGCGCATAGCAGCACAAGATGAGAAAGCGGTTCGGCAAATTCATGCTAACGGGCAAACACTCACAACCACGGGAGACATCCTGCGGCAATTTTCCCAGCATTACACGAGAACCTATTCCGACGAAGCTGAGGAGACAGGCGACTTCGGAGTGTGGAACATTGACAACATGCCTGAACACCTCAGAACTCTTCAAAAGAGACCAATCACTTCGGAAGAGGTTACTCGAGCCTATAAACAGCTTAAGCTACGGAAAACCCCTGGCCTGGATGGGCTAGGCGTTGAGCTCTATCGCTCAGCCTGGAACTTCATCTTGCCTATCCTGGTCTCACTATTCAACAGCTTCCTATTCACTGGTGACGTGCCTGCTGACTTCGTTAGCGGGTACACAATTTTCATCCCCAAGAAACGGAGAGACCTAAATAGCATGGGTAGCTGGAGGCCCATTTCCTTGACTAACACAGACTACAAATTATTCGCAAGAGTGATTTGTAACCGTCTGAAGTTGGGCATTGGGAATGTGCTAACCAGCACTCAAGTATACGGAGTTCCGGGAAGATCGATGGCACTCAACCTCTTCCTGATAAGAGACCTTCTTCGCTTTGTGACGAACAAGGAACTCCCACTTGCACTCGTATCAGTAGACTTAGATAAAGCGTTCGATAGTGCAAAGCACAACTTCCTGCACTATATCCTAGAGAAAGTCGGAGTGGCGGCCTGCGTAAGGGAAGCAATCAAAAGCATGTACGGTAAAACAACAACGCACATTGCGATTAATGGGTTTCTTTCAGAACCCATTCCCATACGCAGAGGGGTTCGGCAAGGCTGCCCCCTTAGCCCCCTTCTTTTCTCTTTAGTACTAGAGCCTCTTCTAAAAAAAAATTGATGAGACGCGCGCAGTAAGAGGAATACCGCTACCCTTAGGCTCCAAACAGAGCAAAACTGTCGCATATGCCGATGACATTGTCGGAACTCTTAGGGATTCCGAATCGATTTACATCTTCTTCGGCATACTGCGAGAGTTCAGCGTGCTCAGTGGTCTTCACACCAACCCAGAAAAAACAAGAATCAAAATTTATGGGAAATTCGACCCTGCCAGTCTTCCGTATGGTCTGAAACCCACAACCGGCCCATTAACAATACTAGGAATTCCCTTCCTAGAGACCCCAGTGTTGCAAACACAACACTTAATAGAAATGTGTTGCGAAAAACTAAAACCCTTCAGTCCCAACTACCTATCATTCGAAGGTAGAGCAACAGTTATCAAAACAGTCCTAAAACCGATGTTACTGCACACCATTAACCTCACAAACATAACAGACACACAAGACAACGCCATTCACAAACATATCACTAATTTTTTCTGGAACAACAGGAAACACGAGGTGCGCAGGGCATTTCTCCATCTTCCCCCCACACAAGGGGGATTCGCCCTGCCAATCCTCAAATACTGCCACCTAACCAACGCTGCTCAGACCATACGGAAAGCACTGGCATCAAATCACCCTTCCGGCAATCTGATGAAATACTTCTTAGGATTTTTCCTACCCTACTTCGGGATCACTGGCCACGCCGGACTATGTGCAGAGACGGTGCCTGAGTGGTACTACACAATATGTAAACTTTTTAAAAAATTGGCAACGGATGGAGTTCGAGTGCTTCAGCTCAGCCCAAACAAGCTGTACTGGAAAATTTTTGACAGCTTTGACTGGGAAAAACCCGATCTGGGCACAAACGAAGAGGTGCTGTTCACCAACATAAAAAACAGCTGGGGGCAACCATTTCACCGGGACTTAGCCTGGAGAATCGCCTACGGCAGACTCCCGGTGAAACTCGTAAAATCAGCTTACAACCCGCGACCATGCAACCCCTTCTGCGACGTCTGCGGTGCGATAGAAACCGTAGGGCACCTCTTCTTTCACTGCCCGCCAGCACAGCGTGTTTGGCACAGACTGGCTGAGGTACTGTCGATCCCAGCGCTCACATTCACCGAAGTAGTCTTTCTACAGTTTCCTCCCCCGGTAACCAAAAACAAGAAACACCTGATTTTCCTAATAAATGTGATTAAGCACCACATTTGGAAAACCAGGAAAAAACACCTTCTTAACGAGGGGGATCGCATCTATCTCCGTGTTAAGAACTGCCTCTCAGCCTACCTCCGCCGCTTCCTGGAGCAGGAAAGGTACTTACGGGGAGAAGAGCGGTTCCTGAGGAGATGGTGTGATCCACCAACCATCTGCCAGATCATACAGGGGGGAATCCGGTTGTGTCTGCACCTATAACACCTTCAAGTTGTAGGTGTTGACGCTATCTCGATCTTCCTTCCTGATCAGCGTTTAACCCACAGGTAGGTCTAGTCCTTTCACAGTTGAAAGTTTTTCTGTCCCCAGGTTGGGGTTGACCTGAACAAACCGGGACTGCGAAGGCCAACATCGAGGTGGTCCCAAGCCCTTTTCAGGGCGGGGTCTTCCGGGCCAGGTCATCTCCCTTCTTTTCCTGGTTATACTGTTCTGGGTTTGCTCGGCAAACTCATTCCTCTATAGAATTGTCTTCCACATAGTCTTTAGATTTATTTACACTTGTTAAATTTGCTTAGTCTCTCCTTTTTTTTCCTTTTCAGGATTTTTCCTTTTTAAAAGTGAAAAATCAACGACCGTTTTAGAAGCACCCCTGGGGGGTCAACAGCTAAAACAGGTCATCTGAGGCCTCTTTCATCTACTCTACTACTATGCACTTTATCTTTATTTCCTCTCCTACTATCTGCTGAATCTCAGCCCATCTTACTCCACAGGCCAATGATGAGATACGTTGAACTCACAAAATTTTTTTTTTTTTTTTTTTTTTTTTTAAAGGATTATTTATGCTTAATCATTAAAATGAAGAAAGTCATTTCAGTTCAGTTAGTTTACGATTTCTGACATTTATTAAAATCTTATAGCACAAAAATGTAAATGCACAAAGATGAATCCACAGCGTGTTGGTCAGAAAGCAGCGCCCACCACTCGCTCAAAGTTGACAATTTCGTATAACTAATTTCCATCTTCTCCCTCACATTTCCATTCAATAAAGCAAAGAAAATATTTGCGTTTCTGTTTGTTTCAAACGCAAATTATCGTTAATGATTGTACTGATGCCTTTTTTTTTATAATAATAAAAATAAAAAACAAATCCAAGGCAAGTACTGAGAAGCAGGTAGTTACCTAATTTAGTAACATAACTTGTTTTGAACAATCGTTTTGCGTGAATTTCATAGAGAAACTTAACTCTCTCAACAGTGGCAGGAATATTCATTTATGGTAGAGACAAAGCCTCTGCTTCCTCTGTAGTTCACTCACGTTTTTATCGAGATGTTTTTGTTGTAGGCATCGCTTATTTTTAAATAAATACATAAAAGAAATATTATTTGCTTATTTTTAGTAGGTAAAACAATCCGTTGCAACTTGAATATTCTTCGACAAGTTTATCCATGTACAGTTGGCTTTATGTGTGACAATTTCCTTTCATTTTCATCCATTTTGACCTCCATATGGATGACAGCACTTGTCTTTATTTTTTGCCCTTTTTGATCAAAATATTCCTGAATTTATCAGGAGGATCTTAATAAACTACCTTATTTCGAAATGGATGTTCGCAAACTACAACACACGATTGTAGTTTAATTTGTAATTAAAATATTCTATTAATTTATTGTTATATATTATCTCCACCAAATTGTTCAGTTATCCTTCTGAAACGTGGAACCAGTTAGTGACATAAAACGTAATTAACAAAGACTGTTGCGATATAATTTCTTTAAGGGTGAAAGCTACATCACTGCAAACCATGAATAGCCTAAAAGAAATGCTGAGAACCTAATGAAGGTTTCTGAACATTGATCGAACTCCACCTTTTTTTTATGGTGCTGCACGTTACTGTGTATCCATTTTCGACTCCAAAGTAACAAGGACGATCTGACAACGTGGAACTTAGAAAACCTAATTTTAATCTGTTTTGACCGAAAATACATACAGGATATAATGTAATAACAAATAAGATTATAATCAGCTGTAACAACAAGGTCATAGAGTTATTACCAACATTTTCATGTATACTTTAGAGTTACCAAGTAAAAACTGGATAAACTGAAGTGATCATACGATGTGAAATGAAATGTTTTGTTGTTAGTTTTTTTTTTTTTTTCATTTGATATGCGTCTTACTCAATCACATGTTTACTGTCCGCACATTTAGCCTAGTGGCTATGCGCTTCGTAACCATATGCGTGGGGAAGGAATGCCCTAGGTTCGATTCCCGTCGACGACGTGAGCAGCTTAAGGATCTGCCGTAGCCAAGTTAGTCAGGCTTGGGCGTGGACAGCAGGGTTTTTTCCACCAGTTTATCTGGGGTTTTTCATCCCGAAAGCAGGCAAATCGGTCCAGTGAACACACACGGATTACGGTCAGGAATACTGACCCAGCCATAAATCTGATTCGTCAATTATGCTAGTTCTGGAGCCCGCATAAAATTTGGGGGGGGGGGGGGAGACTGAGATGGTGCCGTACCTCCCCGTAAAGGGGACTCACAAGACACTAAAAACCTCAGAAGGTTTTTAGTGTCTTGTGAGTTTGCATTAGCAAATAATTACTCGATGAAAAAAAAATTAAAAAAATAAATTAGCAACCTGAAAGGTTTTTGATAGACTCTTGACTCTTATAATGAACAGGATCTGGTTATAAATATATTTTTAAATAAACCCACTCAAACGCATTTTTGGAATTAATGAATACCACTTGTAGGTGAGCGAGTGAAACTCCTGATTTCGAGTGTTAAATTGGCTTTAAAAAATTCCATGTTTATCCTCTAGATGGGTAGGGTTTTTCATTATGTAAGAAATATACAGCATTAATAAAAAATAGAAAAAAATGTTTAGCCCTCCACAGATATTAATGCACTATAGGTTTACAAATTTTTATAGATAAGGTTCACCACCTGGTGAGAGATCATAAAACTGTTTATTTAAATAACACAACCGAAGCGACTTGTAAAGTACCATCCCTGTTATTTTATGCGAGTATTATTACTTAACCTAGAGTAATCTAAAGAACTGCTCTGAACCTCTCCTTGACACTCAATGTATTCTATGAATTGATTTGTTTCATATCAAAACACAAACAAACAACTTTGATTACTACGAAAGCAACTCCGCACATAAGCATAATTGCCATCTTGGAACTTTTTTAGGTGATGGATTGAGTCCTTCACTCTTCATCCCTTTATCTGAGTTCTTGATTGAGAGTAAGCGGTTTAGTGTGGGTATTTTACCCGTTCTTTGTGAGCATTTCGTGTTGCATCAGCTTTCTCATGCAATGAAGGATTTCGGTTTTCTATGTTTGAAGCGATCTGAGGGTTTGTAGTTAGCTGATTAGCTGATTTGGGTGATTATCTGTGGCTGTGAAGAATTTTTCTGCAATGCTTATCACGCGGGTCTTGATATATGGTCGGTTGGCTTCTCGGTGTAACTCGGCATTAAACACATTTCTTCTGGATCGTAATCTCTGGAGGTTACTTTTATACGTGTGTCTCCAGGCTGGTGAAGCATAAGTTAGCTGAAGTCTTATCACTGATTTGTAGAGGTGAATTTTGTTGTTTATGTTTAGGAAGCTGTTCCTATTCAGGAGTGGATATAGCTGTGCTATCTGGTTGGCTTTAGCGGAGACATTAGTTATGTGTGTCTTGAAGTTTAGGCATTTACCAAGCTGAACTCCGATATTTGACTGAGTTGTGGCAAGAGATAATTTTTCCAAACATTTGTATGCTTGTGTTCGGTTCAGCTTTACGTCTGGTGAACAGTACTGTGGAGGCTTTTTCTGGGTTGATTGAGATACGCCATTTGTTGTACCAATTCTCTAATTCGTGGTTGCTGTCTGCACTTTTTAATGGCCAGTTGTGGTTTTAGGGATCTGTCGATGATGGTCGTGTCATCGGCGTAAGGGCGGTAATGGATGGGGACAACTTGGGAAGATCTGCTATATATATGAAGCAGAGTAAGGGAGATAGTACAGAGCCTTGAGGGACTCCAGCTGTGACTCTTCTTTCATTGGACCTGATTCCATCGATTTTTATCTTAAATTTTCTGTTGTTCATATTTGAGTTCATGAGTAGAATAAATGGCAATGGGATTGCTGCTTGGTGTAGCTTGAAAATTAGTCCTTAATGCCAGATTCTTTCGAACGGTTGAGTTATATCCAGGAAGACTGCGCCAGAGTGTTGTGCCATTCATATCCTTGGGTGATGTATTCAATTACTCTGGAGAGTAATTGAAAAGATTTGGAGAGAGTATAGCGCGTTCAGCTATCTTGTCTACTCATGATAGCAGGCTGATGTGTCGATAAGTATATGGAAATTGTGTATTTTTTCCTGGTTTTGGAATTAGGAAGACATCTGTAAGTTGCCACAGTTCTGGAAAATAACTTACCCGTAGGATGGCATTGGTAATGCTATCCTACGCGTAATACCTTTACGTGGGAGCAGATTGAGCGCCTTGCTCGTGATTCCATTCGGACCCGGTGCCTTTTTTGTTATTTAGTTTTCTTATGATTTGATATATTTCTGCTGGCGATATGGTTTGTTGTTGGATTAGGAATTGGCGTTCTGAGTCATTATACGGACTTGGGTGTGAATTTTTCTTATGAAGTTTAAGTCTACTTGGGCATAATTGGGGCTGCATTGTCTTTCCAAGCTATCTGCAAATGCTTCTACTTTTTCTTCATCTTTATAGACTATTCCACATTCACCTTGGATTGGAGGGAGTGTTTTGTGTTTTGAGGGAAGCGATCAGAAAAGTTTCTATAATGACTGATCTTCTGTGTTTAGGTGATGTATCTTTTGTTCCAAATTTGGTTTCGGTGGTCTATTAGTGCATACCGAAACTGGATCGTTGCTCTATTAACTGCCTGCGTATCTGCAAGATCCACTGTTCTATGATATTGTCTTCGTAACCTGTTTTTTTCTCTGATAAATTGTTTTATGTCCTCTGGCCGTCTGTTTGGCGGTGCACGTGTGATTATTTTTGTTAGATGCGATATTGCTTTTAATATTTATTTTTCAAAGGTTGTCACTGCCTTTTCTATTTCTTTTGAGGAGGTTATATGTGATACTGGGCCAAGGTTTTCCTGGAAGGCTGAGGGGAATCGTTTCCAGTGAATAAAGCTGGTGGTGTTTTCAGTTAGATCTTGTATAGTGCCTAGTTACAATATGATGGGGTTGTGATCAGAACTCAAGTAGTTAATTCCGTGTATTTGATAGCCGTACGCTATGGTATGGTATTGCTATATCGAGTACATCTGGACGACCGGTTGCTCCGTACTGAGTGGGTTCTGTGGGTCCTATTACTGTCATATATCTCGTAGTAGTATATGAAGTTAGTATTCTGCGTTGATATTTGAGTTTTTACTGTTCCAGATTGAATGTTTGGCTCCCGCTATGATTGCTGCTTACTTGTATTCAGTATATCTCATCCAGGTCTGATTGTAGGAGTTTTTTATTTGGGGATTGTAAGCTGCGAAGATAATGATACTTCTTGTGTTTTCCATATGTATTTATATTCCTGTTGTTTCCATGTGTTCTATGTGGGGTTGTTCTACTCTGTCATGTTTCATGCTTCTTTTAATAAAGAAGGCAGTGCCTCCTCCTCTTCCATAGCTTCTGTCTGTAAGATATGTAGTGTGGTTGTTGATTCTTATCTTATCACTTGGACGTAAGTTTATTTCGTTTATGAGAATGATGTCTGCTTGGGTATCTGCTGCAAATTTCTGTATCTCTTGTGTTTTGTTGGGTAGTCCGTTGGCGTTCCAGCAGACGATTTGTAGTGAAATTTGTTTTCGTTTGGTCTTTTCCATTAAGGATTTCAGAGAACAGTGACTTTGTGTGTTTTAGGATGATGTCCTTGGATTCTTGAATTTGGTTGGTTTGCCGGAGTTTTGCGAGCATTTCTCCTATGCAAATTGTTATGTTCTGGAGGTTAGGTTTGTTGGTTTGCTCTGACTGGTTTGTTTTTTTGACTTTGGGTCTTTGAGGTAGGACGGTCTTGCTACTTCAGCGTACGTTCTTCCGTTCGTTGTGGAGACCGAGGTTTGTTGGGAGGACCTGCATTCTTGGAGGAGTCTGTTGGTTTGGAGTTGGGTCTTCTGGGGAAATGCTGTGAAGTCCCTGAAGTTTGCATCCTTTGAGGGTTGTGCCCGTAGTTTTGGACATTCAATCATTGTATGTTTTTCCACCACATTTTATGCATCGGTAATCTGCTTTGCAACAGCGTTGTGATGGCGAAACGTTTAGCAGCGATAACATGGCGTTGTTATTTATTTGTGTTTTAATGATTCAGTCTTTATGACTAAGTCACAGATAGTTTGGAGATCGTAGATGTGTTTCTGCTCTTTGCTGATTTTTATCAGTACTAACGGGTATGGTGTTTTGTCGGCTATGTGCATACAGTTTAATATGACTGAAGCCTTTGCTTTTGAGGTCTCACACACAACGGATGTTCAGTGATTTTTATCCATTAGGATAACTGGGGTATTCTTTCATTTGAATTTGTATTACTACCGGTCTCCATTTCCACTGGTTTGGGTGTTTATCTATTAACGGAGATTTTCCTTTTTTTTTATTTTTAATTATTTTGAATTCTTCTTGTGTGTGTGTGTGTGTGTGTGTGTGTGTGTGTGTGTGTGTGTGTGTGTGTGTGTGTGTGTGTGTGTGTGTGTGTGTGTGTGTGTCTCAGCAGTGTCCGATTAAAGGTGAGCATGAGCATTGGTTTGGAATTTTGTCGCATCCTCAGGACTTGGCGATTGCCATCGCAGAACGTTACTGGTTTGATGGGTGAAGCATATATGCTTTTCATAATCCCCTTTTTCTGAGAGGGAAGTTCTTTGAGTGGAAAGTTATTGAGCTTTAAGCTCGCCCTGGAAGGACAGTGATATTAGATGTATTCAGCTGAGCATAGAATTAACTTGAGTCTTTTGTATTTGTAGAATTCTGCTTCATTGTACTCTGAAGCATGCTTGATCAGCTGATTTGGATGATTACTTGTCTTGGTGAAGAACATTTCTGCTAGATCATGAAGGAGGCATGTGATGTAGGGAATGTCAAATTCTCTGTGAATCTGGGAGTTGCTAATGAGCCATGGGGCCCAGAATCATTCCCAGGCTTTTATTCTGTATCCTCTGCAGTTTTGAATGTTTCTATCCGAAGTATGGCTCCATGCAGGAGATACTTAAATGATGACTGGGAGTATTACCACCCTGTATATGAGTAGTTTGTTCCGATTCTCTAGTTTACTTCTTTTGTTGATCATGGGGTAGATTTGCGCGGTTACTTTGGCTGTCTTCGAGCTTATGCGTTTTATACGACTGGTGAATTATGGTTTTTTTTCAAGCATCACGCCGAGATATTTGACTTCCGTCTACCATGGAATCTTGACCTACCAGGTGTATGCCCTCCTTGATTGGATCTTCGTTTTTGGAGAACAGTATGACTGAACACTTCAGTGGGTTTGCTTGGATCCTCCAGTCCATCAGCCACTTCTCCAGTGTATGAATACTGCTTTGGAGTCTTTTGATTACCAGTTTTGGGATGTGAGGTCTTGCTAATAAAGCAGTATAATCTGCATATAATGCTGTGATTGTTGATCTTGGGTTTTGAGGGATATCAGATATGTAGATTGAAAATTGCAAGGGGACAACAAGTGAACCTTGCAGCACACCTGATTGATTTATTACACCAGTTTCATTTATTGTGACTTGCATGTATCTGTATTTGAGGTATGTGTCAATTATTTTTATTAAATTGATTGGCATATTGAATTTGATGAGTTTGTAGAGCCCTGATGCCACACCTTATCAAAAACCTTCGCAGCATCTATAAAGACCGAAGCTGTGTGGAGATTCCACTTGAAACCTTTTTGTGATATATTCGACCAGTCGGTGTATTTGTTGTACAGTGCTATGGGTTTTTATGAATCCGAACTGCTCATTTGGAATAATACCTAATTATCTGTTGCTGATTGAAGCCTTGTAAGGACGACTTTTTTCGTAACCTTTCCAAGGCTGGATAGAAGACTGATAGGTCTATAACTTTCGGGGAATTGAGAGTTCTTTCCAATTTGTTGATTGGCGTGATATCCGCCGTCTTCCAAGTTATGGGGAAGTGCTTGAACCTGAGGATGGCACTGAGTATGTTGACTATATGTGTAATGGCTTTTCTGGGGAGTAGTTAGATTATTCTGTTTGTGATTCCATCTGGACCTGGAGCCTTGTTGTTGCTCAGATGGGTTATAATATTTGTAACGTCTGCTAGAGAAGTGGGTGTGATAGGTTCTGAGTTATCCTCTTGTTGTCTGTCTTAAGACTTGCTTGACTAGGTGTTGAATCTTGTAGATAAGATTGATGTTCAGATATTCATAAAAGGTGTTATATTGAGATGGGAAGCTGTCAGTTAGAGCTTCGGCATTTTCTTTATCAATTCCTTTCTTGGTTTGTATTGGTGGTATAGGTTGACTTTTAGTGCGGAGGATTCTCAGGAATTTCCAGATGGAGTTGTCCTCTGGGTTTAGATTAGTCAGTTTGATTTCCCAATCTTGGTTTCGATGTTTTTACTGAGCTTCAAGGACTTGTCTATTCAAATTATTCAGAGTTGTTTTATCTTGTGGGGTTCGTGTATTATGGTACCTCTTTCTGGCTTTGTTTTTAATCTGATTAGATCCATTATTTCCTCAGGGATCCGGCTGCTAGGGTAAAAGACTGTGGTTTGGATAACTGAGGCCATTGCTTTTTTTATTTGGCAGGTAAAGTTATTTACTGCAATGTCTATTTCATCTTTATTGTGGATAATAGGTACGGGGTCGATGATCTGAGAGAGTTCTGGAAAACATGTCCCAAGATATAAAGGAGTACGGAGGAGACAATTGTTCTTGTGTACCTAGCTTAAACAGAATGGGGTTGTGATCAGAAGATAACTCGTTTAACGTTTCCAGTTGCTATTATTATTATCCGATGTTTCTGAGAATGGAGATGTCGATTACATTTGAGCTTACAGCTCGGCTGTGGTGGGTGGGCTCTGTGGGTCCGGCTATAACAATAGAGTTTAGCATTGAGTAATGGTTTAGAATACGACCTTTGTCGTTGATTGTGGAGCTGTAACAATCTGTATGCTTGGCATTAAAGTCTCCAGCTATGATGATGGAGTCTGTAGAGCCGAGAATGAAGTCCAAGTCAGATACCAGTAATAGAATGCTGGGCGGGTTGTATACAGCATAGATTTTGATACTCCCAGCATTGTTTGTATCAACTTCAATACCTGTAATCTCTAGGTTCTTGGTTTGCGGATTGGTCATGACGTTGTGACTAAGATAGTTTTTAATGTATACGGCTGTACCTCCTCCAATGATGGTGAGTCTGTCTGTTTGTTCAATATGTAGCTCCGCAGTTTAGGATTATTACCTGACTTGAAATGTGTTTCATTTACTAAGATTATATCAGATATGTGAGCGAACTCTTGCAGTTCCGGTATTTTGTTGCTCAGTCCATTTGCGTTCCACCCACTTATGATAAGGAAGTTAGGCTTATATTTCCTTTCATCATGATTGAGGGATGTCAGAATTGAATGAGTACCTTGCAGGAATTTCTTCGTGGATGATGGCGTAGGATTTGTTTTGCTGAATTCCTGAAGCATGTTTACTAGTGATGCAGTTAGTACTGATGTTAGGTTGGAGCTTGTGAGTTCGCTTTAGGAAGTATCCTTGGCTCGTGCAGCCTCAGCGTATGTTTTGGTTCTGGCTTAAGGTTGTTTTCCTTCCTGAGTTGTCAACGTGGAGGTTGTTTGGACTAGATGACGAACTGCACGGTTTACCGGAGTGTCACTGCTGGGCAGCGTTTGCTGATCCGCGGTTCTCTGGGTATGCTACGTACCCTCTATAGTTGGTGGGATGGGAACTTCCGCAGTTTGCGCTTTAGCTGGCGTAGATCTTGGTTTGGTGCATGTGATCGTCTGGTGGCCTTCGCCGCATTTTAAGCACCTGAAGTTGGCCCAGCATAGTTTTTGGGTGTGTGCCCAAACCATTGACATCTGTGGCACTGTCCTGCTGACCTCTCTTTCTTAGAGGTTTTTAGTAATTCTGAGGTACAAATAGCAGACACTTCATGTATCTTCTTCTGAGTGTTATCAATCTCTACAAGTATTAAAGGCATTGGCCTTTTTTTTCAGACCAGAGCATCCTGCTCACTTTGATTGGGGTTAAGATCTGGTTGCTTAGATCAGAGGAGATTTCTTCGGGGATGAATCCTTCTGTGACGCCGCGTATGGGTCTTTTCAATATAGTCAGTGACAGTAGCTGGCTGGATTTTGATTCCCTCATCTGAGGTTTTTGCCAAGGAGTATGTCATGTTATGCTCCCTGGTAGATGTGAGAGCAGTCCATTTCTCCTTATCCCCTAATATGTCTGGGATAACTTCTCCGAATTTTTCAGAAAGTCCTGTGTGGGTGAGTCCTCCTCCACAAGATCTTCTGTTGTTCTTTGCTATTCCGTTGCATGCTCCCCTTGTGAGGTCTTATGGTGGGGGGTTTTAGGTGGCTGAAAAGTAATGAATTCTCCTTGAGATTCCTCATCCGCTCCTTCTGGATTGTTTGTTTGGACGTACAGTTTTAAATAACCCAGCCAGTCAGTCTCAAACTTTGTCGTGATGAACTTTAGCACATCTAGTGTCTTCTCCTTGTTTAGAGTCCGGATCTGTTCCTTGATGCCCTCCATGACAACGGGGAGTCTCCTGCAGTTATATTCCCGCAGGCCTAAGGACCTGCCAGCATAATCTGTTGACTGGAACAGTCAACTAGCAAAGATCGAGAGCGGTGTTGTGGGAAGAGACCGTGAAACTGCTTGGCTCAGCTCGGATTTCCTACCACCCTAAAACCATTCATCCACCACTGGTCATCAATTGCGGGTGTGCCCTACGCGGCCATTGACCTCATACACATCTCTTGTATGAGGGAGATAGTAGGATTCGGGCAGGGTTAGAGCCAATGCAATTCAAGATTCACAGAATACCTCCGTAAATTGTGTAGTACAGCCTAAAAAAAAGAATAAATAAAGCATGTCTATCCGCATCGAGATCTTGTCATAATATCCGTGATTACAATTGACAATTGACATTTATGTCTTTAGGGGTGAAGCAAGATGCTTTTCATATTCCCCGCTATCTGTTGCAGTTACAGTGAGGGTAAAATGTATGAGCAGTTTGCTCGCCCTGCATGGACATGGAAATTATGCATCGCTATAGGAGGTGAATATAGCTTTTGATCTTCTGTGTTTGAATATGGCCGCTGCCTCGTATGCTGTAGCTTGCTGAACCGAATCGGTGAGGTGTATGGACGTCTTTAGGAAGAACTTAGATGCTAAGGATTGTAGGAAAGAGAAAATATAGGGAACATTTGTATCTCTATGAAGTTGATTGTTTCTAACATACCATTGGGCGTTCAAAATCATTCTCAAGCACTTGTTCTGTACTCGTTGTATTTTGATAATGTTAGTATTAGAGGTGTGGCTCCAGGCTGGAGAAGCATAGGTGATTATAGGACGAATCGTCATCTGGTATAGCTGCAATTTGATTCTGTTGCTGAGCTTGCTATTTCTATTAATTAGCGGATAGATCTGTCAGATGGCTTTAGATGCCTTTGCGCACGTAAACTTGATGTGTTGGTTGAAAGACAGCTTTCTGTCGAGAATTACACCCAGGTATTTTGTTTCTGTCTGCCAGGGAATTTTAGTATTGAATAATAACATGTCTCGTCTCCTGCAGGAGATATTAGCCTTTTCGAGAAAAGAATGGCTAGGTTTTTTGACTTCCAATCTCCATTTGGAGAACCATCCCTCCAGCATTAGAAAGTTTTCTTGAAGCTTTCTGGTAATGAAATGTCGAAGAGATCTGGTTAATATTGCTGTATCGTAAAGGGCCAAAATTGAAGACATCGAATTGTGCAGGATGTTCCGATATGTATATAGAAAACAGCAATGGAGCTAGTAGGGATCCCTACGGCACTCCAGCAAAGATATGGCGCTGGGATGAGGTAGAACCTTTGATTTTGACTTGTCTGAAGATATGAATGGATTAGATGAACCATTTTTAGTGAGATATCGGCGGAGATAAGTTTGTGTAGGAGTCCGAATTGCCAGATTTTGTCAAATGCTTTGGATAGGTCTAGGAAAACGGCTCTTGTGCACTGGCGCCAGTTATAGCTGGTGGTGATGTATTCCAAAATTCCGTGGATTTGCTATGGTGTTTCCGAAAACCAAACTGTTTTTTAGGGAGGATGTTTTAGTTATTTACTTAGGTTTGGAGTCATGAGAGGATGACCTTCTCCGCAACCTTACCCAGATTGGAGAAGAGACTGATTGGACGATAATTTTGCGGTAGGTGTGGGTCCTTGTCTGGCTTATGTATAGGGATTTCATCAGCCACTTTCCAGGTAGAAGAAAAATAGTTAAGTCTTAAGATAGCATTAGTTGTAATGGTCAGGTGCACTACAGCTTTTCGAGGCAACAGCTTGATCACCCCTATTTGAGATGCCGTCTGGTCCAGGAGCTTTATTGTTCTTTAGTTTTTTAATAATATCATATAATTCAACAGGTGATGTGGGTGCAATATGGTCAGCACTGGTATCTGGGAGTTTTAATACGTGTCTGTCCTTTCAGTGGATTTTGTATAAGTGATTGAAATCTAAGTTGTTATATGAAGGTTTGCACTGCACCAACTCTAGATTCTTTACTATGGCTTCTGCATTATCTACATCTGTGTGAACAAAGCCCTCGTTAGAGATTATGGGGGGAGGGATCTGCTTTTATTTCTGATGTTTCTCAGTAAACCCCCAGATAGGTGAGATAGAGGCTAATACGTGTGATCAATAGGTGAGATAGAGGCTAATTTTTCACCCAAAACTGGGTTTCTATGAGTTTTAAATGCATCTCTCACTGCCCCGTTCGATCTAATAAGAACTGTTTTATCTTGAGGAGCGCGAGTATTACGAAATCTCTTCCTAGCTCTGTTCTTCTCTCTGATCAGATCCATAATATCCTCGGGAAAACGACCAGGCTTGGGAACAGGTTTGTGGAAGGTTGCAACCGTTATAGCGGACTTAATCTGTTGGGTGAGGCTTGTCACTACAGAATTCCACATCTTCTTCTGTGCATATGTGAGGGACAGGTCCAATTTGAAAACTAAGTGCTTTAGACAATCTGTCCCACGATATGCATGAGTGAGAGGGAGGAGACAGGTATTCTTGTTCTCCCAGTTGTAGTAGAATTGGGTTATGATCCGATGACAGCTCGTTTAGTGATTTAAGGCTGTACTGAAGTTTAATATCTTGCGGGATAACTATATCCAGGATGTCAGCAGTGCCAAACGTACTGAGATGATTTGAGACTTGGGATTTAAACTCCTGGGTACTTGGAGTTTAAATTCCAAGCAATAATGATGGGTACTCTAACTCCTTAAATGGCATTGAGATCAGTGTGCTGCAGTTTTTAAGGGTGGATTGTAAGCTGAATAGATTTTCAATCTGCAGGCAGAGCTGGTGAAAACTTCCGCGCCTGTAATTTCAAGGTTAGTGGTTGGCGAGTTGTTCACAGAATGGTGCTTAATGTAATTTTTAATGAAGATGGCAGTGCCACTACCTCGGTAATTGGATCTGTCATTTCTGTACATGAGATAACCACGTATTGTGGGACTGTCAGAGGGTCTAAGGATAATATCAGAGGGTCTGATATTATAATAATCACTAATTAGTATAATATCAGGTTGGTATCTGTAAGTGAAATCTTATAGCTCCAGAATTTTGTTACTTAAGCCGTTCGCATTCCATGTAATGATATGAAGAAAGACAGGAATGAGTTTGTTTTTATTCATTTATGATTGCTGTGAGGATGGCCTGTGTTTTCTGTAGGAATCTTTTAGTGGTGGTTGCTGAAGGGTTAGACAGACTGAAATCTTGTAGCATGTGAGCTAAAGAGGCTGTAATAACTGCTGTCAGATTAGTAGGTGCTATTGGCTGATTTTGTTCTGATATTGGTTTGTTAGTACGGGCCACATCAGCAGAACTTCTTGTTTGCCTTTGACTTCCACTGTCTTTGAAGGTCACCGACTGTTGTGCTTCCGAGTCTCAGGCTGTGGAGCAGAGGCCTCAGGTGTTCTTTTACTAGAGGAAGAGGGCGGTATAGCTGTCTCCGTCCTTCTGTTTTTTTGGGTGCTGAGTACATCCCTTGTAGTTTGCTGGATAAGGGCCAGCACAGTTGGCACATTTAGCTGAGGTGGTTTTTGGCTTGGTTCAGGTGTTAGCGGGGTGGTTCTTAGCACATTGCAGGCATTTATACTCTGCCTTGCAGAGTCTTTGAGCATGGCAAAACTTCTGGCATGGTATTGACCAGTAGATGCCCTTTTACGGAGTGGCTCTGGAGTGATCCGGAGTCCACAAACAGATGTTAAATCATAGATGTTCTTATAGGCTTTGTAGATCTCCACCAACACCAGAGGCATAGGGGATTTGTCTGCTCTAGTCATTCTGCTGATCTTAATAGGTGAAGATCAGCCTCAATTTCATCTGTAGTTATATCCTCCGTGACACCCCGCAGTATTACCTTCAGATTTTTCTCTGAACTAAGAGAAAAGGTGTGGTATTGAATACCACACCTTTTGTCTTAGTTCATTGCTAGAGTCTAACACTTTGGTAAGTTTCCTGTAATCAGTCACAGTAGCCAGCTGAATTTTTATGCCATCATCAGTGTTCTTGGCTGAGAGAATACTTTATCTGTGAGTTTATTACGGTGGACATTAATTGTGTCCATCTTTTCTTTTCCCGGAGGACTATCGGTGGACCCCTCTCTTTAGTGGCGGTCGAGGGAATGGAACTGGGAGTCTCCTCTTCCATCCCGAAATCTATGGGAGGTTCTGTGTCAGTGGTTTTACGCACACGAACTTCTTCAAAGTCTGAGGGAGACTGCAACTAAATAATGAGCTCCTCACTTGTATCGTCCGACTTATCGTCTGTGACTGCAGAGGGTGTGAAAGAGTCAGAAAGCTTAACATTTCACGGCCAACTATCACTCAGAAGTTTTCCTAATCTGAGGAATTCATTATAAATCTCCTCGAAAATGGTCTCGTTCAGAGGTTTTGACATAGCAAATTCCGTAGACACAATCTGGTGTTTTCGAGCAGTACGATATATAGTTTAGTATGACCTGTGATTAGACTAAGAAGATGGTTTCCGACGGAACGAAAAATTCAAATGAAAGTATTTACTCCCCCGTAACTTACAAAAACGTTTCGTAATCAAAACGCTTGATAGATACATGTAAATATAATACTCGACGCGAAAGCATAAATCGCTCAAAAACATATCAATCTATCAAATTCGTAATTCACCATCAATAATACGAAACACGCGAGCCGCCATCTTTTCCCCCGAGATTACCCCACATAAACATTAACATTAACACTTCTGGCTAGATGGGTGAACCAAAGTTGCTTTTCATATTCCCCTTTGTCTTGTGATGAAAGAACTTTGAATGGAGTGTTTGTGAGCTATATGATCGCCCATTGAGGACAGTGAAATTAGTTGTGTTCAGCTGAACTTAAGATAGACTTTGTCTTTTATATTTGTTGATTTCTGCTTCATTATATTCCGAGGCTTCCTTTATTAACGGGTTTGGATGATTACTTGTCTTGGTAAAGACCTTCTCAGCTAGATTTATGAGAAAGGAAGAGATATAAGGGATATTAACATCTCTATGGATCTGGATGTTTCTTATGAAGCAAGGGTATCCAGAATCATCCTCAGGCACTTATTCTGTAATCTCTGAAGCTTTAGAATGTTTGAAATTTCGGTGTGGCTTCATGCTGGGGATGCGTAAGTAATAACCGGTCAAATTACCATCTTGTAAATTGTTAATTTTGTTTGCGTGTAGAGTTTACTTTGTCTGTTGATCATAGGGAAGAGCAGTGCTAAGACGTTCGATATCTTTGAGGTAATATAAGTAATATGTTTGCTGGTTGAGTTGGATCCCCCAGTCTGCTATCCTTTTGTAAAGTGGTATGTTAGTTTGTAGTCTTTTAGTTGCCAGTTCTGGGCTCAATGATCTTGTCATCAGTGCAGTATCATCTGCATATAATGCAGTGAATGTTGTTTTTGGGTTCAGAGGGATGTCTGCTACATAGAGTGAAAACAGGACATATGCCAGAAGAGATCGTTGAGGTACGCCTGCCGGGATCTTGCGTCTGGTCGAAACCGTTTCGCTGACCCTGACCTGCATATATCTGTCTTTCAGGTAAGAATGTATTATTTTTATTAACTGGACTGGAAAGCTAAATTTTATCAGGTTGTAGAGAAGGCCTTGATGACATACTTTGTCAAACGTCTTCTCTGCGTCGATGAAGATGACAGCTGTATTGAATTTCCAGTTGAAACCGTCAGTAATGATTTCGACCAGCCGGTGCACTTGTTGATCTGTACTATGGACCTTACGGAAGCCGAACTGTTCATTAGGCAAAATTTCTAACTTAACTGTTTCTGCTTGGAATCTTGAGAGGATCACTTTCTCTGTCACCTTTCCGAGGCTGGACAATTGGCTTATGTGTCTGTAGCTTTCGGGAAGGTGAGCATTTTTCCTGGCTCCTTCAGTGGTATGATTGTGTCTGTTTTCCATGTAGTAGGGAAATGCTGGAATCTAAAGATGGCATTTGTAATGTTGACGAGATGAACTATGGCCTTTCTTGGAAGTAGTTTTACTATTCTGTTAATTATGCCATCAGGTCCTGGAGCTTTTTTATTGTTTAGATGGGAGATGATATTTATCATTTCTGCCGGATTTGTAGGAGTGACATGTTTGGAGTTAACATTGTTCTGTCTTAAGGTTGTCCTAAAATAACGATGAATCTTGTACATAAGGTTGATATTTAGATTTGTATAAGATGGATTGCACTGAGATTCTAGGTTATCTGCTAGTGCTTCAGCTTTCTCTTCATGTTTGTGAACTGTCCCTTTCTTGGTTTGTATAGGGGTATGTGTTGCTTTTTGGTGCGGATTGCTCTTAAGAATTTCCATACAGAATGATCTTCAGTGTTGATGCTAGCCAATTTGGTTTCCCATTGATGGGTTTCTGTGCTTTTGAAGAGCTTCTCGGACCTGACTGTTTAGATTGTTTAATACGTTTTTGTCTTGTGGGGCTCTTGTATTGTGGAATCTCTTCCTGGCCCTATTTTTTGCTCTGATTAGGTCCATGATTTCTTCAGGGATACGGTGGGTTGGGTTGAAGACAGTGAATTGTCTGACTGATTCTACTGCTTTCTGAATTTGTATGGTTAAGTTATATATTGCTGTGTCAATCTCTTCCTTTTTACTGATATTGGGCACCGGATCAATATGATCGTGAAGAACCTTCGCTAACTTGTCCCGTGGTATGAATGTCTGCAGAGGAGAGAATTGATCTCATCAACCTAGATTAAGCACTATGGGACTGTGGTCAGAAGATAATTCGTTGAATGATTGCAATTTGAATTGGTATCTTAAATTTTTAAAGATGATAATGTCTAGCCCAAATCCGAGCCACCCTAAGGACTGAAATGGGTGGGCTTGGTAGGGCCGGCCACTATAACAGAGTAGAGCATTACATAGTTGAAAAGTGGGTGGCCTTTGTTGTTAGTTGATGAGCTGTACCAAGCTGTGTGTTTTGAGTTGAAATCTCCTGCTATTATTATGGAGTCATTTGGACCAAGTATGGAGTCCAGATCTGTTGTCAGCAGAGGAATGCTTGGAGGGTTATAAGGCAACATAGATCTTGAGACTCCCAGCATTGAAGGTATGTACCTCCACACTGGTCACCTCCAGGTTTACTGTTTTGGGCTCGTCTATTGTATTATGATTCAAATGTTTCACCAATCAAGATGATATCAGCACTGAGACGAGTTGAAAATTCTTGAAGTTCCAAAATCTTGTTCATCAATCCATTTGCATTCCATGCTATTATCTTAAGAGATTTTGGTTTGAATTTATTATTCATGGCAGATGGCTGTTATAATGTTTTGAGTGCCTTGCAGAATCTCTTTCTGGAAGATGTTGAGGGGCATGTCTTGCTGAATTCTGGCGGCATAGTGGAAAGTGAGGCTGTTAAAACGGAAGTTATGTTGGAACTTTCTAGCTCGAGAGATGTAGGAGGCTTAGTTCTTGCAGCCTCAGCATATGTTTTGGTCATGGTTGTTCCTTCCTGTGTGGTAGAAGGCAAGGTGTTTCGGACTGGAGGACGATTTGTTTGGTTGCTTATAACGTTGTTACGTGGAGGAGCAAGATTGACTTTTGTTAGTCCTCGATTTTTTGGATTGGAAAGGCATCCCTTCTAATTGGCGGGGTGAGGTCCACTACAGTTTGCACAGCATGCTGGAGTTGTGCGTGGTTTGGTGCATGTGATGGTCTGGTGTTCCTCGCCGCACTTCAAGCACCTGAAGGCTGCCTTACATAAATTTTGGGCTTTGGCATCTATGACACTGACCTACAGATGCTCTTTTCCTAAGAGGCTCAGTTGAAATTTTGAGACCGCATACTACATTCAGTTCATAGATCTGCTTTTGTGTGTTGTTTATTTCCACCAGCACGAAAGGCATTGGTCTTTTATTCTGATCTGAGCATTCTGCTAACTTTAACTGGGGACTAGCCCTGTCTGGAGAGATCAGTGGTCACATCTTCAGGAGTGATACCTTCAGCTATCCCACATAGAACAAACTTCAGGTTCTTTTCGCTGGGTAAATTGAAGATGTGATATGGGACGTTAGCACTGTCCATAAATCTGGTCATCTGTCTGTAATCCGAGACAGTAGTGGGTTGTATTTTAACTCCCTCATCTGAATTTTTAGCCCATGAGAATGAGATGTTTTGTTCTCTGAGGGCTGATGAGACAGTGATCCATTTTTCCTTATCCCTTAATATGACTAGTGGTATCTTTTCTTTAGGACCATTGGATGTTTCTATCCCTGTTGTTTTGGGTTCTTCCACATTGGTGGAATTTACCTCTTCTTTTTGACCAATTGGAACTCTGTATCTTTCCAAGATATAATAACTGCTGTCTTGGGATATAGCATCTTCCATACTTGGGGAGTGTGCAAAAATCTGATAGCTTCAGATTTATGGGCTCTTCACTCATGCCATTCATATTGTCCTCTGTGACTTCTGTGGGGGGGGCAGGGAATGTGTCAAAGAGCTTGACTTTTCCTGGCCAATTATCACTCAGCAGCTTTCCTAGTCTGAGGAATTCCATGTATACTTCCTCAAATTTGGCCTCATTCAGAAGTTTTGCAATGACAATAATTTAGAAATGTGTTAAGACACAGATGGAGAAAGAGTAGAGATTGCTCAGTTGTTCTGAGCAGGTAAAGATAATCCTGTGGATTTTTGAAGGTCCACTAGCAACTCCCGTAGACACACTAAGGTATCTATCATCAATACGATGTCACGATATAAAATAAAACAATGGCAATATTAGCTGCAGTAGGCCTAGCGTATCGCCCTTGTGAATGCAATTGACTTACCTGTATAAACCACTATGGAAAATAAAGTGTCTGTCTGTGGCAGCAAGCAATTAACTGCTATTACTAATGAATAAGCACCAATCTCTAAAAACATATCAGTCAAATTCACAATTCACCATCAATAATACATGACACGAAACACTAACACGCGAGACGCCCTACTTAAAACCCATCAGACATCGTGATTACCAACCGTTAACATTAACATTAACATTTCTGGCTAGATAGGTGAAGCAAAATTGCTTTTCATATTCCCCTTTGTCTTGTAATGGAAGAACTTTGAATGGAGTGTTTGTGAGCTATATGCTCGCCCATTGAGGGCAGTGAAGTTAGTTGTGTTCAGCTGAACTTAAAATAGATTTTGGTCTTTTATATTTGTTGATTTCTTCTTCATTATATTCCGAGGTTTCCTTGATTAACGGGTTAGGATGGTTACCGGTCTTGGTAAAGAACTTCTCAGCTAGATTTATGAGAAAGGAAGAGATATAAGGGATATTAACATCTCTATGGGTCTGGATGTTTCCAGATCCATAGAGATGTATCCAGAATTATCCTCAGGCACTTATTCTGTAATCTCTGAAGTTTTAGAATGTTTGAATTTGCGGTGTGGCTCCAAACCGGGGATGCGTAAGTGATAACCGGCCGAATTACCATCTTGTAAATTGTTAATTTTGTTTGCGTGTCGAGTTTACTTTGTCTGTTGATCATAGGGTAGAGCTGTGCTAAGACGTTGGATGTCTTTGAGGTAAGGTAACTAATATATTTGCTGAATAGGAGTTTACTATCAAGAATCACTCCAAGTATTTAACTTCAGTCTGCCATGGAATCTTTACTCCCAATAAATAAATATCCTCCATGGTATGGATTTTCTTTCTAGTAAACAATATAGCTGAGCTTTTCTGGAGATTAACTTGGATCCTCCAGTCTGCCATCCACTTTTCTAAAGTGTGTATGCTAGTTTGTAGTCTTTTAGTTGCCGGTTTTGGGCTCAGTGATCTTGCTATCAGCGCAGTATCATCTTCATATAATGCAGTGAATGTTGTTTTTGGGTTCAGAGGGATGTCTGCTACATAGATTGAAAATTGAAAACAAGACAGGTGCCAGAAGAGATCGTTGAGGTACGCCTGCCGAGATCCTGCGTCTGGTCGAAGCCGTTTCGCCTACCCTGACCTGCATATATCTGTCTGTCAGGTAAGAATGTATTACCTTTATTAACCTGACTGGAAAATTAAATGTTATCAGTTTGTAGAGAAGACCTAGATGCCATACTTTATCAAACGCCTTCTGTGCGTCGATGAAGATGGCAGCTGTATTGAGTTTCTAGTTGAAACCTTTATTAATGATTTCTACCAGCCGGTGCACTTGTTGAGCTGTACTATGGGCCCTACGGAATCCGAACTGTTCATTTCCTAACTTATCTGTTTCTGCTTGGAATCTTGAGAGGATCCCTTTTTCTGTCACCTTTCCGAGGCTGGACAATTGGCTTATGTGTCTGTAGCTTTCGGGAAGGTGAGCATTTTTCCTGGCTCCTTCAGTGGTATGATTGTGTCTGTTTTCCATGTAGTAGGGAAATGCTGGAATCTAAAGATGGCATTTGTAATGTTGACGAGATGGATTATGGCCTTTCTTGGAAGTAGTTTTACTATTGTGCTAGTTATGCCATCCTGTCCTGGAGCTTTTTTATTGTTTAGATGGGAGATGATATTTATCATTTCTGTTGGATTTGTAGGAGTGATATGTTCGGAGTTAACTGTGTTCTGTCTTAAGGTTGTCCTAACATGACGATGTATCTTGTACATAAGGTCTCATCTCATCTCATCTTCTTTATACCCTCTTTTACCTTGCGGTGTCGAGGGTCCACTGATCATCGGACCTCAATCCGTTTACATGATAAGGTGGTCAGCCCTATGCCTCGGTATATCCTATGGCCTGTAGTGTTAAGTTCTCAAGACCAGTTTTTCTGCTTTGCGGGATGAAAAACTCCAGAATAAACTGGGGGTAAAACCCTGCTGTCCACGCCCAAGACTGGCTAACTTGGCTATGGCTGAGGAAGATCCTTCAGCTCCTCACGTCACCGACGGGAATCGAACCTAGGACACTTCTTCCCCAGGCATATGGTCGCGAAGCGCATAACCACTAGGCTAACCGCGCGGACTGTACATAAAGTTGATATTTAAATTTGTATACGATGGGTTGCACTGAGATTCTAGGTTTTCTACTAGTGCTTCGGCTTTCTCTTCATCTTTGTGAACTGTCCCTTTCTTGGTTTGTATAGGGGTATGAGTTGCTTTTTGGCACGGATTGCTCTTAAGAATTTCCATACAGAATGATCTTCAGTGTTGATGCTAGCCAATTTGGTTTCCCATTGATGGGTTTCTGTGCTTTTGAAGAGATTCTCGGACCTGACTGCTTAGATTGTTTAATACATTTTTATCTTGTGGGGCTCTTGTATTGTGGAATCTCTTCCTGGCCATATTTTTTGCTCTGATTAGGTCCATGATTTCTTCAGGGATACGGTTGGTTGGGTTGAAGACAGTGGATTGTCTGACTGATTCAATTGCTTTCTGAATTTGTATAGTTAAGTTATTTATTGCTGTGTCAATCTCTTCCCTTTTACTGATATTGAGCACTGGACCAATATGATCGGGAAGAACCTTCGCTAACTTGTCCCATGGTAACAATGTGTGCAGAAGAGAGAATTGATCTGATCAACCTAGATTAAGCACTATGGGACTGTGGTCAGAAGATAACTCGTTGACTGATTCCAATTTGAATTGGTATCCTAAATTTTTAAAGATGACAATGTCCAGCACATCCGAACCACCCGAAGGACAAATGGGTGGGCTCGGTAGGGCCGGCCACTACAACAGAGTGGAGCATTGCATAGTTGAAAAGTGTGTGGCCTTTGGTGTTAGTTGATGAGCTGTACCAAGCTGTGTGTTTTGAGTTGAAATCTGCTATTATTATGGAGTCATTTGGACCAAGTATGGAGTCCAGATCTATTGTCAGCAGAGGAATGCTTGGAGGGTTATAAGCAGCATAGATCTTGAGACTCCCAGCATTGAAGGTATGTACCGCGACACCGGTCACCTCCAGGTTTACTCATTTGGGCTTATATATATATGTGACTGTGCCTCCACCTCTTGTGCCAATTCTGTCCTTTCGGTACCAAAAATAAAGTTTTTTGATTTTATTTCAAAACTGTTAATGTATTTTCAGAAATGTTTACTAAACCATTTAATTACAATAATATATTATATAAAAATAGTTTCTAAAAATAAGAAATACTTAAAAATTCAAAGCATAGTTTAGGTTGTCGATTTTCTGTGATAATCATGCCTGATTTGTTTTTCAATTAGCAGTTCGTCCCAGAGAAGATCCTCAATCTTTATTTGGAAAGTTTCTCTGTGAAACATTCATTACAAGGTTACAGTGCAACCAAAACCGTTTAAAGTTACAGTACTTGTATAAATGTCCTGATCAGAATTTGAACCTGGGTTCAAATTCTGATCAGGGCATTTTCTTATATTTCGAACTTTTCTATTTTGTTTAAAAGTAATTTGTCCCAATGTGAGGTTTGAAACAATATTTACCACCCTACCCCAAGCGAAGATTTTTTAAAATAAATAAATCATTAAAAAAGTTCTAATTTACGCATAATAAGAAAAACAATAAAATGACTAAAGAGCAATCAAAATTAAATCCTACGAAAGAAATTAGTCATCTTAATATCACAAATAAAATTATCTCAAATAATCATAATGTTTTTGTTGTCGAGTCCATTGAAGAACTTCTGGATATGACCGTGGATCTGCGGAACTGCATGGCAATCTTTTGAACTTTGTTGGAGTAGAGCATTGCTTTAGGGTTATTGTCAATTTTCTGTAGGGCAGAAGCGATTGCTGGACAAGAATAAATATGGACAGGTGATAGTTCAACTCCTGGACAGTCTTCGCATGTTTCATAGCTCCTACTACTGTCTGGCTGAATGTTCATGCCTTTAAAATGTTCCGTCGTAAGTCTGGTGATGATCGTGGTTATTTCTCTATTTTCATGAATTTCGCTGATTTCATTGTTCTTCTAGTTTGATTTACCAATCTTAATTTGGCGACAGAGTTAGCATCAGTTAGTAAAAGTGGGTGTAATTTTTGAGGTAAATAACTTGCTTCTTTGGCTAGTCTGTCTGCTCTTTCATTGCCTTCAATATTTTTGGAATATGCCTCATGAATGTGGACTCCAGCTTCTACTAGCTCAAAAGAAAAACTTGACAGAGTGCAATAATGGGCTGGTATCCATTGCAATGTCCAGTTCTTATTTTTCAAATTTAAAGTTGTTAGTTATTCATGAATTTCCTGTGTGAGTTTTGTTTTTCCATTTTTTAATGCCTGAAGTGCTGATTTTGAGTCGCTGTAACTGGTTATTCCTTCTGTAATGTTTATTACGGATTCGAGAGAGAGAATTTGAAAGCTGTTTGTATGGCTATTAATTCACAAGTTACGTTTGAAGCTATTTTGCAAGCTGTGGTTTTGATTTGCATTTCCTCGCCTCTAGGTAGAGTTAGAAAAACCCCTGAACTACTTGGTTGAGTGCTTCATCAGATGATCCATCAGTGTAGGCAACATGTTTTGGATTATTTAAGTGATGTATAGTGTCAAGTCCTTTTCTTTTATTTTCTGGCTGTGAATTCGTTTTTGCACAAAGTTCGAGGAGATTAAAATTTATCATTGTGTTTTTTGGTAGAGTAATGGAAAAGAATGGCTCTTTGCTTATTTCAATAGATAGGTGCAATAAGTGCAATCTGTTTTCTAATTTCATGATGATATTGTAACGTAGATGATGTCTTTATTTTAGATATTTTTCTCCAGGCATGGAAGGTCCTGAGTGAGATGCGATCCTGTTGGTGGCTCCTGATTCTGTTAGTGAATTTAATTGTGGAGTGTTTTCTTCTGTCTTCTAGTATGTGAAGTCGACACTCCTGTTGAGCTTTTAAATTATTTGTTGATGAGACTGCACCTATGATAATTTCAGCTGCTGTTGATTGTACTCTGTCAGGTTTTTCTTTTGAGCTAGTAGAAGCTGGAGCCCAGAGTGATGAGGCATATTCCATAGTGGGTCGTACAAGTGCAGTATATGTAGTTTTGAGTGTCGTCGGCTTTGTACCCTACTTTGTTCCTCAAAGCCTTTTGATGATATTAAGCTTTTTAAGAGCTTTATTCGATATATTTTAATATGAGTTGCAATTCTCAATTCAGTATCTTGGGTTAGTCTTATATATTTTGGAGACTCTGTTTTTTCTATTTTGATAATATATATTTTGATTAAGGGATTGTAATTGTATCTGTGTTTTTTCTATCAGTGGAGAAGTTGCTCAGTTTTTTTTTCTGGGGTTATCTGTAGTTTAAGTTCCTTTGCCCATCTTTCTAAGCCTTTTAGTGAATTATTTAAGACTTTTTCAGATTTTTGAGGATTACTGGTTGTGTGCCAGATTGCTATGTCATCTGCATAGCACGTGATTTATTATGTGAGGATGGATATTGTTCATATAGATAAGAAATAGAAGTGGGCTTAATACAGAACATTGTGGGACTCAAGCTCAAGTTCGATCAAGTTTGAATAAACTCTATTAACTTTTACTTTTATTTTTCTTTCTTTCCTGAAATCTGAAATCCAAATTAATGCATATCCCCTTACTCCAGAGTCGTATGCAATTTTTATTAACTTTTTTCTCCAGACGCGATCGTAGGGAGCTGTGAGATCCAAGAATATTGGTGTTGTCTTCTTTGGTGGTTTTTCTTGAAAGCCATCTGTGAGGTTGGCAAAGATAAAATAACTGATTTTTCGTAATGTGTTGAGGCCTGTATGCAGTTTGGTAGAAGTTGAATTTGTTATTTTCTAACAGCCAATTCAGAGGTCTTGTATGTAATATTCTTTCGTTTAGTTTACAGAGAGTAGTAGTCAAAGCTATTGGTCTATAGCTTTTATAGTCACTAGGGTTTTTGTTAGGATTTAATGACTGATGTGTTGTAGATTTTTGGTAGTCTACCTGCATTCCAGGAAGTGTTAAATTGTTATTAATAATTCTTCAGAAGGCAGTTGTTGGCTATTTTTACCATGTTTTTAATTATACTAGTATGTCCAAAGATAAGATCAATTCCGAGTGATTTGTCAGGATCAATTTGACTAATTGCTGTTTCTAATTCTGTCACTATGAGGTCCTGATCAGAAGGATGGGTTCTAAATTGTATTAGCAGATGTTTTGAATGTTTTGTGCACGTTTTGTCTTTTTTGTTATATTGCAGCTTGCTTGCATTAAAGTAATATTTGGGTAGTAAATCTCCCATCTGTTTGTTTGTTGTTGCTGTATTGGTTCCTAAGAAGATTATGTTTGAGGAGTGATCAGTATCTGGAAGTGTTGCGTTGTTTAATAATCTGATGATATTCCAGTGTTGTGAGTCTTTTCCTGATTTAGTCTATTGCATAATTCTTCCCACTTTTTTTTTTTTGTAGTTAGAAATGTCATCTTCTATGTTATGAGCTAATTCTATTAACATCTTTCTGTTGTCTTCTGTATTATTTTAACTGTTCGTTGCTAATATCTCTTTCGGTGATCATAGCATTGATATTATGATCAATTCCCAGAGGACAGGACAAAAATTCAATTGTCCTGTCCTCTGGGAAATTAATATTTTGCAGCTCTCTGTATGTTGTTAGTTAGTTGTAACAGGTGCTGATCAAGTTCTTTACTAGCGGGTGTGCCAATGCAATATGTTTGTAATAGTTGTGTGTATTTAGGCCAATTTGCTTTCATGAAGTTCCAAAATCTCTTTGTCTGTGATTTTTGGTCTAACTGCAAATTAATGGTTGTATTAATAGGTCTATGATCACGGATGGCATTCTTTAATATTTTCCACTGGGAAAGACTCACAGTTTCATAATCTACTGCTGTGATGTCTAATGCTGATTCTGTGCCTGTTGTTTTTGACAGATATGTATTTTACTTGTTGTTTATGATCTCAAGGTGTAGATCATCAATTATGTCTTCTATTTGTGCTCCTTTCGGATCTATTTGTGGGGAGCTCCAAGTTGAGCGAAAAGAATCTTTGTATCACGTTGTTTGACTTAGTTGTTGAAATAGTTCTGTATTTATATCTGTGTTGTCTGGGTGATATACATTGACTATTGTAATAATGTGTTTTTGTAGAAATATCTTGACGGCTTGAGCCTCTGTGTTACTATTGATACTGCTGTTTGCAGTTGATACGATTTCTTTATATTTAATGTGTTTGGTCTGTAGGAATACAGCTAGACCTGCGCCAGAACGATCCGGTCAGGCTTTCCTTAACGTTGACTAGCCTTTGATCTGAAGTTTCATATTTTGGTCTGGTTTTGTTTCTTGTAAGCATGCAATGTGGATGTAATTTTTGTATAAATTTTCTTAAGTTCTTCCATCTTAGAAGTTCTTCAATTAGAAGAAATGGTTCTTCCCCAATATGAAATGGGATTAACGATCAAATGTTTAGTTTAGTTATGCTAATCTAAGAATGTTGATTCACTTGAACATATTCACAATGAGGAAGTTAGGAAAAGAACAATACGTAGGAAGGGAAAGTACTGTACTGGTTTAAGAAGCAAAAGAATTAAATACACAAATCGGTGTGAAGTGTATCAAACTGGTGTTTGAATAGATTAACACACGTTGAGAGTAACCTGGGTTTTCTTCTTTTTTTTTTTGACACTGGAAACAATATTACTTATTAATCGGTGGAAAATAACAAACAAACAACAACAGAGAATACTAAAATGTGGTGAAACTGAAAATTACTCAGTAAGTTTAAATACACAGTATGTTTGTAGTTCTAATAAAGAGGGTTGATATTGACATCTCTGTCATTGAAAAACAGCATCACTGGTGGAATCCTGATATAATTCGCGTCATAAATTTCCTCTTTCATCCCAAGATTTCAATTAAAAAAAAAACTACAAATGAACAACTTTCGTACGGAAGACATCTCATGAAATGAGTCATTCAAGAAGTAATTTATTTCAGCCTAAATAACAATTTATAAATAAGAATCAGGGGTCACGCGGAGGGGGAGGATAAGGGTGCCTGGTCCCCCAAAGAAAAAGGAAAAAACCACTAGAACATTTTTCAAAAATATTTTCCTAATTAATAAAATATATTTTTCTTATTTATGTTGTGTCGTGTCTTCTATTTCTATACAACTTATGAATTATAGCGATCACTGCAGATGCTCAGTCATAAATGGTATGCGATGTGTAGTGTGCATTCTCAAATCGTCTATTCTACTCGGGTTCCCCCAAAGATTAAACCCTGAGTGCGCTACTGATAAGAATTATATGCAAAATACCTGTTAACAAAATGCTAATATCATGCAATCACTAGCAAATTTCACAGTAATAATAATACCAGTTCTATGAAAGGAAACAATCTTGTTTGCTGTTATAAACAGCTCAAATGTTTCCATTTAACTCATTCAATAGAATAACAAAAGAAGCTTTTACGGTAGCAAATCCAGAATGTTGAAAGTGGATAAAAAGTAAGCGATCTGGTTGGTAGTGACGACACTCGACTGTTGTTGATAAGGTTGCTATTTTCTGTCGAGTGCACGCCTGACTACCCGTAAAACACTCAGTTAGATAAAAACTGACCGTACATGATACACAGGACATCCGGTACAACCTTTACTTCAGAGGATATTCAAGCAAATAATCAGAATAGGGATGTAACTAAACAGCCGTGATCGTCTAGTGGTTAGGACATTGCGTTGTGGCCGCAATAACCCAGGTTCAAATCCTGGTCACGGCAAACTTTTATTTTTTCAACTTTTCCATTTTGTTTAAAAGTAATTTCTTGTAATTTGAGGTTTGCAACGATATTTACCACTCCACCCGAAGCGTAGATTTTTTATAATAAATAAATCAATAAAAAATTCCTAATTTACGCATAATAATAGAAAAAAATAATAAAATAACCAAAGAACTCTCAAAATAATATCCTACAAAAGAAATCACTAACGTAAATGTCACAAATAATAGCATCTAAAATTGTCCTAATTTCACATCAATTAGAAGAAATGGTTCTTCCCCAATATGAAATGGAATTAACGATCAATGTTACAGTTTTGTTATGTGCATCGAAGTATGCTGATTCACTTGAATTTATTCACAATGAGGAAGTTAGGAAAAGAACAATACATGGGAAGGAAAAATTCCGTACTTGTTTAGGGAACAAAAGAATCAAATAAACAGACTGGTGTGAAGTGTATCAAAGTACTGTTGAAAAGTTTAGACAAGTTCAGAGTAACCTGCGTTGTTTGTTTTTTTTTCCCCAAATAATTATAATTTTTTAAACTTTTTTTTTTACCCTAAATATAATTAAACTAGTATTTAAGCAATGCCAAGAGAATATTCTTTTAAAAATAAAATGAAATCACATTTTTGTATGTAAATATGTGAAAACGATAAAATCCAATCCCTGAAAAATAACCGAATTTTAATCAAACTGGGTGTGTTGTGGGAGGAGACTACAAGAAATTGAAATTCCTATACGGTTTGCGACTGGAATATCTTGTACTATTACTTGTCCTGCTTTTTATATTCAACGATTCCTTGACATTGGATAAAATTTGCTTCGTTTATTTTTAAGAATGTCACTTAGTATTGAGTAGAAGCAATAAATGCCACACCTCAGGTGAGGATTGAACTCACGACCTTCACATTGTGAGAGTGACGCGTTACTTACTGATCTACTTTTTTTTTGTTCTTTCACGAATGGATAGTAAATTATATTTACATACCATTTATATCATACTTATTATACATATTTAACAAGCTATATACTCCACAAAATAAATTATGTATGTCGTCTGTAGCGAAATAACATTCATATACAATCATATACAGAATTTCTTCTATTACATTTTTCACATAAATTCTGGAGTGTCAATTTTTCTTATAGTTTTTTCCCCCCGTTAAATATGAAGCTTTGAGTTCGCTGTTTCCATTGAGATAGGGATCACTCTTTTTCCTGCGGTGGGCTATCTGTTCCACATGATTCAGGCACTGTTTCTTCTGATGGAAGTGGAGATCAAAGAGTTTTTCTTCCGATTGTGCTTCGGATTTGCCTTATGGCAAATTGTTCTTATGTTATTGTTCTATTGTTCAAATTGCCTTATGTTCTTAACTGGGAAGTGATAATGGTGTCGTTCTGTTGTTGATTGTATGGATTGCTCGTCTGATGTAAGTTTGGAGGTTAAGCGTGCCCATTCCTCTGAAGTCATTCTTCTAGATTGGAATGACTGGTGATCGTTTCCTGGATGTAGTTTACGCTTGGTCGCACCTGTGAGCCCAAACTGCGTATATCGTTAGGATCAGAACTGGTACGGGATGTTGTTTACTTTGTACCAGACGCGAGAGGATATATATATATATATATATATATATGTATATATATATGTTGCATATTCTTGCTTTTCCTCTTACACATAGTTGTCTTGGGCGAAAATGGTATTTATTTTCCTCACAACAGCTGCGTGGAGTTTTTTAATGTTGGATCTTTTGTTAAAAGACGGTATACAGACAAGTCAGATAGTATTTGACATCTTAAGTACCTTTTTCCCACAAGATATAACCTTATTGTTTGCTCACTGCCTAAACTCCAACTACGTTTCTTGGAAAAATAAGATCTAGCTGCGTGGAGTTCTTTCCACTGCTCTTCATGCGTTTCTCAGCCGCCTATTTTAACTCCCAGAACCGGTAAGTATTTCTGAATTCTTATGTCTTGAGGAATCTCAGAGTTCTTTTCCCATTTTCCTATTTGCATGCAATGAGATTTATTCAGGTTTACTTTTAGGGCAGAAGCTCCTGCAAAAGCGTCTAGTAATTTCATTGACTTTTCTATGGATGTTTCCGTCTCTAGGGTTAATATGATGTCGTCAGAATATGCCAATGTTTTTGCTTGGCTCTTCCAGTGAATGTTTGTTCCTTTGATTTCTTTGTTTGAATTGATCACTCTGATATTACTCTGATTCTAGTGCAAGGACGAACAGGGCTGTGAAGAGGTGGGGAGATCTCCTTGTCTCACTGAGCATTTCATTTTAAAAGATGCGGATAGCTTCCTGTTCACGATTACTTGACTTTCTGCATTCTCGTAGAAAGTTTGCAGCCAGTTCCTAAATTTTTGGCCAAATCCCATTTCCTCTACAACTTTGACTATATATACGTGACTTATGGTGTCAAAAGCCTTTTCTACATCCAAGCATAGTAGTACACACGGTTTGTTGGTCAGAGCAGAGTACTCATATACCATCTTAAATGAGTAATTGTGTCTGCTGTGTTTCTTCCCTTAATTGCACAAGTCTGCGCAGGAGATATTAATTTCTGTACGTACTCCTGTATTCTATTGGACAGGATTTTTTGAGATGATCTTGTAATCGGTGTTTATAAGCGTTATCCCTCTCCATTGCTTTATATCTTTTAATTTCTCTGTGTCTTCAGTTTTAGGGAGAAGTGTGATGTACCTGTGCTGAATCTGTCTGCCTTTATTTGTGTTTGGTATATTTCTTGCGTCATTCTCATAAACAAATGCTCGAATTTTTGAAAGTAGTACTTGTAAAATTCGTTTGTAAAAATAAAAGCCAGCAGACAGAAAAAACCATTTGCCAAGGACTTGAACGCATTACAAGACAACACACCAATCTTCCTATCCGAATATTTACCATCATTTAACCAGAATTGTACCAAGCAAAAAAAGCAAAAACAGAAAACAAACTACCAATTTTTGTGGATCAGAGATGGCAAGATATTCTTGAGGAAGTCACAAACTTCAAAACCGATACAAATTAAAAGCTCGAAGACAGAAAGTCTGTCACAGAAAAAAAAAGTCTCCTAATTAGTTCAAAAAGAAGACCACAATAAAAATTAATATGAACCACCAAGACAGATGCAATAACACCAGAATATATCGCCAATTTCACTTTGATCAGACCTTTCAGATCATTCATGTGACCTCCCAAACAACAGCCTACTTCCAACACAGCAATGAAATCAATAAAAAAAAAATACATATATCTAACCGGTGTCATCCTCAGATAAGCTCATTAAAAAGCTTCGAGGATGCAAGCTTTACATCTCAACTGAGATCAAGAACAACAACAAAAAAATTATTTATTACATAGAAGTGCTGAAATTACGGCGTTTAAAAACATTAAAAAGCAAAAATTGTAAAATATATAAAACTTACTGTTATACTATAAATACTGTTTAAAAATGTAACCTAATCCAATTGCAAACTATAAATTAGCATCTATAGTAACTATTATTAATGCATTTTAGAATACAAAAAACGGAAAAATTTGTATGAAATTCATTGTAAAAAATACATGTAATATGTAAATATATGTAAATATGTGTATATATATAAATGCTCTGTAAGATGATAAATAAAATGTTATTATAAAAATATTTGAAAAAAAATATTACTTGACACCTGCAGTGAGTCCAAAGACTCATCGAGGAAGGGCACTACTCTACAACTCTGTCTCCACCAACCAGAACAAACCGCTACTACACCAACACCATCTGCCGCTTACCACAACAACTATTAGTATTTTCACAAGTAATCACATCCATGCACACGGCGGATTCCAACCCGCAGCGTTTTGGCTGGACAGTGTAGACGCTAATCACTCGGCCAACAAGGCCGGCAAAAGATTGGTGTGATCAGGATTTGAACCTCGGTTATTGTGGTCACAACGCAATGTCCTAACAACTAGACGATCATGGCTGTTTAGCCACATCACATGACAATTCTTCATTAAATTTTGGTTAAATTTATACAGTGGGAAATTTCTCTTGAATAATTTTGTTCTTTTTTCCTGGTGAGGAGGTTGAAATGGTATTACCATGTAGTGATCGCTGAAAATTATAGGGATATATTCAACATTGCTTGCAGTGAAGCCTCTGTATCGGGACAGGTAAATCCTGTCGATTCTTGAGGCGGTCCCAGGAGCGAAATGTGTGAACAAATTTTTTTGTTGGATGAAGGTATCTGAAAGCGTCTGTTTGCCCAAAATCTACAAAGGTCTTGAAGTGTCCTTTCTGTGGTGCTTGTGACCCTTTCTCCTGATCAGTGGAGGGCTGTTTCACAAAATTCATATCAGCTGCAATTATTGCTATGTCCTTCTGTTGCAATTCTGCCATAGGTGGAGCTTATGCTCGTCCCTACGTCGGTCGTAAGTCTGGTTAAAAGAGGAATTGAGCGATGGGCTAATCACCCATCCTTGTAAAAATCCATGATTACAGAAACCATGAGTGAAGCAAGATATCCCTTGGAGCAGAGTGCTACGACCTGTGGCCTCCCCAAAAGACGAATATTGAGAGGACTTTAGAGAGGAGCCAACATCTGTGATGCAAGTGGAGCAAAACCTTATGGAATCTCACTTGCAAATGAAATCATTCACTCACCCTACAATCGGAACACTGGAACGTTCGCACAATCTACCAAATTGGAAAAACTAGGCAGATAGTCAACGAGATGAGTAAATACAGCCTTGTTATCTTAGGAACTGCTGAAACAAGATAGACAGGTTTTGGTGAGATAAGAACAACCGCCAAATATTGCATATTGTATTCGAGAGATGATGAAAGATATGAGAAAGGAGTTGCAGTGATTGTAAGTGATGGAATATAACCCAATAAATAGCCGAATAATTAAAACGAGATTTTTCTCCAGGTTCATGAAATCGACCATCGTACAAGTATATGCACCCACAAATGATGCCGAAGAAATGGAGGAAACACAATTCTATGATCAAAGTGATATAAAGTCCCTAAACACGATTTGTTACTTTTGATGAGAGATATGAATGCTAAAGTAGGGAAAAGAAAGAGGGAAGATGAATGTGCTATAGGAAACGAAGCGAGTGGTGAACAAAATGAAAATGGAGAACATTTTGCATTCTTCTGTGAACAAAATAACCTTATCATAGGAAGAAGTATATCTTCAAACATAAGGAAATTCACAAAATAACATGGATCTCTCCCAATGGAAAAACAAAAAAACAGTTCGATCACATTGCTACATGTAATACTTTCAAGAGGACATTACAAGATGTAAGGGTTAAAAGAGGAGCTGATGGAGCTTCAGATCATTATCTGCTAACCCCAATAGTTAAATTAAACTTAGCAAGAAATTCAAAACTAAGAAAGAAAAAGAAAAATTAAATATAACATTCATAAACTGAAGGAAAATAAAATAAAAGAGAAATTTACCAATGAACTGAAGAATCGATTTTCAGTTTTGGTAGAATCAAATGAAAATGACAAGGAAAATAAAATTGAAGCCAACTAGGAAAAGTGTAAAGAAGTCTTCAATAAAACTGTAGAAGATATTTTAGGAGTGACAAGTAGGAAGTCACATAAAGAATGGATTACTGGAAATACATTAAAACTAATTGAAGAAAGGAAGAAGATAAAAGTGAAAATAAACAACTGCAAGTCAGAAAGATTACGTGGAGAATATCAGAAGCAATACCAAGAAACACATAAGATGGTAAATTGCTCCCCCAGAAATGACAAGAGAAACTATTATCAGCTGTTGGCTGAGTGTGCTCAGAGAGCAAATGATACTTGAAATCTTGGAGAAGTTTATAAAATTATAAGGGAACTTGGAGGAACCTATCAGATAAATGATTGCGGGTTAAAGATAAAAATGGTCAACTACTAACTCAAGAGAAAGAAGTCCAACAAAGATGGAAAGAGTACTTTGAAGATTATTAAATGTTAAACACGACTCTATAAATCCAAATATCGAATCCACTTTCGAAGAGATACAAAAGTAATTCGAATTTCATGTAAACATGGGAGAGATCACAGTGAAAGAAATCATGGAAACAATCAAGATCCCAAAGAATTGAAAAGCAAGTGGAAATCATAACATTTGTGCTGAACTGCTCAAAGCTGACCTAAAACATCTGCAACTATACTCTATAAACTGTTTAATATCGTGTGGGCATCTGAGAAGGTTCCGAGTACCTGGAAAGAATCACAAATAGTCAAAATCCCCCTTTCCCCAAAAAAGATGATCTTACAGAATGCACCAATTGGAGAGCAATCAGCCTAATTTCAGTACGATCAAAGATCTTCACTAGAATCATAATAAATAGAATAAAAAATAGCGCACTGAGAAAAATCTGAGAATAGAACAAGCAGGCTTTAGAAATGGAAGAAGCACAATGAATCAATGTTTTACTCTTAGAAACATAATGAACAGAGTGTTGAACTAAAGTTAACTATGTATCTCAATTTTCTTGATTTTGCCAAAGCTTTCGACAGCATAGACAGAGAATGTCTATGGAAAATCCTGAAAATTTATGGATTTCCTGACAAAATAATAAATATTATAAAAGATTTGTATGATGGAAGTAAAGGACAAATTCTATTAAATGGAACAGCTTCCGAAAGTTTTTACATCAAAGCTGGTTGTGTCATGTCTGTAACACTTTTCATCATTGTCATAGATTGGATGATGCGGCATACCCTGAAAGTCCTGATAACTGGAATAAGATGGAACATTGACACCACATTTGAAGATTTGGACTATGTTGATGACATTGTACTACTATCATCTAGATTTGAAGACATGAAGCTTATGACAGCAAAGTTAGAGGAAACTGCTAAACAAATCGGCTTACACATCAATAAGAAGAAAACCAAAATATTAAAAATCAACAGTAAAAAAGAATGACCCAATCTTTATAAATGGAAATCAAGTAGAAGTGACAAACACTTTTAATTACGTCGGAGCAACTGTCAACATGGAAGGTGGTACCAACGAAGACATTGCAATAAGAATAAAAAAAAATTTGCCTCGCATTTCAAACTTTACAAAAAATTTGAAAATCATCCATTATAAAAAAACAAAATTAAAGGTGCAAATTTTTAATTCAACTATTAAATTTGTATTACTTTATTGAAGTGAATCATAAAAATTAACTAAACAACAAGAAAATAAAATGGATGCCTTCCAAACAAAATGTCTTCGCAGAATTCACATAATTTATTGGCCAAACAAAATCTCAAATATTGAAATTTATAACAAAACCAAAACCAAACCCATTATAATAGAGTTAAAGAAACATATGGACATGAATAGGCCATGTATTGAGAATGCCAACATCAGAACACACAAGAATAGCATTGACATGGGCGCCTGATGGTAAAAGGAAGAGGGAAGACCCAAAATGAAAAGGATGGTAATCAAAGAACGAAAAAAAAACAAGGATGGTCGAGTTGGAGGAGAGCAAGAGAAGCGGCACTGAACCGAAGAGGATCGAACGCTAAACTCGTGGCCTCATGCACCTTATAGGTGTAAAGAGCAATAAGTCAAAGTCCTTCTGTTGCAGATTTTCTTTAATTATCTGCCAAAATTTGGCTGTACACATTCATTAAGGTTAGTATTTTTTATTGTCAAGATGTACGTCAACTTCTAAGGTTCTGTGCCTGAGAGAGGCCTGGTGGGACACCAGTTGTATGTGTGGTGTCCTTTTGATAAGGATAGCTACTCCTCTGCTAGAACCACTGCTGGCAGGTTCATTGATTAGAATGTAGTGCTGGGCGAGTGTGTTTTTTCTAATCGTGTTACTGGCTCTGGCGCGTGAATTCTTGTATCCTGCAGCATTACGATGTCCGGCAATTCTTTTATAAATTTCACTGATCAGCAGGTTTTGGCATTATTTGGTACTTATGCCATTACAATTTAGGCTCATTAACTTCATTGTGGTTCGGATTTGTTCTGTTACAAATGTTACAATTGTTCGTGTTCTATTTCTTTCTTTTAATCTTTTTCTGTTTTGCTTCTGGTATTAGGGATTAATTGTGACTCATTTATAGACATTTGGGGAACAGTGGTTTTGTTGCCTTAACCTGAAGTTTTTTTTCTCTTCCCTGTCTGTTGATGAGTTGTTTCTTCCGTTGTTATTCTCCTTATTTTCTTCTTTGCCTTTGTTATGCCCATCTGTGCTTTACACATCCTTTTTTTCGCCTTCCATGTCTGGGGTCTCTTCATTTTGACTTAATATGGAAGCGTACGTGCTACCATTGCATTGATCTGCTGCATGACTTATGCGGTTGCACTTTTGCATTTCGGCTCATTGCACTGTCTGCGTTAGGTGTCTGATATTTTTACAGCGGAAGCAGGATGTCGGCCTTCCTGGGACGACGACTATTCCCATAACCTTCTTCACTCGTATAATATATGGGATGTCGTCAATTTGTGCACCTTCGTTGAGTTCTATAACTATTTTTTTTCTTGCTTAGGACATGAGACCAGTCATCATTCTTAATTGATGATATGTTTTCCAGAAATTCTATTTTCCCCAATTTCTTAAAGTGGAGAGCAACCAAGTGATTTGGTATGTGGGGTGGCATCCAGTGTATTAAAATTTCTAATTTCCTACATGCATTTATATTAATAATTTCACAGGTGCCATTCCTCACTTGGAAGTTCCCCATGCTGGCAAATCGTTCTTTAACGGTCAGTTGTTTGAACGACAGTAGAAAAACATAATTGTGTTTCAGATGACCTAAATGCCACACATCACTTCCTTTAACTTTGTTTTTCGTAAGACTTGTAAAAATGTCGTGCTCGGTGTAAGGACCGCATTTTGCATCTCATTTAAGAATGGCAGTTTTAGACCAGTCTGTTTCCTGTGGTAAGTTTAGAGATTTTAATAGATCCTGGGAATCAGAACGATTTTCTTGTTCACTATAGACTTTATTGACACTCGAAAATCAGATACTAACATTCATTGTCACCATATCCTTCATATTTTCCACTGAATGAATGAGTTCACCGTCACAACATCACATCGCAAACTTTCTCCACTCATTTACGACCCTCCAAGCAAAAAACGTACTCCTCACGCCCTTGCTATGCTCTTTCGTAATGTCCAGAGGGTATTCTTAGTTTTTTACAATACTTGTCATGTGACTGAAATTTTTCATCTATGTCCATCTTATACAACCTGTAAATAACTTAAGTCTCTATAATATCTCCCTCTCCCCCTTTTTCTTTTCTCTAAATGCAAAAAAATGAATCCACAGCGTGTTGGTCAGAAAGCAACGCTAAACGCTCGCACAGTCAGTGCCGAAAGTTGGTAATTTCCTTTTTCTCTCCCACATTTCCATTCAATAAAGCAATGAACAGGTTTCTTGTAGCGACTTTACATTTTCTTTAAGATTTGCCTGCTACGTTTTACTGAGACGTGGGGCTCGCATTCTGTGAAATATATAGTTATAAGGATATATAAATATATAGTTACAGTACTGTAACTATATCTTAATAAACATTTCAAGTTTTTGCTACCCAAACGTACTAATTTTAGATATAAAAATTAAATGAACACTGGGGAAACAATTCCATAGCGAATATTTATTCGAAAATACTAAAAGAGAAGAAATTTTGCTAAAATAAAGTTTTTAGAACTGGAATTGCAAAATTAACACTTTAAGACCTTTTTAATTTCCATTTCTTATTTTGTTTTTATTGATTCCATCAGTTTTTAACCTTATAACTGGCCTTCTGCAAAACATTTGCAGGGCCACGAGGAAATATGGAAAAAGCGAAAGAGGAAAAATCCTAGTTTTTTAGAAGCTATAATGTTCGTTTATGTGTTTATGCCAGGAGAGGATTCATGTCAGGGTAATTCCAAGAAGAGAAATCTCATCTTGTCTGGAAATTGGAGTGTTGTCATGAAAAAGTACTGTTAGAAAATGGTTCTTTTTTTTTTTTTTTTTTTTTTTTTTTTAAGATTCCAGTAATATACTACTTACATGTATCCCTGGTGGAACCCACCCCACGATTCACGTGGACTTTCTTTCTTCATCTCGAAAAACAGGCAACCGCCCAAAAGGACACAAAATTAACAAACGGAATACACTAGCGGTAGATGCTTTGGCTGTGACTCCAACCCACAAGGCAATTTCTCCTTCGCACCCCCATATTCATATTTGTATGAATTTGGAGCAATTCATCTCGAAAGTATCCATTTGACAGGTTTACATCACGTATTCGCGCTCTCAGAAGCTTCACTTTGAGAGATCGGTGAAACTCTTATCACGAAGAGATAAATCGGGTTCAAGTTCAAAACATGTTGAATATGAGTGTCGAAGGGGGATTGAACTGCTGCGAGAGTGCATTCAATTTGTGGAGGAGAAGCTCAAATGTTTACGTAAAAAACGTTTAGTTCATTGAAAAGTGCAGATGCAGTGTCAGCTGACAGGTTTTCCTGTAGTTTCGGTTTGTCTTCAGTTTTTTCAGCATTTCGTCCGACTGCAAGGACAACTGGTTCCATAGGAGATCGGAAATGAGAATTGAGATGGCCGCTTCTGCATTTCATTTGTTGGGGTTGGCACTTGAGTGTATGTGATTTGTCTACACGCAACTCGAAAATTATTAATCCATGAATAATTTTGCACACATTACTTCATCAAGTTGATGCAATAAACAAAAACAAAAAAGAGGTGTTTGCACAGAGATTTCTAAATAAGAGTATTTTTTACTAATTCATTCAACACGTTAAAGTTGTCGAATGAATAAAAATGTCGAAAATTCAACTAAGAATTTTAAATATCGGGTTAAAGGTGTCGAATGAATGGGCTAAGTGTTGTGCAGAATCCGAGTTACCGATGCGCATCAGCCCCGTGTCCACCGTAATAAGAGATGCAATTGAGCAGAGAAGGGAATAAGAATTGGGTTTCCACATGCACGAAAAAGTTCAGCGAGTTCAATTCCGCTAATTTTCAAGCCCGTGCGAAGACCTTAAATTTAGCGTGAACTTGATCATTGCATTTAAAGTAATTTGCTGAGATTATTAATTAGAGAACTTATCAGTACCAACCGCCTACAAATACTCATCTTCTGTTACAACTTTAATCCAAGAAATTACTCGGCTGAAAGATAGAATCAGCTCTCCACCGCATTCCAAACAGCTCACAAAAAGTGTGTGCTATTCACTCACCCCCAAACCAACGTGAATCACCCAGAGAGTGTCATAAACACAAAAGGACAGTCTTACTATCTACTGCTTGTTGTGATGCGATTTGCGCCCATGACATCTCGCTCCAACATTCGACAACTTTGACGTGTTGAATGAATTGAAATACTATTTGCTTTTTAAGACCTAGCATTAAATGCAAAAAACAAAAGAATGAAGTAAGTTTAAAAACAGTTAGACAAATTGGAGAGCACGCGTGACATCACACGCATAATGCGTGAAGACAGTTATTGTTATAGTTCGCCCACCGATTAGAGATCCCTCGACACTTCTGCGGATGTCAGAAAAAGGAGAATCCATTCCGATAATAGGGTAATCAATCTTCTTCTGGGATGAGTTTATTTATTATTACAGGTCGGAAAATTTAGCTTTTCTTTTATGAACATTGTAGTTTTTAAAGTGTAACTATTTAGCTTGTATAACAGTTGGAAAAATGTACGTAGAGTATTAGCAAAATTAAAAACGGTATAGTATAAAACAAAAATTTAATTAAGTTTATTTTTAAGAAAGTTTTCTATAAAATAAAAATGATTACTGTATGTAGAAAAACAGAAATATTTTCAAATGAACTTAGATATTCTAAACTTACAGTTGAGAGAACTGAGACACTTTAATGTCCTAAATCGATTAATTGTTTATGACTTTTTGTGACTCTTTTAACAAACCCATGCAAAAAAAGATTGGAAAAAATACCATTATCGAATCCTTTTAATCTTCATAGTCATCTGAATCGATGTCCGAATCGCCATCACTTTCACTTAAACTGATCACCAAAGGTTCGCACAATTCTTCGGTAATTCCGTCTCTATCCCAATACAAATTTTCCAATGAGGTGCATGAGAGCAATATTTTCCCAAGTTTTGGACTGTAATACTTTCAATCGCCTGTTCTGAAAGCTTAAAAAGTTTCGACATGTCAATATTCCCATTTACGTTGCGATGGCGAATGAAACGTTTCACTTCTTCCCAAACATACTCAATAGCATTACTATCGCAATGATACGGTGGTAGCCTCAAAGCTAGAAATCCATGCTCTTTGAGCATCGTGTCGAATTTAAATAGTTTAGTTGTGGGCGAGTTTCTTTTGACCAAATTAAGCAATTCAATTTTTCCCATATCTGGGGAAAGAAATGTTATTTGCAGAGAGCCAATCCATAAGAACTTGCTTCGTATTAGATCAATTTGGAACTTTGTTTAATCGAATAGAGTGATATGAAGCGTTATCAATTATAACAACAGCATATTTAGGAAGGTTTGGAATCAGTTTTTCTTCTGTCCACTTTTCGAAGATCGTAGAATTCCTTTGCCCATGGTAATCTCCAGTAGTTGAATTGGCTTTGTATAGTAAGTTTGAATTCGGTAAAAAACCCATTTCTCCACCCGCACACACAATTATTATGCGCCGCGAGGCATTTCCAGTTTGTAGCACACCACATCCTTGTTTAGACTGCCAACATTTTCCACAAGTTAAATTGCTATCAATCCGAGTTTCCTCTAGATACACAATAGGTCTTTTCTCCTCCCTGAAACGTCTTATTGCTCTCAAATACTGCGTTCTACATAAAACAATGTCACTTCGCTCCATGATAAGTTTCCTTTTATTCTGGGACTTTTTAAAACAAAATCCGATTTCTTGAAGTATTTTCCTTAAAGTTTCTATTTCCCAAGGAAAATTAATTTTGTCTTTAAGCATAGGAATCAATTTCGGAACAGTTGGCACTATTTATTTGACCACGTAAAATTCGTGAATAGCTCATCTTATAACGTCTACATAAAAAGCATTCAAAGCTACGGTTTCGATGGTTTTCTTTACTCTGGCGCTTTTTTTTAGGAGATTTAAATTTTGGCTTACCATCACCTTTTGATTCCCTTACGAATTCTTTTAACATTCGACCCCGATACGCCTGCAATTGCACTTGCACGTTTTATGACTTGAGAAAGGGGAACAAGGAGACGGCCTTCTGACGATTCTTTTTCGCAGAATGTCAGCACATTATTCAATATTCTTTTGCAAGAGCTACTGAAACGTTTAACAACAGAACTTGTCGACTGTACTGGATCCATCATACATATTAATAATTCATCAAGTTTAACGGAACGAAACGCGAAACATTATAAAACGCGACTTAATAATAATAACTAAGTCTTCACTCCTTATGCGTGTGATGTCACGCGTGCTCTCCAATTTGTCTGACTGTTTTTAAACCGTTACTTCATTATTTTGTTTTTTGCATTTAATACTGGCATAACCTTTCTCGTCTTGACAAATTCTAGACAGTTACAGCTAGCGAAACTAGTACACAATTTGTATAAATGTTTATTAAATCCATGGTCTTAAAAATGGAATAGTATGTTTCAATTTTAATGAATAGGACCAAATAACGTGTTCAGTATGAACAGTCGAGATCAGTGGTTCTTAACCGGTGTTCCCCGGAACCCTGGTGTTCTGCGAAGACCTAATATGTAACAAGTTGTTCTGACACAGTTCTGAGTGTAATTGCCAACTGGAGTCTTCTATGCGCGTTGACTTCTAAACCAAAAGAATATCGTTATAGATCAAAGGTAGGCTCTATTAAAGGTTACCCTTGCAAAGAAAATAAACCCAAATATTATACTACCAGTGGCGCATCCATAGCGAAGGGGGCTCTTGCACCTAAATTGCAAGATATGGATGTGGACGACACGTGGTTTCAACAAGACGGTGCGACATGCCATACAGCCCGAGAAACAATTCAATTACTGCATGAGTCATTTCCTGGTCGTGTAATTTCCCGTTTTGGTGATCAGAATTGGCCACCCAGATCATGTGACTTAACGCCGTTGGACTTTTTTCTTTGGGGTTTTTTGAAGTCTAAGGTTTATGCCAATGAGCCCACGACCACCCACGCCTTGAAGGAGGAAATTGAGCGCTGTATCAACGAAATGCAGCCACATTTATGCAAAACGGTCAAGGAAAATTTCGATAAAAGAGTACGTATGTGCCAGAAAAGCCGTGGAGGCTATTTACCCGATATGCTATTCCATGCATAACCCTATACTGTATACTTTATGAATCAATAAGAAATTACAATTTTTAATTAATAACCTGTGTTTTCTATCAAAATTACTTCTTGCGTGAATTTTGGGACACTCTGTATAATTTACTATGCATTCCTTAAAGAAAAAAGCAGTGTCTTAAACCCAACTGAGGGAAAAAAACAAAAGCTAACAAAGTTTAACTTAATTTAATGTAATAGAAAGTAATGTATATGTAACTGCCAGTTATGAGACTTCTTGAGTATATGTAAAGGAACTAGAAAGACTGTAAGTGAACAGTAAGATAGCAACTATATTGCAATATAACATGGAACTTCAAATGAAACGATGGTATAACAATCTTATTTCGTTGCAATGTTTTTTTTTTTTTTTTTAATTTTCGAACTTTTCCATTTTGTTAAAAAGTTATTTGTCGTAGGAGATTTACAACAAATATTTACCATCACCCCCTCCCACAGCGAAGATCTTTTAAGAGAAACACATCGGTGAAAAGAATTTCTAATTTAGGCATAATAAGAGAACAATGAATAGCTCAGTGGATGTGGCGTTTGCCAACCACGGCGCTTGGCCGCACGAAAGAAGACTTGGTTTCGAGTCTAGTCGGCGAATAGAGGAAATTTTTCTAAGCCTTTTTTCGACCGGTTCCCGAGTTAGTCGATCTCTGGCAAGGGCAAGCAGGTTTTTCCTCCCGGAAACTCGGGTTTTTCGTCCTGTAAACTCAAGAAAAATCGACCGTAGAACCCACATTATTTCAGACATTAAATATATTGTGTTAGGGTTAGGGACCACGAGATGGCGGCACATTTGAGCCGTCTCTCTTCACTGAGTACCGCTTAATTAGTGATAGACTTGGGCCATCTATCTCTGATTGGTATCAGTGGAGATTGAACTGCCCACTCAGTCTCCAAAAGTTAGATAGGGCTAAATGGCCTCGCCTACTACCCGTATACGGGAATAAAAAAGGCATTAGCTGATTTTTTTTTTTTTTGAAATGACAAAAAAAAAAAACTATTGAAATGAAATCCTACTAAAGAAATCAGTAATCTTAATATAACAAATAAAAACATCTAAAATACTCCCAATTTTTAAAATTCTCAGATAATAGTTTAAATCTTATATAATTCTTATGCTCAATGGGCCATTCTCTTAGCCAAGTGGCTAGAAGGGTAGCTGTTATGCTAGTGTGCCAGGGAGATAATTATGAGCAAGGGGGCATCTCACTGCCTTCCTTACCGTGGTATAGTCTATGACGGAGCAGTGTAGGTGTTCATGGGATGGGTTTGCCTGTTTTGAGGGATGAAAAACATGAGCAGAAAAATACCCCCCCGTATGGGACCGGTTAACTCACCTTCAGTCGAAAGAGGCCAGGTAAAATTTCCTCACGGCATGGAGAAGGGGGACCCAGGTCTTTCCCACTAAAGCGCTTTGTCTATACCAGTGTTTCTCAACGTGAGGCTTACGCCCCACAGGGGGAAAATTTGAATATTTTGGGGGGAAATTAGAAAATGTACATGTACATATTTATATTATATTTTTTCAGAATTTGGCTTACTATTATGCTAGGGGGGCATTAAAATCTTTGATACGTTGAGGTGGGGCATGATCCAAAAAAAAGGTTGAGAAACACTGATCTATACCGACCGAGATACGGAGGCTCCAGTAATACAACTAATTCTCTAAAAATATCGCATTACATGAAAATAAATAATAAAAGGTCGAAGGTCTCAGTGTGTTGTGAGCTTCATAGGGAAAGTGATATTCTTAACACTTAACAATAATGATGACCAAGGAACCACTTCTAAGGGCAGCCAACCTCATGTTTCAACACTACTTGACGTTTTTTTTAAAGTATTATTATAAAGGAGATGCATTTTTCTGAGACATCACTAATATTTTAGATGGAGAAGCGGTCGGAAATATCACACTCGATTTGTTATTTAATATATTCATTGATGGTGTCAGTTGATGTTATAGTGCAGAGCAACCAGTCACGCCTGGCCACCCACTCACGTTCTCATCATTTTCACTTTGTCATTGTCATTCTCACCCCACCCTAATGATGTAAATAATGTTATTTATAATGGTGATTCACGTTAGCATATTATAGCAATAAGAATTTCAGAAGAAGTAATACGTGGAAAGAAAACCTTAGTTTAAACAGCAAAATGAAATACACAGACCGTTAGGAGGTCTAAGACTGCTGTTGAAAATATGAATACGGGTTTAGAGTAATCAGAATTTTCTGTTCTTTTTTCAAAAACTTTTTTCTCCTAAAATATGATTAAATATATGGACGTTATTCGAAGACAATGCCCTTTTTTTTAATAGAATGAAATTACATTTTTGTAAGAGAATAAGTGAAAAATATAAAATCCAATCCGTGAAAAAAAATTCAAACGCAATTAAACAGGGTGTGTGTTGCGGGATGAGATTGCAATAATATGAAAGAGGAAAGAAAAATAATCAGTACATGGTTTTATAAGTGGAATATCTGTACTAATCCTTATACTGGCATTTTATGTTCTATGGGCATTGAATAAAATTTACTTCTTCTTAAGAACCTATTGTTTCTGCTTACGTAACTTAGTATTGAATATCAGGAGAAAAAAAAAATCATGTGCCCCAGGTGAGGATCGAACTCACGACCTTCAGATTATGAGACTGACGCGCTACCTACTGCGCTACTGAGGAACTTGTCAACATTTTGACTGGTAACCTTTTCATCTGCAAATGCTTTGCGACATTATCACTATTAATATGACAAGTATTCTTATACCTTAGGCTTTCTTAACTCTCGTATAGTTTAGACTCGGTTTATCTCTTCTTTTGGTGTGCATTGGAGTTCAACTCTAATTGCGATTAACAAGCAATTTTTTCTTTTTTTTTCTCTCTTTTAATATGAATTTAATTTCCCTAATTATAGGAGATTCTCCCAAACATCCTGCTATGTTTGTCAATGTGTGGGACTCAATTGTCTCTTTGCAGAACGAACCCCCTCCCTAAGTTAACAGAACCTAAGCCTACAAGGTCATATTGCAAGAAGAAACTCTCGACCGAGCTACAAGAAGACCAAAGAGATGGTGGGAGGATGGAAGAAATGGCAGGAACTAGGTGGATTTATTGGAAAGGCTGCAGATAAGAATGGATGGAGAACTTTGGGTGATTCCTTCGTCCAGCATGGACAGAAAATGACTGCTGCTGCTGAAGATGATGATTGGTTTTTTCACCAAACGATATCAACACCTTCACAACTTGATACTTCCTGCATTTCATTTTTGAATATGAAAAATAAGAATAGATTGAACATTACTCCATTATAGCACGCATGCACACACACACACATTATTCAAATTAAAGATTTAATCTTAAGAATGAGCTGAAGTTAATACTGAAGTTTTCTCTTACAATATGAAAAGTTCTCTCAGATGTAACTGATGATCATGTTTTTTCTTTCTTCCTATGGTGGCGCTCATAATCTTCCAAGGCTCTTTGCATTTCTTGAGTGTTAATCCAGGATAGGGCGGTTAGCCTTATGAATATTCTATATTTGTGTGAAAATTCCATATGTTTGTGTGTGCGTGTGCACTCCTGGCTCATTTGTTTAGAATAATGGCCGAAGCATCTAAGGCTATGACAGGCATTGTATTAATATATATTAACTGCGGGATGTAGAACCGAGGTTCTTGAGAATACATCCTGGTACGTCTGTATGACACAAGTTAACAATTTATCCTCGAAGACTGTCATGTATGGCGGACACTCCTTCTAACAATACAGAAGCGACACTGAGTACTTTATCACTGTAGCATGCCGAGAAAAATAAATAAAAGAAAACAAAGCTAAAACTTATCGACTATAGTACGGAATGTCAACATTTAAAATTGCACTCTACAACCGATTTGCTCACTCACACATTCATCACCTCATTCTTTCTATTGTTAGTTCGTTGCAGTTTTCGAGACAAAATGGTTGTTATGCCTCCGTTTCAACTTTGCATGAGACTGGGATGTTCGTGATGTATAGCTGCAATCATAGAGTACACACAACAATACTTTTGTTACTTGTGCATCCTGTATTTCTAGGTATTTGCAACTACTTGATATTGTAATCGTCTCAAGTTTTCATTTCTAATACTGAAAACTAAGAAAACAATCATAATAAGTAATAATAATAAAGTAGAATAAAAATAACGTATAATAGAATACCGAAACAGGATATTATGTAATATGGTAAAATATTAATATTAATAATAGAGTAAAAATAGAAAAAAACACACAATGGAATGTTAAAACAATGTGATAAAATACAGTTAACCCTCGTATAACGTACTTATATAACGCAGTCTACAAATTGTAGTAACCCTTTTTCAATGAGATACTTATACAACATGGTTCCGATAAAAACACGGTCTACAAATTGTAGTAATCCTTTATCTTTTCATATATTTTTCGCCGTGTGACTTAAAAATCAAATTTTATCTTCGTTAAGTTTGCATCTGCCAGTATCGTCAAGTAGATATAAGTAGCGAATTTATAATAGGGGAAATACTCTTTAGCACGCATGTACCTCAATTGTTTACCATATAAAGTGTTTACGGTTGAGAATTGTCTTCGTTTTTTGCTGGGAAAGAGCATTAAAAATCATAACTGTGTTAATCTCAAGCTGAGCACTTTATTTTCTGGCGAGTTATATATACATAATTAATATGTAATGCTTTTTTTTTAATGTAAAAAATTAACTTTTATAGTAATGACCACTTAGAGGTCTTTTGCGATATGGTTGAAAACGAAATTAGTGAATTAATTGATGGGGAAACAGATTTAAATTAGGAGGAACTGACACAAATAATAGATGACGTCGATCCAAATGGCAGGGAAAGTTCTGCCGAAGATTCTGATTGTAATGAATCCGTTAATGAATTCAGTTTAAAGAAATTAGCAGAAGGATTGGACTTGGCAAGAGAGTTAGGAAGTTATTTTACGGATAATGATCCCTCAATGGAGCGCTCCGGAAAACTCACGAGACAATTGGATATTTGTTTAGCTCCGTATTATGAACTTAATAAAAAATTGCAGCATAGTGGTAAGGAAGGTCTTATTACTGACTTCTTGATAACTAAACCAGCCGAAGTATGCAATGACAATTATACAAATGATGTCCGAGAGATTTGAAGTGAGGACGACGTCCGGCCACGTGTAAGTAAAGAACATTACAAAATGTTCGTTTTGAAGACAGCGATGACGATTAAAATATGCACTTTATTTTATTTTGCCTAAAACATTTATGCATTATGAGGAATAAAGTTTGCGTACAATTTGTAATTTTTATAAGTTTGTTCTATGTATTTGTTTCATAGTTTATATGTTTTCTTAATTTACATGAATTACCTGATTTAAATAAAAAATATTTTATTTAATTCAGGTAATTTATTGTTGTTTATACAATTTAAAAAAAAGAAAGAAAAAACGATTTCGGAACATAACCCTACTTTTTCTATGTGAGTGAGCTGAGTTTCGCATAACGCGATTTATATAACCTCGATTTATATAAACGAGGGTTACCTGTATTAAAATAAAAACGTGTTGCTAAGAGACAATCATTGATTCTCTCTGTTTCAATCTTTAAGTTTCTTGATGTATAAAATGCACCACGTTGGTGACAACCTGGCGCCAGAATCTAAGACTAACCTAAAGCTACGCAGCATTGTTGGATTATCTACTTTGTCCATTGGAAGAAAACAAAAGGTTTTCTTGTATGCAGTGAAACATAAGGTAAAATCCCCCCCCCCCCCTTCGGGTGCTTTAATACATAGAAACACTACATACACAGGAGGTAAGTTGGAAAGTCATGCTGTCTTCTATAGGACAGAAATGCGTGTGCCTGCTTTGAAAGTTTGTGATAAGTCACACAATCTAAGAGGTGGGGAGACTGTCATTGTTCCTTTAGATCTCCGCATCAGTCGAGGTGATGTTGATCACTTTTTTTATATAACTCTCTTTCACGGAAGGTTTTAGACCTATTGTGCATTATTAATGTGGAGGGAGGGGAAAGGATTTTGGAATTTGTATTTTATTTATTTTTGTATAGTCCGGAAACCCTGCGCTAAACAGCAAGCATGGAACTTTTTCAAGTCACTTCAGACCTTCGTTAAGCGAGGGGATGGTCTCACGCCGGGCGATGAAGTTCATCTCACCCCTCAGACATCCACGCCCACGGCAGAATTCGAACCCGCTTCTTGTTCGTTGAAGATCACACACGCTGACGACTCGGCCAGCTTATTTATTTTGCATGTTAATCGATGTCCGTTCTGTGGAGGTAGAGGGATTGCACATGTGAGCAGTTCATTAGCTTTAAAATTTTATTAAAGATATTTTTAACGTGTGTGTGCGTTCCTGGTGTCATATTGTTTAATGTTGACTACAGCATATGAATCAATAATTAAAATATAAAGAAATAAATAAACAAATCTAAATTAGTACTACTATTAATAATTTATTACACTTATTAAGTAACAAGAACTCACCGGTTCTCCTTCTCTGGACAAAGGAGCACTCCTGCATTGCACCACATACGTCACTAAAAGGTAAAAACGAGCTGAATTATTAAACAAATTTTATATTAATACAAATATTTCGGGAAGAAAATTCCTCGCACTCCTGAAAGAGACTGGTTAGTTCACTTTCAGTTAAGTCGTAACAAAGGACTGTGGCGTCTTAGACTGGATTCGAATTGAGGGTTTTCAAACCAAAGGACTTCGTCGAAACCGACTGAGCCACGAAGGGTCTTGTAAATTGTTCAGAATGGAAAAATGTGTTGTCAAAGGGAACTGAGTACTAGAAAGAAACTGCTGATTTCGATGAAAGGAAAAGGAAGAAACATGATTCTCCCAGAATGGGAAAGTAGGAGTTCACAGTCTGGTATTGAAACTATAAAGCTTCCCCCAAATAGGTTTAAAATCTCCCTCTGAAAAATGTTAACAATATGACAATCTTCTGTAAGATTGTCAAGCAGGTATAATTCTCTATAAATCTCTTGCTTCTTGGCATTGAGTGTCTGGATAGCAGAAACAGAAAAGTCTATTTTATCCACGTCCACCAGCTGAAATTCTAATTATTAATACTTTTTTCAAGTAGGATTTTGTAACAGTTTTGTCTGAATTTAAACTGTTAAAAAACATAACAGAACTATCAGCAAAGCAAACTGTAATTTTAACATCAGAGTACCTGTGAATAATGTAAATCCTACCTGCTGCAATAGTCAGGAAACAAGCAAGAATACATCTCAGCCACCACATCACGACAAAGCCGGCTCATGCAGTGAAGAGTTAGAAATGAACGAATTACGATTCTGCAAAGATTATCCAAGACAGAAAATATTTTCTATATTAGATTTATGCACAAATCCGTGATGAATATGGAAGCAGAAATAATATTACTCGGTCACGCCGGCAGATGGCGAAATGCGTTCCTAATACAATGTATTAAATGATTCAAAGGAAATAAAACCCATATGGGAGTAACTTTTCAAACAAGATTTAAATTAAGGTGACAAAGTACTCAATATCGCTTTTCTTTTTTGTTAGCAGTAGTTTGTCATATATATATATATATATATATATACATATATATATATATATATATATATATATATATATATATATATATATATATATATATATATATATATATATATATATATATATATATATATATATATATATATATATATATATATATATATATATATATATATATATATATATATATATATATATATATATATGACGTCTTTTGGAGAACAAATCGTTAACTGGTATTATTTGGAGGTGGTACGGATTTTTCCTAAGGAAGTTCGATTCCTCATCCAGCAAAACAGCCAGAAGGACGTCCGCAATTAACAGGCAAAATACAACAATGACCTCATAGCCTTAGTTTTTTCGGCCATTATTCTAAACAACCCAACGAAAGAAATCTGTAAACTGAATGAGCCATACGCGATCCAGTACTTCTAAAAATAAATAAAATATCTATAATTAGTGCATATTAGTAATAAGCAGACAGATCGAACATTTATTGCGTATGACTTCTATGTTCATTATGTTCGTCTTCCCACTTCTCTCTCACGTGTTGATCCCCTTTAAATATTGGATTACAAGAGGATGTTCCTTCATTAGTTTAACGAAGTACCTTGAATGAGTTGCAAATAGCATTTAAGTCGTTTTACTCGAACTTCGGTTGTTATTTATCCCTTTATTGGTTTCTAAGAGAAAAAGATGTAAATTAAGTTTCTTTTGTGAGCACTCAGCTTGCCCATTGCGGTCTGATTTGCAGTGTATTTCAAATTGCACACTGCGATTTTGGGACATTTGTGTCCAGAGGACGTCTTAATCCACTGCATGTCCTATTGATGATTGTCTTGAATTCGCAAAAAAAAGTTTAGTTCGTTGAAAGTAGGAGGATTGTAACATTCAGGATAATCTCTTCCTGGTATCTATGTTTAAGTGCGGGGTGAGATCCTCTGCATGTGCGACCCACAGGATCAAAATTCAGAAACTCAGCGTTGATCCCCTCAATAACAGGCTCACTCTGCCACTGAGAAGAACTCTGAGAACCGGTTGGCTCTACTCCGAGCAGAGCTACTCATTTAAGGGGTAACAGCAACAGCGATGCCTCAGTTAACTTCACAAGCTACAACATTGACATTCATTACCTCCCATACTCAGGCCTTGGGTGATAGCAAAAGCAAAGCCTCAGTTATAATGATGTCCTTATAAGGACTGGCTTAAAGGGCGAAGCAAGAATGCTTTTCATCTTCCCCGTTATGTAGAGGACAGTGTAGGGATAAGGTGTTATTGAGCTATTAATGCTCTGCTCATGGCAAGAGGGTAACAGCAATAGCCGAGCCTCAGTTAGAACGTCATTGGCTACAGCATTGCTATCCATTACCCTCCAAGGGTATTAATCACAGCATCTCATGGATGCCAACGTCGTTGCATTCGCAACTTATTACCCTCCAAGGGTATTAATCACAAGTCCTGAGTATGAGTCAATCATGGGCGAAAGACCGTCCGTCTCGGCATTGGCTCCACTCGGTGATGGCCTTCCACCCACACGCCACCACCGAGCAGAACCGCTCATATTCCGAAGAAAAGCATTCACCGATAAAGCCCCTCAGCGGGCCGTGCCGGAGAACACTTTCCCCGGAGACTCAAATTGTTCCCTTAAGAGAGCGAACTCAAACTCTCGAATCTCTGCGCCCCAGGGGGTAACAGCGACAGCCGAACCTCAGTTAAAATTCATTGGTACAGCATTGCCATCCATTACACCCTCCAACGGTATTAATCACAGCATCTCATGGATACCAACGTCGTTGTGTTGGCAACCTATATATGTATATGTATATATATATATATATATATATATATATGAGTGACAATGGACAATTATGTCTCTAGGAGTGAAGCAAGATGCTTTTCATATTCCCCGCTATCTGTTGTGGTTACAGTGAGGGCAAAATTTATGAGCAGTTTGCTCGCCCTGAATGGGCATGGAGATTATGCATCGCTATGGGATGCTGATATAGATTTTGGTCTTTTATATTTGAATATATCCGTTGCCTCGTATGCTGTAGTTTGCTGAACCAAATCGTTGGGGTGTGTGGACATCATTAGGAAAAACTTGGATGCTAAGGATTGTAGAAAAGAGAAAATATGAAGCTGATGTTTCTAACATACCACGGAGCTTTCAGAATCAATCTCAAGCACTTGTTATGCACTCTTTGTATCTTGATAACGTTAGTATTAGAGGTGTGGCTCTAGGCTGGGGAGGCATAGGTGATTATAGGACAAATCGTCATCTGGTATAGTTGCAATTTGAATCTGTTGCTGAGCTTGCTATTTCCATTAATTAGCGGATAGATGCCTTTGTGCACGCAGACTTGATGTGTTGGTTGAAAGATAGCTTTTTGTCGAGAATTACACTCAGGTAATTTGTTTCTGTCTGCCAGGGAATTTTATTATTGAATAGTAACATATCTCCTACGGGAGACATTGGCCTTTTTGAGAAAAGAACGGCTGAGCTTTTCTGGGGGTTGACTTCCAATCTCCACTTAGAGAACCAACCCTCCAGCTTTAGAATGTTTTCTTGAAGCTTTCTGGTAATGAAATGGGGTCTCAGAGATCTGGTTAGTATTGCCGTATCGTCCGCATACAGGGACAAAATGGAAGTCATCGGATTGTGCGGGATGTCTGACATGTATATAGAGAACAGCAATGGAGACAGTAGAGATCCCTGCGGCACTCCAGCAAAGATGTGGCGCTGGGAGGATGTAGACCCGTTGATTTTTACTTGCATTGATCTATTCTGAAGATATGAATGGATTAAATAAACCATTTTTAGTGAGATACCGGCTGAGATAAGTTTGTGCAGGAGTCCAAAATGCCAAATTTTGTCAAATGCTTTGGATAAGTCCATGAAAACAGCTCCTGTGCACTGGCGCCAGTTGTAGCTGGCGGTGATGTATTCGACAATTCTGTGGATTTGCTGGGTAGTATTATAGTGTTTTTAAAGTTATTAATTATTAAATTAGTTATATTAGTTATTAAAATAATTTTAAAGTCGAAACAATAATTTTAATTACTTATTTACTAGTAGAGGTTTTCCTTGTATCATTTCCTTGTTTTCCTTGTAAACTCCTTAAATTATGTATGTAATTAGTCAAAGTAGTTCTTGCAAGCTCGTTACAACCTCGCCATGAGCACACTCACTTACTCCCGTACCATCCCATCGGTCAAAGGTTGCGGCTCTTCTAAGTCTTACCGGAATTATGTTGGCTCCAAAAGAACGCCTAGTTGGCCACTCCTGCTATATATATATATAACTTGCACATTAATTCAACCTAGATGTCCTAGTGGCGAAGAAACTTCACAATCAGACTTCTGGATGAATAAAGACAAGAATATAATTTCTTCGTAAGTTTAATATAATTTATAACCGAATGAAAATACTGTCTTCGTGTTTATGAAACATAATTTCTATAATTTCTATAGGTCTTTGATTTGGGGTCAATGTAAGCATTGTTATACGAGTGAATCTAAGAGAATTTTAAGGTTCGGTGTCAGTATAGATGTCGCTTCGTATAAATTCATTTCACTTCTTACAGATGAAAATACCTGTTTTTTCATGAGTGAAAAGCCAACATAGTGGTAGTCAGGATTTTTGAGGTGAAAAATGCAGTGACGAGGAATGATTCAAGATTACAATTCTCTCTTTCTCTCTCTCTTTCACAATATCTCTGTAATCATTACGAGAATGCTACTGTTTTCATTGGGACTAATTCAAAAAATTATTACGATATTAATTTTATCATTAAAAACTCTTCACATCAGTATGAACAATCAATAAGATCTCGATTCTTTCCTGTTTTTTTATTCAAAAGACTTTACGAGGTTGAACTTCAACGCAATTTTTTTTTTCAAGTACACGCCTATTTTTATGCCGAAACATAACTGAGTTTTCAATTTTGTAAGTTGATTCGATTGCTGCCATGTGAATGTCACATTGTCGTAAGACTGTTCTAAGGAATCTTTAGAAATGGAATGCAATTCTTTTGTTCTACTTCAAAAGTAACTTTTCTGGAGAAAATTAATTCAGGAAATCCCAGAATTAAATTTACCCTTGAAGTAAAAGAAACAACTGCTCCAATCCCCCACTTCTGGACGTTCTCATTCCACGACAGCCTGATAGTATCTCCTGTTCTCTGTACACAGCAAAACAACTCATTCTGGAAAATGCATTATTGCTGCATCACATGATAACCGAAAGGAAATGTGGAATTATTAGAACTTTGACTCATCGTGCACATTAACTGTTATCTATTGGTTCCCTTTACAACGGAGAATGGTCCTTAATCAAAGCTACATTCATCTATAAAGGATAAGCCATCAAAATTATGAAAAAAAAATTAATAATTATGACATTTATACAAATTCTCCTCCAGAAGAAGGTTCTAGAATTTCCATTCCACGTGCAGGGAATAACAGAATGAATCGTGAGACCTCTTCGCCAAATCGACCTCCGAGTTTCCTCTATCCATTTCAGAAATTAAATTCCTTCTTAGATTTTCCCAAAGATAAACATCTCTACTTTTTCTCATCCTGGAGTTTAGAGAATTCTGTGCTCGTGAAGCCTTTGTGAATGAGGGCAGATGGGTCGTTCAGCTCAGATTCGTCTACAGCAGGGGTTCTCAACCTTTTCCAGTGGAGTACACTACATTTAATTCAAGATATTAGAGGTACCAGTAAGCAAATCTGTTTTCGTACCACCCGGCAGTGGCTCACGTACCACCAGTGGTATGCGTACCATAGGTTGAGAATCCCTGGTCTAGAGGAATATCAAGATTACATTCTAATTCATAATTCTGAAGTCTGGTTTGGTCAGTGACTTCTATGCCTAGTGACTTCCAGAAGTTCCAGTGACTTCTATGCCACTAGGCAAAGAAGTCACTGGAATAAAAGTAAAGTTCTAGATAATAGTTAGTTTTTACTTCAACGATTACACAAAGAAAGTTGTAAAGTCCTTGTTCGCAGACCGAATCTTAACCAGTACGATTATTTAAAGCTTTCCCAATTAATTTTGGGAAGCCATTCTAAGTAATCCTTCTAATTTATGTTTCTATTAAACTCATAAGCATTATTTGAAATTTATTTATTTGAACTCTAACAGTTATAGATGGAGTTATTCTCTTGCAATTAATACCGTATGTTGTCGCACGCGCTTAGATCTCAAGTTTGTTGCTTTAATTCGCTCGTTTCATCTGTATGCATGTACAACAGATGAGAAACTTAAGCAAAATTCTGCCCTTAATAAACAACTATTTTCCTTACGTAAGTGTTATTATTCCTTACCTATTTCTATTATTATGTCGTCCGCTTACGTCTCTATATTTTGATGCATTCGTGAATGTTAATAAAATGCAGTTGGCGATTTATAAGAACATTGAGTATTTTCTTCTACCTTCTCACTGGTGCAATAAAATTTTGAAATCTAAACAACCTGTCGTATCTTAATACGGTGATTGGAGAAAAGATTTATGTCATCTGGAAACTCTGCTCTAGAAAGTGAACCTTGGATTCCATACAGCAAACCGATGATGTCACACCTGAAGCTGAACTTCGTCTAGCACCCAAAAATCAGAGAGTGTCCTGCACGCTTCAGTCTATTATTATAAAATAATAATAAATGAAACACATTTACATCAATTGCAATTTTTAAAGAATTAATAGTTACTGCCTATAAATAATGCTGTTGTTATCTAACACATTAGTGACAGTCTTAGAATTAATTGATAGCAGAAAGAGAAAAAATGAATTAAATTAGAATAATCCCTGGAGAGGGGATGATTTAGAGAAGGAGGGGGAAATACTGAATATAATTTAACGTTAAAGTAAAAATCTACTTTTATAAAAATCTGAAATGAGGGTTTAATGAATATTACATGTCATACGCTGTAAACATTCACTTTGCTAACTAAATTACTCAGCTATGTCTGGAAATCATTTGTCCTTCCGACAACAGAGGGCGACACCTATAACATCAACGGTATTGTGTGTTGTTAGCTCTATTAATACGAAGAAGTATTTTGTAGTATGGTAAAAGAAAATGTGATAAAAAAATGACGTAAAATGTATAACCGAAGAACATATCATGAAACATGTAATATTTCATCATATAAGTTGAAACATGTACGAATGTAAGCAAAAACGTTGCATATTTTTAACTTTCAGGAGAGTTTTCATTTCTGTCGTAAATAGTCTGTTCTGGAACATGCGATCCTCCGATTCCACGTCATTTTTTTCCCTGCTGCATAATAAAATCGAACTGAATAGTTTTATCGCAACCTTTCGATGCGATTAATGATCTATTAATGATCTCATTTGAGGATTAAAGACAATTAAACGGATAACTGGAAGTTAAGCCACAAAGTTATCGCTGAAATTTTTAATTTAAAAATAATCCTCAAGTTAATTAATTAATTCAAACTTCAATTAAGACAATTTTATTTACCTTTTATAGTAAATAAAATATATTTAAATTAAAGTGTATTTTAATTATTAAAAATTGATCTTCTTCTCCCTTCTACGTGTTAGGCCTACTGGCCTGTTACAGGACTATCTTAAGCCCTCATAAGCCCTCATTACCAGGGGCGCGCCGGTAATATGTGCAATGTGTGCGAGGCACACAGGCGCAGGATATTAAAGGCGGCAAAGATTTCAGGCGAGGAGGAAATACTTTAAAAAAATATTATTCATTAATTATATCAAAATAAATTACATTTTTGTTTAAATTTTAATTATATTTTATAGATTTATCTTAAACAAATTATTTATAATCACTTATTTGTTATTATTCCTTAAGATATTATTTTATTCTGATCCTAGTTCTAACAAGTAGTTTAGCGTAAACAAGTAAAAACTTGAACTTGCGCGAGATTGCTGTTTACAGGATGACGCGCGTTTGAATTTGTTTAATCTTGTTCAAACTCGCATTTGCTCTAAACATATATAAGAAAATCCGCTGCAGTTTTAAACTTTATTCTATATTCTGCTGTTATCAGCAGAATATAGGCAACATCTTGCAATGTACCCGAATCGTCATAAGAAAAATTTAAATCATTTGAACAATTATAAAAAATGGACAGAATTAATTACATCCTTAAAAAATAAAACTTGTATTGATCATTTGCAGCAAACAATTTTAGATAATGAAAGGAAACGTTGGTATGAAGTTATAAAAAGAATAATTGTTGTAGTACAGTTTTTAGGCAAACAAAATCTAGCTCTTCGTGGTAAAAGTAATAAACTTTACGATGGCAACAATGGCAATTTTTTAAAATCAATTGAGATGTTAGAAAAGTTTGATTCTTTTATATCGGAACACACGCGACGTGTAGCTAATGATCCTGACTTTAAAAATATGCCCTCCTATTTAGGAGATAAAATCCAAATGAAATAGTCACTTTATTGGCATCAAATATTAAAAATAACGTTTTTATAAAGTGTTTTTTTATTGAGGGGGGGATATAGGGGCACCAACTAAAGTTTTGCACACAGGTGCACCCCTGGTCGTACCCGTCCTGAGGAGATAAGGTGACATGATATGGAAAAACGGAATAAATGAATAAATAAAAGGAAAAGTCATTAAGTTAAGTGAGGAAAACGGATGACGTTTATTTGAATTTAAAAAGTAAAATGATACTGAGATTCCTTAATGAGCGTAGAAGAAATGAAAGGTGAGGACGCACATGACAGCACTGAAACCAAAATGAAGTGAATTATTTCTAACATTTTGCTTTATTTGCATTCAATGCTCCATATTAATCCGTTAGAGGTGTTTCATATTAATTTTTCCTCTATAAAATATGTTGTTCACTTAATATTTTCAATTTTTAATCAATTTTATAAAAAAGTATATGAAAATTCTTTTTCCAGACCTTATCATTTGTCTTACTCCTTTGCAAATTGTCGTATAATTGTCGCAAATTCTCATGTCATACAAACTAAGCCATCTGGTCATGATGGCTTAGTTTACTTTATTTTTACTTTATAAAGAGGAGGCAGTATGATGGCGTTTCTAAATGAAAAGCACAGTGTAACTGAAACCATAACCAGTTTCGAACATGCAGAAACATCACATTTGGAAATCATGACTAACTACAACCACCATCATCATCATAACACTAAATACGGGTATAGACCATATTGGTCTGTTCCGGTCTCATTATCCATCCAATATCCTTTTTTGAGGCCTACCCTGCCTTCTCTTTCCAATTGGCCTTATATTTTAGTATTTCTTTAGGATGTCGGGTGTTGGCCATTCGGTTTACACATTCAATCCATGTTTGTTTATAATTGTTTAGTTTTTCTTCTACTGATTTTGTTTTTAGTTCTTTTAAAACGTCTTCGTTCCTTTTTTGATCTAATGATGTGTATTTTGCAGTTCTTCTCATAAATCTCATTTCATTGTTTTTATTCTTTGTTTATTTTGTTTGTTTATTGCCCAAATTTCACTGCCATATAATAATGTGGGCACTGCTCAAGTATTGTATATTTTCAAGCGTGTTTCTTTTTGGACTACGTTTGGATTGAGTGCTCTATTTATCAGGCCTATAATCGGTAAAAATTTTGAAATTTTTAATTTTATGTCCTTTTCTCCTTCATATGATATTTCACATCCAAGATAACTGAAAGTATTTATCTGTTCTATTATTTTATTATTAATAACTATTTTGCTTCTAACTGGAGTTTGTCCACAAAATGCAATTGATTTAGTTTTATCAATGGAAATTTTCATTTCAAACTAATGTTTAAATTATATATTGCTCTTTGTAAATTGTCTTCCTTATTTGATATTATTACCTGATCATCTGCAAATAATAACGTATTTGTTTTGTTATTTTGGGAAATTTCTATACCTTGATTGTTTAAGGTGTTCCACTGTATTAATTGTTCATTAATGTAAATATTGAAAAGTGTTGGAGACAGAGGGCATCCCTGTCTCCAACATCCTTACTCCTTGATTGATAGATTGTTTTACAGAATTTTTTCATTTATTTTTTATTTTTATTTCATTATCTTTGTATATATTGAATATTGCTTGTAAAAAATATTAGATATATTTATTCTTTGTAATATATCAAACAGTATATATCTTTTTACTTTGTCAAATGCTTTTTCGTAATCTATAAACAAAAGATGAGTTTCCAAATGAAATCTCTTCTTTTTTCAATAAGTAGTTTTAAACAGAAAGCTGCATCCATTGTAGAGCGTCTTTTCTAAATTCATTTTGACATTCTAATAATATTTTTTCAGTGTACATTTTTAGTTTTTCGTTAAGTATTCTCCTATATATTTAGTAACATGCATTCAATAAACTAATACCTCTGAAGTTATCGGGTTTTGTTTTTCTCTGTTTTTAAATATAGGTATTACTATGCTTGTATTCCATTCTATTGCTATTTGTCCATTTGTATATACTTTATTTCAAAATTTTAGTAATCTTTGATGAAATTTTTTTCCAGCGAATTTATACAGTTCAGAGTTTATCCCACTCTCTCCTGCTGATTTGTCATTTTTTATTTTATTTAGGTTGTCCTTTAATTCTTTCTTTATTATGATATCATTTAAGGTATTTTGTAAGTTTCTGGTGTAATTATTTTTGATGACAGTATTATCCGTCCAAAGATCTGTAAAGTAATCCAAGAATTCTTTTACATCTATTTCACAATTTATATTTGAAGTTTCTTTTATATCTGCATTCATGTGTTTTAGTATATTGTATGCACTGGGTCTTATTTTGTATATACTAACACATATACGTCATCGGTAATGACCGATGACATACATGTGTAGTATTTGCCACTAGATGCTGACCACTACTTTATTGTAAATTCATTCCACAATATTACATGACATTCCCCGCATTCTGCAAAACCCAACCAGAAACCTCCTCTACTATCGTAGTAAAACGCATCGCTGATAACCTTATAAAAGACAAAATCTGGAACAGGCTATTTACTATAAATGATCCAATAACTTCATGCGAGAGCCTCAAATTTCTGTTTACAGAAAGGCAACAAAACACAGAAAAAACAGGAGACATGCATTAAATTGTCCATGGATAAATGAGGACATCATCTAGAGCATTTCAATAAAAGACATTCTATGGACGAGAGTAAAAAGGTCACTTAACAACATTCACCTACAAACATTGAACAAAAACACAAGAAATCAACTAACAATTAAAAATAAAATACGCTAACCATTAGGCCTGGCTGGCCTAATGGGTAGCATATTCACTCTCCAGCCAACAGGCTGCGGGTTTGAATCCCGCCGTGGGCATGGATGTTTGTGATTGTCTGTAAAAATGCTAGTTGTGGTTGCTTGGAGTAGTTGCGGATCGTTAGTTGGATTGATGGATTGATTGGCGGAGACAGAGCTGTAGAGTAGGTGCCCTCCCTCGATGAGTCTGGACTTCTTGGAGGGGTTACGTAATACTACTAATAAAGTGTGTGGGGGGGGTTGTCCATGCCAAAGACCGACAAACTTGATTCAGTTCCAATTTGGATACAAATTGGAACTGACAGATGTTCTCTTACAATTAAAGGGACAAAGGACAAGACGACTGCAGGAATTGAGTCTTGAAGTCCTTGAGTCTGAATTAACAAAATCAGACTCAAGGACTTCCTAACACATTTTAAACAACTAAATACTCAATTCTGAAACTTTTGAATATGATAATCGTTACAGTTTTTAGTTATTCCCAAACAACTAAAAACTGCCATAGTTACACCTATCTACAAACGTGGAAAAAGAAATGACTTTCACAACCACAGACCAGTAAATTACTTCTTGAAAAAGTAATACACACAAGGCTACAAAACTGCATCATCTCACAAAAGCAGTAAGGTTTTTCCAGAAAATGACGAGCACAAGCCAGTTATTAGAGGACATTACAATCGAATTAAATAAAGTTCTTGATAAAAACAAATTTGCTGTCCTCATACTCCTTGATCTTATTAAAGCTATTGATACACTTGACCATGAAATGCTGCTGTGAAAACACTCAGTCGGAATAAGAGGGACATTACTTGCCTGGTTTAGGAATTATCTCACAAACAGAACGCAAGTAACAAAAATCACGCGCACATCACAGCCGGGGAACACAAACACAGCACGGATTCCCTCAAGGAGCATTGTTATCACCTGTTATATTATTACCATACTATACATTATTATATTATCATCAGAGGCGGCTCGTGCGTAGGCACTGTGAAAACGCCGCACTTCGAATTTTTCTCGATATATAAATATATTTATTAATTTATTTATATTCTTGTAATATTTAATTTTATCATCAACGATCCTATACAGTTCTCTTATTTTGGATAACAAATAATAAAAATCCATCTTGTAGCACTTAGGAGGGCGCTAGCAGCACTGGGTTTACCACTGTGTCATATTGCTACACGCGCAAGCATATGCACGTCATAGTGAGATGCGAACTATTAGCGTAATGGGGCACTGTACGTCGCGCAGTTCCACTGTTGTTTATATGCAGTTTGCGCCAGTAATAGAGTGTTCGTAGTGCTTATCATGTTTACTCCGTCTCCTTAAATATTTGGACATTACAATTAAAGACATAACATTTGTTATAGTTTTTATTTTTGAACATTATTGGAGTTATGATAATGGATTTCATTTTTAAGTAATTTTGAATTATACTAAACTGTATAATTTTTTCGATAATAAACAATGTTTTTTCGTGTTTAATTTTTTTAAAATTTTTTTATCATAATTTTGATATTTTATACAAACACGTTGCAGCACCCCCACAATTTCAAGCCACGAGCCGCCAGTGATTATCATGCTGCGCAAAATATACATAAACGGCATTCAAAACTTGGCGATACAAAAACAAAAACAAATATATCCATACGTAGCCGACACAGCACTATTAACAGTCCACACAGACATTAACACTGCACTCTCCAAAGCGCAATATGACCTAAAATATAACCGTCTACTAAATCGCAAATAATCATAACGAAAGCTAGAATTACGCACCCTGCACCACTAACAGCCACACATAGCATTGCATTAACCATGGAAGTTGCCACTATTCCGAACTCACCCGTAACACACGCTAATACCTCGGTTAATACACTGACAACCTTAAATGGACTAAACATATAGAATACCTTCAAAACAAACTACGCACTATTGCTTCAAAACTCTTTGAAGCAAGTGATGCCGACCAAGTAAAACCTCCTATATCACGGGATTTGTGAAACGATGCTAAGGTATAACTATCTACGCAAACACAGCGAACAGTCACTTACCAAAGTTAGAAAAACTTTACCAAAGAATCGTTTCAACGGTGCTTTGCAGGCCCAATACACATCAGAAAATAACCATGGAGAAACAAGAAATCCTGAGGATAAAGAATGTAAGACGCTACACCAGTGGCGACCCGTACATAAGCACTGCGCCACTGCAGCACCCCGAAGGAAAAAATGAAAACATTATATTTTGTTTGTGTTTATAAATAATAACAATGCTTACAACATTATATAAATGCAGTACAACATGTTAAAGGTTACAGCTTATGTTTCGACAGTGATTGAATAGTTAATAATTGGAATTGTTCGATTAACGCTTTAGATTACGAAACAAATGCACTGCGATCTAACGCCGATATTCGTTTGCACTTGTCATTGCTATTGATACGAAACTTATTATTGGTGTTTGTTGGTGGTGAGGATGAAATATTACAAAAGCGATTTTAAATATGTAAATTAATTTATTAATAAATTCGTTACCGATTAGGAATTTTTTTTTTTTTTTTTTTTTTTTTTTTTGTATATGCAGCGCCCCAATTTAAAATTTTCAGCGGCCGCCACTGCGCTACACACTATTATACTATTTCCACAAGATCTCAGAAATTACGCTATCACGTTAAGACACTACTTTTCCTGAAATTAACCAAGCAGTAATAATTCAATCTCAAATAAGACCTCAGCATGTCACAAATTATTATAACGTTCATGTGGGAAATTGTGATCGATTAATATTTTACAGATTCAATAAATGCTGCGATACATAAAACAGAGCAGTCTGAAATGCTTTCATTCAACTGAAAAAAAGCGTTTCACAAGCTAACACAAGCTAAACTTTGTGGAACCAACATCGGAATTTGCTCGTGTAGTTCAAGCATACACACGTGACAACAGAATGCCCATCACACGCATGGGATCACCGCACAGTCAAAGGTGTGCGGTGATCCCATGCGTGTGTTGCGTTTACAGAAGAGCTTCTGTGGAATTTCAATAATTTCTTAAAGAGGAAAGAATTTTTCGTCTTAATACGGAATATTAAGAAAAAAATCTTTCATCGCAATCCCCGTGGAACTCAATGTTCGAAGGAGTTTCTGATCCCGACGCATTTCAGGTTTCTGCGAATTTTCTTTTCAGCCTTTTCGCCTGCTGCTGATCCTTATGAAGATGCAGTCTTCGCGAATGAAGAACTCGCACCACACCTTGATAACGATCGCGCATTGCCACATACTAAAACATCCACACCACTCGCCATTCCCTGCAGTAATCACTAGTGAAAACTTCACCCGTCTTCAATGCATCCCCCGATCATCCTCTCGCATCATCTCAAGTTCCCCTCCACAGCAGTCCTTCCTTTTAAGCTACGCTCCTTAAAAGGACTGTTCCCAAAAAAATTGAACACTGAATTCTAAGAGCACTAAATTTAATATCCGAATTTAATGCGGATTATGTTTCAAAACCCGCCTTGCGAGTGCTACATTTACACTCTTCGGATGGAAGATTTTTTTTCGTGCGTCACAAACGAGGACGCATTCCTAATCTAGCATTGTCAGGAGAAACAATGCAGCTTCGGACTTTTATAAAATCATAAAAACAAAACATGCTCATTGTTGTTACATCATTCAAGAATGATGGCCAACATTTTCCCGGAAAAGCTTATTGAATCTCTCTCTCTCTCTTTCTCTCTCTCTCTCTCTCTCTCTCTCTCTCTCTCTCTCTCTCTCTCTTGTGGTCGCTTTAGAATAATGTGATCGCCAGTCGATGGTCGACACGACAAAGGTTTCTTGATTTATATTGGATAATGGACCTGATTTGGTGCAGAAGTCTCATCATCATCATCATCATACGTATCAAGGATTTAGGCCTAGCATGGCCTGTTCCAGCCTTAGAAGTCATCGTTAAATCGTTGAAGAGGACGTCTTGGTTTTCTTTTTCCTAATGGCTTGTACTTTAAGGCTTGTTTTGGTAATCTTTCTATTTTCATTCTTTTAACGTGTTCCATCCATTTATGTTTATATTTTTTAATTTTTCTATTACTGATTCTTGGTTTAATTCTTTCATAATATCTTCGTTTCTTTTGTGATCAAATAGGGTATACTTTTCAGTTTTTCTCATAAACTTCATTTCTGCTGTTGTTAATCTTTGTTTGTCTTTTTGTTTTATTGTCCACATTTCGCTTCCATACATTAAGACCGGTAGGGCTAATGTATTGTATACTTTTAGCCTGTTTGTTTTTGAACTAGGTTTGTTCAAATATAGAGTTAATTACATCTGTTATTTTTAAATATTTTGCAATTTTTAGGTTTATATCTTTTTCATTTTCATAAGTGATCATACATCCTAGGTAGTTAAATGAATTCACCTGTTCTAAGATCTTGTTATCTATTACTATTTTAGTTCTTGCTGGATCTTGTCCTTTAAAGGCCATAGTTTTTGATTTTTCCGTTGATATTATCATACCATAATCTTTGGATATCTCATTTAGATTTAAAATAGCTTTCTGTAAGTTATCTTCAGAATTTGTAATTATTATTTGGTCGTCTGCGAAGAGGAGCATGTTTAAGTTAACTGTAGGCGAAAGTTTAATTCCTTGATGTAAATTTTTACTCCATTTTATTATTATTTCATTTAAGTAGATATTAAAAGGAGTTGCTGAGAGGGGACATCCCTGTCGGATCCCTTGGTTTATCTCTCTTGTATATGATAGCTCATGATTTAATCTTATTTGTATTTGATTATTTTCATATATATTGTGACAGCTTTTAGGATATTATTTGGTATTTGTCTTTCTTTTAATATGTTAAATAATATGTTTCTTTTAACTTTGTCAAATGCTTTTTCAAAGTCAATAAATGCAATATGTGTTTCTAAATTATATTCTCTTCTTTTCTCTATTATTAATTTTAGGCACAAGGCTGGGTCTATACATGATCGTCCTTTTCTAAATCCATTTTGTACCTCTAGAATAAAGTTTTCGGAATATTTCATTAGTTTGTTATTTAAGATTCTGCTGTATATTTTGTAACAGGAATTTAGTATACTGATACCTCTATAGTTTTTAGGGTCATCTCTATTACCTTTCTTAAAGATAGGAATCACAATTGCTTTTTTCCATTCTATTGGGGGGATACCAGTTGAGTAAATTTTATTTAAAAATAATAAGAGTCTTCCTTTGAATCCTGTTCCTGCGTATTTATATAGTTCTGAACCTAGCTTATCTTCTCCAGGTGATTTTCCATTGTGCAGAAGTGTGCTAAGAAGAATTGACAGAATTAAAGTTGAGTGAATAAAAGTAATCAGTTTCATTTATTTCTAATAACTCGGCGTAAAGAAAAGTAAGACGAAAAATAGTGAGAGGCGAATACAACGTGTCGTTGCCTTATTGACGGTGTGTGCACACGTCAAATATTTACAGGAGGGACGCAATTCTCCTGTGCACTGACATCGTGTTACCGACTGTTTATGCTTCACTTTTTATATACATCTGAAGCATTTTTATCCTTTTTTGTAATTTCTGAATACTTTTAAATTTGTTAAATATAGTTTAACCATATAGAAAAATAACTTCATTATTTTAAAATGTGCAGTAACTGTTTTCTTCCTTTTCATCTATTTTATTTTCTTCCTTTTCGTCGCTTCTATTTTATTCGACTTCCCAGCAGCAAAGAGGTTCTCTTCGTCTCCGACTCAACTTCTCTATTCCGATATTAGACGTCCTTGAACACGTTGGCTCCCAATTAAACAAATTACGAAAGTTACTTTAATGATGTAATATTTCGATTAAGAATAGTACTGACTTATTTTTTTTTAAAAATTACGAATGAAATAATTCGTAGTTTCTCTTACTGTCTTCAAATAAACGTGACACGAAAATTCATACTAAACGCAGTAAAGAAATATAAAGAAAATGCGACTGCACAAAATCTTCTTGGAAAAGACTATTCAAAATTTCGACGTTGTTCACACTTCTAGAGCCTCCGTAACTGAACGAAGAAGATGTTTGGTTAGAATGACCTCAGTTCGAACTCTGTGTAGAATGTGAGAAACCTTTATCAGGGTTTATCAACTGAAAGCGAGCTAGTTGGGCTCATGTGGACCGAGTTATCTTCCAAAAATTCCGTTTATAGTCAGAGGAAGAACGACAAATAAACGCCATTTACACACTAATCATATTCGTGCTATTGATGTTTGGATCTCATGCAAACATCAATAGCACACTTCTGTTTCAAATCGCCTCTATTATCCGATACATTATCCGAAAATATCCGCACCACTCGCCATCCCTTCCGTAATCACAATTGAAAACTTCACTCGTCTTCAGTGCATCTCACCGAGTTCCCCCACCGCAGTTCTCTTTCGTAAGCTACGCGTGTGTGTGAGTGTGTTACAAACGGGTTGAAGGATGTATTTGTTGCAGTTTCAAATGCTATAGAACATTTCACACATAATCCATTATAATTATATTTAATTATAATAATTATTATAATTATTATAATCATGAATTATTAGAATTAATAATTATAATAGTTCATGATTATTATAATTATGGATTATAATAATCATGAATTATAATAGTTATTATAATAGTTCATATGGGAAAAGCAATCCATCAATTCTCTATAACTGACCTATTAAATAGCTTCAATGAAAATAAAGAACTTCAATTATTATGCACGCGTACGTACATCTGTGCACATTTATGCGCATGATATAGTCTAAATATTACGTATGAATCATAAATTGTGATCGATTATTATTTCACAGACCGAATAAATGCTGCGTTACTTAAAATAAGAATAGTCTGAGATGTTTTTATTCGCCCGAAAAAAGCGTTTGACAAGCGGACGCACTGAACTTTGTGGAACGAACATCGGAATCTGCTAGTGTAGTTCAAGTACACACGAACAACAGAATGCACATCACACGCATGGGATCACCACCCAGCCAAAAGGTGCGCGGCGTTCCTATAAGCGTGTGAATCGTTTAAAAAAATAGCTCTTGTGGAATGCATGTTTTCCAATTCAATAATTTCTTAAAGAATGAAAGATTCAAACTTTTGTTGAGTTTTCCTCCAGCTCTATAGAATTTTTGATTCTTCCTAGAATGCTGACATGCAACTTTTGCTCTTGTGCCTATTACGTGTCCTTTGATAAATGGGAATTCCCTTCCTTCTCTAAACATTAACGCAAAATGAGTTTAGTTTAATCGTATACGCTATCATTTCTATCTGAACTCAGTCTAGCTTCAAATACAATCGGTTTCTGCGAAGTGAACTCAGTCTGGTGTCATGCATGTCAAACCGAAAAGCATTTAAAATTTACTCATGGATTGCCGAGAGCTGGAAAATATGGCTTCACTCATTCCGCATTTCTATTCGGAGGTCGCTGTGGCCGAATAAAAGGAAGGAAGTAGGAATAAAGGAATAAAGACATAACATTTCCACAATTATAAGACCATCGGCATCACATTTTTATGTGATTCCCACCTGCAAATGTTCGTAAACCCACAGTACAATAGTCTCGTGGACGAAGTAAAGTTTTCAAATTTATTATTATTATTATTATTATTAAAGAGGAGATGAATCATACGTGAGTAATCTCCTTAGGGAAGGAGCGATCCTCTTATCATCATCATTATCAACAACAGCAACGGCTTTCTTCAGTCCTTCCTTCGCATGCTTCTTTCGTTTTAGCCGGACTTGTGCATCTCTCCACCACTACCATGGTAGTGAAACCTGGAATCTGAATAATGAAGATCTTGAGAAACTGAAGACAACACAAAGAAACATGGACAGAGTCATTTTGGGAATAATCAGATTAGATTAAAAGAAAAACACTTGGATAATGAAGCAAATAAAGGTCATGGACAATGATTTGGTGATACAATGAAACAAATGGCGCTGGATAGGACATGTGATGAGAACGTCTGATATCAGATGGACAAAGAGGACAAGAGAAAGGACACCAAGAACTGGTTATCGGAAACCAGGAAGTTCAACGGTAATCGGATGCGATGAAATAACAAGATTGTGGATATTAATGATGGGATATGTATAAGAGTTCTCAAAACTTACTTCTTTCTATCTTCCATAGTGGATCTCACAACTTTTCATTTTAAAAATATTTTCAGTTTACTTATTATTTTACACACATATTTATGCACAAACATATAGCCACGAACAACAGGGCTGAATATGATCGTTATTATAAATAAATTTAGATTAACCTTTACTCCGGCATTAAGAACTGTCTATTGATTTGCTTTCTTAAAGATATGTAAATTCACTCTTCTAGAACCCTTTGATGAAGGCACTTCCACATACATTCTACACGAATAGTAAGAAATTACTTTCCTGTAATTGGTTTAATTGTCTTCTTCTTCGTCGTTATCTTTCTATTATGCCATCTGTTTTATGTATGTCCTAAACTAACTGATGAAACTTCAATTACATTTCCTCTTCGTCTCATGCTAGATAAATTCGACAAATTACAACCGCTCAACGGATTCTCATAACTCTTCTGGTGTATTCCCTTCCCCCCCGCCTCACTCACTACGTGAGGAATACTTTAGATTTTATTGCCATCTTAGAAGAGACAGTTGTAGGAGAAAGGAAGTTATTACCTCCTTTCTCCTACAACCTACAATCTGCCGAAGTATAATAGTTATAATTATTACTAATATGAATTTTAAAATTGTGCAGAGTTTAGGACAAAATGCCACTTGAGGGCGAATGGTTAGGAAGAAAGAAGGAACCTGAAGATATATTTTTGAACTATTGGTTGCACGAGTTTATACGCTTAAAGGAAACAATTTGACGACATTAATTATTTACATTTTTATTTTATTAAAATTTTTTAAAATCTTTTTATGTACAATTTTGGAATCAATAATTATTCTTTTTTTTAAAAACTGATTTGTTTGATTGTTGTCAGAAATATACGATGCGCGACAATAAATATTTTTGGTTTTGACATTTTAACATTTTTGCTCAAAATTAAGCTATCATTTGCATTCGTAATATCGAAACATTTGAGGTTTAATGAAAAATAATAATAAACAGTCTTAGTTAAAATGGCAAACACCTACGTAGTGCAGTTGTAAGAATGACGGAATAATCCGCTATTCGAACAGGAAATACCTGAGTTGAATCTCATCGTTACTATAAACAGTTTTCTTTTTCTAAGCTCACTGCGTAAGTCTCAAATACTAAAATCCGTTGACAGACATATAACTGCAAATGCAACCTAAATGGCTTAAAATAAACGTTCAATTGATGACAAAAATACTTAAATACGTGCAGTTATTGTTTAAAAAATAAAGATAATTAATTTAATTTTATTATAATAAACACTTTTGCTTCGTTTGGTGTACAAGTGGTGCCATCTACATTTCTAGATGTTCACTGTTGGAAATGTACTAAAATTCGTAACCAATCACTGGCAACGGATGTGATGTTATGGTGACAGGAATTTCTACTTCCTCCTTCCAGATTGGATTTGTAGGAAACATGCTTCCTTCCTTGTAATGTTTGTTGGGTTCCTTTTAATCTGTATGAAAATCTTAGTCATGCGAAAGAAAGCAGTTGAACTGCTTGTTGAGTAAGCATTTCTTTGAAAACAGTAAATCGGAGTAAATATTCTGGTTGAACGATTGAGGGAGAAAAAAAAAGTAAGTGATATTATAGAAAATATTTTTGTAATAGAAACTTAAATAACACTAGAATTGAAAAACATCAATTTATTATTAATTTAAATATTTGAACGAGCATTTGAATGATAAGATTTGTATATGGGGTATTTAAAAAAATTGTAAGGAAATACTCCATCGTGATAAAATCGGGTTCGATGATCTCTCTTTCTTTCTCTCTTTCTTACTTGCCGGAAAAAAAAAGAAAGTAAATATCTCTTATTGCATCAATTGCAATGAAAATCTCACTGTTTGGATTTGTTCAAATATTTCCTCAAATGTGTTGCAGAATAATTCTAAATATTTGAATATCGAATAAAAACATAACTAGACATTTTTAACAGCTACGAGCAACAGTAGTTTAATTTAGTAATATAAATTAGGTTTATTTTGCCAAAAACTAGAATTAAAACTGTTATGCAGTAATCGCTGAACGTTAAACAAAATTTTTACTGCAACCATGTGGATAAAAACTGATTGGTAACTCAATTCTATTTTGATCCCATAAAATAGGCATTTAACTTATAACACAATCATGTAGTTGCTTCGGTCTTAATCCCAATCAAACTAAATCCAAATCTCTTAGTTAACACTGTTGTTCTTCGATTGGAAAGACCTGGGTTCGAATCCCGTAAGTTACGAGCCTTTCTAAGGATTTCTTTCGTCTGAAGTTGGCAGATTTTCCTCTTACACTACAAGAAAGCCGGTACGAAGAACGCATACACTTTCGAGTATAAATCTCGTACCCTTAGACGATTCTGCATTTGTTGTAATTTCTAAAAAACATCTTCAGCGCCACCGATTTTCCTGAAAATTAAAGTATAGATTTATCGTTATGCAAATAACCAAGGAATTTTATTAAGCTGATTAAAGAGAATATGACTGGTTAAGGCGGAAAAACAAATAATCGTAAAAGATTGATTTTTAGAAAAATTGCTCTTCAATAATGAATCGATCGGCACTAGTTCTATAGAAAAATAATTGTTTTTTTTTTTTTTTAAAATTGTTAAATATCTGTTTAATTAATATTTAGTAGATATAATATGAAGACTATTATGTCTGCAATTACGCATGGAAGTGTGCCTGATTTGTGGGATGAAAAATCCCACAAATCAAAAATTCCTCGATCATCGAGGGAAAAAACCTTGCAAGTCTCCGCAGTAGTAAGAATTGTAGTGCTTACTACAAGGGAAAATGTCGGAAAGTTCTCGCAAATCTACGGAAGAGCATCTTTTACATGAAAAACCAATCGAAGTGAAGAATCGAATGAAAGACCTCAGTAAGAATTTTAGCTTAACTTTTTTATCCAGACTTCTATGTAAATCGATTAGGATGAAAAGATGATAAGTCTACATTTTTTTTGTGGTCCCACCTGCGAAAGTATTTTTGTGTTTTGGATACTTACAGTACATTCGTACCATGGGTGGGCAAAGGATTTGCTTTTCTAGTCTTTCTATTCCCAACCTTTCCGTACCCATGTATTCTTTTAAAAATTTAATGACACTGCATCATATTGCATTAAAATACAAATAATTTGAAATTTCGAAATTTATCAGAAAGTTCTGATTGCATGGTTCGCGCTGTTTGAATTTAAACGTTCAATGTGAACAGTTCGAATCATGAGCTTGGAACGGGATCGTTGCCATCAATCAGACGCAGCCCTGATGGAGATCAGTCGATAGATGCCAAGAGAAACATTTCTTTAAACCTTCCTTTAGAAAATTTAGTTAATGAAATAATTATATACAACTTTTACACTTATCTGCAATAGAACAACGACAAAAATGAAAAAGATAATCAAAATTTAACAAATGAAACTCGGGTTTTTCATCCACAAAAGAGGCAAACTTTGCCAGAAGAACCCGCGCATTGTGTGAACAACAGACGAAGATAAGCAGAGCAGAATGAAAACCATTTTAACGATAATCTAACTTTTCAGTTAGCTGTGAATGCAAATTACGTTTTCCTTATTTCTGAAAGCAATCATCACGCATGAGAACTTAGTATTGCATTAGAAAGCTGCCCAAATTATTAAATTTTCATTCACTGACAAAATTCTCTCTCCTTACACAAACTGAATTTATTTATGTTAAAAAGCCAAACGGCTATTTTTCTGACGGCGTAAATTAAGTTAAGGGGATAATAAATCACTAATTATGTTAAAGCCGGATACGAAACTCGGAGATCGAAATCTATCGAAATCTAAGAGTTTCGTGCCGAAGACTATCGGCGAGTCCAAGCGTAAGTCAACACCTGGGTAGTACAACACTGGGGAAACTCGGAGCAAAGGTGGAGCAAGATCCATCACAATCCTTGATATTTTCTCATAATGTAAAACGCAGTTCCTAGGAGATGTATTACTTAATTTAACTAAACTTAATTTACGCCACAGGAAAAATATCCTCTTGGCTCTTTATCGTAGTAATAATAATATATGGGTACACCGGTCTGACAATTCGTTAGTAGGGGTAAAGGTAAGTTCGGTTCACTTAAGCCTTGGTATTCCAGGTCTACCTACTCACTAATGAGATCTCAATAAGGGTCGAAACCGGTCTGGGTAGTGACCTCTCCTCATAATGTAAAACAGTAATATATCTCCTAGGAGCTGCGTTTTACATTATGAAAAAATATTAAGGATAGTGATGGAGCTTGCTCCACTTTTGATCTGAGTTGCCCTGGTGTTGTACTACCCAGGTGTTGACTTACGCTTGGACTCGCCGATAGTCTTCGGCATGAAACTCTTCGATTTCGATCTGCTAGTTTCGTATCCAGCTTTAAAATAATGAGGGATTTATTATCCCCTTAACTTCAATTGTTTTATCTTTCAGCATCAGTTTGTCCTCACACATAAGCAGCTCGTAAAAATCTAAGGCTGATTTAGAAACAGAACTCTTATCATGAGATTTATTTTCTTTTATTTCTGCTGTTTGTTATTAATTATTTTGTTTCCAGTAAATCTGCAATGACCTCTCTCTCTCTCTCTCTCTCTCTCTCTCTTTCTCTCTCTCTGTGTGTGTGTGTGTGTGTGTGTGTGTGTGTGTGTGTGTGTGTGTGTGTGTGTGTGTTTATTTCTCTAGCTGTATTGCAAGAACTACACTGCTTCCAAAGAAATCATCGGACACCTCCATAGGCAAGGCGCATCGTGCCATGTAAAGTCATGCGTTCGTAGCCGGTATAAATTGATAAATTGGAGGAAGATGATGCTCCCTAGTGAGTGTCCAGCTGTGTCCCGGTGAAATGGCTGTGAGAACGGAACTGACGGAGGTTGAAAGAGACGTTGTAATAGGATGTCGTGTTGCAGGCCCACCTGCTCGGCAAATTGTTAACAAATCGAGTCATCCCATTTCAACAATCAGCGATACTATACTAAGATGGAATTAAAGGGAGTCAACTGCAAGTGCTACCCGCAGTGGAAGACTCACCAAGCTCATCAAACGTGAACCCTAGGGAGCTACAAAGAATAATATGCAAAAACCGCCTTTCGTCATTCTGCCAGGTTGAATGTTTGAGTTCCGAGCATCGACTGGAACACGAATCTGCACAAAAACCTTCAGAACAGCGGCTCACAACATGGGTTTCCATGGTTGGACCGCAATATGAAAGCCCCCACATTACCCTAACCAACAACGTCGTCTTCAGCTGTGCAAAGAGCTTGTATAGTAAGAAGTGAAAACTTGGAAAACAGTGTTAGTGAGCAACAAATCTCTACCGAGCAGATGGATGGGTAGGTGTGGCGGATGCCCAGTAAATGTCACTTATCAGAGCGCGTAACCCAAACTATGAAGTAAGGTCGAAGGTGTGGTGTGATGGTATGGTCCTGTTTTTCCTGGTTTGGCATCGAGCCTCTGTTTGTATGCGAACGACAATTGAACTACGACAGGTATCTGAACATTCTGGGTAATGCAATGTTTCCTCCGGAACTGACCATTGTCTCCTTCAGCAACACAATGTGCTGGGCTCTGCCATAAGGCTGCTGCTGTAAATGCGTACTTTGTAGACATGAAAGTCACCACACTTGACTAACATCCGCAGAGTCCTGATCTCAATCCTATCGAACATCTGTAGGCATAACTGGAGCCATAGGTGAGGTCAAGGGACGTCCATCCGACAACAGTCCAGGACCTCATTGCATTTCCACAAAAAAAAAAAGGTCGAACATTCCCATTGGTCGCTATCGTGTGCTTGTGGAAAGTATGTCCCGTAGGATTGCAGCAGCCAATCCGACGAAAGGAAGTCCAATATCTCATTAAGATGTGCGCGATGGCTGTTTGCTCCTCACACTATGGTATCCGGTGACATCTTTTCAAGCAGTGTATATGTTATAGCAATGTGTGCATTTTTCTTTCTTTTTTATTTAAATCTTGTTCTTGAACGCCATGTTGCTCAACTCGCTCAACGGTCTTCAAAACAATCAGCAATTAAGCTTACGTGATGCTTATGTGAAGCTACACGTGATGTATCGGCACTGATGCATGGAATGGCATTTCCGTTTCTGTTCGTCTTTCCTGTGGGTAGAAAGATATTTTGACTCACGCAACAAATTGTGTTTCTTTCATTTTATTTCAGACTGTGTTATGGAAGTAAAACAATCCGACCCCACAGATCCGTATTCTTCGGATCTAGAACATCCAGTGCTCATGCAAAAACGGTTTTGTGCGGATAGAAGCGACCGATTATCGAACTTTGGTGAAGAAATCGTTGCTGACAGAACTCCAGGGGTTGCCATGGGTCTTAAACAATCGAGTGAGTTTCCACGCAAGACACGGAAGGATTCTAAAGAAAATATCGCTGAGCAGAATTCTCTACAGTTGGTTGAAAGACGTTCCGTGCACACTCAAACTGAGGGGTCTCCTTTGAAAGTAAAGACTAGAAAACTTAAGGTGAGTGACGAAGCGAAGATAAAAGATTATTTTTTTCTGAAATATAACTCTCTGAAAAGTGAAATGTAAATTTCCAGTTATATTCGTGTATTTGACGTTGCTTCGCTGATTTAAAAAAAAAAAGAGTGTCAACGTGTTCATCATCAAATTGATGATTGAACTAGGCTGCATATTTCACGAAAAAACAAAAACTCAGACTGACACCATCATTCACTGTACCCAACCAACATGGCGCTGATGGCGAAATTCAGCTCATTACACCTGAACGAAATGAATAAAAGCTCGACATTCTGTCTCTCAGAATAGGGTTTGCAGATTATTTAATCAATAGCCCATGTATTAAATGTTCGATAAGTTTACATCCTTCCGAGATTATGATTTACTTAAAAAATATTTTATTCGACAGCCGTATGTTGTAACAGAGAGAAATAAGTTAAAGAGTAAATATAAAGACACGAAACACACCCATTTCTCATCTGAAATGACATTCAGCCTTCTATTCAGTATCACAGCACTTACTTCGAGTCTTAAACAGGATTCGAACCTGTTTTTTTTTCTTCCTAACCAGAGGTCTAATATTACATTATACTCGTTACTGTGCTACGGAGACTCTTTTCGTCACTGTGCCACTAAATTTTGTATTAATAACGAACTGCACTCTATTTTCTTTAGGGCTGTATCTTTCTCCCTCCCTCTTGTGATTTCATTTCGTCCCTTTAAAATTTTTCTGTGTTGCCTTACTTTTCTTCACTTTAGGAGTTGTTGCTTGGTTGGTAAAGAATTTCAAATATTTGGGATTTTGATTCGTTGCGAATTTTCCTATTCACTATCATTAATCACAAGTTTTCACGAGTTAATGTTTTTTTAAATAATAAAAAAACGTATTGCAGTAATCGGCGAGCGGTCAGCTTTATTTTCTTTCATGTTAGATGCGTCTAACAATAAATGTGATGTGCAGCGATCTCATAGCCCATATTATTCAGATCAGAACTCTAATTAGAACTGTAATTCAATTTCAATTCTAATTGTAATGAATAAAGCTGTGTCGAAAGAAGTCAACTTTTCTCCATAATTTGCACTCAGTTAAGATGAAGTCCGGCATGTAGCTGTTCGCAAAAGAATAACGAAAGAAAACAGATTGAAGCCGAATTTCATAAATGGAGATCCTTACACACTCTATCGGAATATGCACGATCTGAACGTATTCACGTGGGGGGGGGGGGATTTCCATTTCCTTCCTTCAAATTAAAAAATCGAAAAAATATTTGCTTGATGGCGAACGTTGAAGTGGAAGGCAAAGATGTTCTTCCTAAATCCAAGTCTAAAAAGAATCAAAAAGTTATTAACGACTCTGAGGTTTTCCTATATTAAATTATGCCTCTGACATCGTTGAAATACTATTAAAAATGCGACGTCTTTTTTATCTTCCAAAAAAGTATTTTTCAGTTGCGCTGCTTACTTCTAGAATTGTGTGATCAATAGCAGCTCGAAACTTTACACAATTTCGCGTTATGGTCTCCGAAATGGTTTCGCTAGAAATTAAGTGGTGCCAATTAAAACGTGTAGGGCTCTTACCTTCCCCATGATTGCACAATCACCTCCTTATATTGACTTGTAGGAACTTAGTAAGCATGCATCCAATCTTAGATCAAGGTAAAGATGGTCATTTTGACTTCAAACTTCCTCTAATTCGAAAAAAAAAAATGTCCATTTTCTGACATAAATGCCTTTAGCGATATAGCGAATACAGTGACGCGCGTGCCGCGGTATTCGTCCCCAACTCAAAGGACGAATCTTATAAGTGATATAGTCGGGGAGAATGTTATCAAAACCAGTAGGAAAAGCCTGCACTTGTGAAAGAATATTTGGTTTTGGTAAAGTATGAAACCGGTTGGTGTTTAATGCATCGACGGGGTCGAACTAATTCACGTAATTCACAGAATTACGTGAATACTTTCACATTTTTACTCGCTCTAGGGGAGTACAATTGAGCAATGAATGGTAATTGTTAGTCTGTTGCGCCTAAAGAGTGGAAGAACAGCAAGCCATTGGATAAACTATCCAAATGCTTATCCAGGCTCTGGATAAGCACTTGGAAGGTGTAATATACGATGATTGCTACCCGTCAATAAGTATTTTGGAGAATCCCCCATTGAAGTGCCATTCCCTCTCTGGGAAGATGACTACCATGATGTGACTCATGGTTAACTTCGGGCGTAACGATATGTAGTGAGGACTCTATCTCTTCTACATATTGTCGTAAGTATTCATGGCTGTAAATTTGTGTGTTCACGGAGACAGTTTGTATGACCTGAGGGACGTAAAACCCGAATTTCCGGGTGAAAATACCTCCCCCCCTCCGTAAGAGACTGGCTAACTCACCTTCAGTCGAAAGAGACCAGATAAAGGTTGCTCATGTCATGGACGGAGTCGAACCTAGATCTTTCCGACCAAAGGGCTTCGTCTATATTTTGGGGAATAGCAAACAAAATTTTTCTCTTCAGGATTTTGCTTTTTTTTTTTTTTGACGTAAACGCTGCTTAAAGCTTTGTTCCTTCAAAATGAATATTAATAGTATGCAGCAATTTTTGAATCATCAGAGCATTTTTTTAAATTATGGAATGAATTTATAACCAGACGTGCTAATTTTGGATATTTAAATTTTTTTTTATTTTGTTTTTAAACAAACACTTTAAAAAATGTAATTTTGGCTTTTAGAATTTTAATATTCCACTTGTGGCGGGGGGAACAACTAGTTAGTACATTTAACAAATATTATAGTTTTCTTGGATGGATAGCTAGCCTTTTAGGGTTGAAGATTATTGAATCTAAAAAAAAAAAGAAAAAAAAAGAAAAAAAGAACACTGTGTAGTATGGTCTAGCATTCAGGATATAACGTTTAGTTATCAAAGCTAAACAAAATTTGAGAAAAAAATCACCAAATTTTTATATTTAATTCTTATAAGAGCAATATATCAACGTATTCCAGTCGTTACCAGTAATTCTACAATTCGTCGGAGTGTTGTATATGAGTTCCAGCGATGATCAAAGAAGCGAGAGGCATTTAGAGGATTTATTTAACCTTGGAAAATAAAATATTTAATTTTGTTGTTAATATTTTTGCAATATTAAATGTATCTCAGAAAAGAAACCAAAAGTAGCTTCAGTTTGTTGTTTGTCTTTTATAGATATGCAAGATATTTTAATTCCCAAGGATCATCATAGCTCGGTTCATCGCTTCATCTCTTGAAGTCTCTCGCGGCGTAGAAATCTAAGATTTTTGTTGTTCCCGAAATGCATCGCTAAGATTTTTGTGGGAGTTGCAAGCATCATGAAAGATATTTCGGACGACAATGTCTAAGTAGATTTGTCGTCATCCCTAATTGTGATATATGCTAAATAAAGTTATTGTAAATTTTGATTGGATTCACATTTAAGAGAGAAGCGCAGTAGAGGAGGCGCTCTGCTTCAGAGCTGGGAAGGAAGTTCAGGTTTGAGCAAACAGATAAAGGTGCACTTCATGAGTGAAATCCTGGTTCACCTTCGTTCTTTTCATTCTTTTTTTTTATTTAATCAACGATAAAAAACACAAATGCTGTTATAAATTGCCTGAAAGTATTAAAATACGAAGGCACTGCGTTGATCACTGATTTCAAAAATCTCAGTCTCTATTCATTCGAATGGTATTTGAATATAAATATGCAAATCAGAAATCCGATACACGAAATTGCAGTTTTAAGTTGAAAGCAAATCTTCACTAAATTTTCACCATTCCAAAAGCGAAACATAATGCCGTAATGTGAAACTACTATACTGAGTTGTATTATCAAAAATTGTTTCTAACAGTTTACGAGATGAAATCTATCACGTGACTATATGAGCAGAGAAACAACGCACCTTTCATTTCTATTATGTGCTTCTATTAAAAAAATGAAAATCGAAACTAAAGAAGTCATATCAGTTCGCAAGAAATCGGTATGATGTTGATCTCTTTTTTTAAAGTGTAAATTCATAAGACGGAATCTTAGGCTAAGATATTAATCCACGTAAAACTCTCTCCTCTTACTTTTGAAAGAGTGAAGCAGGAATTCATGAACAATTTTATATGTTTTTAAATCCATTTCAATGAATTTAAAAACATATAGAAACAGTTTGGTTTCTTTCATCAAGTCAACTCCTTAGTTGTAAACCAAAGATAATTAATAAAAATATAAATAATAGATAATAAAAAATTACATCATTAACAGTTTAGTCACTTGAATAAATTTTCTTCTAATTAAATTCAGGATAAAATAACAACAAATTGTAACAAAATTGTTCTCGTAAATTATAACAATCTAAATTAATGTCATTATGCTACTAATATGCTATGTCTTACTGAATTTGCTTCTTTGTATTGTTTTGCAAGTAAGTATATATTATAGTAAATTAAAATGCAATATTAATAGCGAAAGGCCAAGTAACACAAGGACACAGATCTAAAGATGCTGCATTACAGTAAAAGGATAATATTATTTACACTTTTTTGCTAATATATTGCAACATTAGCAACAAGATGCCAATATTGTGATCAAACAACAATATCAAAGAAGCTAAGCAACGTATTTCAAGATCTCAAAATATGTATAATAATGCAACATCGCTCATTTAATAATAGGAATACAATATAGTACAAAATAACATATAATTTTGAAAGACTAATAGGGAGGGCCTTTATGAAAAAAAACAAACAAAAGATTTAGGTATTATAATTTAACCAACAATATTTTATTAAAATAATAATTTATTTATTGTAATAATTAACTTTCCAAAACATAATAAAATTTCTCATCATATGACCGTTAGCTCATTCTCGATACTGTTCAATACACGTATATTTTGTTAACTTTGTGTATTTATTAGCTTTTTTATGTTTTGCTGCGATGAATACATACTGTATATATATATATATATATATATATATATGTTTATGAAGCTAATTCATAA